>NC_091127.1:20877890-22077890 GCF_040183065.1 Periplaneta americana | reverse complement strand
TGTTAGGTGAAGAATACAATGCGTGCAGTTCTGTGTTGTGTAACTTTCTCCATTCTCCTGTAACTTCATACCGCTTAGCCCCAAATATTTTCCTGAGCACCTTATTCTCAAACACCCTTAACCTATGTTCCTCTCTCAGAGTGAGAGTCCAAGTTTCACAACCATACAGAACAACCGGTAATATAACTGTTTTATAAATTGTAACTTTCAGATTTTTGGACAGCAGACTGGATGATAAGAGCTTCTCAACCGAATAATAACACGCATTTCCCATATTTATTCTGCGTTTAATTTCCTCCCGAGTGTAATTTATATTTGTTACTGTTGCTCCAAGGTATTTGAATTTTTCCATCTCTTCGAAGGAAAATTCTCCAATTTTTATATTTCCATTTCGTACAATATTCTGGTCACGAGACATAATCATATACTTCGTCCTTTCGGGATTTACTTCCAAACCGATCGCTTTACTTGCTTCAAGTAAAATTTCCGTGTTTTCCCTAATCGTTTGTGTATTTTCTCCTAACATATTCACGTCATCTGCATAGACAAGAAGCTGATGTAACCCGTTCAATTCCAAACCCTGCCTGTTATCCTGAACTTTCCTAATGGCATACTACTTTTTTCAATTTTCCAAATCAATAAAAACATGTAATTGCATGAAAATTCCGCAGTGCAATTATACATTTTGAATTAAAAACCGTAGCAGTAAATCTATTATTCCTACAAATTTACGAAAATAATTATCTTGAACCTACTAAGCAAAAAGTTATGTGCGTTGATCTCCACTGACATTCTATACTAGCAAATTATTACCCTAATGAAACAACTCTAAAATGTCCATTACAGAACAATGTAGTGTATGTGTCCAACGTTGAAACAGCTTAATATATCTTTAGAAATCCAATCTTCTGGCGACTGTCACTTGTTTCATTTGGAGATAGAGTAGACAGACAGGCGGAAGTGGATTTCTTGGTAGTCCGTTATTTGGAGTAAACTTTCCGCTGCGTCTCTGTCTGGAGGCAGTTGCCATAGAAACTCGTGGAGTTGTGCTGTCTCGTGGCATGGCCTAGCTATTCAGCGATTCAGTCGAGGGATGAGGAAAACCTTTTAATTTATATGATTTCAGGATAACACTGAATGGCCTTCTAGCAGTATGCCACGTTACTCGTTTCTTTACTAAAGTGGAAACTTTTTAATTTAATGATGAAAATATTATCTGATGAACATTGAAACAAAATGTTATCCTCAGTATCTTTTATTCTATTTTTTTTTTTTTTTAATTTTTAGTTTTATATTGTCTCTAATTTAAAATAATTATTATTTGTAATACTTCATCAGCTCTTGAAGTTGCCATCCGAATTTTAACAACCGTTCCATTGTGACAGATCAGTGCAAGAGATCGACTTCATCAGTCCACCAGCTTGAGTTCGATTCTAAACGTTGACTGTAAGTCCCGTCGCTCTAATTTCCGGCAGCCAATCGCGTTGCAGGTCGGCTACATTTAAACGTGTGCGTCTTGTGATTCGCTTATGGAGACGTTATTCATTTCTTAAGGCTCGATAAATACTTAATATAATCTCCCGCCATTTTGGCTCTTTCGTTGGCGTTCGCAGAAAGCACACGAAGACGTTATTTACCGCTCAATTATTTGTTGAATTACAGTGCGTTTGATTTATTATCGTAGGAGCTACGACATGATAATGTTTAACGGTGTGACAAATAGATTCCTCGTATAGTAGCTCGGCAACGAAAGAACAAAAATGGTGAACGATACTACCTACCTAGACTTTATAGAGCCTTCACTTCCTAAGACGTAAGCAAAGAGGTGGAGTCACGCCGAAAATAACAGCGCCTATTGTACACTTAAGAGAAAGATAGGTGGAAAATGGTTTGCCGGTGAGTATTTCCCCGTTTCCCACAGCTTTATTCTATCAACACTAATTCAGTTCCACCTAATTCCACGCTACATTTCTTACCGATTTATTTTTATCAAAATACAGGGTTATTCATAATTAATATGCTTAATTCGAATATATAGTATTTGTAGTAAGAATATAAACATTTGTTGGATTTTCAATATGATAGCTATGGTAACAATTAACTATAACAAAATATCATCGCCAGCACATTATATTCAGTCAACACACAAATGTTTGAGAGTACATTATCGCCATGATAACACTCATTCGTATAATAGCACATCAGAGTCATACAAAAAAACAACCATTCAACAGTATCTCATCGCCATAATAACATACTTGTAACAGTACTTTATCACCATGGTATCATTCAAATGTGTTACAGTACAGTTTTGTCATGATAAGAGGCATGTCAACAACACACTATCACAATAACTCCAACTCGTGTAGCAACACATTATTGTCATGACAGCAGGCAATCTTTTAGAAGCACATTATCGCCATGATAACCTCTAGCCGTGTAGCAACACATTATTGCCATGGAAACAGGCAACCATTTAACAGTACATTATCGCCATGATAACCTCCACCCGTGTAGCAGCACATTATTGCCATGGAAACAGGCAACCATTTAACAGTACATTATTGCCATGATAACCTCCACCCGTGTAGCAGCACATTATTGCCATGGAAACAGGCAACCATTTAACAGTACATTATCGCCATGATAACCTCCACCCGTGTAGCAGTACATTATTGCCATGGAAACAGGTAACCTTTTAACAGTACATTATCGCCATGATAACCTCCACCCGTGTAGCAGCACATTATTGCCATGGAAACAGGCAACCATTTAACAGTACATTATCGCCATGATAACCTCCACCCGTGTAGCAGCACATTATTGCCATGGAAACAGGCAACCATTTAACAGTACATTATTGCCATGATAACCTCCACCCGTGTCGCAGCACATTATTGCCATGGAAACAGGTAACCTTTTAACAGTACATTATCGCCATGATAACCTCCACCCGTGTAGCAGCACTTTATTGCCATGGCAACAGGCAACCATTAACAGAACATTATCGCCATGATAACCTCCACCCGTGTAGCAGCACATTATTGCCATAGAAACAGGCAACCATTTAACAGTACATTATCGCCATGATAACCTCCACCCGTGTAGCAGCACATTATTGCCATGGAAACAGGTAACCATTTAACAGTATATTATCGCCATGATAACCTCCACCCGTGTAGCAACACATTATTGTCATGACAATAGGCAACCTTTTAAGAGTACATTATTGTCATGATAACCTCCACCCGTGTAGCAGCACTTTATTGTCATGACAACAGGCAACCTTTTAACAGTACATTATCGCCATGATAACCTCCACCCGTGTAGCAGCACATTATTGTCATGGCAACAGGCAACCCATTAACAGAATATTATCGCCATGATAACCTCCACCCGTGTAGCAACACATTATTGTCATGGCAACAGGCATTCTTTTAACAGTACATTATCGCCATGATAACCTCCACCCGTGTAGCAGCACTTTATTGCCATGGCAACAGGCAACCATTAACAGAATATTATCGCCATGATAACCTCCACCCGTGTAGCAACACATTATTGTCATGGCAAGAGGCAACCTTTTAACAGTACATTATCGCCATGATAACCTCCACCCGTGTAGCAGCACTTTATTGCCATGGCAACAGGCAACCATTAACAGAACATTATCGCCATGATAACCTCCACCCGTCTAGCAGCACATTATTGTCATGGCAACAGGCAATCATTAACAGTACATTATCGCCATGATAACCTCCACCCGTCTAGCAGCACTTTATTGCAGCACTTTATTGCCGTGGCAACAGGCATTCTTTTAACAGTACATAACGCCATGATAACCTCCACCCGTGTAGCAGCACATTATTGCCATGGCAACAGGCAACCTATTAATAGAATATTATCGCCATGATAACCTCCAGCCGTGTAGCAGCACATTATTGTCATGGAAACAGGCAACCATTAACAAGTATATTACGCCATTATAACACTCTACATTATAATTGAACATCATCACCGTGGTAACAGGCAATCGTGTAAGAGATTAAGGCCCGGTTTCTTCAACCTTTGTTAAATTATAACAGTGTGTTAGTCCATTTTAACTGTAAACTTAACAGTTGAAGCATTTCTTCAACTACTGTTAGCACTAACAGGTTGTTAAAACCTATGTTAACTTAACTGCCCAATTTCATGCAGTTAAATCATTTAACTCTCTGTCAGAATAGAAGTATCCAGTATGGCTGGTGCGTTAGATGCTGAACTAATATATCTGGATTATTTAGAAAATGGTATCCATGAATACATAAACAGAGCGGATGATTTCTGTGATTTGACAGACCAGAAGTTCATACAAAGGTATAGGCTATTTTCTGCCAGGCCTCACTTTTCGCTTTCAACTTCGATCCGTTTGTTTGTTTATTCTCATTAATTGGTTTATACTGCGAAATAATTTCCAGCAGAAGGTTTCTTTCTAACGAAGAGAAATTAGTCCCACGATTTCTTTTTGTTCCAGTGTTTTCCATTTCATAACAGAAATACCAATACGCCGCTCCACGCTATTGTGATACAGACGAGGAAAGAAGCAGAAATTAAACCTGAGAGAATAGAAAGACTTTAATCTCTCTGAATCAAACAACGGAAACAAGCGAGAATCGCAATTGTCAGAGTTCAGAAAACAGAAGTGAGCCTATACTTGGTTATAGGTTATGGTTAAACTCTAGAATCTCTGATCCTAACATAGAGTTAACAAACAGAATGTTAAAATGTGAAATGTAAAGTTGAAGAAACACAATATTTTTAACAGCAATTCATACTTTTAACTTACAGTTAATTAACGATATGTTAGGTGCATTTTAACAAAGGTTGAAGAAACCGGGCCTAAGAAGTTAGTTCTTAAGTACTGACTTGGGAACATATTTTTGAGACCTGTGTAGGGAAACTTGGCGAATCTATTCCATTGAATTTAAAACTTCCGTTGATGTCTCCCGTCAATCTACAGAGTTTCTGTCTAGATTCAATTGTCTTAGCTTCTGCTCGTCTTCTGCACTTTTATTAATCTTCGCTTTGAGAGGTTTGATTGATTTTCTTTTGTCTGGAGCTAGCGGCAATAAGAAACCTAGGAAACTGAAGAAATGGCGGGGTTATTTGACTACACCGCGGGAAATTAATAGTTGGTCCCAGTGAAGATACGGCTCGCGAGTAAATAGAAATCTGTTCACTCAGGTTTATAAAATAAATTTCCGTAGCCTCAGTTCTTTTCTGTCTGTTTGCATTGTTCAACCACAAGTCCTCTTCATTCTTTTCTATTGCAACATTCAAATCGTCAGTCTTCGTTACACACCATTGCTCGAAGTTATAAAGCCTGTGTGTAAACATAATGAATCCAAGTCCGCCGTTAGTGATTTTTGCTTGTTGCCATGGCAACTTCGAACATTTGCTAGCCCTAATACAACGATTTAGTATTTATTACTTAGTATTTATTTATTTATTCTGATGTAGTTAAGGCCATCAGGCCTTCTCTTCCACAACACCAGGAATACAAATAC
This sequence comes from Periplaneta americana, assembly GCF_040183065.1. NCBI lineage: Eukaryota > Metazoa > Arthropoda > Insecta > Blattodea > Blattidae > Periplaneta > Periplaneta americana. Next base: position 22,072,344 of record NC_091127.1, on the reverse strand, counting down.
AATAATAGAAATAAACAGAAAAAAAACACTATATACAAAGTAAAGCTACACAAGAAATAAATAGAGAGAGAAAAAAACACTATAAACAAAGTAAAGCCACACAAAAATATACACAGGTTGCAGTCACACAAACTTTAAATGAGTGATTAAGTATCATAATTAATTCTATCCTAACTAATTAACTAACTTAAACAAGAAACGTGCAATTTTAATCTAGATTAAAAAAGAAAAAAAAAACACATCAATACTTGTAGCAATACCTAAAAATCATTAACTAAGACAAAATTTTCCAATTTAATTTTGAATTGTGATAAAGTCCGGCAGTCCCTGACGTCATTAGGTAACGAATTCCAGAGGCGAGCTATTTCTACAGTATAGGAAGATGAGTATAAAGACGTTCTATGATGAGGGATAGAAAGAAGTGCTTGATGTCGGTTTCGAAGAGTTGTAAGAAATTGAAAGCGCGATAACAGATAATTCGGAGTAGAAGTATGCATGATTCTAAAGAGAAGAGACAGTGAATGTATTGTTCTTCGTTCCTTCAGACGCACCCATGAAAGTAACTGGAGGGAAGGTGTTATATGATCAAATTTACGAGTATTGCAGATGAATCGTATGCACACGTTATGAACACCTTGTAGTCTCTCAGCTAAGAGTGAACTTATATTAGTTAGCAAGGAATCGCAATAATCAAAATGGGGCATTACGATTCTGTATCAAGTTGTAAATAACCCCGATTCTCTGTATGTTGCCTATCTTCTGTCAATTGCTCGTTAAACAGGTAGTTTTATGTCTCATTTCGTATCAGAGTAAATTTTTAACTGGACTGCAGGGTGAAGTAAGCCTAAGCATTACGTGCCCTTCACTGATATGGGCCAATTGAACTACTTTAAAAGTTCGACATTGGCGAAAAATGCTCGACAAATTTTGCTTGGATCTCTCTATCAGAGAAGTCGTTAAGGGGACCCGGTAGGCCAGAAATCTGAAGGGGGGGGGGGAAAGTCGATTTTTTATTTTGGTCATTTATTATTATTATTCAGACTTTCACCTTTAAAATGATCTAACTTTGACGTCTCCATGATTATTTTCGTTTAGATATAGCGATATAATCGATATCGAAATTTTGTTTTAATATATCGTATAATACAACGGTTTTCTCATAAATTTATCGATTTTTTTATGGAATTATTATTATCAACAACAACAAAATCCGCACTAGACAACTCTGATAATTCCCGAGAGATGGCGCTACTGAAGATGGACAGTTACATAATTGTGCAACCTCACTCAATACCTTGATCTAATTGGCTGGACTGGAATTCGAATTCAAACTGTTTAATATGCAGCACCAAATTCAAAATGCAGCGTGTGCGAACGTGAGACAGACGGGAGGTTTGTCATTAATGTTCTCCAAGGCAGGAGCAACTGCCACCCTCAAAGGGAACCGTCTGACCACAAAAGGGATATCAGAACTTTTATTTCTATATTCTGAAATGAAAAGAGAAACAAGGATTTAATACCGATGTGACATTTGTTTAGTCTATGGTTTCTGTGCACAACCTAGTGCTGACATTCTGTTTTTTTATTATATTTTTTTTGTGCATAAAAATTCTGTCCCCATAATCATCACCATTGTTGTTTGGAATGTAACAATAACTTGCAATGGGAACTTACTATAGAAGAATTGTATCAAATCAACTGTGAAGTTTGTTAAAACTTAACATTCTAAGTACGGTTTACCTACATTTAAAAATAATTACAAGTTCTGTTTACTTACATTTAAAAATGATTACGTTGTTAGGTAGAAAAGAGCATTATATCTGTGTTCTGGATTGAATCCTGTATAAAATTAGAATAATTCAATCGTGTTCCAAACTCAAATACTCAACCACTTAACTCTTTCCCACTATATCATTTAAGCTCCCTTGCCTCCACCATAATTTTGATTTAGGTTAGAACCTACATCATATGGTATTGAAAATGTATTGTTTATTGCTACAATTTTACATTTATGCTTTTGACTGGTAAAAAGAAATATTAAAATTTAAGTAATTTTATTGTAATACAGTAAATGTAGACCTGAAAATGCAATTTGCTTATGTAATAGCGATATATCGATAATCGTTCAATATATCGATATATTTTCTGCAATATATATCGATTATCGAAATTAGGTTTGCAATATATTGCAATATCAGTATATCGGTATTTATTTCCCCCATCACTAGTGATAAAATAATTTTTATTTTTCTGTCATATTTACCGTTATAGTCCATGAACAGCTGTTAATTCTGTAACACTTTAACATGGCCTTCTTTACTTTTTTTATGACTCTTAGAACGTGACCTCCTTCAATCTCCAGGTACTAGAAGCTTATCGTCGTGAAATTGCTTCAGAATCAATCAACAGCGATGATCGACAAAAGTAGCGGTCTGCTCCAACTTGTAGGTCCTACATCGTTCTAAAGAAAACAATCTCAGGCACTATAATTGGTCGTAACCATAGCGACGATCTCCGACGATTATGTTCTTCCAGCGAGCAAAACCATAAACAAGGAGCGGAGAATTAACACTGCATTTTGCTAAGATCTTTCTTTGTTGAATTTAATCAAGATGCAGTATTATATGTACGTTCATTCCCTTGGAATATTAAATTTTAGGGTCGATTTCTAAAACACGGACGAAATCGTAGTTCCAAACCTCGGCTTTTAAACCCCGATCGAGGTCTGAATCCTTATGCGATTTCTAAAACGAAGTCGAGACGCGGCTTGAGAAGAAACCGAGGTTCGAGGGTTTTATATATGGCAACGCAGCTAAGAATCGATTTTTATTCCTGTAAACGTCGATATTAGAAAGAAATGAACATCGGGATTAATATTTTTATTGAATAGCAGTAAGTCACATTCTTTTGTTATCAGTTAAGGTATTGTTATGTCTACTAATTTACAGAATATATGTGCGTTAAAATACTAGCATTACTTAGTATTTAATAGGGATCGAATTTTTAGGTACCAGAATGAAATTATCCAAATAATTAGCACAAATCGAGCATTTATGTTGTTTTTTATCATTTGTTCATAACTACTACCAACATTAACTACCTGAAAACCCGGTTCTAAGGAATTAATAACCTAAATATTAACTGGATTAAAATTTCAAACTAAAATGTAGTGTGGTTCTATTTTCATATATAATAGGCCTACTACGTTGAAAGCCCTAGTAGCATAAAACTTAAAATAAGAAAACAAAATCACGTTTGCTTCATATTCCTGCACTCTGACGTCATTTTCGAGTATTAAATATAATGTTCAAAACTACTATAAAGACTAAAAATTAAGTTATATCGTCTTATAGACATAAAGGTATAATTAATATAAAATAGTATATCTTACTTCCCTGAAAGCAACAAGAACATGTAAAAAATTGTCAACCCGCCGCCTCTTGCATTTCGTTGCAGATTATTATTTAGCATTCTTGCTAAATTTTGCGTTTTCTTCGAAAATCGAAATATTCGCCTGAAATTATCGTCGTTATATAGTTACAAAGGATTATCCCTGTCACTCATCACTCTAATCCGGGGATTTAAAACCCGTAGACAAATTTTCCTTCTATAATCACCCAGCTGATCATCTACCTCCATCTTGTACACATGAAGCCGAGGCTTTAAACCTACCCCAGGCGTGGTCTCCGCTTCAGACCACGGTTTTGAGCCATGGCTGAGAAAAATGAAAAAGACCTCGTTTTAGAAATCGACCCTTAATCTTTTTGCAAACATCCCATTTTAATTTCTGGGGATTTAAACACAGGTCTTCAGCGTAAGAGAACGATATGCGTTGCACATTAATGAACGCCCATACTTAAGACACTGTTAGTTCTTAGCCTTCTATCTAATTAGACTCCGCACTACATAAATCTCGAGGAAGTGTGTTCGAAGCTTCCTTCCTTTGAAATCTTGTCTCGCAAAAAATAATAATAAAATGCTAATGGTTTCGCTCATCTGTGCATGCACATCACTCATCGTGGTGCTCATCACCATCAGTCACAGCTGAGGGAGGGGAGGAGGTCTGTGCGTGACACTAGCGAGCCCTGATTGCGTTGGGTTTGAACCGTGTCACGATGTACGGAAAGTGAATGGCTAGTCCTGTAGCTTAAGGGACGCCTTATCGATATCAGAGGTAATTCATTGTTTTATATTGTTACTATATCAGTGGGTCATAGATTCAAATCTGGCCAAGTGATATGAATTTTAAGGTATTTAAAGGTACTTAGCTTGACCTCCTGCAGAACGATTATGGAGGAAGGAGTTCATGTTTTTTTATGCTCGACCATGCCTAAATGTAGTAATCATACACCTGGTAGCAGCCCTTTAATGGACCTCATTAAATTACACCAATTCAATAAAGTTCAGGTGTTCCACCAATCAGAAAATACCATGTAGTAATATGAAAGCGTAAGTTTCGATTATTTTCGGATAATGATAATAATAATAATAATAATAATAATAATAATAACAATAATGGTTTATTTTAACTGGCAGAGTTAAGGCCATTCGGCCTTATGAATATAGCATAATTAATACAATACAATACAATACAATTCAAAGCAATATAATACTACAATACAAGACAATATAATACATAATTAATATAATACAATGACAATTCTATTCATCTTCACAACAGTAATAAAATAATTATGTAATACTAATAATAATAGTAATAATAATAATAATAATAATAATAGTAATGATAGTCATACCTAAATTAAATTAAATTATTAAACTCGATCACAATTATAACTTCAATTTGACTGCGCCCGTAAGAAATCGTTTAGCCTTTTTTTGAAAGTGATTATTGTCTGGCAGCCCCTAATCTTATCTTCTGAGGTAGAGAATTCTATTCACGGGGGACTGAGACAGTAAAAGAGGATGAATAGTGGGATGTTCTGTGGGCAGGAATTGCTAGGATTTGGCTCTCCTGTGACCTGGTGTTTAGATTGTGATTGGAGGATAAGTAGTTAAACCTAGAACGAAGATAATTTGGAGTAGAAGTGTGGAGAACTCGAAACGGAAGAGACAGCGAATGAAGTGTTCTACGGTTACTAAGTTGCAGCCAGGATAAAGATTTGAACAAGGGTGTAATGTGGTCAAATTTGTGAGCATTGCTGATGAATCTGACACACATATTGTGCACACGCTGCAGCTTGTTCGAAAGACAACAATAAATCAATAAATCACCTATATTTGAAATAAAGTCAGTTCTGTTACTATAATAATTAGCGTTAATTGTAAATAATGTTCAAATAAATTCAATTTGTCATCTCGTTTTTCAATGTCCAATTCAATTTCAAGGTTATATCAAGATTAATGTTTATTTTACTCTCTAGATTATATCAAGGTCAATGTCGACATTTGTTTCTCGGAAAAAATCAATACTTTCACGTCTGCGCACATCTCACAATTTACGAGGTATTGCACAAGGTCAGTTCCGCTCCTCAGTCAGATAAGAATAACATGAATTATTTTTTATTTTATTGGGTTATTTTACGACGCTGTATCAACATCTAGGTTATTTAGCGTCTGAATGAAATGAAGGTGATAATGCCGGTGAAATGAGCCCGGGCTCCAGCACCGAAAGTTACCCAGCATTTGCTCGTATTGGATTGAGGGAAAACCCCGGAAAAAACCTCAACCAGGTAACTTGCCCCGACCGGAATTCGAACCCGGGCTACCTGGTTTCACAGCCAGACGCGCTGACCGTTACTCCACAGGTGTGGACTAATAACATGAATACTTATGAATAATTTCAAGTTAGAAATATGGTCGAGCATAAAAATCGTATGAAAATTGCCTATAATTGTAATTAAGACGGTTGTATGAAAATTATGAAACTCGCTTGCGCTCGTTTCATAAACATACTCGCGGCTTAATTACTACCATTATAGGCTCGTTGCATAATGTACTATTATGACACGCATAAAAACATTCTGTCTACATGAGGAAACTGCCGGCAAAATTTACCAGCCATTTCTCGCACACGTCACAATCCAGCTTCGTTATTTCTCCCAGTTTATCTATTATCTACATTATCAATTGAATTTCTCATGCTCAATCGGAATTCGGAGTTGAGCTCAGACGTGGATTCGATTCCCGCTTGAGCTGATTACTTGGTTGCGTTTTTCCGAAGGTAAGGTAAATGTTAAAGTGTGTCATTATGTCATCGTGACCAGAATATTGTACGAAATGGAAATATAAAAATTGGAAATTTATCCTTGGAAGATGTGGAAAAATTCAAATATCTTGGAGCAACAGTAACAACTATAAATGACACTTAGGAGGAAATTAAACGCAGAATAAATATGGGAAATGCCAGTTATTATTCGGTTGAGAAACAGAGATTAAGGGTGTTTGAGAATAAGGTTCTTAGGAAGATATTTGGGCTAAGAGGGATGAAGTTACAGGAGAATGGAGAAAGTTACACAACGCAGAACTGCACGCATTGTATTCTTCAGGAACATTAAATCCAGACGCTTGAGATGGGAAGGGCATGTAGCACGTATGGGAGAATCCAGAAATGCATATAAAGTGTTAGTTGGGAGACCGGAGGGAAAGAGACCTTTCGGGAGGCTGAGACATAGGTGGAAGGATAATATTAAAATGGATTTGAGGGAGATGGGGTATGATTAAGCTTTGTATTTCAGCTACCTATAAAGTGCAATGAAGTTGTCTGATTCGAAGTACATGTGACGTCACAGCGCAGGTACAGGTACGTTCGTATACAAAATAGTTACGCATCGTCTGCCCTCTTCCTCTAGAAAGTCAAAGCTGGAACGCAGTCATAGTGAGTAGTCTCATCGATCGCTGCTCTTACTAGTCGTATTATTTAAATAACTACATCTTTGTGGCTGATTGAAGGTTCATTGCAGCGGTAAAATGCCTTAGGTAAGACGCTCAAGCGTGTAATATTGCAGAGCATAGTTGAGGATATTTGAACTAATATTTTCAACGACATTACACATAAATTATGTAAAATAAACATAAGTGACAAAAACAGTGCACTGACAGACACTGCAATACCAAAAGGCACAAAAAGTGTGTTGAACGTAATCCAAAAGAACCAGTACCATCAAAATCTGAAAATTATGAACATATTAATTCGAAGTTTATCATGGATTTGTGTAGTGTACCATCCCAATTAATAAATTAAATAATGTATATATGTACTTGAATAGTACATAGAAAATTATTGTGTTTTCAGTGATCAGCGATGTGCAACATCCTAATGAAACACAAAAACTATCAGATAATAAAAATATCTTGTACTACATCATGCACCAATAACGTCATGTGCTATTGAAAGAATTACTTGAAATATAAAATAATTTCAAGTGACATGTGCATTTGTTCAAGTTCCGTAACTTACGAATGCACGTTATTATTCACTGCAAAGATCACGACGAAAATGAACATCACCGCTCAAGCATGTGTTTACCTGTGTAGCTTCAGAATGTCGGGAGTTGACTGTACTCCACGAACATGCAGCGACGAGCTGTTTGTTTATATTCTTATCCGTTGGATTACCTGTGTTCGGCGTACTATATACCCAATGTGTCTTTAACTTCAGTCTTTAGGTAGCTGGAATACGAAGCTTAGATATGATGATAGAGATTGGATTAATCTTGCACAAGATAGGGACTGATGGCAGGCTTATGTGAGGGCGGCAATGAACCTGCGGGTTCCTTAAAAGCCATTTGTAAGTAAGTAATATATAAATAATAATAACAAAGAGATCATATTTATAATTTCCGCCATTATTCTCTTTTCGTAAGCAGTAGTAGGGTGCCTTTTCATGTTGTCAGCATGGCGCAAGAATATCGCGTAAGACAAAATAGAAAGAAACAGAAGCCAGATAATATACTTTATCCATGACCATAACGAAAAACATGCCTTTACTAAATACTTTTGCGTGTGTAAAGTAGGCTATTATTCAACATTACTTTATTTCACTAGTGAGATAAAGACTTTACCTCACAGTTTGAACTTTATCTCACAGTTCATTAGTATTTTCCTAGTACCCGGGTACACACGTATACATTTCCATTGAACTATTACTCAAGAAGTTAATATATTAGTTACTAGATGTCACTACCTCTACTTCTTTATTACCATTTCTTAAATATACATACACTCAATCTCCTTCTCTTTTCTCTATCTGCTACGTCGTAATTTGTACATTACATCCATATCTAATATGCATCTTTTTAAAATTTTGTAATAATTAACCTTTTGGGATGCGAGGAGACTTGAACCTACGAAGTTGGGTTTATAGGATTTTAAAACAACGTGCGTTAGCCAACTGAGCTAAACAGACACGATGATTAATTAAGTTTTAATATTCGTCTTAAGTTTACAGAAGTAAAATGTGAAATTATTTTAATCACATTATTTCCGTGAACACTTCTAAATAATCCCTGAAACTTCAAAAAGACGAAAATACACGTTTAAAGTGAAAAAATATATATTAAAATTATATAATTAATTATAATTTGTTATTTATCCAACGCCTTAGATACCATTCTTTACTAATCATGGCCTCCTACATCATGACCTACCTAGTAACGTATTGATTCTAAAATCCATGTCATGGTATGTGATTACATGAGGACTTATTTTCAACATATTTTCTTTTATAAAACATAATTTTTCGTTATGGTTATGGATAAAATTACGTATGATACTTGTGAGCGTGATCTTTATTGCACTCGTGTAATTTAAGCACTCGGCTGACGCCTCGTGCTTAAATCTTTCCACTCGTGCAATAAAGATGCACTTACCTCACAAGTACCATAAATAACTATTACCTACATCTACTCTTAATGAGGAGGTAATAAAGCTCCAATTTCCAGCCAGGAGTCGAAAGGCGTCGTCTGGAATTATATTAAGCACCCTACTGTTTGTATCATTGCCTGTAATGCTCATACTAAAATGTATGTAATTCGAAAATTGTCCTGTGAGCCCAGGTTTGGACTCCAGTTACATTATTCTTATGTGATGAGGTCTTAAACACTTGCGCCTGACATTTCAGAAGATGTAATTATTTCTACAAATTCGTTGCGGGATGAGACGGGCCAAGGGGCAGGTCCGGAGTGACGAAGAGGGGGGCTCCCTGGAGAGAGATATGTCGGCCACACGCTACCCCTAAATTCCCGAGCATGGGGGTGAAGTTCGCTCCTACTGCCCTTAAATCTCTCGAGAACAGTTTTAAACCCAACTCAACATTCTGAGGATGAGGAGGAGGAGGAAGAGGTTGAGGATTTCCGTGATGGACGGGAAGGGCTTGGTTCTGTTCTCCAATTCCCATAAACTAGTGGTTAACCCTTTGAGCTCCAGCTGTATTTTCAATAGTGTTCTAGCTTGATGTTTGGTTTACAGGAACAAGTGAATAGCAATAGAAATTATACCAGCGTAGCTCAGCAGATAGGCACGTTTTCCTATTAATCCGGAGCTGCGTAGGTTCGATTCCTGCTTGGACTGATTACTTGGTAGGATTTTTATGAGGTTTCTCCCAGCTGTAACGTGAATGTCAGATAAGCCATGGCGAGTTTTCGGCCCCGTCTCTCCAAATACCATCTCGATATGATCAATTCATTAGATGCTAAATAACCTGGTAGTTAGTACAGCATCGTAAAATATTCAACTAAAAATTAGAAAACACAGTAACAAAAATTGAGCGGGTTACATCAGTTCCTTGTTTCTGGGCATGACGTGATTATGTTACGAGAAAATCCACAAACGATTAGGGAAAACACGGGAATTTTATTTGAAGCAAGTAAAGAGATAGGTTTGGAAGTAAATCCCGAAAAGACGAAGTATATGATTATGTCTCATGACCAGAATATTGTACGCAATGAAAATATAAAAATTGGAAATTTATACTTTGAAGAGGCAGAAAATTCAAATACTTTGGAGCAACAGTAACAAATATAAATGATACTCGGGAGGAAATTAAACGCAGAATAAATAATGGGAAACACATGTTATTATTCGGTAGAGAAGCTTTTGTCATCCAATCTGCTCTCAAAAAGGCTGAAAGTTAAAATTTATAAAACAATTATATTACCGGTTCTCCTGTGGGGTTGTGAAACTTGGACTCTCATTTTGAGAGAGGAACATAGGTTAAGGGTGTTTGAGAATAAGGTGCTTAGGAAAATATTTGGGGCTAAGAGCGATGAAATCACAGGAGAATGGAGAAAGTTACATAACGCTGAACTGCATGAATTTTATTCTTCACCTGACAGAATTAGGAATATTAAATTCAGACATTTGAGATGGGCAGGGCATGTAGCACGTATGGGCGAATCCAGTAATGCATATAGAGTGTTAGTTGGGAGGCCGGAGGGGGGTATGATCTTTGAGGAGGCCGAGACGTAGATGGGAGGATAAAATTAAAATAGATTTGAGGGAGGTGGAATATGATTGTAGAGACTGGATTAATCTTGCTTAGGATAGGGACCGATGGCGGGTTTATGTGAGGGCGGCAATGAAATTCCGGGTTCCTTAAAAGCCATAAATAAGTAATTTGCATAAATATTCATTTTACTTTCAAATCCATTATTCCGTAAGTTTCTTTTTTTGATTCCACACCAACTTTTTTATGCCAAATATTAATTAATCTGGATGAAATGTTTACTGCAAGTATTTATGAGATAGCTGCATATTTTATGCATTTATTTTTGTAAGAAATGCTGCTAGTTAATTTTATTAATATTTGTTTCATGAATTGTAGAAAAAATAACACATTGAAAATAAAAAAAATAAATAAAGTGAATAAATGAGATATTTCATAAAATTAATGCACAGAAATATTCCTCTAGTCTTGTGGGAAGCTTAAAAATTGAGATCGTATACTAATAATTTGGGTTTGAAAATATTTCTAAAAAAATTTAAAAGCCAAAGACATTTGGGAGTTAAAAATTTGGGTTTTGTTAGTCCATTACATAGTAGAAATGCTCTCAAAATTTGGTAGAACAAACTGATTAGGAAAAAAGTTAGTGGAGTCTCCTCTTAATGTTGCATATCACCTGATATCTTCTTGCGCCCCGAACTTTTCTTCCGTTCACCATACCTTCCAATACATATTTCAGTGGGCAGCTCCTTCTTAGCCAGTGACCCAGCCAATTTCTATTTTTCTTCCTGATCAGTTTCAGCATTGTTCTTTCTTCACGTACTCTTTCTTATATTCATTCATTCATAGATTTCTGTCCAAGGGTAGGTCTTCCACTGCAAACCTAGCATTCTTTAATCTTTCCTATTTTCTACCTTCCTTTTATTCTCCGCATACGATCCTTTAATCTCAATGTCGTCTGTCATCGGATGTCTTTATCTGCCCACGTGGACAAGGCTAATTGGAATTTCTCAGTCTCTGATTTGGTCAAAAACCCTGATAGAACTTATATTTAACCCTTTCTTTTGAATTTCGGTGAAGTCGGAAGGCCTAATTAGTCAAATCTCCTCTCTTCACCTCACCGCTGGGGCCTCTGGGACCTTTTAAGTTGCGAAAGAGGGAATGGTGTGCGGAAAGCAACGGGAAGCTACCGCATTTATCTTTACCAAGAAAAACTTTCTTATATATGATCCAAATATTAACTGTGCTTTTCTTCCAAGTTTGATGAAAATCTGGCCACTCGTTTGTCTATAGAAATATTATGCATTGTGTAATTTAAATTTGATGTTCATCGCAATTTTTCGTCAAAATTTAGTATAAATCGGACTTTTTTTACGAATGAGTAAAATCTATATGACAATCAATCATTCAACTCCTGTATCTCTTCATAAGGAGCATAGGGCATTCAAAAAGTGCCTCCATCGGACCCTATTTGTAGCCAACTTCTTCACTTCGCTCCATGTTTTCAACTCCCTAGCAATTTCTTCCAAAACTGTTCTCTTCCATGTATTTTTTGGCCTTCCTCTTGTTCTACTACCCTGGGGGTTCCAAGCCAAAACCATTCTTTCTACTGCTCCATCTATTGTTATTATTTATATTATGATTACTTCAGAAATGCATATAGAGTGTTAGTTGGGAGGCCGGCGGGAAAAAGACCTTTGGGGAGGCCGAGACGTAGATGGGAAGATAATATTAAAATGGATTTGAGGGAGGTGGGATATGATGGTAGAGACTGGATTAATCTTGCTCAGGATAGGGATCAATGGCAGGCTTATGTGAGGGCGGCAATGAACCTCCGGGTTGGGAGGCCGGCGGGAAAAAAACCTTTGGGGAGGCCGAGACGTAGATGGGAAGATAATATTAAAATGGATTTGAGGGAGGTGTGATATGATGGTAGAGACTGGATTAATCTTGCTCAGGATAGGGATCAATGGCGGGCTTATGAACCTCCGGGTTCCTTAAAAGCCACTAAGTAAATAAGTATTATGATTACGTTTGATTATGTTTGGTTTACAGGAACAAGTGAATAGCAATAGAAATTATACCAGCGTAGCTCAGGAGGTAGGTACGTTTTCCTGTTGATCCAGAGCTGAGATCGTGCGTAGGTTCGATTCCTGCTTGGACTGATAACTTGGTAGTATTTTTATGAGGTTTCTCCCAGCTGTAACGTGAATGTCAGATAAGCCATGGCGAGTTTTCGGCCCCGTCTCTCCAAATACCATCTCGATATGATCAATTCATTAGATGCTAAATAACCTGGTAGTTAGTACAGCATCGTAAAATATTCAACTAAAAATTAGAAAACACAGTAACAAAAATTGTACGGGTTACATCAGCTGCTTGTCTATGCGGATGACGTCACTATGTTAGGAGAAAATCCACAAACTATTAGGGAAAACACGACATTTTACTTGAAGCAAGTAAAGAGATAGGTTTGGAAGTAAACCCCGAAAAGCCAAAGTGTATGATTATGTCTCTGACGAGAATATTGTACGAAATGAAAATATAAAAATTGAAAATCTATCCTTTGAAGAGGTAGAAAATTCAAATATCTTGGAGCAACAGTAACAAATATAAATGATACTCGGCAGGAAATTAAACGCAGATTAAATAATGGGAAAAGCGTGTCATTATTCGATTGAGAAGCTTTTATCATCGAGTCTGGTCTCAAAAAAGTTTAAAGTTAGAATTTATAAAACAAATTATATTACCGGTTGTTCTGTATGGTTCTAAAATTTGTACTCTCACTTTGAGAGAGGAACATAGGTTAAGGGTGTTTGAGAATAAGGTGCTTAGGAAAATATTTGGGGCTAAGAGGGATGAAGTTACAGGAGAATGGAGAAAGAGCTGCACACATTGTATTCTTCACCTGACATTAATTAGGAACATTAAATCCAGACGTCTGAGATGGGCAGGGCATGTAGCACGTATGGGCGAATCCAGAAATGCATATAGAGTGTTAGTTGGGAGGCCGGAGGGAGAAAGACCTTTAGGGAGACCAAGACGTAGGTGGGAGGATAATATTAAAATGGATTTGACGGAGGTGGGATATGATGATAGAGAATGGATTAATCTTGCTCAGGATAGGGACGAATGGCGGGCTTATTTGAGGGCGGCAATGAACCTCCGGGTTCCTTAAAAGCCGTAAGTAAGTAAGTAATTCAAATTTGATGTTCATCGCTATTTTTCGTCAAAATTTAGTATAAATCGGGCTTTTTTACGAATGAGTAAAATCTATATGACAGATCACTATTTTTTTTATCTAGATTTGGAACACATTCGTCTACTTCTTTTTTTTTCACTGGGGCATATGTCCAGAGATTTGCAACGCTATTTCTTGCTAATTTTGTTTAGAATTCTATTCAGTAAAAATTCATAAAATATTTAATGAAAATTGCTTCTCAATTAGCAACGCACAATGGGTAACAACGGCGTCCTTACCCCTTTTTTTCTGCGAAATCGCATGTAAACTGTGAATTGGTTTTGCAGTGCTTTTCTAGAATGAACAGAGGCCCTAGCTAATCTGGCAATTAGCGAGAATGTCCATCACAGGCCGTTTGCATCGTCGCCGCTTTTATTTTGAAAACTACAGCATATAAAAGAGATTGCGGGGGAAATTTAGCGTAAGTTGAAAGTTGAAATTTTAATCCACTTTAGTGAACGCGCAAGAGAGGGGATGAAATGAATATTAATTTCCTTTGTGAATAAATTATTTTCACTTCCAAAGGGAGGGCGATATCGATTAGTGTATGAAGACTCGAAAGAGGCGCGAGGGGAAATAACATTTAAATTGCTTCCATAAAAGCTTCGTCTAGTAATTTATGAATCGCTTCAGAAAATGTTATCAGAGATCTGTTTGTAAAGATTCCACTACAAAGCACTCGCATGGTGTGATTTGTGAAAGCACTCTGGCAGCTGTCGCAGGTATGCTGGCTGGTGTTCTTCATTATTACAGGGAATATAATGACATTACCCCCGCGGCGATGGAGGTACAGATCGCGAGGGAAAAGAGAATATCGTGACAGTAAATAGCAGTGATGAAGGTATTTCGCTAAAATACCTCGACTCTTCCTTCTGATTTTTCAAAACAGTACCTAAAAAATTTCATTATAGATTATTCACAACAGTGCCTCGAGTCGTGAAGTTTAGATATTTCACGAGAACGTCTTATAAATTCTTCACAACAATGCCATGAGTCATGAAATTTAGTTTCTTCACAATAACGCCTTGAAAATTTAAGTATATATCTTTCACGACAATGCCTCGAGTATGAGTCATGAAATTTAGTTTCTTCACAATAACGCCTTAGAAATTTAAGTATATATATATATCTTTCACGACAATGCCTCGAGTATGAGTCGTGAAATTTAGTTTCTTCACAATAACGCCTTAGAAATTTAACTATATATCTTTCACAACAATGCCTCGACTATGAGTTATGAAATTTAGTTTCTTCACAATAACGCCTTGGAAATTTAAGTATATATCTTTCACGAAAATGCCTCTAGTATGAGTCATGAAATTTAGTTTCTTCACAATAACGCCTTGAAAACATAAGTATATATCTTTCACGAAAGTCCCTCGATTATGCGTCATGAAATTTAGTTTCTTCACAGTAACACCTTGAAAATTTAAGTATATATATATATATATATATATATATATATATATATATATCTTTCACGACAATGCCTCGAGTATTAGTCATGAAATTTAGTTTCTTCAAAATAACGCCTTGGAAATTTAAGTATATATATCTTTCACGACAATGCCTCGAGTATGAGTCATGAAATTAGTTTCTTCACAATAATGCCTTGGAAATTTAGGTATATAACTTTCACGACAATGCCTCGAGTATGAGTTATGAAATTTAATTTCTTCAAAATAACGCATTGGAAATTTAAGTATATATATTTTTCACGACAATGCCTCGAGTATGAGTCATGAAATTTAGTTTCTTCACAATAACGCCTTGGAAATTTAAGTATATATATATATATATATATATATATCTTTCACGACAATGCCTCGACTATGAGTCATGAAATTTAGTTTCTTCACAATAACGCCTTGGAAATTTAAGTATATATATCTTTCACGGCAATGCCTCGAGTATGAGTCATGAAATTTAGTTTCTTCACAATAACGCCTTGGAAATTTAAGTATATAACTTTCACGACAATGCCTCGAGTATGAGTCATGAAATTTAGTTTATTTGCAATAACGCCTTGGAAATTTAAGTATATAGGCCTATATCTTTCACGACAATGCCTCGAGTATGAGTCATGAAATTTAGTTTCTTCACAATAACGCCTTGGAAATTTAAGTATATATCTTTCACGACAGTGCCTCGAGTATGAGTTATGAAATTTAGTTTCTTCACAATAACGCCTTGGAAATTTAAGTATGTATCTTTCACGACAGTGCCTCGAGTATGAATTACGAAATTTAGTTTCTTCACAATAACATATTGGAAATTTAAGTATATACTTTTCACGACAATGCCTCGAGTATGAGTTATGAAATTTAGTTTCTTCACAATAACGCATTGGAAATTTAAGTATATACCTTTCATGGCAATGCCTCGAGTATGAGTCATGAAATTTAGTTTCTACACAATAACGCCTTGGAAATTTAAGTATATATCTTTCACGACAATGCCTCGAGTATGAGTTATGAAATTTAGTTTCTTCACAATAACGCCTTGGAAATTTAAATATATATCTTTCACGACAATGCCTCGAGTATGAGTAACGAAATTTAGTTTCTTCACAATATCGCCTTGGAAATTTAAGTATATATCTTTCAGGACAATGCCTCGAGTATGAGTCATAAAATTTAGTTTCTTCACAATAACGCCTTGGAAATTTAAGTATATATCTTTCACGACAATGTCTCGAGTCAGAAAGATTAGACTCTTCACAATAGTATCTCAGAAACGTAAGAATAGATTCTGCACAGCATTATCTTTAGGACTGAAATAATCATTGTTCACTGCTGGACTGGGTGTGTTCAGTAAGAAGACGACTGCTCTGAAGAGATAAATAGGCTGTAAGTTTTGTAATTTTGAAATTACAAGCCCACTCTTAAAACTTTTCAAGCACACCAAATATACTGACGGTTTTGTTTGTGTGTGTCTGTGTGTGCGTGCATGCTTGCGTGCGTGTGTGTGTGTATTCACCACAATATCTTTTCTTGCAATAAAATAACAGCACACAAATTCACTTTACCTAAGTCTGATAGTGAAGTGTGTTACTAGTCAGCATTGTATGTAATGGAGAGGGAAAGGAACTGGCCACCCTACCTTATTATCTCCTGGCTTGGTTGCATCATGAGCGATGCCGTATTGGTGTCGCTTATGAGGCTGCAACCTGTCTTCGGACAGTTGACTAAACAACAACCACAGAGCCTTGAGAAATGGGGTATATAGTACGTCCGCTCAAATGAGAGCCACTTGGAACGTGCGATTGGACACACTTACCGCAAGGAGCAAGCAGGCACGCGACTCCGAACAGGTTCCATGTAAACAACGCTGCGTTGCCATCTCTCCCTTCTGAAGACTGAAGTGAACCTTCGTTGGCGTCTTGTAAATACAGAAATAAAACATGAACACCTCTTATTCAAAGTCTGTTGAGTCAATTACACAAGATTACAAGCTAGCTTCTAAGGAGCGATAATCACTTTCTTTTGTCATTACATGTTCGATATACTTTACCCAATGCTTTTTATTATTAATGTCATCCATCACATTTACTATCAAATCGCGCAGGCCTACTTCTTGAACAGATTTGTTTCCCAATCCATTTTCTGACCTGACATTTCTCTTCAGTTCCCAACAAACGAATTCTATGGCAATGGTAGGGGGGGGGGGGCAGTCGTAGTACAACATGGCCGTATTTCGATAATAGTTCGTCAATTACATACATCTTTTTTCTGTAATGGCTACGTTTTATCTCTTGTAGCAGATGTAACTTTGTTGTTGGGACTGGCGAGGGCAAAAGAATGTTATTTTAACGATTTAATGACATGTATAGTTACTCTATATTCCGTAAATACGAAGACTGCTACATCCCTATCCGTAATGATTCCATTGCTGCTGGTTGAGATCCATGAATTTTATATTTAAACCCCATTGAATGTAATAGTTCCATTAAAGTATTTCTTTGATACGGAAACTCATGTTGGGTAGCTTGTGTTTTATTACGCATTTCGTTGAGAAGTTTGGAGCTATTTTATTTTTTTATTTATATTATATGGAAGACAAAGCCACAATATACATTTACAGTCTTCTGCCTCGTTCTCAGCTAACTGTATTATATTTGCGGGCTCCTCTGAAACTGATTACTATATGAACTTGTTCTCGGAGCACCGACTTAGATCTGTCAACAGCGCTGGCGTACCAACAACCAGCCGCGTGCTTCAAGACTGAAACACCTGACGCCTCCCGCTCAAGGTAGGTGCAAGTGGCTCTCATTTCAGCGGACGTACTATAGCAGTCATGGCATTTGATGCCTATAGGAGCAAGCGCGCGCTTTAGAGCTCAGGAGAGCCTGAGCGCTTTACAGCGGAAAGGAAAGAGGTGGTATATGCCGCTTGGTCGAGCTATATTCAGGGATGGCCAGCATTGGTTCAATGGATAAAGGGAAGAGAACTTATTAAAACTGTATCCATGTTAATTTTTAGATTTGTCTGAGAAGTATAAGTGCATTATAAGAATGTAAGTTTTAATTTAGTGCTCATTTTGCACAAGTTTGATTTTTTTAGTCAAAAGAAATATTATAGAAAAGTGAAATTTTCAGATATAGGCCTATTTATTTATTAGCCTTACAGAATGTTTCCGTAAATCTAATATACGTAAATACGTATTACTGAAGATAATGTATTGAAAAGTTTGAAAATATTCGCATGGAAAATGTTTGTAAGGAAATTAATTAACAAAGCAACTACTGTTACATCATAAGCAAAAGATACGTGCCCATGTGTTGTAAAAATGTCAGCTCTATAGCTTCAGCACATTTCGAGAAAATAATTTAATATCCTGATGATAGGGAGTTGCTCACCAATATCAACTTAAGAGCATAATGCGATAAGAGTTTTGTTATGGAATATTAGTTGCACTTAAAACATATACAGCACCTAGGTAACTTTGCTTTGTACTGTAATATTGTTTTGATTAGTTTATTGATTACTTTTGTAAGGCTAAAGACACCATCAATATCAATTCCAACTTATCATGTCATACTCAATCTCTTTTTTTGAGATATCACTTTCTTTATGGATGATGTGTTTCATCCATTTAGTACAGTATAGTTGTACTACTATGGAATTTATGCGAATATTCCTTCTTAACTCTTTATTATGTTATTAACATTTAAAACACAACTGCAATATTAAGAAATTAGTATTAGTACTTTCGTTTTACAGACAATATAGATAATATTAAACGGAAAGGAGCCATATAAAAAGAACGACATAAAATTTCACGTTCCGTTTGAAGTTTTGTGCACCACTGTTTTCTTAACCCAACAGGCTGCTTATTCATATACACAACCCTTCCTCTTTCCATACTTAGCGCTTGATGCCCGCGCACGACGTCAAGGTCAGAAAAATGCGCTTGCTTTGACATCACTGGGGTACAAACTCTGCAAAACACTTCTTCGAGACATGGGACACAGATTCTTCACAACAGTACCGCAAGGATTTTGTATAGACGCTTCACAATAGTGTCTCAAGATTAATTCGATCATTCACTGTCGAAGCTAGAACTGCATTACAAGCTTGAATAGTCATAACTTCGCATAGCTAGTGTGTAGGTATGGTGTCTGCGTGATATGTAACAAATTTTGTGCTGTGTTATTGCAGGTCAAGTGGGCGCGACAACAGGTCGTGAGGTCGCGTCAGAAGCGAGACTTGCTGCCTCTTCGCCAGAGGTCGTACCGTGTGAATTTGAACGATCCTCGCTGGTCGCAGATGTGGTATTTGGTGAGTACATCTTCCCAGTGCCATAATTTAGGACAACTAACACCTATGAGAAATAACCTATGTTTCTTCAATAGTCTAATATAATTCAACATGGAATACAAACTAATCTTCAACTATGAAGGAAGGTGTATTTGCACAGTCTGGCAGCTAGGTAAACTAACTTTACTCAACTAAAAGATTATATGCTTTTATAGCTTCATCCTTGGAGATGGAACCAAAAATTGCACAACTATACTGTTTTCGCTATAAGAAAAATCCTAATGTAAACACAAGCACGTGGCTGTCATACCCGTGATTGGCTCACAGTCGAAACACTCACACGACGCAGGAAAATATAGTCCGTATTTGGAAACTATCATCTTGAATTATTTGAAAATAAAAAATTGAATTCTAGTTGTTAAATACAATGAAACATATAACTTAACTCATATGTAAAACGATATGTAAAAGAAAAGCTACTTTTATATTTTGTTATGTACTATGAACGCGGATGAATACAAACAGTAATACCGAGGTAGTCTGTTCTTGTAACAAGCTGGCGTCTCTTGAGCTTGTCGTTCACGTTAGCACGTGGTACTGTAGTAT
Organism: Periplaneta americana; assembly: GCF_040183065.1. NCBI lineage: Eukaryota > Metazoa > Arthropoda > Insecta > Blattodea > Blattidae > Periplaneta > Periplaneta americana. The sequence goes on along the minus strand of NC_091127.1, from coordinate 22,052,336 downwards.
GGCTTCTGCATCCTCGGTGTGTGTTGTTATTAATCGTAAGAGTGGAAACCCTTCAAAAGCGGAGAAAAACAAATAGTCTTAAATGTATATAATAAGTTATGTGAGTTTTAATTAGAGTAATTATAAAATAAATATTCCGTAAACAAATGAATGCATAGTAGTGAGGTTAGGCCTACTTGACGAGTAACGGGAAATGTTTAACATGAAACAGAATGTAGAACAGTAGGCGGGAACATGTACTGAGAATCTATGGCGCCAAACAGCGACCAATGAAGCCTCACTTCAGTCACGTGCTATTGTTTATATTAGGATTTTTCTTACAGCGAAAAGATTTATAAAACAGCCGCTTGGTTTTGTTGACTTTATTTCTGCAGAGGAAAGAATAATTGGATAACCGAACTATTACTTTCTTTCGTTAGCTTTGTTCCAGATGATAAAGTCAGTAAGTGCACAGTAAAATAGAACCTGTTTTTATTACGTTTATACCTTAGAGCAAATAAGTTTACAAATAAAAGCCACTTGCTTTTGTTAGCTTTGTCCCTAAAGAAGGAACCATTAAGTGCAAAACTAAAGAACGACTTGCTTTTGTCTTTGTCGCCAAAAATGGAACCAGTAAATGCACAACTACAATTTCGCTTGATTTTGTTAGTTTTGCTATTCAATATGGAACCAGTAAATAAAAAACTAAAGTGTCTCATTCTTTTGTTAGCTTTGTCCAAGAAGATGAAACAAGAGCCACTTGTATTTGTTAGCTTTGAGCGTATTCCGAATCTCAGCGCTGAGCAATCTCATGGCATCACAGTGTTCCGAATTTCACCGATGGGGACATTGATGCTCCACCGGTGTCGCACCGGTGCCATCAGCTTGCAGAGGTGGTGGCAGTCTCCATCAGCCGCCATCAGTGAATCCGATTGGTTCTTGTATAGGGCGGGAATTAGCAGACGAATGACATCGTGTACTGTTGTCATGGCGGTGTGTTCTGCTTTAGTTCTGCTGTATTGTTTGTAATGAGCACAACGTAAAAACAATATGTTAATGGCTTATGAGCGAACATGTCAACGGACCAGTTATTACTACCGGTTCAAGAAATAAATTGTTTATGCTATCTTTTCTTTGAACGAGATGGCAGTACGGAAATTTCGCAAAATTTTGCTAGCGTAGCACAGACAACAACTTATACAGTCGCCATGACAGCCATCGATCCTTCCAGCAGTTTTGTTCCTATTTCGCTGCAGCGTGACGTCATTGTTGTCCACCGGTCCGGTGAGATTCGACATACTCTGTTTGCCTTCAAAGATAGAATCAGTAAATGCACAGCTAAAGAATCACTTACTTCCTGGCATTTTTCACACCATGGGATCAATATTTGTACCCCTGTGTCGTAGTAGTCTGCCGCCTGGGATCGGAACCAGTGTGTGACAGCCGTCTGCACCTCTCTGTTGATCCCCCGGTATGAAAAAGTCTCAATTAGGGAATATGTTGAAAATAGCGCAACAGTTGCTGTATCTGTTCCAATAATTTTTTTTCGTGAAATTGTGTTTTCTTCCTGTAAACGGCCCCAGGGAAAATCTCTTTGTGGAGGCCTCGTAATTGCGGTCGAGTGGCCAAAATTTGTATAAGCACTTGTTTTGACATTATCAACATGGTGGAAAAAAATTAACTTTTTTATCTGCGCCTATGAGAATGTTTGCTTGTGAGATATCACTGAACAACAAATGTTTACTTTTTGTCTTGCTCCGAAATAAAAATAGGTGAATATTAGTAATATATGTGTCCTAAATCTGAATTTAAAATCCAAATTGCCTCATCACGTACCATTTTCCGGTGATAATGAAGTGAATTTCTTATGACAAAACTTTTTTTATTTTTAATTTTTCACTGCTACTGATAAAATTACAACACATTAGGGATTCAAATTTCCTCATAATACTTGAAAAATGTGTACTGGATACAAAAATGATGCAACATAGTTTAAAACACAACAACAATAAAAATATTTCATGCGTATAATGAGAAAAATCTCGGAATTTGGACTTACATTTAAAATAACTTTCTGGACGACTTCCGTTTATAACTATACCTGGGACTGTATTTTACAAGGAACCAACATTAGTCTAAAAGCATGCTGGATGATGATCTTCCTTTATATCGCCTTTCCATTTCAGATATTTCTTGATGAAATCTTTCCCCATGCTCGTCGCATACCGCTCCAAAGTTAGGAAAGAAATCCAAATGATAATGTAAAAAGTGTATGTTGAGGGACATATTACACTCCATTTTGTCATATGTACTTAACATGGTTTCCACAATAAGTTCTATCTAGTTCTCTGCCCTAGAATTTCCAAGGAAATTTGAGCAAACAGCTTTGAAAGTGCTCCATGCCATTCTTTCTGTAACGGAAAGTTTTTCCTCAAACAAAGGGTCAGCCATAACCTTATGAATATGTGGACCGATGAAAATGCCCTCTTTTAATTTGCCTTCACTCAAACTGGTAAACGTTTTCTTTAAATACTGAAAACCACTCCCTTGTTTGTTCATTGCATAGATCTCACTTTGAACTCTTATGAAATTTACTTAATAGAAGGGACCAATATCTGTTTATTTATTAAAAGTACAAAAGAGCATGCCAACAACCATAACAAACCGGAAATAAATCACATACTCACAAAATCCATAAGCTTTTCTTTGGTTTATACCCCCAACCCGCGCCAGATGTTTCATGGGGGAGCGCTTATCGAAAAGTGAAATCATAGTATATCTTAAAAACCTTACGTGATACGAAGAAAAGAGATGCATTTTCGGATTCAGCGCACATCAAACCATAAAGGACATGTCGGAGCAAAATTCTTGTTGTTCAGTGTAATCAGTCTGGATTCGAGTCTCACTCGCTACCCTAAATTAAGTCCTTGGCCCATAGGAAATTATAAAAAAGAAATAGAAGAAGTAAAAGAAACAGAGGAAAAGAGAAAGGGCTAAATGAGAGAAAGGAAGAGAAAAGGTGAGATGAGATAAGAAAGTAATAGAGAAGTGGAAAAGTAAAGTAGAAAGAAGATCAGACTAAAATCGAAACTGAAAGAACGGCTCTGGGTGTTTTCGATTCACTTTGAAACTGGCAACTTTTTGTGATAACTTCGTGGCAGCTATTCTTTTTGTACGGCCTCGTCCGTGTTCAAGAACGAAGTCTAAGCTGTAGTGGCGCATAGTATTACACTTTCTTTTTTATTTCCATGGAGTTGGCGCGTCGAGTGAAGAAGTTACGTTGCTGCAGTGAGTGACCGCTACGCGCCGCTGGCCACAGTGAAATGACTTGTAGCACGCAACAAACAGATGCCAAGAGCGAAGTATCGATTTCTGGATCTTGACAGAAATACGCGTTGTCAGCATCCTTCAGCTGAAAACAGGAAGTTTTGACATGCCGGCTGCTTGTGTACAGACTCACACCCGCCCTCTATGGAAGAGGAGAAACCTCCAGTTCACTGCCTGGAATCGAACTCGAGTCTACTTAATATAAAGCCGTAAACGCTTCAACTTGAACCAAAGGCCAGAACTTTAACAAAGTTTACATTTATCACAATTTGGCCCGCTTGCAAAAATGCAAATCAAATCAGTCCCTGATCACCAATCAGTTCATGTCTCATTTCTTTGATTTTTCATTGCGTTGCACGAAAACGAATTTCCAATCAACTTGTCTCGATTTATTAATTGATTATTTAAGAAATAAATTCATTTTGCAGAAGCGCTATTTAGCAACCACGGCCAATTTGATGCGCTTTTAGAGGGAAGAAATGAATGCATCGAGTAGGCGCTGATATAAAAAAACAATTGAATGCTCTACAGTTTTGTTGTTTGCAATGAGCGTATTCCGAATCTCACTGGTGAGCAATCCGATGGCATCACAGTGTTCCGAATTCCACCGATGACGTCATTGATGCTCCACCGGTGTCGCACCAGTGCCTCAACTTGCAGAGGTGGTGGCAGTCTCCATCAGCCGCCATCAGTGAATCTGATTGGTTCTTGTATAGGGCGGGAATTAGCAGACGAATGACATCGTGCACTGTTGTGTCATGGCGGTGTGTTCTGCTGTATTGTTTGTAATGAGCACAGCGTAAAAACAATATGTTAATGACTTATGAGCGAACATGTCAACGGACCAGTTATTACTACCGGTTCAAGAAATAAATTGTTTATGCTCTCTTTTCTTTGAACGAGATGGCAGTACGGAAATTTCGCAAAATTTTGCTAGCGTAGCACAGACAACTTATACAGTCGCCATGACAGCCATCGACCCTTTCAGCAGTTTTGTTCCTAATTCGCTGCAGCGTGACGTCATTGTTGTCCACCGGTCCGGTGAGATTCGGAATACGCTCATCTGCATAGACTACAGAATGAAGTAAAACAAATGAACTGAACTAAAACTGTGAGGGGCCAAATTTTTCTGATAATAATAGGACCCTCTTGTTGAACATCGTAGAGGGCTTTATGAATGTAATAGAAAATAACACGGATGGTGTTTGATTGATGCAGATAAACAAAATATTTTTCGATGCCGGTCGGAAATAACGATATTATTCACCATGATATGACTTTGGACATGGCTTTTGGATATTAAATTTATCGAATATTTGTTCGTATTTTTTTTTTATAATTTTTTGTCAAAGAATATAAAGTCGCCTCACCAATTTTCTGGAGGCTGAGCGTATCTGACCATGGAGGCCGAACCCCAGACCTCAATAATACAAAACAAGGATACAATTATAGTAGTCACCAGATATGAGAAACTTACATCCATCAGCCAGGCTTTAGAATCAATATCAAGACAAGTAGGTCAGCCTTGTAAAAACGCGATGTTTGGCATACGTTCAAGCGAATATCTCTGCTAAAGAACCGACTCTGCCGTCCCCAGGGTCTTGCAACTTTGTGTCTGTTTACTGGATACAGTCTGCTATACTGCAGTTCAACGTGTGATTCTGGTGTAGGATCGACATTGCAATATGTGTTCCCTGTCTCTGTTTCTCTCAAAGGTCGCCTCTTAGTACCTGACAACTCTATAGAAACGTTTTGTCTCGCTAGTTAAATTTGAAGATAAATATTGATACATTGTTATACAGGGACATCACTTTATTTTTATTAACATATTTAACATTAACCTGGCTATACTCGGAAACACTCTTACCCCCCTTCCATTACAGGAGTTTGGAGTTGCTAGTGCAATATGTAAACAAATTATTTTACTAGCTATAGGAGGAGAGAAAAGTAGTGTAGGGGAGAGTCGGGTAGTATCGGACAGTGCGTTTCTTTCATCTACCACCATATGGTAGTACCTGAATGACAAGGTTACGTTTCTCTATGCGACATCACAGAAACGTAACCATGTCAATCAGATACTATCATCGTGTGGTAGATGAAAGAAACTCACTGTCCGATATTACCCGATGTCCGATACTACCCGACTCTCCCCTATCCATTTATGTTACATGGAAATATAGTATTACGCTTTTCAATTTGGTCATTACTTTACAGTATTTTATCAAAAAACAGTAGAATAGTAACAATTTTTTTTCACAAACTCAAGTCTTCAGGCGGTTATATACTTTATTTAATGTCTACTTTATTCAGCATATTGCTAACCTAATTTATTCCTGAGAATTTTGTGAGCACTTCCGTAAGAAACCTCAATTTCTACAGCTAACTTCTTGACCGGCTTATTAGGACCTCGCTGCATCCTTTCTCTAGCATCTTCTACAGCATCTTCTGTCACCTTTGTTGGCCATCTTACACTTTTCTTCCTTTCTGTACACTCTGTTGCTCTAAATTTATCTATCAGATTAATGACATTTCTACGAAAATATTCCGTAATGATATAATCAGGAAAGCGTGAAAAAAAAAAAAAAAAACAAGAAAAACTGTTGTTCACATTCGGTTATATTGTAATTCCAGTTTCTATCATCGTCCTTCATACTTACAAACAGTAAAACAAAACTCTTGTTTAAATAATGCTGTTAAGTACCGTACCATATTATAGGGTACCGTACTTTCGGTAACTCTAATCTCCACTTCTGCTCAGTCCACACAGATAAATTCAGTTACGCTACACACCATACTGTGTGAAAATAAACTTCAATGATATAAGCTTTTTCTTCTATAGAAAATGCAACATATTTCTGAAACACAGTGTACTCTGTACTGTTTACTTCACTGCTAGCAACAGCGGCCGTAAGTTTATGTGACTGGCGTTAGCAAGGACATTTGTGAAAGGGGTGGGAGTCAAGTGCATTTAGAAACGCAGGTACAATAAAAATTGAAGTAAAAATAAAATGATGTCCCTGTGTAAAAAGTGAATCTGATGCAACCTTAATACAAATAAATAAATAAATTGACCACCTTTGTGGTGTAGGGGTCAGCATACTGGTTTCTTACTCAGAGGGCCCGGGTTCGATTCCCGGTCGGGTTGAATTTCCTGGTTGAGGTTTTCAGGGTTTTCCTCAACCGTAAGGCAAATGCGAGGAAATTCGGGCCACAATATCCCTGAATATCACCGGCCTCATTCATCACCGAAATCATATTCATAACAAATCAGTAATACATATACAGTCGCCATCTAGTCCACAACAATAGAACCAGTCTCAACAATAATACATAGGCCTTCGGATTTCACACAGAAGAGTAACTCGCAATATGACCAAAGATGTTAAAGCGAGTATAAATAACAGCCAAAAATAAATATAAATAAATAAATAAAGAGAGAGAAAAAAATAAATAAAGGAAGAAATGTATAATGAATGAATGAATAAATAAATGAGTAAGTAAGTAAATAAATAAATAAGTGAATAAGTAACTAAACAAGTAAATAAGTAAAGAAGAAAGTAAGTAATTATGTAAGTAAGCAAATAAATACATTTACCTTAACTCTCCAGCAATATCCTTTAAATTTGCGCCGTTTTCAAGGTGTTGAATAATATTTACTTCATCAGAAATACTCACAAGCAAACATTCTGATGGGGACAGATAAAAATGTTAAATTTTCTTCTTCCACCATGTTAACAATATCAAAAGAAGTGTTTATACAAATTTTGGCCACTCGACCGCAATTACAAGGCCGTCCAAAAAGTGATTTTCCCTGGGACCGTTTACAGAAAAAACACAATTGCATGAAAAGATTTATTGAAAAAGATACAGCAATTGTTGCGCTATTTGTCAACATATCCCCCACTGGAATTGAGAAATTTGTCATAGTATGGGATCAATTTTTGTATCCTTCTGTCGTAGAAGTCAGCCGCCTGGGAATGGAACCAGCGTTTGACAGCCGTCTGCACCTCTCTGTCGATGCCATGGTATGATAAATGTCTCAATTCCTGTGGGGAATATTTTGAAAAAAAAAAAAAAAGCTCAATTGCTGTGTCTGTTCCAATAAATTTTCCCAATGAAATTGTGTTTTCTTTCTGTTAACGGCACCTGGCGAACTTATTTTTTTACGCCCGTCGTAATTGCGGTCGAGTGGCCAAAATTTGAATAAGCACTTCTTTTGATATTACAGTATTAACATGGTGGAAGGAAAAATGTACCTTTTTTTATCTGCCTCCATTAGAATGTTTGCTTGTCAGACGTGAACGTGTTTGTGACATGGTGCCTCATCGTTATGCGGGGGCTTGGATTCTCGTCACAACAGACCACGTTGTACTGTTTGCTGCTTTCTTTAGACTCAAACGCTTTCTACTAAGTCGGCGAAGCGGTGTATTACGGAAATGTTTAAGCTTACTTTCATGTAAGTGGAGCATCTGATACTGATAAATTTTCTTTTGTCCCCTCTAATTGATGTGCAGAGTTATTTTAGCGCCGTAAATCTAGGGCGAAGAGATTCCAGATTTACTTACGTATCAAAGATGATAATGGGAAGGATTTAACAGTCTTCAAAGTTTAACGCTCTCTGCCGGGTTTCTGCATAACAAATTATGCATTTAAGAAAACACGAACGACGATGTTAACGTCACTGCAATACTTTCAGAAACAAAATCTACTAGAAGCAGATTCTTCGTGTGTAACTCAAGAACTAGTGAACTGATGGCTTTGTGAAATATACTCTTAGTTCTAAGTCCCATATTCGCCTTCTAGTCACGGCAGTTCCCTGGGGAATACAGTTATTTACGCGTGCCAGCCATTTTGTTTTACGATCGCCCATTTTGTGTCGAGGTTAATGGGTCTCTTAGCAGATGTTATGTGTCTGTATAACCTCTGTCTGGAGAACCAGAAAACGATGGAAAGGGCTATGGAGCACTTAATTCCCCCATAAACCAACTATTCTACGGTTTATTAGTTCACTCGCGGCTATCTTGAGCTCTACGCCACTGATAATAATCCGCACGTGCTTGAAGGAATTTATCCAGTCAAGGCTGAGGTGAGGAAATTAATATTAAAGACCCGTCCAGCTAGAATTCATTAATACGGAGATAAACTAATGTTTTCTGAGAACACCTTCAGAATAACAGATGCCGAACTCTTTAGTTACGGTAGTTTAGTAGTTACTAGTAGAATGCAGAAAAAATAACGAAGTAGCGGAAGAGAAGAGAAGAGAAGAGAAGAGAAGAGAAGAGAAGAGAAGAGAAGAGAAGAGAAGAGAAGAGAAGAGAAGAGAAGAGAAGAGAAGAGAAGAGAAGATGTGGAGGCAAAGAGAAGAGAAGAGAAGAGAAGAGGAGTGGAATGGAGGGGTTAGGGGAGGGGGAGGGGGAGGGGAGAGGAGAGAGAGGAGAGAAGAGGTGAAGGCGAGGGGAAGGTAGAGCAGAGAACATGTGGGGGGGAAGGAGAGAGGAAAGTGGAAGAGAAGATGTGGAGGGGAGGGGATGGGAGGAGAGGAGAGGAGAGGAGAGGAGAGGAGAGGAGAGGAGAGGAGAGGAGAGGAGAGGAGAGGAGAGGAGAGGAGAGGAGAAGACGGTAGAAAAGAGAAGAGAAGAGGAGACGGTAGAAAAGAGAAGAGACGAGATGAAGGGGAGAAGAAGGTAGAGAAGAGACGAGGTGGAGGGGAGGAGAGGGGAAAGTAGAAGAGAAGATGTGGAGGCAAGGAGAGGGGAAGATAGAGAAGATTGTAGGGGAGGAGAGGGGACGGTAGAAAAGAGAAGAGAAGAGTTTGAGGGGAGGGTAGAGAAGAGAAGAGAAGAGGTGGTGGGGAGGAGAGGGGAAAGTAGAAGAGAAGATGCGGAGGCAAGGGGAAGAGGAGTGGAGAGGAGAGGAGAGGAGAGGAGAGGAGAGGAGAGGAGAGTAAGCGGGAAAGAATTAGGAAAAGAAAAGGAAGAAGAGAAGTGATATTATAGAAGAGAGACCAGAGAGAAGAGAAACAAAAGCGATAAGAGAATGGAGAAAAAGAGAGACCACAAAGAAAACAGAGGCGGAAGTATGAAGGACTGGAGAGAAAAGGGAGATTAGACCACTAGAGAAAACTAATTGATTAGACAGAAGAGACTAAAACGAAAAGAGAGTGGGCCTTATAGAACATAGAGAGTTTGAGAGCAGAGAGAAGAAAGATTGAAGAGAAGAGAGACCAGAGATAAAAGAGGAGAAAGATAAAAGAGGAATGAGAGAAATGAAAGAACAGAAATGAAAAGAGAGAAAGAAAACGAGAAAGGATAGAAGAGAGGATAGGGAGAAAACAGAAGAGAGAAGAGAAACGAGGTAGAAAAAGAGACAGACAAGAGAGAGAAGGGTAGAAACATCAAGAGAAGAGGAGATGAGGGAAGTATAAGTGAGATTTTTTACTTTTACCGGTCATCTAAATGACACTTGCATCAACTGTGGTCATGCTGATATTTACCTTCAACAGAATTGACGAAAACGTCTAGCATTTTGGCTGAATGAGTTTTTTAAGCTTTGATGTATTTCCATGTGTAATATATTATCAACAGTAATCTCACTAGAGGTTTTTATTTATCTAGAGAAAATCAAAACTCGACTGAAATTTAATTGACTATTACACGATTAGAAGAAGGTATATAAATATTAGAAGTAACGAAGTACTCCAATGCAATAAAATATTAATTGACTTACGAAAATATAACTGTCTTCAAATTTGTACCATCTCAACATTATAAATATTACGCTAGTAGATGAGAGTAGTGTGTTATGAATAGCTGTTTTCTTATCAGTTGTGCCAACTATGGAATCTTCATTGAACTCTGTGGACGGTTACTGGTCAAGAAGTCTTTGTTGATTCAGTTTCATTTTTATTAAAACAGTTGCATTCCACTTCAATTATCCCGATCCCAGTAATCAACGTCACTTGACAGATGATTTTCAATAAATCTTAGTATTAAACAATCTCTGATACGTGAATATTCATAATATCATATAGCAGAAGCTATAACATAACCTAAATAATATAAACGAGTGTTAGAAAAGTTTTAATTAGGGATGATGAAATAAACAAGAAACATTTTAATTAACGACGATGAAATAAAAAATAAACACGAATAATTTTAAAATAAACAATTATTGAAAGTAGGTACAATTTTCAAATTTGAATGTTTTAGTGGTTGGTGGTTCAGTTGATGTTATATTGGACGTGTGCGTAAAAGAAGTGAACTCGGTGATGTACATGGTGTATCCCTCAACTTATTCAGGATTTCTGAATGGTGCTCTTCATTTATTTGTAAGTAAGGTTTCAGGGAAGATGCATAGCTATGACCAGTGATCTTTATTAATTCTTGTACTTAGATGCCAATGTGAGTCATATTTGAAAGTGCTGTGCATCAACTGGAGTGGTTTGTAATTTTCTGTTTTTTGACGTCCAGATCAGTGCAGTTTGAAATGTTGGCAAACAAAGAAACAAATGCTAGGGTAGTGATAAAAATAAACAAATGCTAGGGACGCGATAAAATTAAACAAATGCTAGGGACGTGATAAAATTGTGCGATAAGCAGCCATGATTGGTTGAAAGACGTCCTTTCGTCGTACCGTTTTATTGGTCAAAAGTAGTGTGACGTAGTAAAAGTGTAATAGTCACTGAAAATGTTAAATATATATTTTACTGCACATTGGAGTCAGCTTCCGGTACAGTTGTCGACTACATTGGGTTAAGTCGAATTGGATTTTGACTATCTTATTTTCCCTCGACAAGGAGATGGAAACACTGAATATTCTCCTATGTGAAGTGAATAAAACTTCGCCACAATATGGCTGCAGTTACCTCATCTGACTGCCCCTCGTCCCTTGAGGGTTGCTGTGTTCCTTTCTTCCTGTATTTGCTCCGGCGCTAAAGTGAAACAGAGTGCTTCGCTGCACAGCGTTCTTTTTTTTTTTTTTTTTTTTTTTTTCGTCTGTGCTCTCCATTCGTATTTTCACACCGTCGGAATTGAGACAAATGTACGAGGAATGCAAAACGTTATAAATTAATGTAAATTAACATATGCAAGTTGTAACCGCTTTAAATCTGGATAACCGAAGTAGAGTGTGGGGAATGTGTGAGCACCCTAAAGGTACGGTCACACGTCGCTACTTTTGCAGCGATGCAGTACAAAAAACTGCGCAACTCTCGTACTGCGACGTGTGAACAACGGTGCAACCCGAAAAGTAGCGGCTGCCGAAATTGCTGCCCGCTACTTTTCCATGCTGCGCGCAGCTTAAAAGTAGCGACGTGTGAACTGGGTTCTCAGGGTTGCAGCCGCAGCATTTTTGATATCAGTTTTGTTGAAACTTTTGCTGCGGTTGCAACCAGTGTTACCACCCAAATGTACCAATGATACTTTTATTGTTTGGATATATTTTAATGTTAAATGTGATGAAAATAAATTATTTGTAACAGTTATTAAATGCACAGCACAGTCTGAGCATAATTGCTGACGATATAATTCATTTTTTTAATTTTCCGTAGCGTAGTTCCAAACAGGAGGGTTGCCAACTATGATTACGTGAATATACTGTTGGTTATCATTTAAGTAGGGTAAACTAGATAGTTATTGACCAGTATACGGTGATTGACCGGTTCCTTTTTTCAAGTGTATTGTGAATAAACCACGATCGTGATTTCACTTTTTGCTGCATATACCTCTAGTAGCAACCCTTATTTGTGGTTAGTTGTCGCTGTTCATCCCACTGAGTTAGTGTCTGTCGTCTGAGAGGACTGAAATCGATTGGAAATGCAACTGAACGTAAAGAAGTGTAAGTAACTTGAGAAATTGCTAAGAATAATGCACGCAATAATTTATTTATTCTGCAAAGGATATATAAATTCTGGTGCTCGTTTTTACACTCACAGTGTGAGAAAAGGTATAAGGTTTCGGTCCACAGAATATTATTTTGTTAAAGTTTTTATATGACATAAAAATGCCCCGTGGTCAATCACTATAAAGTGTATGTCCGCAAACTACAGTGATTGGTCGTTCATAAATTATTTGTTAGAATAATGACCAATTTGTTCCAATTCTATATATGTTATCGGTTAAATGATGGGGATTTTTACAGGACTGATACTATATTATAATGCCTAAGCCAGGTAAAGTGCATTATACAGGGGAAGCTTTACGAAACGCTACAGAACCTGTCCGCAGTGGATTTGATTTAAATGAAGCTGCCAAGAAGTTTGGTGTCCTAAAAGCAACCTTAGCGTCCAGAAACAAATATCCCGTTGAAGGAAAAGTGTTCTTTGGTCCTCGTCCAGTGCTGGGTGAAGCCATTTGTAATAACATCAGAGAAATGACACACACTTGCTTCTGATAAGGCACAAAAGAGAAAAATGGAAGAAGAGGCAAGAGAAGAAAGGAAGCGAATAAGAAATGAAAGAAAAGGCAGCGAGAAGAGTTCTTTTCTTATTTTTTTAACTTGGTTATTTAACGATACTGTATCAACTATGAGGTTATTTAGCGTCGATGGGATTGATGATAGCGAGATGGTATTTGGCGAGATGAGGCCGAGGATTCGTCATAGATTACCTGAAATTTGCCTTTCGGTTGGGCAAAACCTCGGAAAAACCCAACCAGGTAATCAGCCCAAGCGGGAATTGAACCCGCGCCCGAACGAAACTTCGGATCGGCAGGCAAACACCTTTACCGACAGAGCTACGCCGGTGGCGAATAGTTCTTAATGAGAAAGATCAGAAGAAGAGAAACGAAACAGACAAGAAAAAAGTGAAAATTGTGAAAATGTGTTGTTCAATCACTAATAAATGAGTATTCAATAACAGTGCATAGACGGTCAATCACTAATAAGCGTGTGGTCAATAACTGTGCAGTAGACGGTCAATCACTAATAAGCGTGTGGTCAATAACAGTGCAGTAGACGGTCAATCACTAATAAGCGTGTGGTCAATAACAGTGCATAGACGGTCAATCACTAATAAGCGTGTGGTCAATAACTGTGCAGTAGACGGTCAATCACTAATAAGCGTGTGGTCAATAACAGTGCATAGACGGTCAATCACTAATAAGCGTGTGGTCAATAACAGTGCAGTAGACGGTCAATCACTAATAAGCGTGTGGTCAATAACAGTGCATAGACGGTCAATCACTAATAAGCGTGTGGTCAATAACTGTGCAGTAGACGGTCAATCACTAATAAGCGTGTGGTCAATAACAGTGCATAGACGGTCAATCACTAATAAGCGTGTGGTCAATAACTGTGCAGTAGACGGTCAATCACTAATAAGCGTGTGGTCAATAACAGTGCATAGACGGTCAATCACTAATAAGCGTGTGGTCAATAACAGTGCAGTAGACGGTCAATCACTAATAAGCGTGTGGTCAATAACAGTGCATAGACGGTCAATCACTAATAAGCGTGTGGTCAATAACTGTGCAGTAGACGGTCAATCACTAATAAGCGTGTGGTCAATAACAGTGCATAGACGGTCAATCACTAATAAGCGTGTGGTCAATAACTGTGCAGTAGACGGTCAATAACTGTAAAAGTGGACTTGTTGTGTTTATTTAATTTATATTTGCATTAAAATTTTCTTTTTTCTTTTGTTTATTGATTTTGATTTGTTTCTGAATCTTCACTTGACCCAATGCCTTTAAAATTCTCTCAATAAGTTACCACCGTTTTCCGCTATTTCATTGTTTTATTATTCATTAGCTTAAGTGGTCAATCACTATACAGTTTACCCTATATAGGCGTTTTTAAAAACTTTATAGTAAAAATAATGTCAATTTCTGAATACTAGATACGACAGAAAAGCAAATAATAGATAAGTAAGCTTTCGCATGAGTTTCTTAATAATGCGAACATAACCACAAAATGTATATTGAGAAGTCAACACGGAGATGGGAACCTGCAGCATGACTGCGGCTGCAAAAGTAGCGCCTTGTGTGTGAACAGACTCGCAACCTCCAGTTGCAACTTTTGCTGCACTCGGGTTGCGCAGCACGAAAAGTAGCGTGCAGCGCGCTACTTTTGGCTTACGTGTGAACACGACACGCAACTTTTGCAGCTGCAGTACAAAAGTTGCGCTGCAATAGTAGCGATGTGTGGCCGTACTACCTTAATTCTGCATAGTTAGAACTGTTTGCAATTTGGTGTCACGAAGTCTCTTCCAGCTTCAAGAATGTTGTGATGCTGCCTCAGGAATGAAATAGAGCTGAGTATTTTTACAATTAGTGTGGAACACGTAGAAGAATATTTCGACCGAATAATGCAGCAGAAAATTCTGAACGATATTTGTATTAACCATTTACAGTTCCTACAGTCAAGACTCAGATGACACCAAACAAAAATGCTACGTGACAACTTTTATGACAACGAGCTTAATATTTAAAATTATAAAGCAGATTGTTGGTATCGTGAAGATATGACAATATTATATTTATAAGTGTGGATTATGTCGATCATTATTCATATTGCACCAATAGCATTAAAGCACGGTTATTAGCAGATTAAGGACCGAAATAAATTACTTTTATGCTCGACCATGCCGAAATGTAGTAATTATACACCTGGTAGCAGACCTTTAATGCATGTCATTAAAGTACACCTACTCATTAAAGGTCAGGTCTTTCAGCCAATCACGACTCAGGTTACAACTGTTCAGCCAATGACAGGTCAGCTTTCTACCGTTATAAAACCGCAAGTATCGATTATTCTCGGATATGCAATCGAAAGAGAATTAGCGAAAAGTCACGGAGGCTGGAAATCCAATACCGTCGCAGAAGGTTATGTTCTGTTACTATAATAATTAGCGTTAATTGAAAATAATATTCAAATAAATTCAATTTGTCATCTCGTTTATCAATGTCTAATTTTATTTCAATGTTATCTCTGTAGGTTCTTATGGCCTAGCAAGGTCAATGTGGACATCTGTTCGTAGGAAAAAATCAATACTTTCGCGTCTGCGCACATCTCACAACATACGGGACATTGGTCAAGGTCAGATACAAAGAAAATTAATAATAACAAGTTAGAAATATGGTCGAGCATAAAAAGTCGTATGAAACTCGCCTATAATGGTAATTAAGAAGCTCGTATGAAAATTATGAAACGAGCGCAAGCGAGCGTTTCATAAATAACCATACTCGCTTCTTAATTACCTTCATTATAGGCTCGTTGCATAATGTACTATTATTTACTATTGTTAGTAAAGTTAGTCATTGTTTCAAATATTTAAATTTCTTATACATTACATTACAATTAATTAGAAAATTGCCAATAAACAAGAAATATTGCTTTAAAATGACAAAAAATGGCATTTATTAGTAAGGAACACCTTAAAAGGACAAAATAGGTAAAATAAAAATTGGCCCTATCACTTTGATTTACTCCAAATCACATTTATATCTATGCAAATAATGATTTAATTCCACCCAGTAAAAAAGGCATTTTGCCAAACATCCGGGCTCTAGTTATCAACAATATTATTAATGCAAATCAAGCTTTCAGGAATAACTCCCTGTAAAGTTAATTTGAATAAATTCGGGGGAAAAATTGTTCCGGGGCCGGGTACCGAACGTACCAACGCTCTCCCAACTGAGCTACCCGGGAACTCTACCCGGCACCCGGCTCCGGAACAATTTTTCCCTCGAAATTATTCAAATTAACTTTACAGGGAGTTATTCCTGAAAGCTTGATTTGCATAATACATGTCACTGTACGTAACAGAAAACCACAATTTTAATCACACAGAGTTAGTGTGCACTCAATGTTGGTTGCTTGATGGTTGTCAGCCCACTTTGAGGTCTGTGGATATAGAGGGAAAAATTGGACCGGTGTCGGGTAGAGTTCCCGAGTAGCTCAGTTGGGAGAGCGTTGGTACGTTTAACCAAAGGTCCCGGGTTCGATACCCAGCCCCGGAACAATTTTTCCCTCGAAATTATTCAAATTAACTTTACAGGGAGTTATTCCTGAAAGCTTGATTTGCACTGTACGTAACAGAAAACCACAATTTAAGTCACACAGACTTAGTGTGCACTCAATGTTGGTTGCTTGACGGTTGTCAGTCCACTTTGAGGTCTGTGGATATAGAGGGAAAAATTGGATCAGTGTCGGGTAGAGTTCCGGGTAGCTCAGTTGGGAGAGCGTTGGTACATTTAACCAAAGGTCCCGGGTTCGATACCCGGCCACGGAACAATTTTTCCCTCGAAATTATTCAATATTATTAATAATATATTTCCATTATTATATAATATAGTAGTACAATTTATTTATGATTGGAAAGTTGAAATAAAATGGTTGCATATTTGTCAGTGCACGTTTGTGCAATACTTTGGCCGGCGGGAAAAGACACATAAGTAAAAAAAAATCGATTTTTCTGTTGTACCTAATCACATAAGTCATGTATTTTTTCTAATTTTTGAAGTAATAAAATTTCTTGTATGTTGAATAGAAAAGGGTCTTACTTTGACCAACATACATGAATTTCATTATTGTACTTATATTCAGTTAAGAGTAAATTTAAAGAAAAACTGCGGAAAAATTCATTATTTTTTTACTATCGTTTCATCAAAACATTGCAAGAACACAGGCCGCTACTGCTAGTCTCTAGAGGCCGTATTCAAAGACACTCTTAGCGCGGGGTTCCGCGCTTCAGCGAACTAACGTTTTTCGTATTCATAAACCAGTGTCAGTGTTATGATATGATATGAATCCTATACAAGTAACCAGTCGATAGCCGGGGCCAGAGTCCCTGGATATACCAGAGTAGCGCAATCACCGAGTCGGCCGCCATTGTTAGTCCTTTTCAACACGCTAGGGATAGGAATATTTAAAGTAAAACTCAAATATTTTTAATTTGAAGGGCAAAAACTTCTAAAGGATCTTCTTACATTTTAGAACATTATTGTCAGTTAACATAATAACGTATAAAAACTTTATTTAATAATTATTACAGCATAAATATACATTTAAGTGTTCAATACACTCCTTCATAAACGTCAAAGTTATAGGTATTACAGCAGCATGAACTTAATAAATTACAAATAACAAATGAAAACAACAATGTTGCAAATAAAATAACAATAAATCTAAACATTTCCAACTGCATTCCTCGTGCAAACTCTCCGACTTCCGCATATAAGGGCACACTATACTGAAATTTCTCGAAATTCATTAGTTTTAAGAGTTCACAACAGCTACATACTGTATTCCACTAATCAGACTTCAGATGCTTAAAAACAATTGTCCTTCCTCTGACACATATCGTCATGCGAGATGTCCTGCCTGATTATATATATGCCATATCTGCCAGAAGAGGTATTTTTTAATATTAATTTTTTTACGCTCGAGTTGAATTTTTTCTGTTTTTACACTTCTAGTGCATTAAATATTTTTAATTATTTTTTTAGTAAAATAAAGAGGAAAATTGTATAGTAAGATTCTTTTCTGAAGGGCTGACACGTATGTAGACAAAAATTCTGGCCAAAATAGTAGCAATTTTTGAAAACCTAAATTTACACAATTTAAAATTACATATTAAAAGTACAAAATTTCATAGATCTACCTAGAATAGTTTAGAAAATTGAAATTTCACATCAGTCTAACCTTAATAGGGTTTATAGTTTCTACGGTCTTTGTATTTTCCAATCGAGCCAAACAATACAATCTTGTCTCAAGAATGAATTCAGAACTTCACCAATATATTATGTCATTCTTGCAAATACCAAATAGGATTAAATTCATAAATGCTTGATTTGAAAGGGAGAAGATAGTAAAAATTTGACACTGATCCTAATTAGTACGTGATTTTCATTTGTTTTATGTAGAAATATCATTGCTGAATATCATTAGTAGATCTTTAATCTCCTGTGATATTCCAACTCTTCTTGAACCATCTGGTATTAGCCGGTCGGATGGTAAACGACCTGACGGCTTGACATTAATTCCTTGGTCCAAAGGTAAATCACTCATCTGGGATTTTACATGTGCAGATACATTAGCCCTTTCCCATTTAAAATCTTCTGTCAATTGTGCCGGATCTGCTGCTGAATCCGCTTACCATGCTAAACGACGCAAATATGAACATTTAACATCAAATTCCATCTTCGTCGCTTTTGCAGTTGAGACCTTTGGTACGTGATGTAGAGACGCTAAAGATCTACTGACTCAAATTGGTACACGCCTACTGTCCCGTACCGGCGATCCTAGATGTATCAATTTCCTTTGTCAACGCATTGGAATAGCAGTTCAGCGAGGAAATGCTGCCTCCATCCTGGGAGGAGGAAGAGATCTTTCTCATTTAATGTGTAGCCTACCTGCTTGAGCACGGGTAGAAAGTTCTTTTTTGAAATTAAAAAAAAAAATTGCTGAAACAACTTAAATTCTAGATTAGTTTTATAAAAATATTTTGGGGCCCAAATTTTGAGAAAATAAATATCAAAATACAGTCATTCATTGCTCACATTCTGGGAGCCTGTCCTCATGGAGAACTACTGAGGAATAGTCGTCACCACAAGATTCGATCCCTCCTAGCATCGGCCCTACGAGGAAAAGACTACCAAGTAGAGGAGGAGGTCCATGGTTTGTCCACAAATGGATCTACAAGGCGCATTGACATCATCGCTATCCCGACAAGATCAACAAGCGGATTCATAATTGATCCAACTGTAAGAATGGAAATGTACGAAAATCAACCTGCTGAGGTACATCAGGAAAAATGCGAGATATACGACCCCACTATACCATATTATAAGGAAAAATATCATCTAACGTCGATCGAAGTTGTTGGATTACTGATTGGGGCTAGAGGAACCATCACAAACAGATTCGCGCATTTTTGTAAGCAGTTTGGTCTAGGAGAAACTCTTGTCACTGAAGTATCTATGTCTGCAGTGAAGGGATCTATAAAAATCCTAAGAAACCATCTCTACAGTTATATAGATTGAGCTCTTTGCTATGGCGATCTGCTCACTTAAGTTTGGTCTTGCAACTAGTGCTAAATAGACGACTGTGATCATCCAATAGCTAATAGATACTAGGGAATTTTATGTTTCTTCTGGAATTAATGTCTCTTCCAATTATTTCTAATTGTGCTACTTCTTATTCTTTTTCTTCTCCATTGTTTTATTTTTTTCCATTATAACAACAATTTTATGGTAAGCTTTGTCTTCTAGGCAGCCTTCACTTGGAGGAAGCTGAATAAAATTTATTCGAAATAAACATAATGTATGCTCGCTTAGGTAGCGGATCGTTCATTTTTATATTTATAGTCTCTTCTTTCCTTTTTCCTTATTTCTTTCACCTTGTCACAGAGAAAACAAATGTGCGCTTTTTTCAGTTCTCTGCGAACAGTTCTGAACACAGCAGCACTGCATTTTTTCACACTTAAATTACAATCTTTCCCTATACAACTGTATACTGCATAGCGCTCGCTGGACTAACAATGGCGGATTTGCCGGCTCAAACGATTACGGTACTCTGGATATCCACGGACTCTGGCCGGGGCTAGTTTAGCACGCTCGTAGCGCGGACTAGCGAAATGTCTATGCATTGAACCCTTAATGACGTAAAGAGTTCACTTGTTCACTGAACTCGCTGCTCCCAGCATCAACCCTCTTTAGATGTACGCGTGCCAACCCCTAGTATAGAGTTACTGATTCAGAAGGGGACTATTCAAAACCAATATGTGAACTTAGCGACAGTGCTGCCTTCCTGGTCAAGGTCCTTGAGTTTGAAAGATTGTTGATATCGCAATCAACTAGTAGGTCAGTACTGACATAATAGATGTATTCTTACATTGCATGCTATGTATATGTTTTAAGTTGCTATGGCAATCTCGCAAATCAAAACGCTCGGCACTTCATTCTAAATGCATTACAACACGCAATACTTATGCATATAAATATTCTTTTTCCATCCTCACCGCCTTCGTAACAATGCAGGCAACAAACGAGAACTTCCTGTGCGATTATGACGCTCCAGACGGTATCTCGAAATAATTTATGGAGAAAAATCTAGACCACACAAACTCGGTGTAAACGTGTTACAGTCCAGGAGACCAATTCTATACAGGTGTGCCAACGATGCAGAAAAAAAATGCCATAAGTTATGCAGCGGCGTTTGCTGTAATAATTCCATTTTCTTCTCTCTTATCGTTCATATGATCTCTGATTAAGATTATATTAAGTCTACTTATGGTTATGACAATATAGAAAGGACAAAAGGACTGATATCAACATATTAACAGCATGAAAGATCAAAGACTAGTACTGTTAAAAATAATTTCCGTTATGTAAACAAAATTTATGCGGATCCTGGAGAAATGAGAGATGAAATGAAGATGTATCATATTCCAAACAACCTAAAATATTATGTTATTCTTGTTCTCACAATCAGTGTTGCACCAATACTACCTCCTTATTATTGTTTTAGTACTTACTCACTGTTCCTACTCAAGTATTAGCTATTCTTGTTTCTGTTCTTGTATTATCTGTTCTTATTCTTGCACAGTCTGTTTCTGCTATCTTAATAACTGTTCTTGTTTTTTACTGTTCTAGCTGTCATATTGACTGCTCTTGCTACCGTACTGGCTGTTCTGATTCTCATATTAGCTGTTCTGATTCTCGTACTAGCTGTTCTGATTCTCGTATTAGCTGTTCTGATTCTCGTACTAGTTGTTCTCATTCTCGTACTAGCTGTACTCATTTTCGTACTAATTATCGTATTAGCTCTTCTTATTCTCGCACTAGCTGTTTTTATATTCGTACAAGCTGTTTTCATTCTCGTATTAGCTGTTCTTATTTTCGTACTAGCTGTTCTTGCTGTCATATTGCTGTCATGTTCTTGTTCTTTCTGCTTTTGCTATTGTACTGGCTGTTCATGTTCTTGTTGCTCTTCTATCACACTGGCTGTTCTTGTTCATGTTGCTCTTTCTATTGTACTGGCTTTCTTGTTCATGTTGCTCTTGATATCGTATGGCTGTTCTTGTTCATGTTGAACTTCTTGCTCTTGTTATCATATGGGCTGTTCTTGTTCTTGTTGCTCTTACTATTGCACTGGCTGTTCTTGTTCCTCTTTTATCATACGGGCTGTTCTGGTTCTTGTTGCTCTTGTTATCATACGAACTGTTCTTGTTCTTACTGTTGCATTGGCTGTTGTCCTTGCTATCATATTAGCTGTTCTTATTGCTCTTGCTATCGTACTAGCTATTCTTGTTCTTGTTGCTCTTGTTATCATACGAATTGTTCTTGTTCCTGTTGCTCTTATTATTGCACTAGCTGTTCTTGTTCTTGCTATTATATTGGTTGTTTTATTGCTGTTACTATCGTACCGGCTGTTCTTGTTGCTCTTATTATTGCACTGGCTGTTCTTGTTCTTGCTATTATATTGGCTGTTTTATTGCTCTTACTATCGTACCGGCTGTTTTTGTTCTTGTTGCTCTTATTATTGCACTAGCTGTTCTTGTTCTTGCTATTATATTGGCTCTTTTATTGCTCTTACTATCGTACCGGCTGTTCTTGTTCTTGTTGCTCTTATTATTGCACTGGCTGTTCTTGTTCTTGCTATTATATTGGCTGTTTTATTGCACTTACTATCGTACCGGCTGTTCTTGTTCTTGTTGCTCTTATTATTGCACTAGCTGTTCTTGTTCTTGCTATTATATTGGGTGTTTTATTGCTCTTACTATCGTACCGGCTGTTCTTGTTCTTGTTGCTCTTATTATTGCACTGGCTGTTCTTGTTCTTGCTTTTATATTGCTGTTTTTATTGCACTTACTATCGTACCGGCTGTTCTTATTCTTGTTGCTTTTGTTATCATACTGATTGTTCTTGTTCCTCTTACTATTGCACTGGCTGTTCTTGTTCTTGCTATCATATTGGCTGTTCATATTGCTCTTGCTATCTTACTAGCTGTTCTTGTTGCTCTTTCTATCATACTGGCTGAGTTTGTTCTTCCTATTGAATAATTTCTGCAGTTCAAAGCGCCGTTAAATAAAATACTAGTACTACACAGGCATTTGTGGCAATAGGAATCCTTAACTTGTACTGCTGTTATGGAACGTGAGAATGTTGGCACAACTTGAAGAGATCTGCCGCCCTCATCAGCTGACAGCGAGAGAGAAGAAACGTATCGACAGATCAACTGTTTGCCTTGGGTCTCGTGAAGCACCACAGCAAATACACCTGAAAAAAGAATCCCTCTATGTGAGAAGACAATCTCAAACCCGTCTTTGTCATAGCAATGTTCCCTTTACGTAAGTAACAAGTTGCCACACGTGGATGAATTTGTCTGCATATAATAAATACAGTAACTGGTTTTAAGCCTATTTTTATTGCGGTAACAATATTCTGTTTTGTTAAGCAATCAATAACTTAAATTATGTGAAATTCTCTGCTAGTTTCATCACTGTTCATCAGATTTTGTTTGACAAAATATGCCAGCTAAGCGATTATTAATTTAGTAACATTTCTTCAAAATATGTTTATTTCGTCAACATCGATTTCTTGGTAAATCTAGTGTTTTTTTTTTTTCACAATCATTAGAGGGGGATGAAATTTTCCATTTTAAAGGCTGCTATATTTATGTGCTATTTGCGACACTGGCTGTTACCTTCGCCATCTATCCACAGAAGTAATAACTAAAGAAGCGACACTTACACGAGCAAATTATCGAGCACTATCGATTAGTTGAGGTCAGGTATATTTGAACATCAGTGCACCAGCCGATGAAATGGAAGTGTCGCGTACCTTTATACTGTAACCGCGTTCACTTCGCTTTCTGTTTGCAAGGTTGCCCTTCACATTAAACCACAATGGAACTTCACTTTTGAATCTCTAACATAATTGACAATTTCCAACAGGGACACGGGGTTCGATCTCTGGCAGATTTTGTAAGATTTCTGTATGTAAAATTATCTGTGGATTACGTTTCATCTGAGAACTTCAGTGTGCCTATTTCATTTTTATTTCACTATTGCCCATTATTATTCTACCACAGTCTAATAGGCCTATATACAGTACGCAACTCAATACTTACTAAATATGCATCCATAGATAGTTGCTAACCACCAGGATCGCTACTATCGCCTCATCACAGACTCTTTCCCTAGCAGACGATAAAATGTATTGTACTTTCGATATCGTGTTCCTTTGAAAAAATTAACACCTTCCTTCCACTATTGAAATATGAAATACATAAGGTTTATACATTATTTTGATAAAATATATATTATATTTTATAAACTAACCTTCCTGGATCTTTCGGAAGAAGGATAACTCTGACTTTTTTTTCTTACATACTACACAAACGTCTCCTTGTCCCATATTATTATTATTCAAATTATTGTATTTTAGCCATTTACAGTTATTACAACCGACAACGAACATTTCACAGTTTACACAACTTTTCACAACAATGCGAAATACGGTACAGTGAATGCCTTTTCGAGCTAGACCAGGCCGTAATGTATGTTCGGGTTTTCTTTTTAGTGTATGGAGCTCAGTGAAATATTATATTATAACTTTATTGCGTATCATTGCTAAGCTTTATTTAGTGTAATGTATCCTTGAGTTCCATTTACTTCTTGTTGCTTAACATATTGCAGAAATAATTATAATAGGAATATAAGTTAAATATAATAACGATAGTCTATAATTTCCATATGCCATAACATATATATGTAATGGTAGGGAATTGGAGACCACTAAAATTAGACAGAAAGGGGCAACTGGGACAGTAAACATAACCTATAATTTGAACATATCTAAATATCCGTGCGGTGCAACTGAAAATTATTGAATCGTGCATAAATGAATGTACAAGAATTTCGCAATATTTAATCGAAATAAAGGCAGGTATTACACATACGAACAACATAATTTTCACACCGAAGATAATATTACACCATAACTCGCAAGTGAATTATGTCTGAAAGTTTTAAATTTTATTAATGCAATTACACTACATTTTAGAGAAATATATGTTACTCTTTATGCATTCCAACTAATTTATATGGTTGAAACGCCGCCCTTCGTGATCGGGTTAAGCGAGTTGCATGGTTTGCCGTACGGCCTGTATTAGATCACGATGGCAGTGACACAGTCTATTGTTTCTAGTACTCACAGCGCTCCAAGCGGCTAGCAACTATCGCGAGATTTGCAAAAAATCATCCCAAGCTTCGTGATTGTATATAGTAGACTGTGATTCTACCGTCACCTTACTTCATTGAAACATTCTCTCCTCTGTCTGTAACTGAAGAGGTTTGGTAAGCAGACAGATGGATTATAAATCCAATGTTTTGCTGTGGTTGTTAAAGATAATTTCGTCATCATGAAGCTCTGGCAGTGGAAATAAGGTATACCTGTGGAAACATAATCTTTTGCCATGTTTATCTGCAACATGACATTTTTATTCAGCGGAATTTAAAACTGGATCTTCAGTATGAAGCTAATGAGAAATCCACCGTTTTCGTATTCAAGGGGCAAATCACAGCATTTTGAGCTCACCTCGGATTGCGGACCATGAATCGCATAAGTGTATGCGGTCACTATGACACCACTTCGTGACGTTGACAGCTTGTTTCGCGCCGTCACCACCAGAGCGCTCTGTGGTGGCATTAATTACAGCATCTTTGCATCCAGGGTCTCAGCGGTTTGTGGCGGCTGCATCCGGGTTCTGGCGGCCTGAATTCGAATCTCGACGTGCAGGGGTGTACAATTTGTTGGTGACGCACAGTTGACTGAACAACTAAAGAGTCGTGCAAATATAGCTTTCAGGTAAAGCTCCCTGTGAAGCAGACTTGAATAATTTATTGAGTATGCCCCAACGAGTATAACTCATATGTAGGGGCTATACAAGAACACATACATATGTTATACAATGTAATTGAAAAGTCATGAAACTACAGTCTGTGAAAACAAACAATAACACAAGAATTTATTAAAGAAAGAAAGCAAAATAAGAACAAATAATAAGATGACATAAAGTTTTGGGCAGAAAGAAGAAAAAAGTTTGAAACCATGAAATAAATCATTCATCTGAGAATTAAAATAAATAATCTTCCCAAAAACGTATTTTTAAACAATTCTTAAAACACCGGCAATTTGGTAAAATTCTATATTCTAAGGGAAGTTGGTTAAAAGTTGTTGTTATAAAAATGGTTAAGTCCTTTCGTTCCATAAATTACTGAGCTATGCTGAGAAAAAAATATATTGTCTTTTTGTCTTGTTAAATAAGTATGTATATCTTTATTAAACTGAAATATAATATTACTATATATTAAATTGTTAATAACTTTGTACATGAAAATGGCAGCACCTAATTTGATAATTGATTCAACTGGTAGAACGGAAGAAAACTGATTTAGATATTTAACTGGAGTCAAATAATGAAAACCCAATAAATTTCTTAAAGTTCTATTTTGAATAATTTGTAAAGGTCTGAAAGCAGTTTTCTTATTATGTCCCCAAATAAATGACATATACATAAAATGAGAATGGATAAAAGGATAATATACATTCAAGAGACAAGATATAGGCAAAGATCTTTTAAGCCTTTTCAAAACACCAGACATTGGAGCAATTTTCTCACAGACAGCCAAAATATGCTTATCCCATGTTAAATGTTCATCAACAATCAAATCTAAAAATTTAACTGATGCAACTTTTTGTATTACAGAATCATTAAACTTTAATTCTTTCTGAATGAAGGTTTAGTGAAAATCGTATACACAGTTTTTTTCAGATTCAAAGAAAGCATATTTGCGCTTAACCAGTTTTCAAGAGTAATCATGTCTGCCTCAAACTTTTCAAACAGTTCTTCAATGGACTCAGTAATATAAAATACACTACTGTCATCTGCAAAAAGAGTGGCAGGTCCATGTAAATGAACGCACCAACGCTCTACTACGTTAAACTTGCTAGTCGCGAATAAAATCTAATTTTACTCTCTTATACTAGGTATAAATTACTATTAAACAAAGAAATAGGATAACTTGTGTATTAGTTACATACTTTTTTGGGGTATTTTACGACGTTGTATCAACATCTAGGTTATTTAGCTTCTGAATGATATGAAGGTGATAATGCCGGTGAAATGAGTCCGGGGTCCAGCACCGAAAGTTACCCAGGATTTGCTCGTATTGGGTTGAGGGAAAATCCCGGAAAAAAACCTCAACCAGATAACTTGCCCCGACCGGGATTCGAACCTGGGCCACCTGGTTTCGCGGTCAGACGCGCTGACTTAATTACATACTATACTTTCAAAAATAATGGTATCATAACGTATTAAAATTCTAATGCTGATGATGAATGTGTAGACTAAGATATCGTGGTCATGGAATTTCCAGTACGAGTCACAAAAGAGCATATATTTGAAAATAGATGAAATGTGTTCAAACGGGGCCTTCAAGACGCATAATCTTCTCTCAAACTTATAGTAGCTTCTTTTATTATGTAGTACTTCTTTATGTAGCTACCGTACATTTCTTTGCAGGATAAAATTTTACGAACTTTTATGAGGGCTATACACAAATTTTCGTAGTAACAGTTTGTATGAAAAATGTTGGATTCGTGTTCTTCGTAGCATTGAAACTTTATCTTTTGTCCCAACTTCGTTCCGTCCGGGTCGTTGCAGTCCATATATGCCGGTCCGTGTGTATATGTCTGTAGAGAGACTCTGGGAACAGAGGGCGTCATTTTGTTCCTCCCTCGAGTCTCTGTGTGGTAATAAACAGCAGAATGCTGTCTCTTGCACGCCGTAGACCCAATCTGCGTTGCAGCTGTTAGTTTTGAGGGCCACAGGTTCGAATCTTGTCGACAACATTATAGTTTAAGGCTATGAATCGGTGAAAATAACAAAAAAAAAAAACATTAAAAAATGAAAATTTTGTATTTAATTCTAAAAAATAAAATAATGTTTCAGTTTTCTAAATCTATGCTTATTTTTGCCCTATGACAATTTACAGTCCCTCAGGACGAATTTAAAGGAACCAGCGCGTTTGTGAAGCTGCAGCCCTTTAAACTGACACTCAGCTGTCATTCTAACAGACTTTGTTTTTCATTCTAACTAATTTTACTTTTAATTTAGTTCATATTTCGCTCTGTTTTGTCTGAGAAAAATGTGTGTGTGGTAGACCTGTGTAGGAAGGAAGGATATCGATAGTATATATCTGTCGTTGTTCCTGCAATAATTCCTATGTGCAAAATACATAATTTTTCGGTAGGAGGAAAAAACACATTTATTCATCCTATGGAAGCCGTACATAGGAGACCTGTGAATTCTTACATTTTCGAACGAAATAAATGTAATTACATATAGGAGATTTTATTATTTTCTGTATCACTATTTAAGTTATTTAATAGAGCAAAAATCCGAAAATCGATAAATATGTTACATAGGAGTTATTGCAGGAACAACGATGATATGTAACATACATACTGTACTATGATACTTGTGTTTCTCGATTTACCAATTTTCAACATTTTGTAACATTCAAAATGCTCCAATCTCAGTGAAAATTTTCACAGGAGTCCACAAAAACATGTGAAGTAAACTGACATATGATGAAAGAGAGGTGGAACGGAGAAAAATTCTCTCCGGCGCCGGGATTTGAACCCGGGTTTTCAGCTCTACGTGCTGACGCTTTATCCACTAAGCCACGCCGGATACAATCCCGACGCCGTTTAGAATCGTCTCAGATTAAGCTCCATCTCTTGGGTTCCCTCTAGTGGCCGCCCTCTGCACTACGTC
This sequence comes from Periplaneta americana, assembly GCF_040183065.1. Lineage (NCBI taxonomy): Eukaryota > Metazoa > Arthropoda > Insecta > Blattodea > Blattidae > Periplaneta > Periplaneta americana. Next base: position 22,024,247 of record NC_091127.1, on the reverse strand, counting down.
ATAGATGTCTATGAACGCAGGACCGAAGTCCATACATGTGATTTAAAGACGCGCCCATACCGTCGGATCCCGGCCAAACAGTCACTCATCTGAGTGCACCTCAACACATGTATGGACTTCGGTCCTGCGTTCATAGACATCTATGACGTAGTGCAGACGGCGGCCACTAGAGGGAACCCAAGAGATGGAGCTTAATCTGAGACGATTCTAAACGGCGTCGGGATTGTATCCGGCGTGGCTTAGTGGATAAAGCGTCAGCACGTAGAGCTGAAAACCCGGGTTCAAATCCCGGCGCCGGAGAGAATTTTTCTCCGTTCCATCTCTCTTTCATCATGTGATGACGCAGAATATCTGCGTGGAAATATCATATGTACTTCGGTACATCAAAATATATATAAACTGACATATGTTTTCTTCTGCTATTGAAAGTATCCATATCACCAAGTGTTGAGGATGTTATGTTTAAAAAAATTGAAAAATTAACAACTAAAAGGGTAAATATTTTTTTTTCTCAGAAAGTAATTAGAAAAATATCAATAGCACATATGTCATATTTTACACACGTCTATCAGGATTACAGTAAATATAAATTTAAAGAAAAATTATGTCGATTAAACTTTTAAAATTGTGACAATTATAATTCAGTATTAAAAAAATACTTATATAGAGCTAGGATTTATATGTAGTAAGAGTTAAGAATGACGCCGAGTATAGTTGAGTCGATGTGATGCCGGTTAAGAAGGTTTTAAGCCTGGTCGACAAGACTCGAAATGCAAGAAAAGTCACAAGGACTAGGCAATGCAGCTTTTAAACCCCCCCGCTGTTTTGTAAGTGGTGGTTAAGAGGATTAAAGACCCTTAGCGCTAACTAATGAAAGTACTGAATGACAAGAATGGCAATTATAAGGAGTGGGGGGGGGGCATGGCTTGCAAGTTTATAAACTATGCCGACTAAAAATATTAGCTTTTACTACATACGAATCGCAGCTCTATTTATAAGTAAAGTAATTGGAATATTAAAGTGAAGAATTGTGTATTCCATGATAACATTGTAAGAAATATGTGGTAAAGGTTCCAGAATAATTGTTGTAGAAATGTGGAAGTTAGAAATTTCACAGATTCATAGCCTTAAGGGCAATAAAAAGCCATCATGTGGGGGAAAGTAAAGCAAGAATTCCCAGACGAGAGGGTCCAGATTCATATTGTGATTAGGTTTCTTCTGGATTTTTTTCCTGAACCAATTGAAGCAGAATTGCTGGGTAACTGCCGGCGTTGGATCTCGGACTCATTTCGCCATCATTAATTCACATATCAACCATACAACAGCCCGGGTTAAGTTCACGGTGCGGCGTGCTGTACTTGTACAAGAGCGCGGCCGTTTGCCTACCCAATCATTCACAGAATAGGATTGGTAAGCACAATAAGCCTCAGGCTGCAGTGTAAGTCTTCGAATCTGTTCTCCGTACAAAAGAGAAAAAAAGCTTTTCCAGAGTAGATTCGCAGTTGGTAGGGGGGGGGGGAAGTTTATTATCGATATTGCCATGATGCTTTGTTTCATAATGTCGTACTTCAATAGGGGTCTAATTCATAATAGAGATGTACGCTATAATCCGCAACAACTTCAGACATGATAAATTCTTGATTTGCAAGTGTTATAATTGAACTACGTAAGAAATGTTCGCCACGTCCTTGCAAACATTTAATACCAAAGGAACTTGTTCGTCTGTGTGTTGCTCGCGAGACGAATGCAGTTTCACAGCGCATGCGCAAGCCCACCCACGAGATGACCGCTGAGGTTCTTCCCACAATTCTTCATCTGGATAACGCGCAACCTACAGAACAAATCACATCTTCCATCAGCGACAAATTGGCTCATTATTCACACTCTTCAGGGATGTACAAATGTAACATAACGATTCTTGCAAGGCAGTATGTAATTTTTAAGTGGAATAAGTTGCACATCTATATATTTGTATTTTATGTTACAATTATTAGAAAAATAAATAAATAAATAAAATAAATAAATATTCGACCTACAAATTGGGAAAATGTGTAACACTTTGTGTAAGATGAAGTTTTTATGTTGATTATTGCGACACGTTATTGCATCAGCCGATAAATAATAATAATAATAATAATAATAATAATAATAATAATAATAATAATAATAATAATGTTTTATTTAACCTCCCAGAGTTAAAGTCATAGGGCCTTTTACTACTCAAACAGGAGTAAAACTACGATCCAAAAACCATTACAAATGCACCAAATGTAGTACACAAAAAAATAGAAAGAGATCATCTTAAGGGTAGGCACAGCTTACAGCAGTAAAATTTTTGGAAATATTCAACATTTTGTCTTCCATTACTGTATCTTGTACAATAATGAAAATTGGTATGTGTAAAACACTGTCCTTCTACATGAAAAAATATTTTTATGATTAAAAAATATTTATTTATTTTTTTTATTTATTTATTTATTTTTTTTTTCAAAATTCAAAACGGTGGCAGTTTACTGTGCAGTGATGAAGCGTTTCCCTCATAACTCATAAACTTGTTAACTTTTTCATGTTCTCTCTCTTTTATTTTATTGCTGAAACTCATGTTTACAATATCATGCTCTTTCAACTACATTCCTTAATAAATAATTTATTTTTTATTTTGCGTTAGAAGAAAATACTGATATCTGACCATTTTTTTAAAATGAATTCATTTTTTATCACACAATCTATCAAAGGTAGAGAAATGATTTTGCATCATATTGTAGATATGACATGCATAAATACACACAAAAAATTCATCACAGAATATTGAATACTTTTTAGTTACGAGGGAAACGCTTCATCATTGCACAGTAAATTTTGAATTTTGGAAAAAAATATAGATATAAATAATTTTTTTTAATCGCAAACATATTGTGAATTTTATTAGTAACAACAATGTAATTTATTCGTCACAACAATAATTCCTTTCTACAATTCGCCTTAAACGCTCTCGTCAACAATTGGATTTTCACTGAACACAGTATTCGTTATAGCACTCCACCGACGACAATGACAATTTACTTGGACTAGTACGAACAACAATGAACTGTTAATCTCAACTAATATTTACACAGCACTATTTACAAATCAGAACTATCAGTTCTCAGTTCACAGTTCTTCTATCTCAGTCACTCGAGTTCACAGTATCTCGAACCACAGACCTTCAGAGACAGTTCACTGTACTCGAACTCGGGTCCCTCCAACTGCGGTCCACTGCACTCGAACTCAGGTCCCTCCAACTGCGGTCCACTGCACTCTAACTCAGGCCTTCGGATGCTGACGCAGATGCGGACGCACACTCGAGTCGAACTCCGGTACACAAGACTGGCTTGCTTGCTCTGGCTTTTCCACTGACTGGCTGACTAATCAACTGAAAACTCCCGTCGTTCCTTCGCGACCGTAATTTATAACCACAGCGACGTAGCCTCGAAAGTTCGAATTCGCGAGTCTTCCACTTCGACGGATTTCTCGGCCTCTCTAGGCAAGCAGAAGATGCGCGCGCAAACTCCCTCTCCACTCTCTCGCCGCGCGCCGTCCCAAAGTGCTCCGCGCGATCTTTTCTCTTGCGGGACGCTGGTCGTGAGTTCGAATCTCACGTCGCTGTCACAATATTTTTATCGTATAGCAAAAGGACAGTGTTTTACACATACCAATTTTCATTATTGTACAAGATACAGTAATGGAGGAAAAAAATGTTGAATATTTCCAAAATTTTACTTCTTTATCCCTTAATACTATGAGAATAACAAGTCAATAGAAATGAGACATATAACATATAGAAAGATAAAAGCATAATAAAATAATATAAATAGTGAGTAAAAGCATTATATATATATATATATATATATATATATATATATATATATATATATATATACACACAATGTATACGAGGACCATTTTATAAGTAATGGCAACTACATCATATATCATATCAACCAATAAACCTGCAGGAATAGAAATTCACTATATCCGGCTAAAGGTCACTGGAATGTGCTTCGTAATGCTAGTACTAAATTGGGTTTGGGTTCATGAGGCAATGGATAAGAGAAAATGAAAATTTATAATTAGAAATCATAGTTTTGTTATGTACAAATGGAAACAAAGTACAATACTAACACCCTTCAAAATAATCCCTAAGGCTTCCACATATTTCTGCAGTGACAACAGCTTTCGACCATAAGATCAAGTCGACTATGATGGTTAACATTACATTCCGGCGCATCCAATATTTTATATACAAGACACATTAAAGAACCCTGTCCATGTACAGATCGTATCTCAAGGTGTTACAAACTAAGCACTTGAAATGTAGCGAAACTATACGAGTTTCAGGAGATATTTCCATTTATGCAATTTTCACTGCTAATTTTTTCGACAATAATGGCCAGTTTTTCCAAAAAATGTTTAATTTGGCTTAACTAGTGTTAAATTAACAGCCTGTTTATTTTTAAAGTTTTGTTACTGTATTTTCCATTTCTTCAACATCATTTTGTTTGAAACAACCACCTATAACAGCTGTTAATACCATTTTAACCACTCAATAGCAGTTGGTAAAGATTTTGCACATGTAAGCCAATCTTTTATTGGCTGATATTATTCTTTAAATTCTGTATTGTAGAGTAAGTCATGAAACATGAATAAAATCATAAACTGGTACAGTAGGCCATGATCGATAAAGAAGGAGACAAATGAGAGTTGTAGGTGACTACCAACGAGCTAGATACTATAGAGAGGCTAAAGACTTCTGAAAGTTGAAGACAATTGAACATTGGTCCGCCATATTTTGGTTAGTCAAAACAAAGGGGCGTGGCTCGGATGTTGTAGAAAAAGACTGTGATGAAGTTAGTATTATTGTGAATTGAGTTAGATATTAAGATTATGTTAATAAGTAAAAAGTAAAATACACACAAAACTTTACGTTTTTTAACAGCTGTAGGCCTATGTTTTTATTACATTCACTAAATATAGCCCAGATATTAAATGACAAGCTATACTCGATGCAACCAAAGCAAAGCACCTAAAGACGGATGAATGTATTCGGCAGAAGAAAAATAAATAATTTTTTGACTTCGTCACAAATTTAATGACCTTACAGCTAATCTAACCTAATATGAAATCATGTAATTCAGTGCTCACCAGGTGATTTCAAGAGAGACGACGTATGTAACTAATAGGAGTAAAATATAGAAAAGGTAGTGGCGAAAATTGAAAAAAAAAAAAAAATCTAATAATTAAGTTATTGAGAAAAATTCATTTGAAATTGGAATTAACACAGAGAACTTTTGAAAACTGCAATTATTAAAACTACAAATAACCTCTTAGCATGCAACATAATAATTAAAGAATGACACTAATAGAAAGTTACTCGTGATCATAACTCACCACATTTATTGAAACGATAAGATACTTACGATTAACATTGTTATCAGAAACAACAGGAGCCACAGCTAGCTACACTTCTTTTCGCGTGATGGAGACATCGTGTACTCTAATATAATTTGAAACAAATATTGTCGCGTGATGGAGACATCGTGTAGTCTAATATAATTTGAAACAAATATTGATCTCACACGTGTCTCGCAACTAAGCAGAGGCTTTTTCAGAATAAAACTGTTCATACATTATTTTGAACAATAATGACAAATTGTGTGTGATGCAAGTGCTAACTTTCCTCTTTGTTAACAAAAAGAGCCCCACGCATTAATAAAAAGAAAATTGGAGCAGGCCCTATAAACACAATAAATACTAAACTCTTGATGGTACAAACTTATTAATACAGATATTTCGCTTAAGCTCAGTCCGTCTTATCTTATAATTCTCTGGGGCAATGGTACATGTATTGATAGGGGTTGATTATCCAGCAACGAATATTATGATTTGCGGTACATTTCATTTAAATCCAAGGGAATGAGACTTTTTGGAAATTTTAAAGTCTTAAATATTACTCTTTCAATTATAAATCAGCTTTTTACAAAACCTATAGCGAAATGTTTAAATTAAATATTGATGTATCCGAAAAATATAATTTATTTTATTTTACCTGGCAGAGTTAAGGCCTGCTCTTCCACTGACTCAAGTCTACAATTAATACAAATAAATAATAATAATAATAATAACAATAATAATATGTTGTGAAATATTATTATTGAAAGTGTATCATACAAGAATATGAAATAAAGTATTCATTGGAAACTATTCAAAGAGGCAGTGTACCTTTGATATACTCTCCTTGCGGAGGCTGGTGGTACTATAGACCGCCATGTTTTGTAGGGAACGATCCGTAGTACTGTTGGCCTCCGCAGGGAGCGCTTATCAGAGGTCTTTGGCCTCTCTATAGTATCTAACTCGTTGGTGACTACTATTGAATAATATTATTACAAAGTAAGGTTATAGTACTAATGCTAACATATGACTTCTCAAAGAAGGAATTTTTGCTGAAACCTTTTTTTGTATTTTGAAATACTATTGACATTGGCTATAGTTTGTTGAAAAGAGCCAGTATCATAGTATCAAGAGTAAATAAATTGGAGTAAGTGGTCTATTTCTGTTTGTAGAATATTCAAGTCTGATTTAAATTTCTTGTAACATTTTTAGGCCTACTTGTTTTGAAAATGTATGTATGTATGTATGTATGTATGTATGTATGTATGTATGTATGTATGTATGTATGTATGTATGTATGTATGTATGTATGTATGTATGTATGTATGTATTTACACTGCAAGTGGGCAAGCACCCGGTGGCAGTGGTATATACAATATTAACAATACACAATAAAATGATAAGCAATACACAATAAAATCTACAATACACAATACAATTTACAACATATATACAATTTTATACACAATACAATAAGAATACACAATACAATTTAACACAATAATAATAAAACATAAAATAAAACACCTAATTTTACAACACAACCTACATAATTATGTATAGGTCCTACATAAGTTTCAATAGTCTTTCACTTTACTCTCATCTCATTCCCTGTAGTGGCACTATGACGCATTTCACTGACACTTTAGCACACATTTCACTGACACTCTGTAACACATTTCATTGACACCATAGAACATATTTCATTGACGCTATAAATTATCACTGATCGGAACTGTTCACTGCACTGTAAAACCATAACTTCACTGACTCACCTCGCTTCACTGATACAACAGTTCAAATAAGTCAAATAATTACACCCTTATGCATACTTATAAACAGAACTACATTTAAACTAAACATTTCTAGTCTAAGGCCCTCTTACATGCTATTTTTAAATAATTTACAATTCAAACCAAGGAAGTAAACTCGTCAGGCTAGATAAATACATGTCACCTTAAAAAATTAAATGTTGAATATCACCTTAATTTTAATTTTCACTTTATACACAACTTTTTAAATTATTCTTCAATCTCCTTAAGGAAGGACAGCCCTCAAAGACCGCTGCAGGTAGGTCATTCCAATCATTTATAGTTCTATAGTTCATTTATAGTTCTATATATTGCCACAAATTGAGTATCACACATAGTATATACCTAAATCATCATTCCTAGTAACATTGCCACTTTCAGATCCCACATTTTCTAAATATGCAATATACATAGCTCTGTATCAAAATAAGCAGTCAATATGATAATCAGTTCACTTCTGAAGATTATATTCCCTATATTAGCTTTCCAAAGTGTATTTTAAATGTTATGTTATCATTCACGAAACATTCCTTAAAGGGAGACATAAAATATTATACACAATTTCTGTTTGAACAGCCGTGGTGTCACCTGCCGTATTTAACTATCTGTCAAATGAGGTAACTGCCTAAAATCATACATTTAAACAACCTGTTAAGCCAAACTATTGTTGAAGACATGAAAAAACTATATTTAACAAACTGTTTAGAGTTTAACATTCGTTAAATGTTTTAACAATACTTGAAGAAACCAGCCATAAAAGTCACAATTCTTTTTGATTCGTTACGTATTTATCGGCATGGTTGTATGTTACTTTCATCCGCAAAATATCAGTAGGCCTATATCATCGATTTATTTGAAACCTCTGACGTTATTTATTGATCTTCCCTAGAATATTAAAAACAATGATATCTAAGAACAAATGGAAATAACTGGTATGACGTTGGCATGGAAGTCAAATATCGAAAATCTTTTCAAAATGGATGTATTGAACCTCGATTGTTATCGGCCGAGAGCTGTATTTGTCAACTTGTGTAACTTTTTATGCAAGCCTCCAACCCCTTTCATCCCTCATAATAACTCACCAGTAATTGATTTTAATTAAACCCTTTATATATTCTGTTTCATATCGTATTCAGCATATGAAAACGATTGGAAATTCTACTTCAGTGGTTCTAAAATTGAAATGAAATGTTTATGGGATTTATTTTGTTTGTATGTGTTGCAGGTTTTTCAATTTTCATAAATATTCCATTTTCCATCAAACGTTATAAACTACATTATTCTGGAAATATATTAATAAAGACATAACAGTCTGTTGTTGTTACGCTACAGTTTTTATATGCGATACATGATGCTGTCCGTGATATCTGATGACGTTAACAAACCAGCCACAAGTTTCTTAAACACTCAAGTCCAACATGTGATAAGAAAAGCTAATGACAAGCATAGAGTTTCTGTTTCCCAGACTCAAGAAATGACGAATGACAAATGAGAAGTGAATTTTTTTTGTCCGAATTGTGTTTTGTTTTTAAGGAAATTTAGTTGCTAGGTAGCCTTGCCTTTTAGTTCACGTTGACAAGTGCAAGAAGTTTGGTCAAGTTATCTTTTTTTTTTCTTTTAATTTTACATTTTTATGTTGATGGTGTAGGAATCGTATTCTAGAATAAAATTGTGGCGAAGTAATTCTAAAGAATAAATCGTAAAAACAGAAACGAAAGCTGTAAAGTTAGAACAGGAAATAAGCCTAATCCGTGAAGTGGAGACAAAAACAATTCCAGCATCGGAAATGTAATTTTGAAGAAGGAGTCGGTAGAAATGAGATCTAACATCGATAAGAAACAATGACGAGTCCGTAACTCAAAATTACTCATGGTGATCGATTGTCGGTTTAGTGCAGTAGGATTAACATCTGGATGCATATATTCTATTCCCCTTGCAGTTATGTTCACATTATGGTAAAAATAATTTTGGATAGGCCTAGATAAAGGATAGAATAAAAATATATATAGGATATGACATATACGTTAACATATTCAATATATGCAGACATATACAACATAAGATAATATTAAATGACCCTGAAAACTTTATACTCGATTAATTTATCAACATATAGGTAGTTAAAGCTCTTGAAAATAAATAGGTAAATGATTGGATTTTCGGAACAGATTATGATTTGTAGTTTACTTACTTACCTACAAATGGCTTTAAATGAACCCAGAGGTTCATTGCCGCCCTCACATAAGCCTGTCATCGATCCCTATTCTGAGCAAGATTAATCCTGTCCCTAGCATCATATCCCACCCCCTCAAATCCATTTTAATATTATCCTCCCATCTACGTCTCGGCTTCCTCAAAGTTCTTTTTCCCTCAGGTTTCCCAACTAACACTCTGTATGCATTTCTGGATTCGCTCATACATGCTACATGCCCTGCCCATCTCAAATGTCTGGATTTAATGTTCCTAATTATGTTAGGTGAAGAATACAATGCGTGCAGTTCTGCGTTGTGTAACTTTTTCCATTCTCCTGTAACTTCATCCTTCTTAGCCCCAAATATCTTCCTAAAGACCTTATTTTCGAACACAACCTCTGTTCCTCTCTCAAAGTGAGAGTCCAAGTTTCACAACCATACAGAACAACCGGTAATATAACTGTTTTATAAATTCTAACTTTTAGCTTTTTTGACAGCAGACTGGATGACAAAAGCTTCTGAACCGAATAATAACAGGCATTTCCCGTATTTATTGTGCATTTCATTTTCTCTCGAGTGTCATTTATATTTGTTACTGTTACTCCAAGGTATTTGAATTTTTCTACCTTTTCAAAGAATGAATTTCCGAGTTTTATATTTCCATTTCGTACTATGTTCTGGTCACGAGACATAACCATATAGGGTAAAGGTTGGTAATATTGTGATACGAGTAATATTGTAATAGTTCTTTTTGATCATTTATTACAATTTTATTGAGCGAGAGAAGGACCGGTTTTGTGCAGAAACTTGTCCACGAAGTTAATACTTTGACGCAAAAACCTGTTCTTCCTCTCGCTCAGTAAAATTGTAATAAACTATCAAAAATAACTATCACATTATTACTCATATCACAATATTACCAACCTTTACCCTAGTTTGTTTTTTCGCGATGTACTTCCATACCTTCTCCTTACTTGCTTCAAGTAAAATTCCCGTGTTTTCCTTAATATTTTGTTGATTTTCTCCTAACATATTCATGTCATCCATATAAACGAGCAGCTGATGTAACCCGTTCAATTCCAAACCCTGTCTGTTTTCCTGGACTTTTCTAATGGCATATTCTAGAACAGGGCTGGGCAGCAAGAGCGGATTCTACTCTCTCACGGGGAGTCATATGATTTCTCTTCATCCCCTCTCTTCCCCGCCGAACACCGCGCAGCGTTGATTCAGTGACGTATGAATATAGAGCTACAGTCTTACTAATAAACCGTGTATAGTTTTTATACGAGGCTTATGCAGAGTTGGGACAGAAAACTTTACTAATAAACCGTGCATAAGCAATGGATGTATAAACAGTCTGTAACTATACAATGGGAATTGCTTTGCAGTAGTTATATACATGAAATCCCTTGTTTAAGCGTTGTATATAGAGAAAAAATGGCCGCCCCTCTAACAGCTGTTCGTATCGACTGTCATTTTATGATGATGGTTACCTTGTAACCACAGAAGAACAAACCAAAGATCATAGAATTATTAGAATAATATTGCTGTAGCTTGTACTCTTTGACCAAAATGTAGTGTGGTAATCGATTAGAGCCAGTTGTACTATCGATATTTAACACGCCACACTAGAGCGCTCTACCGGATGCAATAGATAACCTCAGATATTCTATTACCTTTCGTAACGAAGTAATGACGAAACTATGACGTATCTGTGTAACAGTTATGTAGTGATTATTAGTAAGGAATTTACACACGACTTATAAACGAGCTACTCATGTTAAACGTCTGTATATAGAGTTTTTATTAGTAAGACCGCTAGGATTTATATGTAGTATGAGTTAAGAATGACGCCGAGTATAGTTGAGTCGATGTGATGCCGGTTAAGAAGGTTTTAAGCCTGGTTGACAAGACTCGAAATGTAGGAAAAGTCACAAGGACTAGACAATGCAGCTTTTAAACCCCCGCTGTTTTGTAAGGAGTGGTTAAGAGGATTAAAGACCCTTAGCGCTAACTAATGGAAGAACTGAATGACAAGAATGGCAAGTATGAGGAGTGGGGGACATGGCTTGCATGTCTGTAAACTATACCGACTAAAAATATTAACTATTACAACATACGAATCCTAGCTCATCAGTGATGAATATTAAGCGTCCCCGTTTAGAGTCTAGTTCCGCTCCAGATGGCCAGCCCTGTTCTAGAGCAAAGTTCAAAAGTTAATACTGTAACTAATGGAAGCATTTTCGATGGTAAAATAAATTCATGTATGTTTCTTGTTTCTCATTGTGTATGTTATGCAGGTGTGAGAATGTATTCTGTCACTTAATAACACTTTTTTTTTGTGAGTATTTTCCGTCCCGTATCGTAACTGCATGGTCTGAGACATCATGCTTTGGGCTAGGCTTACGGAATGAGCACTAGTTCGCTTCTCGATGGGGAAAGAAATTTTCTCCTGTATTGGACCGGTGATCATTGTGCTAACTACATGTTAGCCCCATACTGGTTGGATAATCATTCACTTTTTCTGAGGCATGTGGACGTGAAACTAGCAATCGGCTGTAGGCCTTGGTCCTCCATGGGCTATCGTGCAACATATATATATATATATATATTTTTTTTTTTCCTGAAAACACTGGAGTGAAACAGGCCGTAACAAATTCCGACTTCCTTTTCGAGTCGCCAGTCTCGCGGAAGCGTTTGACGAGGTCGGGGAACGATCTGATGTTACTTCGCTGCAGGGTGCTCCTTTCTTGCATTAATTGCTCTGCAGGAATGCGCTGTTGGTTTTAATTTTGTTTCGCCATGGCAACATTTAATTACAGCTATTGCATTGTTTTATCGTGCAGCTATACATCAAGGCGGCATTAAATAGTTGACGGTTATGTGGAAAATGCAAACGAACTGCTAATGAGAATCTCGTGTCAAAGCCCGTGTCAGTTGTCACGTGACTGCCCATCTGCCTTGCGTAAGGCGACAAAAATCACAGATATTAATAATAAATTATGCGGATGAGCTTTTGACACCTTCAGTTGCATGGAATTTATGTCAAACATTCGTCTGTCAGTTGTTGAAACAATACGTTTCGTATTAAAATTCGATATGTATTTTATAAATTTTAGCAGTTGGTTTGTTTTGCCGTATATTGGAACCGATATTATTATCATGGATAAATCGATGGCTCAGAACCAGACTGTTCCAAGTCCATTTTAGTATTTTTTTTTTTTTTCGGGAGAGCTATTTTAAGCCCCTAACATTCAAATCTTCATTAAACAATTTGGAATAGCTTCTTAGTAACCTTATGGAGAGGAATATTTACAATTTTGTTCGATTCATATATGCAGAGAAGAACTGGAACACAATGAACACAGATTTCTTTCTTATAAAAAGTTGGACTTAGAACAGTCTGGTTCTCAGCCATCGAAATATTATGTAATAGGATTCGAAACTGCAGTTAGCACCATCTTACGTGTTACGGACCAAATAAGACCAGTGCGCGACGTCGTAGGTGGTGAACATTAGAACTACATGATGAGTAGATTACCCATAGTTCTCTATTTATCCGTTCGAGACGTTGGTTGAGAAGACAAGATGGCAGCCAGAAACTTGAAAAAAGTGAATAAGTGATACGTGTGTATAAGCAGTGTATGTTAAACAGTGATGTTTATGAACCTTGTAAAGATAGTGTTGTTAAATATATTGTAAAGTAATAGTAATATCCGATAAATTCAACTGTCGATCTGGGCCCTTCAAGGGCTGTGGCGCCACGGATTATTATTATTATTATTATTATTATTATTATTATTATTATTATTATTATTATCATTATCATCATCATCTAAATAGTTTTGCAGACTTTTCCATTGCGCCCTACACTAAATATTCAAACAATGCAATCCCAATTATCTAACCTTTTCTTTTCTTTTCTTTTCTTTTCTTTTCTGTCTCTGTCTGGTTATATTTTAATTGGGTAGTGTAAAATAGACCGTCTCTTTCATCTTGCTGTTGACTCCAATAAGAATTTTCAGTGGAAGATGATGTGAGGAATAAAAATGTAAATGTTTTATTTTAAATTGGTTTGGTTTGAGGATAGAGAGGGAGGGATGAAATATTTTCTGCATATTGTTTAACTTTTTCGATACAGGGCATGTAGCACGTATGGGCGAATCCAGAAATGCATATAGAGTGTTAGTTGGGAGGCCGGAGGGAAAAAGACCTTCAGGGAGGCCGAGACGTAGATGGGAAGATAATATTAAAATGGATTTGAGGGAGGTGGGATATGATGATAGAGAATGTATTAATCTTGCTCAGGATAGGGACCAATGGCGGGCTTATGTGAGGGCGGCAATGTATCTTCGGGTTCCTTAAAAGCCAGTAAGTAAGTAAGCTTAACTTTTTCGACACAAGATGCGCTGCTTTTTTTAATTCTTCTTGGATTTTGATAGTGTATCGGACTTCATGGGTCCGTGACTGCACTATTATATTGTTGTTCATTGTGTTGTTAGTTCACAGAATCTCTTTTTCGTACAAATTCGAAGACGTTGATGTCCTTGAAAATGTTTGGAAATTTGTTTGTGCGTCCTTACACTGTATCACAAGACCACCCGTTAGATTATTACGCAATATCAAAAATAGCCATTTTCGGCGTTCTATGCAGCATGAAGTCGTCTACATTATAGTCTGCAATTCTTTTAATGAAATAATTTTGGCTTCTTTGAAGTCGACTGTAGAACTTCCTTATAATTTTGACAAGAACTTCCTGTATATATGGCATATTGAGATCTTCATGTATCTGAGATGTTCTAGTAAACCAGTCAGACCCATGGATCAGTCTAAGAGCCTTGTTTTGTGCAACCTGTAGTGGTTTATAAGCATTGCTGTTCATATAGCCCCAGGAAGGTGCAGCATATGTTATAATTGGCAGTACCAAAGCCTTATAGAGATGAAGTTTCCGTTTAATGCTTATGGCGCCTGATTTTAATAGCGGAAATATATCCACTATGCGTCCAATGGCTTTTCCTTTAATCTGATGGAGATGCTGATGCCAGGACAACCTCTGGTCCAGAGTTACGCCAAGATATTTGACAGTCGGTTGATACTCCAGCTCTTTATCGCATATGGTAAGTTTAGGGATTCTTTTCATCGTGCACTTCGTGAAGCAAATAGCCTGTGTTTTATCACCATTTAAGGTCAGGCGCCATTTTTGAAACCAGTTTTCCAAGAGAGAAATGTGAACTTGCAGGGTTCTGGCTGCATACAAGGGATTCTAATGAGTTATGAAGACAGCATTATCGTCGGCAAATTGCGGGATGTTAGTTTCTGGGTGGGTAGGAATATCAGCTGTATGTTGTAAAGTGTAGGCCCAAGGACCGATCCTTGAGGGAGACCAGCATTTACTTCATGGACATAAGCTGCTCCTTCTTTGATTTGAAACTTCCGTCTGCTTAGAAAGGATGCAGTGAACTTAACGAAGACATCGGGTAGGTCACTCTTCATTAATTTATATGTAAGACCTGTGTGCCACACTGTGTCGTGCCACTTGGTGTGCTGCTAGATGTAATAAGTTCTCCTAAAGATAAGAGATGATATCCATTTTCACACAGAAGTTTATTAACGTTTGTTCTTCTGTCTACGTGCATAAAAAATTTACTTAATTTTTCATTTACTTCTACGTGAAGGCCTTGATTTTGAAAATGCCGAAATTTATTGTGAGGAGTACATAGGTCCGTCGCCCATTCTTTTAAGGCTCATAGAAATTTCTATTAGCGCTTTAGAAAAACTACGACAAACCATAGGCAGGATGAGTTGTCTCAATTTCAGAGAATAATAGATAAAAAAAAACTGGATGCCAACTTGTATTATTTCGAAATGCACAACTCTCATAAGACATTAATTAAAATGCTACATATTCTACATAGCACTCGAATTTGAGACATAACCTTCAGAAAAATATTTGCGTATTAATTTCCTAAACCATAACTGTGACACTTCTTATAGAACTGAAGTAGAACTGTTTTCTTCGTTTTCTCAAAGTGAACTTCGTGTGGGTTGTGAAGTCTTTTTCCCTCATACCCCTCGTTTTTATCTCTAAATTCTGTGTTTAACGTAAAACTTCAGCAACTGTAACAGCTGTTTCTACGGGAGCTTCTTCCTCATTTCCTTGCATCCATAATCGAAACAATAACTTCATATTTCGTTCAAAACTTGTGGAGAGAACTGAAGCTTCATAGATCATATTTTAAACTATAATGGGTAAAAAAACTATCGAAGGCCATCCATCGAAAGTCCCGTCGATATACGCAGGTATACTGAATAAGTATACGAGTTTGAAGCGAAAGAATAATTTTTTCACGAACTGAAATTCATAAAATGTCGTACTACCGAATTAAATTGACACTGAATTCAAACAGATGATAAAATAGTACATTATGCAACGAGCCTATAATGGTGGTAATTAAGACGCGAGTGTTTTTATGAAACGAGCGCAAGCGAGTTTCATAATTTTCATACGAGCGTCTTAATTACCATTATAGGCAAGTTTCATACGACTTTTTATGCTCGACCATATTTCTAACTTGAAATTATTCATAAGTATTCATGTTATTCTTATCTGACTGAGGAGCGGAACTGACCTTGTGCAATACCTCGTAAATTGTGAGATGTGCGCAGACGCGAAAGTATTGATTTTTTCCGAGAAAGAAATGTCGACATTGACCTTGATATAATCTAGAGAGTAAAATAAACATTAATCTTGATATAACCTTGAAATTGAATTAGACATTGAAAAACGAGATGACAAATTGAATTTATTTGAATATTATTTACAATTAACGCTAATTATTATAGTAACAGAACAGCTAGTAACAGCTAGTTGTCTTTCGATTGCATATCCGAGAATAATCGATACTTGCGCTTTCATATTGCTACAATGGTATTTTCTGATTGGTGGAACAAGTGAACTTTAATGAATAGGTGTACTTTAATACTTTAATGAGGTACATTAAAGAGCTACTACCAGGTGTATAATTACTACATTTCGGCATGATCGAGCATAAAAGTAATTTAAAACGTAGGAGCTTCTTTGCAAAGAAATTTGCGCTGTGAAGAAAACTCTACGCGACCACGTGTATTTTACTCGTATTTGCTTCTCTTGCTATTGCCTCTTTTTTCATTGTGGTTCATTGCATCGGGGTAATATTTTCCTATGCCTGAAGAGTCTGAAGAAGTTTTTTAGTTTGGGGCGGTGTTCTTATAGGAATGATGGGAACAGATTGGTTACTTATAATCTGACAATTTTAAACAGATATTATGAACACTCGTTATTTACAAGATTTGTCAGTTTTATAACATTAATATTAAATTATTGATCTATAAAATCGTCTTTTTGTATAGCCGATTCACAATTTCAGTCGGAGACAAAGTAGCCCTACCTGTAGTAGCCATATTTTGTTTAAGTGGTCAGTGATAAGATGTTGGCAAACCTGTTACGTTTGAATATTAAATAAACAGTCCGTTGATGTAAACAGATCGCGTAGAAAAGGAAATACTATATATTGTCAATGGTTTCCAGTGTAATATTCAATCATTATATTCATATCTATATGTGAAACCAAGATTTATATCTACGTAGGAGAAAAATTCTACTTACTTACTTGCTTTTAAGGAACCCGGTGATTCATTGCCCCCCTCACATAAGCCCGCCATTGGTCCCTATCCTGAGCAAGATTAATCCAGTCTCTACCATCATATCCTACCTCCTTCAAATCCATTTTAATATTATCTTCCCATCTACGTCTCGGCCTCCCTAGAGGTCATTTTCCCTCCGGCATCCCAACTAACACTCTGTATTCACTTCTGGAGTCGCCCATAAACGTGCTACATGCCCTGCCCATCTCAAACGTCTGGATTTAATGTTCCTAATTATGTCAGGTGAAGAATACAATGCGCACAGTTCTGTGTTGTGTAACTTTCTCCATTCTCCTGCAACTTCATCCCTCTTAGCCTCAAATATTTTCCTAAGAACCTTTATTCTCAAACACTCTTAACCTATGTTCCTCTCTTAAAGTGAGAGTCCAAGTTTCACAACCATAAAGAACAACCGGTAATATGACTGTTTTATAAATTCTAACTTTCAGATTTTTTGACAGCAGACTGGATGACAAAAGCTTCTTAACAGAATAATAACACTTAACAGAATAATAACAGGCATTTCCCATATTTATTCTGTGTTTAATTTCTTCCCGAGTATAATTTATATTTGTTACTGTTGCTCCCAGGTATTTGAATTTTTCCACCTCTTCAAAGGATAAATTCCAATATTTATATTTCCATTTCGTACAGTATTCTGGTCACGAGACATAATCATATACTTTGTCTTTTCGGGATTTACTTCCAAACCTATCTCTTTACTTGCCTCAAGTAAAATTCTCCTACAGAATATATCTGTTATGGTAACAATGATTATTAGAGGAGAAAAATTATTCTACAGAATATATCTGTTATGGTAACATGTATAATGGCAGCTGAATTAATATATGAGCCGTTCAGAGCAAAAGTGGTGTAAGTCAAAATTGGGTAATGAGGTTTAAAGTAAAAGTTCTTTAAAATACAGCGCAAAGTAGCAATTAATATGTCCCTCTTGCTATCCACTGACTACTAATAGCTTAAATAAACTGAATATTAATTGGTACTTTGCGCTGTATTTTACAGAATTTTTACTTTAACCATCATTACCCATTTTTGACTTACACCACTTCTGCTCTGAACGACTCATTATGTCAACATATAGCTATGTCGAACTTGGAGTCAGGCCACAAAGGGAAAATACTAGAGGAGAGGGATTTGATCCGGTGCTGTGGATTAAACTTTGATGTAGCTCAGTGGTTAGAGCACTTGGTATGTAGAACCAAGAACCCGGGTTCGATCCCCGGTGCCGGAGTGAATTTATTCTCCTCTAATAATCATTAATAATCAAGATCTATATCGTCGGCTAACTTCTAAAACCCCGTAAGTCCAATTTTTACCGAATGTCGAATATTTTCAAAATGCGTCTGCGGATAACACCTAATCAATGTGCAAATAGTTCTATATTTTATGATTAAAAATGCATAACAGTTGTCAGCTGGGGTATAAAAAGGGTAAGTTAATTGACTTGCTTGTACAATTTCCTGAATTGCAGTTACGAGGTTTTAAAAGTATTCCAACGATATGTGGTTAAACATTTCGTGTAAATAGGGATGCAGAACTGAAAAAGAGAGGGATGGAAGCATGGGGAAAGTGTTCCCCGTCCACAAGGTTGGAGCCTTCAATGACGTTTCTATGACGTTTGGCAAGCACATTGAATACATATCTCCTCTCCCCCTACCCTACAACTATGGATTTCATAACACATTTTTAGCTACAGAATACTAGCTAATTAAAGAACTGATGTTCCTGAATAGTTCATTCTTTATTTGTAATATTCTTTCAGCCCTAAAACTAAAGAATAATGGCATTTTACAAAGAACTTCATATTAGTGCAACTCTGAAAATATTGAGATTAGGACACATGTTTATATGACATTTTTTGGTCAGAATGTCTTCTGAATTAAGCTCTTTAAGTGGTGGTAAATTCTCGTGAATCACCCTGTATAACGGACTTAACAGAGCAAGGATACCTTCCAGGTCTTCGGCAGTAGGCCTACTTCATTGATGTAACCTGCAAATACATTCGTAATTGTGGAACGATTGAGTCCCACCACACGTCTGAAAACATACAAATTATTCTCCTAAACGATACAGTAAACAGAATAAAGTCAGAGTTTGCAATACACAGCACTCAGTTCTCTGAATAAAATGATAAAAGCTTGTATTCCTCGTAATAATTCGGACCACGTCTATAAATAAGGTATCGAAGGAAATTGGCATAAATTGTCTGCTAAAGCGAAGAGTGGTAATTACAGTGAGACGGCGTACGTAAAATATATTAGCGCTGGAGACTTGTCGCGCGGGCTCTGGAATATTTAACCGCAAAGCTTTTGAAGTGAAAACCACGAAATTAAATTTCACGCAGTACGGACAATGCTAGTTCGTGTGATTGCGGCTTAGCGCCGCCACTGTCTGCTGCAAACACGACGTTCCCCAACATAAATTACCTATTGTTTTATTTAATGTTTCTTAGTTACTTAAGATGTTCGTAATAGTTAAGATACTTCTCGGCCTAAATATGTCTTACTTTCTACTCGATCCTCAGAGGATTGAACGTCTTTTATTCTTAGTGTGAGGCACTCGTTTAACAGTCCCTCAGGAATGCTTGAGCAAATTTACTTTGCTTCTATAAAAGCGTAGAGATTCATTGCCTAATTGGGACTGCGTAAGTAGTCTGCTTCAGCTTTAGAGTGCATTTATGTAAACATGCGGAATTTGTAGAGAAATCTTTTCAAATGCATTACATTTAATTTTGGTTGTTTTCTTACGCTTTGAGAAAGGGAAAATCTCAAGTTTAAGTTTGCCTGACTTATCCACAACTGTAGCAAGATGTGATATTCATAATAGTCATAACGTTAAGCAAATTTCAATACAAAATATCTACTCAGTGATGATGATGATGATGATGATGATGATAGCCCGGATTTTATACAGTATGAAAATGAGAAATATGTAGGCGTACATAAATATGTAGCTAAAAATAGCATAACATGTAATTACATAAATATGCAATACATAAAAAAAATATCTAATTTAAAACCTAAGATCTATTAAATGTATTTTCGCACACTGATAAGAAATCAGAACTGAAAAAAATTACAGCTGCACGAGATTCAACCTCGTTTAATTTTATTATTGGTTGCTTGGAGACGCAATAAATACGGTGCTTGTTTCTAAAGGGCAGCACTTTTATTGTTTTTTACTTCTCTGTTCAATTGTGTTATTCATTAAAATACAAAGTGCTTACAAAATAATAACAATAATAATAATAATAATAATAATAATAATAATTATTATTATTATTATTATTATTATTATTATTATTATTATTATTATTATTATTATTATTATTATTATTATTTTACCATGACTAGTAAAAGCATCATCACTTGAAATCCAAGCTTTTGACTTGGATGTGACTGACGCCATAGCAGTAGACTAGCTAGCTGTATCACGTGGTGTCAGAATAACTTCTCAAGCAGCTTTGCCAACTTCAGAACTACCCTTTCAGCTACATTTGTATCAAAATCTAGCTACTTTACTCTAAAACCCAGCTGCCTATGAAATTTTGAACTTACCATAATTTAACTCAAAATTTTCTCGGGCTTCCAGCCAGGTCATAAGTTGGTGATCCACCGACGTTTCGAGGATGTTCATCTTCCTCATCTTCAGGGTTAAATGATATCTGAGGGTACCCAGTTCCTGGCTGGAAGCCCGAGAAAATTTTGAGTTATCACGTCGCCAGGAAAGCTTCAGTAGTTATTACTATAATTTATTTATAATTTACAACAATATGGATGTATTATTATTATTTTTTTTTAATAATTCAATGCGGACGAATTTTCTATGCGTACCTAGTCATTTTTGCACAGTATTGCGATATCACCATATGCATTTATTCTTAAGTAACGTACGTATATGTACACATAAAATACATTTCAGTATAGCTACAGAGGGGGGCAAAGGCTAATTGGGATTTCCCAGTCTTCGATCGGGTCAAAAACCCTGATAGAACTGATATTTAACCCTTGCGGTGAATTTCGGTGAAGTTCGGAGGGGCTAATTAGTCAAATCCACTCTCCCCACCTCCACGCTGTGGCCCCCTGGGATATTTAAGATGCGAAAGAGAGAGTGGTGTGCGGAAAGCAACGGGAAGCAAACACTGATTAGGAAGAGGAAAAGGAATTGATTGGGTCACTGGCTGCGAAGAAACTGTCTACTGAAGGATGCATGTGAAGGAATGGTGAACGGGAGAAGAGTTCGGGGCAGAAGAAGATATCAGATGATAGACGAAATTAAGATATACTGTATGGATCATGAGGAGACAAAGAGGAAGGCAGAAAATAGGAAAGACTGGAGAATGCTGGGTTTGCAGTGAAAGATTCGCCCTTGGGCAGAACACCATGAATGAATGAATTGCTACAGAGTGATTCATTAGTTCGGCGATATAGACAAACTGCGTTATTAGTACAGATAGCGAAAAATAGAAAGAGGGGAAAGTTCTTCAATCTAATGTGCTTGAATTTTCAATATAGAATACACCGTTGAGGCTGTAAACTAGCACGTGATGCCAAGTTATAGGCTTTTCCGCTTGTTCTGGCGGATTTTAGATATGTATTATTGAAAATTCAAGCACGCTACATTCAAAGCTACATATCTGACAACTTTCCCCTTTTTCCATTTCTGATATCTGCAGTAATAACGGAGTTTCTCTGTCGCCGAACTTTTGAATCACCCTGTATATCTCTCGCATTTTGATTATTATCCAAGGTTGAGAGGTTGACACCTCTGATTTAATTATGATAGGTATAATTGTTACACATTTTGTCATGGGGTTGCACTTAATATAAAACGAGGAACTATGTTGGGTAAGCTCTAAATTACTGCAAATAATGTAAATATTTTGAGTGTTTTTATGTGTATTCTCTGACTTTTAACAAGGCACTTGGTTACGGTATTCTAGGGCAGGTTCCTAATAAATTTTTAAAAGGGGGGGGGGGAGTTTTTGAATGCACATTACCTTTTAATAAACTTGACGAATAAATATTTAAAAAATGCCACCATATATTATTTGTTTTAAGGTTATTCCTAACAATCGGCTGACATTTAATTAATGTCGACATAGGCAAATACAACAAAGACCGTACCGATTTGTTATTTTATTCCTGTTGCGGCAAGCGACTGTAAGTTGCGGTAATATTACATGCATGGACGGCAGTTAAATGTACCGACAATAATGGAAATTCATATTGAAAAATCTAATTTACGTCAGTGAATAAATTTAGTAACGCTACAATAAATGCTCTACAATGGTGATACAACACAAATAGAAAGGCAGAACAGAAAAAGGGACCTGACCAGACTATGTTTATGTCAGGACAGTCTGTGTCAAAATTCTACTCCAGAGTTTAACGAAAATTAGTCTATGTTTAATTTTCGCTAATTTGTTTCACATGTTAAGATACTGAGATGCTGGAATATTATATAGAATGCAAGACTGGCATTATTATGAAGTTTGAGGTATGGTAGAGGTGTTCAATATGAATAATCTTTATATACAGTAGAACCTGTTAAGTTGACCACCTTTCATACCTGTCGAACATACTCTACATAGGTGGTCATGTTTCAGAGTTTTTCAAATGACCTGTGAGAATTTAAATCTATCTAATGAATAGAACTTGGACATAAAAATAAATATATCCATTTTTATTTTAAATAAATAGATCTACTAATAATAATAATAATAATAATAATAATAATAATATCTATCTATCTATCTATCTATCTATCTATCTATCTATCTATCTATCTATCTATCTATCTATCTATCTATCTATCTATCTATCTATCTATCTATCTATCTATCTATCTATCTATCTATCTATCTATCTATCTATCTATCTATCTATCTATCTATCTATCTATATATCTATCTATATCTGTCTATCCATATCTATATCTATCTATCTATCTATCTATCTATCTATCTATCTATCTATCTATCTATCTATCTATCTATCTATCTATCTATCTATCTATCTATCTATCTATCTATCTATCTATCTATCTATCTATCTATCTATCTATCTATATCTGTCTATCCATATCTATATCTATATCTATCTATCTATCTATCTATCTATCTATCTATCTATCTATATCTATATTTATCTATCTATTTGCGGATGACCTCAAAATCTTTCGTAAAATTAAGTTTGGCTGATTGTCAAATTCTTCAATAAGATATTATTTCAATTCCACTATGGTCTGTTGAAAATGGAATGAAAATTAATCAATCCAAAACTTTTGCTATTTCCTTCTCACGGCATCAGTTTCTTGTCTATGCGGATGACGTGAATATGTTAGGAGAAAGTCCACAAATGATTGGGGAAAATACGGGAATTTCACTGGAAGCAAGTAAAGAGATAGGTTTGGAAGTAAATCCCGAAAAGACAAAGTATATGATTATGTCTCGTGACGAGAATATTGTACGAAATAGAAATATAAAAATTGGAAATTTATCTTTTGAAGAAGTGGAGAAGTTCAAATATCTTGGAGCAACAGTAACAAATACAAATGATACTCGGGAGGAAATAAAACACAGAATAAATATGGGAAATGCCTGTTATTATTCGGTTGAGAAGCTTTTATCATCTAGTCTGCTGTCAAAAAATCTGAAAGTTAGAATTTATAAAACAGTTATATTACCGGTTATTCTTTATTGTTGTGAAACTTGGACTCTCACTTTGAGAGAGGAACATAGGTTGAAGGTCTTGCAGTGTAGGCTTTCACGGCCGGAGTCTATAGATGTAGATTCATTTTCCGGGCTGAGAGGCCGTGGTCTATTGGTTGGTTTTATACCAGACGTTTCGTCTGCAACTGCGGCAGACATCTTCAGTGGAGTGGTATCCGAGGTCGCAAGACTCTTCTCGGCGTACCTGAGGCAACTGATCCTGTGGCGAAATCGAAAAAATCGAAAAATCGAAAGAGAATTGGGAGGAAAATTTAAAAGGTACGCAAAACGCGTCCTTGCAAGGGGTTCGGGGCTGTACAAAACTAAATATGTGAGCTCCAAGCCTGTTGGCCACTAGTCTCACTCCGGGTTACGCTGCTCCCCTGAAGGAGCTCTAGAAAATTTTGAAGGGGAAGCCGAAATGTTCATGCTGAGGTCATCCAAGGACAAACGAGATAAGCTGCTGTCCGCCGGAGTTTACAGGATTCGGTGTTCGTGTGGGAAGGTCTACATCGGTACTACACAGCGGAGCGTCAGGACGAGACTGACAGAACATAATAGGAATTGCCGCCTAGGACAGATCGACAAATCGGCAGTGGCAGCACATGCCTATCAAGAGGGCGATCACAACATAAGATTCAAGGACACGGACATCTTGAGCACGACGACGCACTTCTTCCCCCGTCTACATAGAGAAGCGATCGAAATATATAAACATAACAACTACTTTAATCGCAAGGAAGAAGGCGTAAAGCTAAACGAGTGTTGGTACCCAGTCCTAAACAGAACAGATAAGAAGCCGCTACAACAAACGGACGGAACCCAGAACGGGAGCAGCGAACAAAGCGGCGCGGACCGCAGCGACAACAGGCCTCGGCCCGCGAGCCGCACTATAAATACGCCCGCACTACCGAGAATCAAGGTCAATGTAGATAAATGTCAGGCCATACTCTTTTCACTAAGAGCGAGGCTCGAAGACATACCACCTCCACCCACACTTTTCGGACAAGCAATGCCGTGGATGAACCAAATTAAATACTTAGGGATCATTATGGACTCTCATCTTACGTTCCGAGATCATATCCATTCCCTTCTTCGTAAGGCCAATGGATTGATAGTTAGACACTATCCCATTCTGGCGGCCTTCACTCCTGACAACCTGGGGGTAGGACTTACCATGTATAAGGCCCTCATTCGGTCTGTAATAACCTACGCCGCACCCGCATGGGGGTTCGCGGCAGTGACCCATCTCCGGAAACTCCAAGTTATCCAGAACCAGGTGATTCGCATCATAACACATCTCCCGCGAGTCGCTTCGAGAGAGAAGTTCCACGATGAGCTAAACTTGCCAACCGTAGACGAGTTCATTGCTCGATTGGCTAGAAACCTGTATGAGGCCGCTCGTGCCAGCCCCAACCCGCTCATATCTGGCCTTGGCCGGTATGATCCTAGGTTACGGCGAAGACACCAGACAGGTCCACTAGCTATTCTCTTAAGACAGGAAAACAGGGAGGCAGGTGTCACTCCCAGATTTAGGTAGTAGATTATTAATTCATGACTTAATCTAATAAGCAACCGCTGTGAAATGGCCTGCTCTAACTCGGGCTATAAATCCATTCTATCCCTCTTACAGGTCTACGCAGTGAAGAGTCAATTGACTAGTCTCCGGATCTGACAGAAACCATCAAAAAGCCAATTGGCTAATACCATTATGATGGTTAAATAACTTGAGCTAACATATCGTCCCTAATAAATCCGTTTTGCTGATCGATGGAGTTGTAATAGAGCCAATTGGCTAGTCTACATCCATCGAATCAAGTCATTTTACCTAAGAGCCAACTGGCTAGTCTCTAAAATTGAGACATCTCATCCTGCCTAAGGTTTTTCCGTGGTTTTCCTAAGGCGTTAAGACAAATGTCGGGATGAGCCCTAAAAGAAATGGGCCACGGACCTGCATTCACTTCCCCAGACATTGGTGACGGCTCAAGATTAATGATTGTTCACATCGAACTCGGGCCCTGGCAGGGTTCAATCGTCCCCTTGTACAGATCACTGGAGTCATCAACGAGCCAATTGGCTGGTCTCCTGATCTGAGAAAAATCATCAGAGAGCCAATTGGCTATTGTAAGATTAATCCCTACGCGTTCGAATCTTCAAACAGCCAAACTGGCTATCACCGTTTCGTGCCTAGACTCCTCCTCCATCGCGTCTCTCCTCCGGATCAGGTCGCTGTACTTCTGCCCCTCCTCCCCCCCGTATGTTGTAGCTAATCAGTTACGTCCATTTTCGGCTTACCCACTAGAAATTTCTAGCGCTCCTTCACTGGGGCGGCGAAACCCGAAGTGAGACAAGTGGCCAAGAGGCTTGGAGCTCACATATTCAGTTTTTCTCAGCCCCAACTCCCCCCCTTGCAAAAAGGACGTGTTTTCACGTACCTTTAAAGTTTCTCCTCCCACTTCCCCCCACTCATTCATTCAACCACAGGATTAGTTCAGATACTATAAATTGTCTATTAAATATACGAGGTCACTCAATTAGTCGCAAATTGAAAGGACAGGGACCTCTCACATTGCAGATTTAGATTTCACGGCGCTTCTTCCGACGGCCTTCACATGCTTTGTCATCGAACAACAGATGACAGCGTCTTGCCATCGTAACGGCAAACACCAGCCAACTCCTCCTCGCCCCGTTCCATGATCACTTGATCAAATCTCAGTCCCCCTCGCGTATGAGGTACCTAAGAGGTTACGTCCAATTTCGGCTTCCCCTTCAAAATTTTCTAGAGCTCCTTCCGGGGAGCAGCGTAACCCGGAGTGAGACTAGTGGCCAACAGGCTTGGAGCTCACATATTTAATTTTGTACAGCCCCGAACCCCTTGCAAGGACGCGTTTTGCGTACCTTTTAAATTTGTCCTCCCAATTCTCTTTCGATTTTTCGATTTTTTTCGAGCCACAGGATCAGTTGCCTCAAGTATGCCGAGAAGAGTCTTGCGACCTCGGATACCACTCCACTGAAGATGTCTGCCGCAGTTGCAGACGAAACGTCTGGTATAAAACCAACCAATAGACCACGGCCTCTCAGCCCGGAAAATGAATCTACATCTATAGGTTGAAGGTGTTTGAGAATGAGGTGCTTAGGAAAATGTTTGGGGCTAAGATGGATGAAGTTACAGGAGAATGGAGAAAATTACACAACACAGAACTGCACGCATTGTATTCTTCACCTGACATAATTTGGAACATTAAATCCAGACGTTTGAGATGGGCAGGGCATGTAGCACGTATGGGCGAATCCAGAAATGCATATAGTGTGTTAGTTGGGAGACCGGAGGGAAAAAGACCTTTGGGGAGGCCGAGACGTAGATGGGAGGATAATATTAAAATGGATTTGAGGGAGGTGGGATGTGATGATAGAGACTGGATTGATCTTGCTCAGGATAGGGACCAATGGCGGGCTTGTGTGAGGGCGGTAATGAACCTGCGGGTTTCTTAAAAGCCAGTAAGTAAGTATTATTATTTGCA
The DNA here is from genome assembly GCF_040183065.1 of Periplaneta americana. NCBI lineage: Eukaryota > Metazoa > Arthropoda > Insecta > Blattodea > Blattidae > Periplaneta > Periplaneta americana. The sequence goes on along the minus strand of NC_091127.1, from coordinate 21,996,880 downwards.
TATTTAACATTTCCGTTACAGTGTTTGTGAAATTACAGTGGAGTACTTTAAAAAAAATCTTTAATATGTTAATATGTGCTTATCTCATAGTTATCTTAGATTTAAACATTCTCATTTAATTGTTTGTAATTCAAACCAACTTCCTAGCTCTGCTTATAAATAAATAAAGATTTGTCACTATAACCTAATGTATTTTATTTTTATTTATTTTTATTTTATTAGGTTATTTTCCGACGCTTTATCAACATCTAAGGTTATTTAGCGTCTGAATGAGATGAAGATGATAATACCGGTGAAATGATTCCGGGGTCCAGCACCGAAAGTTACCCAGCATTTGCTCATATTGGGTTGAGGGAAAACCCCGGAAAAAAACCACAACCAGGTAACTTGTCCCGACCGGGAATTGAACCCGGGCCACCTGCTTTCACGGCTAGACGCGCTAACCGTTACTCCACAGGTGTGGACTAACCTAATGTATCATAAGCGCTTACTTCAATAGCATAATTGTCTAACATCAACTAGTGCTACTTTCTTTGGTAACCATATAAAATGCTTCGTACAGCCCATTTCCATTTGCAATTTGTGTGTATATTTAGAAATATATGATGAATGATCAAGAATATGTCACTGCTGCTCATTCTAAAATTATGCGGTCTGTAGAGAAAACCCAGAAACCGGAGGAAACGCGTGGAGTGACGGAATATGTACGCGTCAGAACAGCACTAAGTGGCAAATTGATCACCGTATGGATAGTGGCCTATTATAATTTTATTCCAGTCTAAGCCACGAAAGGGAAACCACAGCCTACACGGCGGTCTCTGACTTCGAACTCCCGCCACAGCGAACACAGCAATCAACTCTGTAAATTTCCCCAAGGACTTGATCCGACCAACAGACTGAGAGAGCATGGCTTGCTTGTCTTACAGATAAATTAACGGACTGCACTTCCACTGAATCGCAGCTCTGATCAGTTGTGCAACTTGGAATCGATACATGACCCGCGTAAATAAAACACCGCTGTAACCACTTCATTACGTACCAAAGACTCTTATAGACAAATTGTCTTTGTGCAAAGCGTCACAGCTACTATACTGTTTTCGCTTTAAGAAAAATCCTAATGTAAACACAAGCACTTGGCTGTCATACCCGTGATTGGCTCCCAATCGAAACACACACACGACGCAGGAAAATATAGTTCGTATTTGGAAACTATCATCTTGTATTATTTGGAAATAAAAAATTGAATTCTAGTTGATAAACACAATGAAACATACATATAACTTCACTCATATGTAAAACGCTATGTAAACGAAAAGCTACTTTTATATTTTGTTATGTACTATGAACGCGGATGAATACAAACAGTAATACCGAGGTAGTCTGTTCCTGTAACAAGCTGGCGTCACTTGAGCTCGTAGTTGTTCACGTAAGCACGTGGTACTGAAGTATGGCTTCTGCATCCTCGGTGTGTTTGGTTATTAAACCTAAGACTGGAAACCCTCTGAAAAGCGGAGAAATACAAATAGTCTTAAATGTATATAATAAGTTATGTGAGTTTTAATCACAGTAATTATAAAGTAAATGTTTCCTAAGGAAATGAATGCATAGTAATGAGTTTAGGCCTACTTGATGAGTAACGGGAAATCTTTAACATGAAATAGAATGTACAACAGTAGGCGGGAACACGTACTGAGAATCTACGGCGCCAAACAGCGGCCAATGAAGCCTCACTTCAGTGACGTGCTATTGTTTACATTAGGATTTTTCTTACAGCGAAAAGATTATACAGTCTGATCCGTTTGGGTATGGATAATATTAATTTATCATTATTAAGCTATTATAATAGTATGAGAAATTTCTTGCTGGTTATATTATGATTAAAAGATGGGAGTTTCCATATATGAAAATCAACAACGCATAATCTGAAAGAACAAATGAAAATCGTAGATAATTAAAATGGCTACTACAAATCAACAGCGGACACAATGTGTCCTTTGGTATGCTAAATTTGAGAGTGTTAAAAGAGTTCAAAGGGAATTTCGACGTAAGTATGGTGTGCGTAATGTACCTAAATGTTGTAGTATCGAACATTTGTAGAAACAGGTTCTGTGTTAAAAAAAAAAACATGCAGGAGGTCGTAGGCGAAACCCATTACGAGAAGCAGCTATCACATGGCTTGGCCCCCAAACTCTCCAGATCTAACCCCTTCTGACTTCTTCGTGTAGGGTTTTGTTAAAGACATTGTCTATTCACGGAAACCCAGGAACATTGACGATCTGAGAGTAAAAATTACTCAAGTTTTTCAACAAATCACCCCTCTTATGTTACAACGGACATGGGCTGAATTGCATCACCGTTATGAGTTGTGCAGGGTGTGCAATGGGCGTCATGTTGAGTTCTAAAGAATCTCCCATCTTTCAGTGTTGTATGCACAAAGTTTCAACAAATAAAGTTTATTATTATTAATGTTATGGAATGTAATCAATTAATCGATCAGTTTCTATTGTAAGGTTAATCGATCAAGAATCGAATAACTGAGTCGATTAAAATTAATCGGTTGTAATTAATATTAATTATTATTTTGTTAATACAAACCCATACTAAAAATGCCGACAATATTTCTCTCTCGGAAATTGCTTACTATAAAGCACAATAGTACTGTTATTTTCTAACTGTAAACCTAGTAGCGTAGGGAAAAATCTTTGCAAAAGCACTTCACAAAGAGATGGAGGTATGAGGACAGTGACCTAGTTTACCTCTATTGAAAGTTGAAACACAATGCGAAACCCTTATTAAGTTTATGGTTTTCCCGGAAAACTTCCATCTTGTTGTCAGCTCATCTTCCTATCATATGAAATACATACTTTTCTGGGATTCGTCCTCCTCATCCTTTATAAAATAGCCATGTCTACACTGTGTGCAAGTGAGCGCGTAACTACCTTCTTCTCTTTCTAAAATCTGGTAATTCGATTACAATAGGGGCCAGTCTTTTGTTTCGACCGCTGTAGTTTTGCAGTTGCAGTTACTGTACTGACTTTGTATATGAAGGTTGTGTGTTTAGTTTGATAAAGAAAAAGAAATCAGTTTTCTGTGGTTTGTGAAAAGTGTAACCTCCATTATATCATATGAGAATTTGAGAGGTAAACTCGGTGAAACGTTTGGATTTAAATTGAACGATCATGGAGAAATGTTTGACAGAAAAAAAGTTTTTTCGTGTTTAGTGATGCAAAAAACATTGTTACTGAACGTAGAGCGGCACTTAATTCGGAGCATGTGAATGCACTCACATGTTTAAAATCATGGATGAAGCAGTATTAACTAGGCGAGTCTTCATACTTGTTAAATTTAAAAGTCATATTGAGTTCAGATAAGTTTGTGAATAATAATATCAGATAATTAGTTTTTATTTTCAGTCAATCATTTATCATGTTAACATCATCTACATGTCATCATCTACAAGACATGTTAATGTTAACATGATAAGTGATTGACTGAAAATAAAAACTAATTATCTGATATTATTATTCATACTTGGTATTAATTATGTCTGTCTCAAAATTTCCCGGAGAAATTGACACAATAAATTATAAGCCCAATAATAAATATGTTACTAAGTAATTAAAATAGTTGTTTTGTAATATAACTATAAAATATATACAGATATACAACATTTAATACTTATGCTTATCACCTAACACAAGTTAAATTTAACAATAATTATTGTATGCTACAGTATATTAAAACATTTTTTCAACTCGATCAAAACTCGATTAATCTCGATTAATCGATTAAATATTTTGATCGATCAACAGCACTAATTATTATTACTATTCTTATTATTATTACCATTAACCATATTATTATTATTATTATTATTATTATTATCTGACATTAATTCAGTCGCTAAATGATCGAAAGGAAATGATATGAAAATTAACGTATCCAAAATTAATGTAATAACCTTTTCTAGAAAAACTTCTGCACTGAAATTTAATTCTTATCTAAATAATTTACTAATTAACAGAACGGATTGCGTAAAAGATTTGGGAATACTCTTTGACAGTAAATTGTATTTTCATAGTCACGTTGATTACATTTACAATCACGCAATCAGAATGCTAGGAATAATACGGTCAATAACTTATTCTTTTTCCACGCCCGATTCTCTTTTAATTTTATACTATACATTGGTGCGATCGAAACTCGAATATGCATCTGTAGTTTGGAACTCGATTACAACTACGGACTCGGCTAAATTAGAAAATATACAAAGAAAATTTATATCCTTATGTTCATTCAGATTTCTGCCCATTAATTCCGGGTATAGTTATGAGAGAAATTGTGAATATTTTAATTGTCAAAATCTATATGCTAGACGCCATGAGCTAGATTATCTGTTCTTTTGTAAAGTCCTCAAAGGTGATATATCCTGTGACTCTTTCTTAAACAATATTACCTTACGTATTCCAACAAAAGATATGAGAGCCCACAAACTTTTCTATATTAGAAATTCGAAATTTCTTTCACCAGTCTCCAGATGCATTAAAAATGCCAACATGCATGGCTGCGAATTCGATCCCTTCAATGTATAGACTTAGTTTGCTCTTGGCAACGATTTATCATTTATGTATTCTTTTAGGCATTATACTCAATTATCATTGTCTCATAGTATTCTTAGTTATCCATTCATCTTCATTATTGTAATTGTATTTATGTGTAATAATTATTTTTGTTTTATGTGTTTGTTATATTTGTGCTGAACTGTAATTGGCCACTGGCTGTTGTACAGCACATTAAATAAATAAATAAATAAATAAATAAAATAAATAAATAAGTAGATGAATGTATTACTCGTAGATGATTCTGACTATAATATAATAGACATAAATATAAAATGTATGTTTTTATGTCTACTGTGTGAAAGCTAAATAAAATAGTTCCTTCCTGTAGTCTACATTGTTGAACCCTCTTGTCTTGTGAACTTGCATATCGAGCCACAGATGTGTGACTTAATGGGATTTTGCTGTAATTTCACAACATGTGTTGCGTGTTGCAGAACCGTGGGCAGGGACTGGACATGAACGTGCAGCCGGCCTGGATGGAGGGTATCACTGGCGTGGGTGTGGTGGTCACAATTCTGGACGATGGCCTCGAGAAGGACCATCCGGATCTCTTCAGAAACTACGTGAGTGTCATGTTATTCTGTTCCATAGCAAGTCAGCTGAAAGCAGTTAAAAGGTGGTAAAAGATCGACCGCCCAGGGGCATGAAGCTATAGGGAAATCCAAAGAATGCTACATATTGCATGCATATATAATTACATATATACATTACATATATTTATTTAGTTACATACTTACATAATTACACATTGACATAAGTGGGCTTACTTATTTACATAATTAGTTGCACACATACAGGGTGCTTAAAAAAAGTGTCGCATATTTTTACAGGCTCGTGACCAAAATATTGTACGAAATGGAAACATAAAAATTGGAGGCTTATCTTTCGAATAGGTGTAAAAATTCAAATATCTTCGAGCAACAGTAACAAATATAAATGACACTCGGGAGGAAATTAAACGCAGAATAAATATGGGAAATGCCTGTTATTATTCGGTTGAGAAGCTTTTGTCATCTAGTCTGCTGTCAAAAAATCTGAAAGTTAAAATTTATAAAACAGTTATATTGCCGGTTGTTCTGTATGGTTGTTAAACTTGGACTCTCACTTTGAAAGAGGAACAGAGATTAAGGGTGTTTGAGAATAAGGTTCTTAGGAAAATATTTGGGGCTAAGAGGGATGAAGTTACAGGAGAATGGAGAAAGTTACACAACACAGAACTGCACGCATTTTATTCTTCACCTGACATAATTAGGAACATTAAATCCAGACGTTTGAGATGGGCAGGGCATGTAGCACGTATGGGCGAACCGAGAAGTGCATATAGAGTGTTAGTTGGGAGACCGGAGGGAAAAAGACTTTTTGGGTGGCCGAGACGTAGATGGGAGAATAATATTAAAATGGATTTGAGGGAGATGGGATATGATAGAGACTGGATTAATCTTGCACAGGATAGGGACCAATGGCGGGTTTATGTGAGGGCGGCAATGAACCTTCGGGTTCCTTAAAAGCCATTTGTAAGTAAGTTAGTCTATTTTTACAGGAAGTAGCGTTGGTCGAAACTATAAAAAAAAGTTCCTATAAACATGTGTCCGGAAACAAATGTCTGTTGAGATATGGGCCATGCTGTATTGTGGCCTACAATACCCACCTGTTTGTTGCGTAGACACTACAGAAGATGTTGTACGTTGGTTACCACGCATTGTTACACATGCTTCAGCCCCTTCTTGGCAGTAAATCACGAACTCTTGCGACCACACCTGGCTGTTGTGAGATTTGTTCACATGCATTGGATACAATGCTCCTGTAAAGTTTGTACGTTGTCGATGGATGTGACATACACCAATGTCTTCAAAAATTTCCCCATAGACAGAAATCCAAAGGATTTAGGTCAGGTGATCGGGGAGGCTATGCTACTGGACTCCTCGACCAATCCATCGCCTATTAAATCTCCGGGTTAGGTATTATCGCACGAGGCTTAGAAAATGGGGTGATGTTCCGTCGTGCATAAAGAGAAAGACAACCTACACCACTGAATACTGTAAGTAATACAAACAAATTGATAGACTCCTTAGCATCGTGGACCTTTGTTTACTACTACATTCTCTGTTTAATTCTGTTGAGGGATGCTATCCACTCTCAAAACATGCACCATTTTTTTGTGTTTTTAAACGAGTGGCGGTCATAAGTCAAAATACAGCAAGACCCATATCTCAACAGACATTTGTTCCCGGATACATATGAGTAGCTTAATATCAAAGACGGACACTGACCTCAATCGAAATCTAGATAGCTGTGGTTTTTTATACAATTTTTCATGCTTTTTCCAGTTATAGTGGAACCATATGCAAACTCTAACACTACGTTTATAAAATAAATTGTGTTAAATATTACGAAGAACACTGTGAATTAAAAAATTGCCTCTAGATCAAAACTATGGAGACGACAGATGTCCGTCTTTGATATTAAACTACTCATATTTATTTATAGGATCATTTTTTTCCAGTTTGGGCCTATGATATCTCCTGTAAAAATATGCGACACTTTTTTAACATTCTGTATAGTATACATACATATATACATAGGCCTACATACATACATACATACATACATACATACATACATACATACATACACATACATACATACGTCCACACCTGTGGAGTAACGGTCAGCGCGTCTGGCCGCGAAACCAGGTGGCCCGGGTTCGAATCCCGGTCGGGGCAAGTTACCTGGTTGAGGTTTTTTCCGGGGTTTTCCCTCGACGCAATACGAGCAAATGCTGGGTAACTTTTGGTGCTGGACCCCGGACTCATTTCACCGGCATTATCACCTTCATTTCATTCAGACGCTAAATAACCTAGATGTTGATACAGCGTCGTAAAATAACCCAATAAAATAAAAAAAATAAAAATACATACATACATACATACATACATACATACATACATACATACACACGTACACAGACACGTAGTACACTCTCTCTGTTTTACATTCCTTTATGTACTTCTTATGCGATTTATTAGCGTTTAAATTCTATTATCGGCAGTAAATATAGGGTATATTTGCTGCATTTCTTCTATTTTCTGTATCATTATGTACTGGTTGTTGTTCTATCGCCGCATTAGTTATCAATCTCATTTCATCCTTCCGATCTTATATCGCGTGAGAGTCTTCACAATATTGCATTCACCAACAAGTGACAATTCTAGCAGAAGGGCTTCTGCGAGCTAGGGTCCACCTAAGTTAACCCGTGCCCAGAAAAAAAATAAAAGTATGCAGAAAACTTTATTTCAAAACATTTTCAACCAAATTCACCGATCTCAATTTATTGTTACTGTCATATGTAGCTCACATAATCACAATCAACTCTATCATTGTTCTGTGGTATGTAGTTCGATTTCCACTATGCATGGAGGCCTGCGGCGGCAGGAAGAACTACAGTTTCGGCGCTTTAAACCTAGCTGGGGACACTTGAATGAATGACGTAAAATCAAGTACCAGCCTTTGAAAGAAGAAAAAAGAAACGTTTCCTTATGCATTACTTCACAACTGCTCTTATCGCTTTGCATATATCATCTTGTTTATTTCTATCTCGTGTCTTTGTTGTGTAAATATAAAATTAATTATTTATTTCATAATAATCTATACTAATAATAAATCTGTAGCCGAAATTTTTCTGGTAATTTTCGATTTTCCAAAAATAATTGGTCCTAACATATATAATTAACCACCATGAAACCGAAAATCGCTTTTTTGAAATTTTTGTTTCTATGTCTGTCTGTCTGTCTCTCTGTATGTTTGTTACCTTTTAACGCGATAATGGCTGAACGCATTTCGATGAAAATTGGAATATAAATTAAGTTGGTTGTAACTTAGATTTCAGGCTATATGGCATTTAAAATATTTTATTTAAAAGGGGGGGTTATAAGGGGGCCTGAATTAAATAAATCGAAATATCTCGCTTATTATTGATTTTTGTGAAAAATGTTACATAACAAATGTTTCTTTAAAAATAATTTGCGATAAGTTTTATTCCTAGAAAAATTTTGATAGGACTGATATTTAATGAGATAAATGAGTTTTAAAATTAAAATAACTGCCATCTAAGGCCGTGTAATGAATTAAAAAACAAATGACTTCCTCTATAAGGGGCCTTGAACAGCAGCAATCGAAAGCTATGAAAGATAGCCTACAGAGAATGTTTCTGTGTTTGTATGAAGTAATATCGGAAGATAAATTAACCGATTTGTATAATTAATTATTATCTCACCATTGGAAAGTGTAGTTTCTCTAGATGGACATAATGCTATAATGTTATTACAGTAACTTCTGATATAATATAATATAATATAACATATAATATAATATGTAATATTATATAATATAATTTAAGTTATTTGAAGTGTTCAGAACCATAGTGGGCCAAGCGCCATTTACTGAATACGTAGTAAACAAGGGTTAAAATTAAGTTATTACCATAATTCAATGGAAACCTATAACAAGTAAAATAAAATATACACATTAAATCTAAATGATGTCAATCTTCATTAAACTATGGTTGCATGTAATAAAAATTAAGAAACATGTTAAAGGAATTGTCATTGCACCAAATGAGTGTCTCTGGACCAAAATATCGCATTTTAATTATTTGAATGCAATTTAAATTAACTAACGTATTAAACGATTTATCCTTCTATCAAACACGAATGTTCCCTGGATCAAACGTCCTATTTTAATTATGTAATTACATTATATTTATTTCTAACGGGTGCAGCAAGCGCACGGGTACGGCTAGTATTTAATATGACAGAACCTTTCCTTGATGGGCAGTAACCTATAGTCATTGACGCGGTACACAGTGGACGTTTGCGAAATGGTTGAGAACAGCCCTGGCTGTTAGTTTCTCTTTGGACAGGTTTCAATCTGTTACATTATTTAAATTGGTAGATCTTTTAAGGACATCACTGGACAGCCTCTAAATCTACATAATCTCCATTTGAAAATTGTAATAGGCTTACTGACAGTGCATTGTACCATTAAACACATACATAGGATGGGATCCTGTAACCCCAATTGAAAGCTTTGTGGGTTAGAAGAGATCACTTGGCTTGCATGTAATTATATTAATGGAATTCGTGAAGCTTTAGACGTTATTAACTGCTTGATATCATGAAACTCGGACTGAGAACCACTAAACGACATTGTGATCGACGTCATTATTATTATTATTATTATTATTATTATTATTATTATTATTATTATTATTATTATTATCATCATTATCATTATTGAATGCCAGAGAACTATTTTATCAAAAAAGAAACTGCTATAGTTATTTACTATTTTGTTATAAATAGCTACATAATTTACAGTTACTAGAAATTAAGATGACTATTACACTTTTACTACGTCACACTACTTTTGACCAATAAAACGGTACGAAAGGACGTCTTTCAACCAATCATGGCTGCTTATCGCACAATTTTATCGCGTCCCTAGCATTTGTTTAATTTTATCGCGTCCCTAGCATTTGTTTATTTTTATCACTACCCTAGCATTTGTTTGTTTGCTAACATTTCAAACTGCACTGGTCTGGACGTCAAAAACAGAAAATTACAAACCACTCCAGTCGATGCACAGCGCTTTCAAATATGACTCGCATTGGCATTCAAGAACAAGAATTAACAAAGATCAGTGGTCATATATGAAGAGCACCATTCGGAAATCCTGAATAAGTTGAGGAAAACACCATGTACATCAACGAGTTCACTTCTTTTACGCACACGTCCAATATAACATCAACTGAACCACCAACCACTAAAGCTTCAAATTTGAAAATTGTACTTTCAATAATTGTTTCTTTTAAAATTATTCATGTTTATTTTTTATTTGACCATCGTTAATTAAAACGTTTCTTGTTTATTTCATCATCCCTAATTAAAACTTTTCTAACACTTTTTTATATTATTTAATTTATGTTTGTTATAGCTTCTGCTATATGATATTGTGGATAGTCACGTATCAGAGATTGTTTAATACTAAGATTTATTGAAAATCATCTGTCAAGTGACGTTGATTACTGGGATCCGGATGATTGAAGTTGAATGCAAATGTTTTAATAAAAATGAAACTGAATCAACAAAGCCTTCTTGACTAGTAACCGTCCACAGAGTTAAATGAAGATTCCATAGTTTGCACAACTGATAACAAGAAAACATAAACATAAAACACTACTGCCATCTAGCGTAATGTTGAGATGGTACAATAATTCATTTGAAGACAGTTGTGTTTTCGTAAGCCAATTAATATATTATGCTCGATCATGCCGAAATGTAGTAATTATACACTTGGCAGTAGCCCTTTAATGCACCTCATTAAAGTACACCTATTCATTAAAGTTCAGGTGTTCAGCCAATGACAAGTCACCTTTGTACCGTTATAAAACCGCAAGTATCGATTATTCTCGGATATGCAGTCGAAAGACAATTAGGGAAAAGTCATGGAGGCTGGAAATCCAATACTGTCGCAGAAGGTTATGTTCTGTTACTATAATAATTAGCGTTAATTGTAAATAATATTGAAATAAAGTCAATTTGTTATCTCGTTTTTCAATTCTAAATCAATTTCCAGGTTATATCAAAATTAGTTCATGTTATTCTTTATCAAGCTCAATGACGTTCAGCCTCGGAAAAAATCAATACTTTCGCGTCTGCGCACATATCACAATTCAGGTCAGTTCGCACGTAACCATAACATGACTTAATTTTGAATAATTTCAAGTTAGAAATATGGTCGAGTATAAAAAGTCGTATGAAACTTGCCTATAATGGTAATTAAGACGCTCGTATGAAAATTATGAAACTTGCTTGCGCTCGTTTCATAAACAAACATAGTTGCGTCTTAATTACTATCATTATAGGCACGTTGCATAATGTACTATTATTGTATTGGAGTACTTTGTTACTTCTAATCTTTATATACTTTTTTATAACCGTGTAGTAGTCAATTAAATCCCACTCGAGTTTTGATTTTCTCTAGATAAATCTCTAGAGAGATTACTGTTGATAATCCCACGCGAACGTTTCTCAGCCAATGAACGAGCTCATTGACGCTAGAGTGAGCAATGAGAATCGAATTACACTGATAGTTAAAAGCATGCTGCTCAAAATTAATAAGTGATAGTGTTTTCCCTCTTACGTTCGTTTGTTTTATTTGTATCGTCTCTGTTTCGGTGTATCAGCAATCAAGCAATTACGTGAGATTCGCTGTCTGAATATGCAACAATAATCAATTACAATAATTGCACAATTAATTACTATAAGTAAAAATGTTTGCAATAAAATGAAACATGTTGAAAATTATAGATAAGCGATGATGAAAGAGTTTAAAATAAAGTGTTGTTATAACCACAGTCTAGTATATACAGTCACGAAGCTTCAGTTGTTGAGGATACTAGGAACAATAGACTGTGCCTGTTATGAGGCGATAGTAGCGATCCTAGTAGTTAGCAACTATCTATGAATGCATATTCCCTATGTATTGAGCTTCGTGACTGTATATACTATACTCTGTTATAACCCTGTGTTATAACCAGACATCGGATTCTAGGGCAAATGCCTATTTTGTTTCTTTAGGAGAAAAGTAAAAATAATTATTAATATTTGTGTTTCATGGAAATTGAAAGGTATTCAAAGAGTTTTATAGTGCCCTAAAATGCCCTAAAACGGTTATTAGAGCCTAATTTGTTAATATTCGCCTAAAAATGCCTAACTCACTGTAAAGTTTCGCATTTTACTCTTACTTTTTATAATTTATACATGCATTCACTGCGAAATTTAAGGCATTTAAAAAGTGGAAAGTTTGCTTCACACCGGCCATGAAACCATTGATAAAGGAAACAAAATGTTTTGAATCTCACGACACTCGCAATAGATTTCACCGAATTTAACATGTTTGGAGGCATAAATGCCGACAAAGAACCAACCTTAGTTTTGAAGCAGGCAACAATCACAACATGTGCTGCTACCGATTCAGAGATATACTATACTATAAAAATGACTGTTTTCGGTCTGAAACCGATTAGCTGTACTGCCCTTCAGAGTGTCATGAAATCACAATTTTTGGAGGAAGAGTGTTTTTGAAATATTTATGAAAAGTCGTAAAACTGCGAATTAGTAGGGTAAACCGTTACAAAATATTTAAAAGAATGGCCCTCCTAGTGTTAACACTACCAGGAAATGCAACAATAAGTGGAACTTTGTATTTTTGTCCAATTGAATCTCAATAACAACGGTTCATTTGAATGCTCGTTAACAGTTGCTCTTTCCCTCACCTTATTTGTGTTGAGAAGTTTTGAGCGGTAGGGCGTTTTCCTGTGAAGTTTAACGCGATAATACCGAAAAATATAAGTGCAAAATCTACATTGATCCGGCAATGGCTAACAGAATATTCAGAATTCACTTATGATGGAAAAAATAATATTCTGCAAGATTTGTAGCAAACAGGTATGTAACAATAGTTGAAATATATAAATTCTATTAATTTTAATGAGTAGGCCTATAATATTTATACATTGACTGAGCTATCCTGAGGTATAATTCTTTTTAAGACCACTACACTTTAACCTTTTAAATTCCGATAGTTAAAGTATTTGCAGGTCATTAAAATTTTGATTGTTCGAACCCACTAACTTTGTGATAGAAATACGGCAATACAACAATTAGGATTAGGTGTAAATGTTCCAGTAAGTATTGATGTTTCTATTGTACCTAATTTAAAATTTGCGCCTCTCACATCAGTTTCGGTTGAAAGAAGCTTTTCTTCTTTCAAAATGATTCTCAGTGACAAAAGGCAAAGGTTAACTGTGGAGAATTTAGAAAAAATTCTGGTGGTGTACTGTGCAGATAATTATAATAAAGTCTGAGCATGGAACTGAATTTCAATAACTTAAAATGAGTAATCTTGATATCAATAATCATTATTTCATTCGTTTCAATATATTAAATTTGTGCAGCTCTGTTTATAAATATAGTATTCTTTTTTAATGTTTAAACATACTTTTTTGTGCGTATTTTAGTGTATAACTAAAAATTTCAGTGAAAGAAATAAGTATGATACCTTGATATGCCTAAAATGCCTATTTTCATTAAAATAGAGCCTAATTTTACAAATTTTGAGCTTATTTTAGGCGCCTAAAACTGCAATTTTTAGTGCCTAAAAATCCGATGTCTAGTTATAACCTCAGATGTTCAGTTGTTTTTATTCCAAGGAGTCTTTTATTGTTATCGCCTCTATCTTCGTCTCTTATCGTCTCTGTCTCTGTTCTAATTTTTCTGTCCTTGTAGATCGAGTATAGGCATTACACGTCAAAAATTCACATTGTGAATCAAAATATATCAAGTTTTTGTTAATTTTCAAGAGTTACACGAAAACCTCAAATTTTTTATAAAGTATTTGTTGTTGAAAGGAGAAGAACATGCATTAAGCAGATCGCGTCTATCGCCATAGCAACAAACTCCAGACAGAGTTTCTCGAAGATGGAGTTTGTTTTTAATCCGACCTAGAAAACTCTGGACCAGGTTGTGTTTGTCGATGTTTTCTAAAGAACGCATTGTGTGTTTGAAATCCCCTTTTGCTGGCCTAATCCGCAAATTGTTCTGTATAAAAAATTCTAGGATTCTTCCCCAGACCAGATGTCCTTTCCGAGACTTCTTCGATTTCTTCCTTTCTTCCTTTGTTGAGATTCGTCTTGCAGATACTTTCCATTCTGTAAAAGAATACGGGGCATTATTCCATTGCCTCCTGCTCGCTCTGCCATCGAAATATTGTCATTTCAAGACTTCTTTAATCAAATTCTACTGAATCAGTTTTTCCTCTCACAGATCCGAGTACGTTTCTGCAGTGAAAGGAGAATAAGAGGTCGCAATTGTCGTTGCCTCGCAGTTCACTGCAAATTGAGTTACAAGATGTCTTCTTTATTTACATAAAAGTGACTAAATAGTAATCGTATTTGCCTAGTACGCCTTAAAAGATCATCGTAGTACGAAATTCTCTATATAAATTGCTATAATCAGGAAGTTTATAATACTATATCCTACTTTAAAAATTAGATTACTATATATCGTGTGATACAGAAGTCAGTTGACAAATAGGAAACATTACTCTAATTTGAGATACATTGTATACAGTATGTTCACTACCGCAGATATTCAAAATGTGCTCCATTCACCTGAAGACAGTGCCTCACTCGATCCTGACATTCTTCTGTCACACTTAGGCCCAGTTGTATAAAGCTCTCTGACTAAAGATCAACTTTGATCGAAGATCGGAAAGTGAACCGAGTTCAGACACTTTTTCTATTGTATGAAACTTTTCCACGATCAAATTACCTTGGTTCAATTGCAATCTAAGTTCATGTGAAAAGGATTTGGCAACATCGCATAAACAGGTGAAGTATGTGATGCGCGGGCCATGTTGTACAGGTTTGCTCAGTGTTGCCAATGTAGCGACTTTAACTCTTTTTCAACGACAATTTCTTGTAAATTTTATGTTGCTTAAATAGGGATTTAGCGACCTTTTTAACACCCAATAGTGACAAAATTTAATCTTTCTTTGTTAATAATGAGAAATTTAGCTACTTTCCAACTACTTTTTGTCGACTTTCCGTACACTCTGTTGGAGACACTGGTTTGTTTTGTGCATTGTAAATAATGGCGGACAATAACAAGAAGGTTGCCCGTTCTCCAAATTATCATCATGTTATGGTGTTTGATAGGCTACTGCTAAACATAATAAAGCTTTATAAAACGACAATTTTCGTTTAGTAATACAGTTAATTGAAAATTTATGAATGTACCTATCATATCCATTAATAATTAATGATTGTTATAAACATAATATAATTATAGGTCATGTTATTTCATACTGCTGAACACGATAGAGCCTTATAAAATATAAGAATCTTTGTGTATTAAGGCAAGAAATTGAAAAAAAATATATATATATAAATGTACCTACCATATCTATTAATATTAATAATAATAATGGATATTTTATTTGCACAATCTGCCACTCGTATATTTCAAACAGAAAAGAAATAACTGAACTTGGATCATCTAACTTAATCGGAGAAATTTCTTCAGTCAAAGTTGACTTTAGTTTAAGACAAATTAATCTGAGATTAGACTTTATACAACACAAAATTCCAGGTTCAGCTAGAACGAGGATCAATTTAACTTCTGATCCAAGATTAAATGGTTTATACAGTCGGCCCTTAGGGTAATAAATATTGAATAAGAGGGGTGAGAGAGGACATCCTTGTTGACACCGGTAAAAATTTCCAAACAATCACAACTATGAAATTGAATGTTTATTTCTAAGGAAACTGTGAAATTAATTTTTTATTTCACATTAAACACTTGAATAGTAAGCATTCCAGTCAAAGAAAGAAGCCTTCTTTTGCCTCTAAAGCAGTTGAATAATTACCTGTTTTATACATATTTATACATAAGGTAATGAAATAAATACACCGTGTCCATAAATTATCTTTACAACTTCATATGTAAAGAACTGAATAATGAAACGAGGTATCTTAGTTCTGTTTTTTTTTTATGTGAAAGAGAATCTCTCAAAGTTTTGTTTTTCCCACCTCAATGCACTTCTATGTATGCTCCCCTTGTCGCCCTTAGGATATCAAGGCGATAATCGATTTCCTGCCATGTCCACAGTAATTGATGCGATGGCATCTTGAATTCTTTGTCGTAGGACTTCAATATTGGGAACTGACGTCTGGTACGCAATATCTTTTGCATAACTCCACACAAAGAAATCCAAGGGGGTTATGACGGGTGATCGTGGTGGCCAAGAGAGTGTGCCATCCCTCCCAATCCATCCTGTCGGATTTGGGAGTGTGAAAAGCCTCGCGAGATTTGAGATATCGATCGCCATAGTCCAAAGTTTAATGTGTGGTGCGGAATTCTGCACAATAAAATCATTGGTCCCGTTTTCTTCGCTGAGTCCACACCTGTGGAGTAACGGACAGCGTGTCTGGCCGCGAAACCAGGTGGCCCGGGTTCGAATCCCGGTCGGGGCACGTTACCTGGTTGAGGTTTTTTTCCGGGGTTTTCCCACAACCCAATACGAGCAAATGCTAGGTAACTTTCGGTGCTGGACCCCGGACTCATTTCACCGGCATTGTCACCTTCATATCATTCAGACGCTAAATAACCTAGATGTTGATACAGCGTCGTAAAATAACCCAATAAAATAAATAAATTCTTCGCTGAAGAGACTGTTAACACCAATACTTACGTGGCTATGCTAGAGGAATTTGTTTTCCCGCAACTAGAGCATCTCTAACCAGGTAGCTTTTTCCAACAGGATGGTGCACCACCTCACTGAGCTCTGGAGGTACGCACACCCTTAGATAACCATTTTCCTAGGCGATGGATTGGCAGGGATGGCCCATTCCCTTAGCCACAGCGATCACCCGACATCAGACGTCAGTTCCCAATATTCAAGTCCTACGACAAAGAATTCAAGACGCCATCGCATCAGTTACTGTGGACATGGCAGGAAATCGATTAGCGCCTTGATAACCTAAAGGTGACAAGGGGGCACACATAGAAATGCATTGACGTGGCAAAAACAAAACTTTGAGAGATTCTCTTTCACATGAAAAAAACAGAACTGAGATACCTCGTTTCATTATTTAGCTATTTACATCTGAAGTTGTGTAGATAATTTATGGACACGGTGTACATTACAATGCTAAAGAAAGTACATACTGCATTTTATTATTTCAATTGAAGTATAGAAGTTTAGAGAAATTATTGGAGTTTTTTTTTATTTATTCATTAAAGACATCAGCTCAAAGAATTTGAGAGACCACAAGGGCCCTGAATACAATAAACATGTACAGTATAATGTGATTTAAAATATTAAAGAAAAAAGAATGTTAATTGTTGAAGGCAAATAATATAAGTGGATTAATTGAAATAGAGATGATGATGTAATATTTGAAAAGAATCCTTGATAATATTGTAAATTTATTTCAACTCAACAATAGGATTTTAGTCTTCCAACAATAATTCCTTTCTACAATTCACCTTAAACGCTCTCGTCAACAATAGGATTTTCACTCAAAACCGTATTCGTTATAGCACTCCACTGACGGCAATGACAATTTACTTGGACTATTACGAACAACAATGAACTGTTAATCTTAACTAATATTTACAAAGCACTATTTACAAATCAGAACTATCAGTTCTCAGTTCACAGTTCTTCTAGCTCAGTCACTCGAGTTCACAGTATCTCGAACCACAGACCTTCAGAGACAGTCCACTGTACTCGAACTCAGGTCCCTCCAACTGCGGTCCACTGCACTCGAACTCAGGTCCCTCCAACTGCGGTCCACTGCACTCGAACTCAGGCCTTCGGATGCTGACACAGTTGCGGACGCACACTCGAGTCGAACTCCGGTACACAAGACTGGCTTGCTCTGTTCACTGGCTTACTGACTGAACTAATCATGAATGACACACACACTCCTTCGCGTCCGTAATTTATAACCACAGCAACGTAACCGAGAAACTTCGAATTCCCGATTTTTCCACTTCGACGGACTTCTCGAAGAGTCGGGAGGGTCCTTCCCCCCCATCACTCCGCACGCAGCAGTTGCGCGCGCACACTCCCTCGCCGCGTAGGCCCTTTCCCCTCTCTTCTCTCCGTCCCTCAGTGCTCCGTGGAGCCCGCGCGATCTTCTCTCTTGCGGGACGCTGGTCGTGAGTTCGAATCTCACGTCGCTGTCACAATATTTATAAGAATAGACATTACATAATCAAAAGGAATGTGAAGTTCCTAAAGATAATTCCACGTGAATTTTGTAATTGAACCTCTACTGCCAAACAGCAAACCAATGACAGACCATTGTTTAAGAGGGACGTTGTACAGGGACATCATTTTATTTTTACTTCAATTTTTATTGTACCTGAGTTTTTTAATGTACTTCACTCCCACCCTTTCTACTAATGAAGTTTAATCGTCCTCCACACAGATCCAAGACCGCATATACTGTCATAGTAGCCTTACGGTCATAGTAAACAGTACGTTCCAAAAATATGTTCGCGTTTTCCAGTGACGAAAGAGCTTTCAATATTGCATCATTTTCCATTTGCTTACGTCGCATCCCGGTTTCCCCCACCTGCTTCTATTCGCCTCTCTGTAAATGCTAGTGGCTGGGCTGTCTTAGCTCTTTTCTGGGAACATTAATTTCTGTTAGGAATTGGACGTCTACGTAATATTATACCCATACAATTGTTTAAAAGAAAACTTAAATAAAAGGGCCTAGTTAAGTAATTAACTGTCACGTGATTTCCTCCCTTTCTACGACGCTGCGACGTAACCACTTGGACGGACAGTAGATAGCATGTCTGAGTAATTTTATCTTTTCGGATCGGGCAGAAGTGAAGATTGAATTTACAGTACGTAAGGTCTCTTTTATAGAGTAGGTACAGAATTATTTCAACATGAGTTACTGATACGAAGTACGAACCTGGTAATTGGAATTGCGTACAATAGTCTATAATGCGATAATATGCACCAAAGAACTGAAGCCTGTATCGAAATGAACGGCCACACATTTTAAAAAATGTGTTTAAATATCCATATTATGATTATTTTTCAATTTAACTTCATTCTCTATAGTGTACGCTAATGTGCAGTAGACAGTATAATATGCACTGCATAATGAATACGTCCGCATGGAAAGCTCAGTTCGTAAATAAAAACACTTATTGTTAATACTGTACTGTATTTTGATTAAACAAAAACCTAATGAAAACTATGAAACTCAAAATCGCGATATTTTCTAGTTTACGTAAATGGATTAACTACTTTTCTTCCCTCCTATACCAAATAAAGTGATTTATTTGTATATTACGCCAGTATCATCGAACTCCAGTCGTGGAAGGAGGTAGCAAACTGTGTTTCCGGTTCTTAATCGTTGATTCAAAGGTATAGCCAGGTTAATATTAGAAATGTTAGTAAAAATAAAATGATGTCCCTGTACTTTTGAGAAAGGTACCAATTAAAGACTTTAAATCAGTCTGACGTATACAAATTAAGCTAACAATTACGCCACCAACTAAACTAATAGAAACCCAAATATAATTAAATACAGAAAAATTAATTTAAATCACAAATACACGCAACAAACCATATTCTCCCAACTTTAATAATACGCACACAAGGTTCATATATATTCGTAGATTTCTTCTCAATATCAACTTCGGTGGCCTGATTTAGGTTCCTTTACATCTCCTGTCCATTTGATTACTTTAATTCGTACAAAGAGACATTAAAACTGAACAGTGCAAGTGTTCTAGGGACGAATTTGATTTAAAATTATATTAATTCTCCGAAATTTATAACTGTGTTTTCATGAAACAAAGAAGTTTTATAACAGAGTATCTGCCGTAGCATTTTAGCAAGTAAAGTTTCAAGTGTGTGAATATTCAGCAAATTTAAGAGCTCTGTGTGCATTTAGAAATTTAGTAACTGCTCGTTTCTCCCACGGTAAGCTTATTTTTACTATATTTTACTACCGTTTGCCATAAGATATCGATTCTCGTAACCGTAACTTTGCGATATTACACCAGGGTACGCTACATATGGACCAGTGGAGTAAAATTACGATCTCTTCGCTTAAAAAAAAAAAGACGAGACGTTTAAAATATCACGTCTTTATTGCACTCATTACTGGTTGTAGTCGTGTGTAGTTGAAATACGTATGGGCTATTCCATCTCAAATCGACCGAAATATAGAGAAAATTGATCTTGCAATTTTTAAATACAGTGAAACTTTTGCCGTCCGTAGACAACTGTGATATAATGCTTTGTGCAAAGTTTGAGGCATCAAAACTTAATAGTGTTTAAATTAATAATATTTAAATTTATCGTATTTTCATAAAATTAGCAACTTTAAACTGTTGTGGCTCCGAGACCCTTTCACCCAATGATCAAAATCATGGTTTATTTTGATGCTGAGAAGTTAAAGTTTATACTGACATGTAAACAGTTTTTCTTACTTTTTACGGAAATGGAGAAATTTAGATTTTTCTTCATTAAGACGTCTTTGGCCACGAAAAAGTATTTTTAAATATATGGTTAGATTCCGCATTGAAAGTACAAATAAACACATATTTTTTACTGGTAAAATTCAAATATCTTGGAGCAACAGTAACAAATATAAATGACACTCGGGAGGAAATTAAACGCAGAATAAATATGGGAAATACGTGTTATTATTCGGTTGAGAAGCTCTTATCATCCAGTCTGCTGTCCAAAAATCTGAAAGTTAGAATTTATAAAACAGTTATATTACCGGTTCTTCTGTATGGTTGTGAAACTTGGACTCTCACTCTGAGAGAGGAACATAGGTTCAGAGTGTTTGAGAATAAGGTGCTTAGGAAAATATTTGGGGCTAAGCGGGATGAAGTTACAGGAGAATGGAGAAAGTTGCACAACACAGAACTGCACGCATTGTATTCTTCACCTGACATAATTAGGAACATTAAATCCAGACGTTTGAGATGGGCAGGGCATGTAGCACGTATGGGCGAATCCAGAAATGCATATAGAGTGTTAGTTGGGAGACCGGAGGGAAAAAGACCTTTAGGGAGGCCGAAACGTAGATGGGAGGATAATATTAAAATGGATTTGAGGGAGGTGGGGTATGATGATAGAGAATGGATTAATCTTGCACAGGATAGGGACCACTGGCGGGCTTATGTGAGGGCGGCAATGAACCTTCGGGTTCCTTAAAAGCCATTTGTAAGTAAGTAAGTACGTTGATAAGAAAGTATTGAAAATATCAAATAAAGAAAATAAATAGTACGCGCGTGAACTAACCAGCTGACTGTGAGACGGAAGCTAGCAAGGCCAGGAGACAAACACGTTATGTTTCGTCTAGTAGCTCATAGCTGGGCTAGCTTTATCACAAGTTTTCATAAACACAGGAGTAAAATGACGCCCAACGCTCGCTTATCTTCAGCTGTCGGCCAGTGCGTGCAGCACTGCGCCGTTCAAGTCCAGGCGTGTGAAAATAATCTATTTAATATCATCGAAACTTATTGCTATACCACTAAGCAAACAATGCCGAATCCCTCTTAATAATGCAAGATTTTTTCTTTATATTTTTTTACATTTTTACAAATGGGCAAAAAGCCTAAAAGTAAGTAAAATCAGATTATCTGTCTCTCTGTGTGCAATAAAAATAAGGATTACTTCTTAACATAACCTACCAAATGTCAGCTTCAAAATGAGCTCCCGTTCAATGTTCTGCAGTAAATGGTTCAAGAGTTCTGAGCGCTGAAATTTGTCGCTCAACAATACGAAAACCGTTTGACTTTCGATAGTATATTTTTGAAAATGCACTCTCCTCAGCACCTTGTATAAATTGGGAAAAAATTAGAGTATAAAAAATGCGAGGTTTATTACTGGTCGATTTCATATGGAATAGCCCGTATATTTGTAGGTTTTGGTGTATATACCTTAAATTTCTGTAATTAAGTCTGTAACCGCCGGGGAAAATAAATAGTACGCGCGTGAACTAACCAGCTGACTGTGAGACGGGAGCTAGCAAGGCCAGGAGACAAACACGCTATGTTTCGTCTAGTAGCTCATAGCTGGGCTAGCTTTATCACAAGTTTTCATAAACACAGGAGTAAAATGACGCCCAACGCTCGCTTATCTTCAGCTCTCGGCCAGTGCGTGCAGCACTGCGCCGTTCAAGTCCAGGCGTGTGAAAATAATCTATTTAATATCCTCGAAACGTATTGCCATACTACTAAGCAAACAATGCCGAATCCCTCTTAATAATGCAAGGTTTTTTCTTTATATTTTTTTTACATTTTTACAAATGGGCAAAAAGCCTAAAAGTAAGTAAAATCAGATTATCTGTCTCTCTGTGTGCAATAAAAATAAGGATTACTTCTTAACATAACCTACCAAATGTCAGCTTCAAAATGAGCTCCCGTTCAATGTTCTGCAGTAAATGATTCCAGAGTTCTGAGCGCTGAAAGAGGCTTGTTTTTATAAAATACGCTAAATTTGTCGCTCAACAATACGAAAACCGTATGACTTTCGATAGTATATTTTTGAAAATGCACTCTTCTCAGCACCTTGTATAAATAGGGGAAAAAATTAGAGTATAAAAGAATGCGAGGTTTTTTACCAATCGATTTCATATGGAATAGTCGGTATATTTGTAGGTTTTGGTGTATATGCCTTAATTTTCTGTAATTAAGTCTGTAACCTCGGGGAATAAAAACATATCGAGCACGAAAGAAGCGGAATAACTACGAAGAAGCAATTAATGTAATTCTAGAATAACGGGGCAGCGTTCACAAAGAAATGTATCTGGAAGGAGATGGAGGATGAGGGAATTGATTGAATCTCCAGCGCCGCTCTGCGGGGATATTGGCAATCCCACGGCCCCCATTCATGTTGAGCCCACACAAAGGGAATTGAGCGATATTCCTCTCGTCTTGTCTGTTGTAGCTTCTGTTTCTGTATCAAGACAGAACGTGAAATTTACTTCTTTATCTTACGTGGAACACAAGAAACCGTAGGGATCCTACATATGATGTTCTCGTCATGATAAAATTTCTCTATTTCGTCGACAGATGGTGAATGCGTTTAGGGATGATTTGAAATTGCCCACTGGCAGATACACCTGCCTCTGGGATGAATTTTTTGCTTAGTAATGAAACATAAACTGTGTTGAAATACAAGCTCTGTCGCTATGAATTGTACTGTTACGTTGTTAAAACAATTATACAGACCGAAATAATAAACTACAAATTCTTAATTAAAAACTTTTAGTGTTATACATATTATACAGGGACATCATTTTATTTTTACTTCAATTTTTATTGTACCTGAGTTTTTGAATGTACTTCACTCCCACCCCTTCTACTAAGGAAGTTCCAACTCCACACAGAACCAAGACCGCAGATAGTAAGCAGTACTGAATTACTGAGCATAGTACGTTCCTGAAATATGTTCGCGTTTTCCAGTGACGAAAGAGCTTTCAATATTGAATCATATTTTCGCACAGGTACTGTCCGTTTGCCTACGTCGCATCCCGATTTCCCCCATCTGCTTCTGCTCGCCCCTCTGTAAAAGCTGGGCTGTCTTAGCTCTTTTCTGAAAACATTAATTTCTCTTAGGAATTGGACGTTTACGTAATATGATACAGCTGTTTAATTTAACTT
Source organism: Periplaneta americana (assembly GCF_040183065.1). Classification (NCBI taxonomy): domain Eukaryota; kingdom Metazoa; phylum Arthropoda; class Insecta; order Blattodea; family Blattidae; genus Periplaneta; species Periplaneta americana. Next base: position 21,972,978 of record NC_091127.1, on the reverse strand, counting down.
AAATAAAAGGGCCTCGTTAAGTAATTAACTGTCACGTGATTTCCTCCCTTTCTACAATCCTGCGGCATAACCACTTGGACGGACAGTAGATAGCATGTTTGAGTAATTTTATATTTTCGGATCGGGCAGAAGTGAAGATTGAATTCACAGTACGTAGAGTACGTACAGAATTATTTCAACATGAGTTACTAGTACGAAGGACGAAACTGGCAATTGGAATTAGATGCAATAGTCTATAGTGCGATAATATGCACAAAAGAACTGAAGCCTGTATCGAAATGAACGGCCACCATTTTCAAAATTGTGTTTAAATATTCATATTATGATTATTTTTCAAGTTAACTTCTTTCTCTATATTGTACGCTAATGTGCTGTAGACAGTATACACTGCATAATGAATACGTTCGCATGGATAACTCACTTCGTAAGTAAAAACACTTATTCTTAATACAGTACTGTACTTTGATTAAATAAAACCTAATGAAAATTATCAAACTCAAAATCGCGATATTTCCTAGTTTACGTAAATGGATGAACTACTTTTCTTCCTTCCTATACCTAGTAGAGTGATTTGTGTTTTACGCCAGTATCATCGAACTCCAGTCTTGGAGGGGGGAGCAAGCGGTGTTTCCGGTTCTCTAAAGGTATATACAGGTTAATATTAAAAATGTTAGTAAAAATAAAATGATGTCCCTGTATAAGTCCTATGTAGAATTGAAGGGAATCTATTAGGGGAAAGTCGGGTAGTATCGGACAACGGGTAGTATCGGACAGTGCGTTTCTTTCATCTACCACCATATGGTAGTACCTGAATGACATGGTTACGTTTCTCTATGCAACATCACAGAAACGTAACCATGGCAATCAGTTACTATCATCGTGTGGTAGATGAAAGAAACGCACTGTCCGATACTACCCGCTGTCCGATACTACCCGACTCTCCCCTACATTAATTCACAGAGGGAATAGATCAAGCCAATGCGAACAAGTTTTGTCAAATAAGTTTCTTGATACGTCCAATAGTTTTGAGAATGCGAAATGCAACGTGTTGCAACGCTGCAAAGTGTAGCAGTGCCCTTGAGGTCAATGCTCCGTAGTGGCTGTGAATGTAACTCCAGTCATCCACTCCGACACTTTGAAATTGGCAACTTATCTGTTCATTTCAAATTTTTGTATCTGAGAAAATCTCGATATGCAGCGTGTTTCAAGAGAAATGTAAAATACTTCAGGATAATCTACATCGATTTAGTAACGATTGGGAAGTTATTGATAGGCGAGCTTTTAAATGGAGAGAGACGTTATAGACGTATTTTCTCGTTTTAGAACATTGTGACATGATACATTATTGAACATGCTGCATCTTGTGTCATCCTAATAAGTTTATTTCATAGTTCAGTACAAACTCAGTAAGAAAATAAAATAATTACGCAAGACTCATTACTAGACTTCGTTGAATTGCCACACGCAGCATGCTATCAGGTTGCCGATGTACGGTAGTATAGAGGAGGTGAGCGACCGCCCGGTCTCGTAGTATAAGCAGTTCATGTTAAGAGTTGTTACCGGTCCAAATAATAGAGCAGCTACAGCTAATGTATACCTAAGTAAGCACTTGTTTTTGCATTACTGTGGTTGGAATAGTCAAAGCTTAACATATTTTGTTCAGTGCAGACAAGAATTCAATCAAACATACTACAATGAGAGTGTTGCTGTTACAAATAATTGCCCCTGGAATACCCTTACCCCCGCAGCCAGTCTTGACCCATTGGGGAACGTGGTTGGATGCTGTTAATTATTATGCAGAACATTACGGCAAAATAATGGAGGTAATTGGGTAGCACAGACAGTTCCGCTGTTGCTGCTGTAAAATCATTGGCTTCTGAACAGCTATTGGAAGATATTCTATACATTGATTCTAACTTTAAAATCGTGTCCAAAAGCATCATCCTGTTAGAATCACCTAAACTACAACTCTCAGAAGCCCTTAATATAGTGGATAAAGTATCACAAACCGTTATCCAAAATAACAATTCACTAATTTCAGAAAAAATTAAATGTAAGTTGAGAAACATTATTGCTAAAAATTGTGCCTATTCATAACTTCGTATTATAAATTATGTACCATCCGGTCACGACAAGACATCAGAAGTTGGTGTACTAAAAAGTAGTAACTTTCCGTTCTTCAAATATGTACGTATTACATCGTGTGATATTGAACGTACATTTTTCCCAAAATAAAAACTGTTCAAGTGACCGTCGGAGGAGGTTACTTTGCAGTCGCTCAAAATGTACGTAACTCTTCACTGCAATGCACATATTCAAGGATGATGTGAGTATATTACATTAAATTTTAAGAATTAATATATCTTACTATAAAATAATTGTGTATTTACATGTTTAGACATTTCCTGCTTCAGTGATCATTCATTATATTTCTTGAATGCAGGATACAGGTTTTATTGTAACCGCAGTATACTGCTCAGTGTTTACATCAGAGGCATACTCAATTCGTTCCACGCCCCCTTCTCATACAGTCTATACCGCGTGCACAGTAAACCTTGCGATTCTTATGGCAATTCCACTAAGGTTGCCCATCTTATGGGTTCCATGAATTATAAATTCATACCTGTACCGGTTCTCTTTTCGACTTCAATGAGACACTTGGTAGCTTAGCAGTTTCGGATAACGTCCGGTAAATAAGGAAAAACACACCGATAGATTTCCTTCGATTGGGAAAACGTCGTCTGTATTCTTGAACAACAGCCAATGCATTGTCATCACAAAATCCATAAAGAGAAAGCATGTCTGCAGATTCACTATGCGAATACACAAGTTAAATATCAATTGAACGTGTATACAATTGTGTGTGTTGCGCTGCAGGTTCGGTGCTCAGATGCTGCCGTGTGGAAAAGATCTGGCGTAACAAGTCTACTTTAGTACACGGAACTGCAAGACATTTCAGTACTTCTTGCCTTAATTTCTCCCAACCGTTAGACTTCGAACATGGGTAAATCAGTTAAATCGATGTAGGTTAATCTAAACAATATTATTCAGAGGTATTTTACATTCTTCTGAGACACCTTGTATTTATTCATCCATAGTGTTCTCCCGAAGGGCAGGTCTTTCACGGAAAACTCAGCATTCTCCAGTCTTTCATTTTTCTGCCTTCCTCTTACTCCTCGCATATAATCCATATATCATAATGTCCTCTATCATCCGATATCTTCTTCTGCCCCGACCTCTCCTCCCGTTCACCATTCTTTCCAGTGCATCCTTCAGAAGGCAGTTTCTTCTCAACCAGTGACCCAGCAAATTCCTTTTCCTCTTCCTGATCAGTTTCAGCATTATACTTTCTTCACCCACTTTATCCAACACAGCTTCGTTTCTTATTCTGTCTGTCTATTTCACACATTCCATCCTTCTCCATATCCACATTTCAAATGCTTCTAATCGCTTCTCTTCACTTCATCGTAATGTCTACGTTTCTGCCCCATGTAATTCCACACTCCACACAAAGCACTTCACTAGTCTCTTTCTTAGTTCTTTCTCCAGAGATCTCCAGGTTATGCTCCTTTCCCTATTAAAAGTTTTCTTTGCCATTGCTATCCTTCTTTTGACTTCCTGGCAGCAGCTCATGTTACTGCTTACAGTGCACCCCAAGTATTTGAAGCTGTCTACTGCCTCATTTATAATTTGCAAGTTTACCTGCTTTACTTTTCTTCCTGTGACCATGGTCTTCGTCTTGTTTGCATTTGTATTCATCCCATACTGCTCACAGCTGTCATTTAGCTCCAGTAGCATATCCCTTAGTATCATTTTCTCTTCTGATAACAACGCCATATCTTCAGCAAATCTTATGCACTTTATTCTTCTTCCTCCTATTATCACTCCTACCATATCCTGAAAATAGTTCTTTACTAAATTCTCAAAGAAGTAGATGTTGAACAGGGGAGGTGATAAAGAGCATCCTTGTCGTAGGCCTACTCCTCTCTCAATTTCTCTTTCTTCTGACACTTCTTCTCTTATCCTGACTTTGACTCGTTTCATATAAAGATTACTGAACAGTCTCCTCTCTTTCCAATAAACGTTAATTTCTTTAGGATCCCCATCAGTTCTTCTGATTCGAGTTCTCCACACTTCTACACCAAATTATCTTCGTTCCCGGTTTAACTACTTATCCTCCAATCACAATCTAAACACCAGGTCACAGGAGAGCCAAACCCTAGCAATTCCTGCCCATAGAACATCCCACTATTCATCCTCTTTTACTGTCTCAGTCCCCCGTGAATGGAATTCTCTACCTTAGAAGATTAGGGGCTGCCAGACAATAACCACTTTGAAGAAAAGGCTAAACGATTCCTTACGGGCGCAGTCAAATTGAAGTTATAATTGTGATCAAGTTTAATAATTTAATTTAATTAAGGTATGACTATTTTATTATTATTATTATTATTATTATTATTATTATTATTATTATTACATAATTATTTTGTTGTTATAAAGATAAAAAGAATTGCCATTGTATTATATTAATTATGTATTATATTGTATTGTATTGTAGTATTGTATTGTATTAATTATGTTATATTCATAGCAATGTAGTAATTTTCTATCATACGGGTTGAGTGGAAGAGAAGGCCCAATTGCCTTAACTCTGCCAGTTAAAATAAATTATTATTATTATTATTATTATTATTATTATTATTATTATTATTATTATTATTATTGTCATCATCATCATTATTATCAGTTTATTCCAATTCACTCTGTTAAAACCTTTTTCTAAGTCCACAAATACTATATAGACTTCTTTATTCTTCTCTAAGTATCTCAAATACATCCTAGTTTATTAATTATTTAGTTTTTTTTTTTTTCGTTTTCCCACAAGTTTACAATTCTTGACTTAAGCAGTTTCAAAAATAATTGATTCAATTATGTACTTGAATATGCCATTTTGTTAAATGTCGTAGTCAGCGATGATCATGTACTCAGCACTGCAATCTTCTGTTAACCAGTATATCCTGAATATGTACGAAAAGCAAATACAAAAGTTTACTGAAATTTTCACTACACATATGCAGTTACAATGAATACGTCACTTTTATCAGCATACGCTTCATCTCTTTGCCTGTAGTTGCTGAATCTAGTGAAAGTCATTTTGTGATTTCCCTCATTGAAATGGCGGAACTTATCAAAACAAATTGATACAGCTCCATCGCTATGACTTCCATAAAACAACTTGCGGCCATTCATTTCGTAGTGTTTTATTCCAACTTATTATATTCCTTGTTTGTCGATAGCTATGAAAATAACATGCAGCGTTCAGTGCCTGTGAGTCTGATATGTGTACGGTATTCCTACTACACATTGAGTTTGCGGTGGCATTACTAACTATAAAACACACACATATGGCAAGTAATTTGGCTTACAAATACAATTTCCGAGTAGAGACTGCATTTGTTTTTCGAGCAGGTACTAATAAAACCACTATGATGTGAATAGAAGTTTCATATTCTATCCACGAAATGGCGGAGAGCTGCATAAACAAATTTACACAAGTATTCGGTGCTAAATTGATAGTGAATTTTTGCCTGTGTTATTACCATAATACAGAGTGTTTCTTAATAAATGTGACCCTCTGCAGACAAAAAATATCGCTAAGTAGGGGAGTAGTGGGTACAGTGAGACACAAAATATTAAGACATATGTATGCAAGTGAAATTTCAAGTATTTTTAAAATCAAGTCCAACAGAAATATACATTAAAACATGGAGTACAATAATACATAAACAGAAATGTTAATAAATAAAGGACATGATATACAATGCGTGTTTGTAAAAAAAAATGCAAATGTCTCACTGTTCCCATTCAGGAGGGTACAGTGAGACACCACAGTGTCTATTGACGGACATTGAAATAATTTACATTTATTTCAAAAGAAAAGAAAGCTTGCTGTCTCTTTATCTTGCCATGTTCTGTAGGCTTATTTAGAATCATTTTGATGTCTGACTTCGAAACCATTGAAACATCTAGAACATTTGGAAAAGTGAATTTTCCATGACTTTTCAAACTTTTTCGAAAAAATGAAATGAATTTTTGGTGACAACAAAGCTTATAATTATAAGAATTTAATGTAATTCTTTATTATTTTTTTAACATTTTCTTAAGTTTTGTGAATTTTTATTTATGAAACCATTAAAATGTAATGTATCCATTATTTTAAGCTATAGTTCCTAAATTGGTTACTAGTATGTTAATTTTTTAATGTTACTTACCGGTAAATGTAATATAATTACAGTTTATTTTTGCAAATCATTTGTAAATGGGAACAGTGAGACGTCTCAGTGTACCCTTCAATGGCATGTCTCACTGTTCCCTTTACGCATAGTTCGTTTAAAAATGGCGCCATCACTTCAAAATCAAAACAATAAAGATGAAACTTTGCAAAACATAACGTCAAATACCATAGTATTAGGTAACGAAGCATTCATGTTTCTATTTAATTTGTATATCCAATATAACCTTCATTAAACACAAGCCAGAATTTTACTTCTAGAGTGAAAAATTACGAATTTTTTTTTCCATCACTCACCTTTATAATAGAATCAAATCGAGTATGAAAATACTGTTACTTTACTCATGCAACATACAACTTCACTGTTCTCCGTGTCTTACTGTACCCACTTCTCCCCTACCCATATGTCTGTTACCTATCTGTCTGTTTACCGGAAATGTGGGGCCGAAACAGCTGCTAATCATTTTATCACAACTCGTGCGGCCTATATGGAATGCCAGCTCTAAACCACAAATATGGTACAATAAGAATATAGAAATCATCACCTTATAGACATATATACACGCCTGAATGATTATTTCTTAAGATGCAAGCTTCACAGAAGGCTGTTGCCTCGCGTGATGGCAGAAGAGAATGTGTCGCCATGGATACAAGTAAACGCAGTAGCCAAACCCGGAAATGCCTGAAGCCTACTGCTTTCCTTTGTGACGGTCTTAGAGCAAAATACCTGTAGGGGTTCTTGCTAATAACTCAACATACATCGACCTGGTGATCCTGTGGAGACAGGAATAATCCCTTGCTATGGAGCGGAGACGGTAGAAGAAAGTCGTAGTATGAACAACCTTTGTAGTTCTCAAAGCCGCTGTGCCACCTTGCTCAAAGCCATCCTCTTCTCTAAAGGAAAGTAGGCCAACAGAAGAGACGTGAACTATTCATTCGTTAAGTCTATAACCTCATTTCATAGCTACATTTACTGTCTTTCCTTTTGTTTATTAATTCCAGTACTTCTTAGCTGTTCATAATGCAATTCGTTACTTTTCATTCTCAAAGGTTTCTTAAAATGTTGCATTTGTTGTCATCAAATTTCTGCCTATTTGAAGAATAGAACTATTTTTTTGCAATCATTTATTATCATAATATATTGTTATCTTAAATTGGCTAAGCATATTGAGAATTAAATTAATGTTTTTTTTTTTTTTTCCCCCCCCAAGAAACCTTATGAAATGCTTTGATATAATAGTTACTTATGAGATACGAGTGTAAAGTTTGTGAAACGAGGCGAAACCAGTTCCATAAACACACGAGAGCCAAAAAGATGACTTTTCGAATGTGTGTCATACAATGTTTTTCTACGATAAGACGAATTTATATTAAATAAATATTTCAAATTGTAGAGATTATAATATTACAATGTCATGGCCGTCTATGAACCATTAAGAAGTACGTATCCATGGAATGGCAGCCTGTTTTATTCATGATCACAATTTCATGGCCGTCTAAACTTGCCATATAATCAACAAAGCGGTTAGGAACAGTGGAATGGTAAATCTTGTTACAATGAGTACTACATGTAACTTCAGAATAATGACTAAAATATAGATATGAATGTTAAATTTGTTACTTTATGTTACGTGTAATATTTAAGTAATGAAAGATCGAGGTAATTCATTAATTTCTTACTGAATGAAGTTTGTACATTTAATATTACATATGCTTTGGTAGTGCGTAAAATAAATAGCAGTACCTAAAGTGATCACTTATTTTTTAAGCAGTAGTGTTTTAAAGGCTCACTTTAGGCACTGACAACAGTGGGTAAAATGCAACGTTACGCAATTACTTACTTACAAATGGCTTTTAAGGAACACGAAGGTTCATTGCCGCCCTCACATAAGCCCGTCATCGGTCCTTATCCTGAGCAAGATTAATCCAGTCTCTATCATCATATCCTACCTCCCTCAAATCCATTTTAATATTATCCTCCCATCTACGTCTCGGTCTCTCCAGAGGTCTATTTCCCTCCGATCTCCCAACTAACACTCTATATGCATTTCTTGATTCGCCCATACGTGCTACATGCCCTGCACATCTCAAACTTCTAGATTTAATGTTCCTAATTATGCCAGGTACAGAATACAATGCGTGCAGCTCTGCGTTGTGTAATTTTCTCCTTTCTCCTGTAACTTCATCCCCCTTAGCCCCAAATAGTTTCCTAAGAACTTTATTCTCAAACACCCTTTATCTCTGTTCCTCTCTCAAAGTGAGAGTCCAAGTTTCACAACCATACAGAACAATCGGTAATATAACTGCTTTCAAGAAAAAACTATCAACGTAACTTTCAGCCTAAATTATCTAATAAATAAGGACAACTGACTCAACTACACAAAATTTCTAGGACTTTTTATAGACTCCAGTTTAACATGGGATAAGCACATCGAATGCATATGAACAAAACTATCAAGAGTTTTATACTTGTTAAAGAAATTAACGACTTGCGTTTCTCAAAATTATTTAAGATGTTCCTACTTTTCTTTCTTTCAGTCGATAATCCGATATGCCCTAATTTTCTGGGGAAATGGAACCAGAATTGGAAGCGTCTTGATTTTACAAAAGAAATCCATTAGAATTTTATGTAAATGAAACTATCTGAAACATTGTCGGCCACTTTTCAGACAATCACGGATTTTAACAATCATAAATTTGTATATATATGATCTAGTACTTTACGCTCGACAAAATATCGGCAATTACTCATTAGTGGCCAATATACATGATCATGAAATTAGAAATAGTGAACAAATTAATATTCCATATTGTAGATTACACAAGAGCAACACAAACTTTTTAATTATGGGGATGAAATTATATAATAAGCTCCCAAGTCAACATTATAAATTACCAAAGCTTCAAAACTAGATTTTATAATTGGTTATTAAATAATCCTTTTTATTCTGTTGCTGAGTTTTTCAACACAAATTTGTATGAAATCGTATTTTAATAAATAAGTTTAATTGCAATTTAGTTAGTTTTCTTTAATTTAAAAGTTTCAAGTTATTTCATGTTTTCATTGTATTATTTAAATTTTACTGTTTCTTTTATTAGTGTTTTTAAAAATATATTTATATGTATGATTTGAGGCTTTCTCGGCGTTGGTTCGCTAATATGTTTTCGCGGGATATCAGCCGAGTTAAGATTTTGGAATGCTCCAAGCTTTCGACTGCTATCTCTGCAGCCATCTTCAGGGAAGTGATGTCCGAACAGAAAGTCGAAAGGTAATATAGATGTTAGGCTGTCTCAGGTGAAACGGGATTGGTTGGCGGATCGGCCAATCCGGGGCCGGGAATCGTCATCCCTCGTAAGCTCCGCCCCTCCCGGGATTCCTGTGTGAAGTTTGGCGGGCGGCGAGCCCTGTTCCGCCGGTTGGAATCGGTTGCCGTCCTCGGTCCGTGATCTTCATGACCTTGATTGTAAGAGGGCCTAAGTTGGTCCAAGGCCGGTGTCCATGCCTGACTGAGCTGGAGTCCACTGTCTCTGTTAAAGTTGTTTTTCTCCAGCTTGATCTCTATGGCCTCCTTGATTGTACGATCCCAGTAGTGGCTTGATTTGTTAATGACCTTGGTGTGGTCAAACAGTATTTTATGCTCCTTTTCTATGCTGTGTTGCGCCACTGCAGATTTTTCCGGGTAATACAGCCTCAGGTTCCTCTTATGTTCTTTGATTCTGTCTTCTATTGTGCGGCCAGTTTGCCCTATGTATACTTCGCCGCACTCACAGGGAATCTTTTAAATCCCTGGAGTCCTTAAGCCCTGACTGTCTTTAACCTGACGTAGATGACTCCGGATTTTGCTCTGTGGTTTATGGATGGTTTTGATATTTACCTTCTGGAGGATTCTGCTTATTTTGTGTGACACGCTCCCGCAGAATGGAATGTAAGCTGTCTTTGTAGGTTCTTGCTTGCTGTCTAAGTCTATGTTATATGTTTTTCAATGTATTCTGACGAAGCCTAAAACTGTATGTCTAATGGCCAAATAAATTGAATTGAATTGAATATAAATTCTACCTTTCAGATTATGGTAATAAAAAAATATCTCGAAAAGGAAGCAAAAACGAGCAAAATTGTATTAAACTTTTTTGTTCGAAATATCTCAAAGAATACCCCTCTGGAATGAATGATATTACGCATAGTTCAGCATACATACGTTTCACGCAATCTTTGAATTTTCCTAAATTCCCTGTCATTTTCAAACAGTTATTAAACGACACTGTATTAATTGTGCGGTTGTGTCATATATAATTTGTGATAAGCTGGTATTTTAGCGAGATGATTCCGAAGTTTCGTAGTGGAATTACCTGACATTCCCCTTACAATTGGGCAGAACCTCGAAAAAATCTAACCAGGTAATCATCCCAAGCAAGATTCGAAGACACGCCCTACGCAGCCTCAGAAAATGAGTCCTTTCCTTACCCCCAAACCATATTTGTGACCCATTTTCACTTCAGTATTAAATAATAATTCTATTTTGTGAATAACATTTTCATTATAAAACAGACATACGATAAAGTGAGACCAGTTTTCACATTCTAGAATATATTCGTTTTAATTCAGCGGCAATTTATGTTAATGGTCATTTTTCAAAGCGTGTGGTAGTGCGTTTCGCTCTTGTATCCAAATCAAATGCTACGTTTAACTGCCGTGCATGTTGTTCATTTTGCTCTATTCACGGGTTGCACACCGCCGTGGCTGCTGTGTTGGGAATGAAATTGTTCAGTCGGGCAGGCAGCGGATAATTGCTGATGTAAATTAGGCGTTATTTATGTGGCTTACAGCGACCATTACCAACTTAAAATTACAAACTCGATGCGGCCTCGTTTTGTATAACGAGACAATTGCTTTAATGCCAGAAATGATCTCCAATTGGTGACGCGAAACTGATGTGAGCATAAAATCCAACAACTTTCGAATTTGTAGTCTTTTTTTTTGTCCTGCCTGAAGGAAGGATATCTAGAATAGTAAAGACGTCCTTAATTGTGTAGTGATTATTATTGTATCCTGGGTTTACGGGTTCAAACCAATCTGATAGATTTGTAAGGATGACAAAATTGTGGTTTCTTTCAGAAGATAAACAAAAGTATTTCATTTTGTACATGTACGACACGTGAAAAGTCTCTATCCCCGGATAGCAAGGCTACAAGTAAAATTACTATTCATTTTCTGGAATTCATGGAGAAAACATATTGAAACTAAACGTAAAGAATTAAATTTTAAAACATCAAAAATCTATTGGTTATTGGGACCTAAATCCAAACTGTCATTAGAAAATAAACTTCTTGTTTATAAAGCCATACTAAAACCAATCTGGACATACGGCATCCAACTGTGGAGAACTGCTAGCAACTCAAACATTGAAACACTGCAGAGGTATCAGTCTAAAACTTTACGTTCCTTTGTTACTGCACCATGGTATGTACGTAATGATGTCATTCATCATGATTTAAACATTTCAACTATAAAAGAAGAGATCTCTAAGTTCAGCAAAAAATACCTGCACCGATTAAATCAACATCCGAATCATCATGCTTTAAATTTGCTGGATAATAGTCAAACAATAAGAAGACTTAAAAGGGCCAATCTCTTGACCTTCCATTCATTTTTACTAAACTATTTAAAACATTGTTATTTTTCTTTTGGAGTGTTGTCATGGGATAACATCTCCACTCATGTCATATTCCTTTATAATATTTACTTATTGTCTATTGTAGACAGATTGTAAATGTGGCATAAGTGTTATAAAAAAATTCTGGAAACGTTTTTGTCTTCGCGATTAATAATGTTCCAATCAGAAAAACAGAAATATCGATTCTTAGGACTAAGATGAAGGTTCTAATCATAAGTGCTACTATCTCATTGTCATTGAAATATTTTCGAAGGAATAAACTGCATTAATAGCGATAGAAATCCGAAGTTAAAGATGTAGGCACGTTAAACCAATTGGAGCTGAGGTGCTTAGGAAAAACCTAATTATTTTATGGTTTGTAATTCTGATATTAGTACATTATTGGCAAGTCAGGAAGAAACAGACTGAAAGCCCTGATCACATATGACTAGACAGTGGATATGGGATGACTTATCATTGAATGTAGGTGCACATTTACTATATGTTACATTTTTTTTTTCATTCATACCATTAGCTCAACAGGTTTTAAACGTAAACAGACGACGTCAACATGCTACTGTATCTCCGTACAGTCAGAAGGAAAAGAAAAATGAAATACTGTAGCACATACCTCGTCATCATTGATGCAATTACTAGCGTTGCAGTAAACGACGATATATTCTCGTAAGTTGTCGAAGCTGAATCGTCTTCGCCTATCGCTTAAACAGTTTTTGTATCGAGAGAATTTCTGAAGAAAACTTCTAAATTGGGGATCACTCAATTTTCTTTAGAAGAATATTTGCACTGAGTATCTTGTTGCACATGTCTTTGCAAAACATTTCGTTTAGACCTGCACAGCTAAATGATGATGATGATGATGATGATGATGATGATGATGATGATGATGATGGTTCCTCAGATTTAATTTCAACGCATTTCCTGTGCGATGTACTGTTGCAATGTTTCTCTATAGCCTGAGTTGTTCTGGTTTTTATTTAAATTTTACTTATATTACACACGATATTGTCTTCGTTAATACATAAAATGTCACTCTCATACTTCTTAATTGCATTTCGTATCTCTGAGCGAATTGAACGTTTTGCCTTCGACATTATGAATGGATCACCACAACACTATTCAACTCGTACTAAATACTTGTAGCAGGGTAACACAACTGCACACATTGCATTGCAATATTACTATGAACGGACCGGGGTTCCTTCGTTCTGTACGTTGCTGTACTCGCCAGGTACACAAAAGACGGACGACGCGGCACGTGCCATATACTCTGATACGAAACAACTTCACTTTTCCTTAAGTCATCCCGCATCCACTGTTTACATAACAGATTAAGAGCCTTATAGACTTTCAAGTCAACCACTTTTACCAATTTCACTATGCTACCATCTAGCGACTGCAAAAGAAATCACGTTGTAACCATTATGGAATTGCATGGAGCAACTGTACTTCCATCTAGCGGTCGTTACCAAAAAAATACATTTTCGACGGTGGGGACTCTCATGGTTATTCTTGTTTTATGTTGCCATTTCATATCATGGAATTTGCATATTTCTGAATAACTGACATCTCGCTAATAGAGCAACACTTTAACAATAAGGATAGATAAAATTGTATTTTAATCACTAATGAATAAAGTAGCAAATTAATAACTGAAATATAGTTACTACAACAATACTTTAGTATAACCACTAATGTATAAAGTATCAATTTATTTAATAACTAAAATATATTTACTACAGTAACGGTTTAACAATATGTATGGATAAAATTATACTTTAATCACTATAGAATAAAGTAGCAATTTAATAACTGAAATATCGTTACTAAAGTAACGTTAGCAATAAGAATGAAGAAAATTTTATATTAATTATATGGAAAAAAATTACTTTAATCACTATTGAATAAAATAGCAATTTAATAACTGAAATATCGTTACTAAAGTAACACTTTAACAAGAAGGATGGATAAAATTTTACTTTAAACACTATTGAATAAAGTAGCAATTTAATAACTGAAATATCGTTACTAAAGCAACATTTTAACAGTAAGAATGGATAAAATTTTATTTTAATCACTGTTGAATAAATCAGCAATTTAATAACTGAAATATCGTTACTAAAGTAACACTTTAACAATAAGGATGGAAAAAAAATTACTTTAATCACTATTGAATAAAGTAGCAATTTAATAACGAAAATATCGTTACTAAAGTTTCACTTCAACAATAAGTATGGATAAAATTTTACTTTAATCGCTATTGAATAAAGTAGCAACTGAAATATCGTTTCTAAAGTAACACTTTAACAATAAGGATGGATACAATTTCACTTTAATGACTATTGAATAAAGTAGCAATTTAATAACTGAAATATCGTTACTGAAGTAACACTTTACAATAAGGATGGATAAAATTTTACTTCAGTCATTATTGAATGAAGTATCAATTTAATAACTTAAATATCGTCACTAAATCAACGTTAACAATAAGGATGAAGAAAATTGTACTTTAATCACTATTGAATAAGGTAGCAATTAATAACTGAAATATCGTTACTAAAGCAACATTAGCAATAAGGATGAAGAAAGTTTTATATTAATTACTTGTGAATAAAGTAGCAATTTAATAACTGAAATATCGTTACTAAAGCGACGTTAGCAATAAGAATGAAGAAAATTTTGTATTAATTACTTGTGAATAAAGTAGCAATTTAATAACTGAAATATCGTTACTAAAGCAACGTTAGCAATAAGAATGAAGAAAATTTTGTATTAATTACTTGTGAATAAAGTAGCAATTTAATAACTGAAATATCGTTACTAAAGCAACGTTAGCAATAAGAATGAAGAAAATTTTATATTAATTACTTGTGAATAAAGTAGCAATTTAATAACTGAAATATCGTTACTAAAGTAACGTTAGCAATAAGAATGAAGAAAAGTTTATATTAATTACTTGTGAATAAAGTAGCAATTTAATAACTGAAATATCGTTACTAAAGCAACGTTAGCAATAAGAATGAAGAAAATTTTGTATTAATTACTTGTGAATAAAGTAGCAATTTAATAACTGAAATATCGTTACTAAAGCAACGTTAGCAATAAGAATGAAGAAAATTTTGTATTAATTACTTGTGAATAAAGTAGCAATTTAATAACTGAAATATCGTTACTAAAGTAACGTTAGCAATAAGAATGAAGAAAAGTTTATATTAATTACTTGTGAATAAAGTAGCAATTTAATAACTGAAATATCGTTACTAAAGCAACGTTAGCAATAAGAATGAAGAAAATTTTGTATTAATTACTTGTGAATAAAGTAGCAATTTAATAACTGAAATATCGTTACTAAAGCAACGTTAGCAATAAGAATGAAGAAAAGTTTATATTAATTACTTGTGAATAAAGTAGCAATTTAATAACTGAAATATCGTTACTAAAGCAACGTTAGCAATAAGAATGAAGAAAATTTTATATTAATTACTTGTGAATAAAGTAGCAATTTAATAACTGAAATATCGTTACTAAAGCAACGTTAGCAATAAGAATGAAGAAAATTTTATATTAATTACTTGTGAATAAAGCAGCAATTTAATAACTGAAATATCGTTACTAAAGCAACGTTAGCAATAAGAATGAAGAAAAGTTTATATTAATTACTTGTGAATAAAGTAGCAATTTAATAACTGAAATATCGTTACTAAAGTAACGTTAGCAATAAGAATGAAGAAAATTTTATATTAATTACTTGTGAATAAAGTAGCAATTTAATAACTGAAATATCGTTACTAAAGCAACGTTAGCAATAAGAATGAAGAAAATTTTATATTAATTACTTGTGAATAAAGTAGCAATTTAATAACTGAAATATCGTTACTAAAGCAACGTTAGCAATAAGAATGAAGAAAATTTTATATTAATTACTTGTGAATAAAGTAGCAATTTAATAACTGAAATATCGTTAGTAAAGCAACGCTTTAACGATATACTAGTAATAGTGCTATTTTGCCGTGGGTTTTCCTCTAGGTTCATGGTAACTCTTGAGGCAGAGGTTGAGGGATCGCGGTGAAGTCTATTCGGATAGGTAAAGGAATTCTTTACTACTATTATTATTATTATCATCATCATCATCATCATCAACCACAGGGATTAGGCCTATTGGCCTGTTCCGTCTTCAAAGTTTATGTCGTCTATCCATCTTGTTCTTGGTCTACCAACATTTCTGTGTCCTCTTGGTTCATAGTTCAGTATTACTTTAGGTAACCGGTCGTAATTCATTCTTCTTATATGTTGGTACTAATTATGTTTTTGTCGTTTTATTATCTCAGTCAAATTAAAAATATTTAGTTGTTCTCGTATATTTTTATTCTTTTGATGATCTAAAAGAGTGAGACCAGCAGCACTTCGAAGGAATTTCATTTCGCTGGATTAAATTTTATTTTTAGTTGCTCGGTTTATAGACCAATTTTCTGAACTATAGGTTAATAGTGGAACAGCTAACGTTGTATAAAGTTTTAGTTGTGTTGAACGTTGTGTTTTATTTTTTAAGGTCCTTCGTATTGTTCCACACATCTTTTGAAATTTACTAATTTTATTTTTGACGTCTTGTTCTTTTAAGTATGATATATTACAGCCTAAATAGTTAAACGAAGATATCTGTTCTATGATTTCATGATTTAAAACTATTTTACATCTTCTGTGATCCACTCCTTCAAATGCCATTGTTTTTGTTTTATGGTTAGAAATTTTAAGATTATATTTTTCCATTATTAATTGTAGTTGATAAGCTGCCACCTGCAAGTCATCCTCCGATTCTGCCATCAAGATCTGATCGTCAGCAAAAAGCATGGACTTCAATAATGTCGTGCCTATATTTATGCCGGTTGTTATTTCATTCTGCCATTCTTCTGTGGCTTTATCTATGTATATATTGAATAATGTTGGAGATAAAGGGCAGCCTTGTTTAACACCCTGATTTACAATTATTGTATCACTCGTTTTGTTTCCCATTCTTACTGATATTCTTGTCTCGTATAAGCTTTTAACCGTTTTCACTACGTGTGTTGGATATCCTTCTTTGGACAATATACTGTATTCCATAACTTATTTCTTAAAAACTTGTCAAAGGCTTTTTCGTAATCCACGAACAACATTATGTATGTAGGGAGATTAAATTCTCTTCTTTTCTATTATTATTATTATTATTATTATTATTATTATTATCGTCATCATCATTATTTTCATCCTTCGTGTTTAACACAAAAGTCCGAAGAGCTGGATTCAAGATCGGTACAAATCTACTATTGCTAAGGTTCGTCACGTAATAGTTACTTGGTTACATTGTGAGTAAATTAATGTACCACAAATTCTTCAAAAGTGCCTAGCTTTCATTTCTATACCATACGCCTGAAAACAGAAAAAAATAAGGTCAAGGGAATAAATAATCAATTATATTAGGCGATTGAACAGATTGCTCTACTGCATTTGCTTTACGGAGCGAAAAGTGCCTGCGCAAGTAATGTAGACTGACCCGTTCCGCGGATCTGCTGGTTAAGTTGCCGGCCCGGGCTGGCGTTGCGCTGGTCAAATCCGGGGCAGTGATTATGTGCTTGTGTTCGCCGAATGAGTACGGATTACACATCGAACGTCCATCCATTTATGCTACGAGGGCTCTTTGAGATACCCCTCGTTATTCAAACGTCAAAGAGAGGTCCCCTCCCAGCGGCATCGATTCTTTTAACATCCACTGCAGAGCGTGGGAACTTGTAAAAATCATACCGATGCACAGCGGTCTAGAATGCAAATTTAGCGGGACATATTAATAACTTTTCAGCTATCTAACAGATTTTTATGAAATTTTACACAGTAGTTACAGGTAGCATATATGTTTTGTATACAAGCTCTCGTTACGTTGGTATAAGGGGAACTACCCCTTATAGGGAGGCGCAATTAGACAAAATTAGTAACTTTTCTCCTATTTAACAGATTTTTATGATATTTTACACAATAGTTACAGGTAGCATATATGTTTTGTATACAAGCTCTCGTTACGTTGGTATAAGGGGAACTACCCCTTATAGGGAGGCGCAGTTAGACAAAATAAGTAACTTTTCTCCTATTTAACAGATTTTTATGAAATTTTATGCAGTAGTTACAGGTAGCATATATGTTTTGTATACAAGCTCTCGTTACGTTGGTATAAGGGGAACTACCCCTTATAGGGAGGCGCAATTCGACAAAATTAGTAACTTTTCTCCTATCTGACAGATTTTTATGATATTTTACACAGTAGTTACAGGTAGCATATATGTTTTGTATACAAGCTCTCGTTACGTTGGTATAAGGGGAACTACCCCTTATAGGGAGGCGCAATTAGACAAAATTAGTAACTTTTCTTCTATTTAACAGATTTTTATGAAATTTTACAAAGAAGTTACAAGTAACATATATGTTTTGTATACAAGCTCTGATTACGTTGGTATAAGGGGAACTACCCCTTACAGGGAGGCGCAATTAGACAAAATTAGTAACTTTTCTATCTGACAGATTTTTATGAAATATTACACAGTAGTTACAGGTAGCATATATGTTTTGTATACAAGCTCCTATTACGTTGGTCTAAGTATAACTACCCCTTATAGGGGGGTGGCGCAATTAGACAAAATTAGTAACTTTTGTCCTATCTAACAGATTTTTATGAAATTTTATACAGTAGTTACACTTAGTAGACCTACATTTGTTTTGTGTACAAACTCTGTTTAAGTTGGTATATGCAGAAGTGCCCCTTACAAAATTTGTAACATTTCTTCTGTCTTAACAGATTTTTATAAAACTTTATACAGTAGTTACAGGTAGTAAACTTGTTTTGTATACAAGCTCTAATTCTCTGGATTGTCTTTGTTTCCACCTCATACTTGCTGTAATGGAAAAGCTTTCTTGGGCAGCCACGACTTTTTCCAGGAGTAATTTTTCTATAAATTTTCATTACTATCACGATGAGAACCTAATTTAAGAAGTAGCTCACTAAGCCAATGTCCATTTCGTTTAAAAAAACTCATATTCCTTATCCTCTTGCTCTCCAACGATAAATTATCTTATGGAGCAAAATGTAATATTTTAGGTACTATTGCACTTTTTGGGCACTTGGGAAGCTTATTTGATACATAATTAACAAGCTGTCATCTTTAATTCCCTGAATTGTACTGCGGAAGCAGATTCGGTTCACAGATATCGAAATAACTGCAACCGAGAAAAATTGCACTACTGCAACTCGAAAGAATAGTGCTCATAATTTATTACTTCCGCAAATCTGCGCACCTCAAGACTAGATTTAAAATAGAGGTAAATACTGGAGGAAGTGAAAAAAAAAATTTGGAGGAAACAAAGGGTTTTTTTTTCTCTACCTCAGCAAAGTCTGTACTCAATGATAATATTTATATTTTGTCCCGTGTCAATTCATGCTAATTTGACATATTATAATAACATTAAATGTAACAAAAACAAACAGTGTTACATACCCAAAGAACTACTTGACATGTTGATACGAAATATGAATGGAATCGACCACTTACAACAGAGTTACAGCACAAAGAAAACGGCAGACTCGCGGCACTTGCTGAGTAAGGGTAGGTACACGTTGGAGCAACGATAAACGATAAAAGAAATGATCTAGCGACGCTTTGGTATTATCAAAGAATCAAGTGTTCATATCGGAGCAACGAGGACGCGGGAAGCGAGCATTTTGATTTATCAGTAGAAGATATTCTATGCATCCACTTAATGAGAGAAGATATATAGGAAATATCAGCTGCTAAGTTCAAGGTTAATGTAACTTAAATAAGTACAAAATTCAACCCGTTTCTCATCCCAAACATAGTATAAATTCGTTGTGTTGTGATTGGTTCTTGTGATCACATAACATAGGACGAATAAGTACACAGCTGATCAATTTGTCAATATCTACAATAATTAATTTAATAAGCCGAAATAATAATAAATTAATTAATATTCGGATATATTGATAATCACCGGTATTTATACAGATTAATATTATCTTAATCAGAGATCGTATGAACGACAAGAGCGAAGAAAATGGAACTTTGCTTCTTCGTCGCTTTTATCGTTACTCCAATATGCACACCTCAATGACAATGCATGCTTCTATTCTCTCTGATATAGCATCGCTGCTTCTTTTATCGTGTATCTTCGCTTTTATCGTTACTCCAATATGCACACCTCAATGACAATGCATGCTTCTATTCTCTCTGATATAGCATCGCTGCTTCTTTTATCGTGTATCTTCGCTTTTATCGTTACTCCAATATGCACACCTCAATGACAATGCATGCTTCTATTCTCTCTGATATAGCATCGCTGCTTCTTTTATCGTGTATCTTCGCTTTTATCGTTACTCCAATATGCACACCTCAATGACAATGCATGCTTCTATTCTCTCTGATATAGCATCGCTGCTTCTTTTATCGTGTATCTTCGCTTTTATCGTTACTCCAATATGCACACCTCAATGACAATGCATGCTTCTATTCTCTCTGATATAGCATCGCTGCTTCTTTTATCGTGTATCTTCGCTTTTATCGTTACTCCAATATGCACACCTCAATGACAATGCATGCTTCTATTCTCTCTGATATAGCATCGCTGCTTCTTTTATCGTGTATCTTCGCTTTTATCGTTACTCCAATATGCACACCTCAATGACAATGCATGCTTCAATTCTCCCTGATATAGCATCGCTGCTTCTTTTATCGTGTATCTTCGCTTTTATCGTTACTCCAATATGCACACCTCAATGACAATGCATGCTTCAATTCTCCCTGATATAGCATCGCTGCTTCTTTTATCGTGTATCTTCGCTTTTATCGTTACTCCAATATGCACACCTCAATGACAATTCATGCTTCTATTCTCCCTGATATAGCATCGCTGCTTCTTTTATCGTTTATCGTCGCTCCAACGTGTACATACCCTTAGAATGCTGGGTGGCGAAATGTGGCATGTTACCGGCTTCTTATCTCGCTACGCAGCCACCTCCGCTGATTAAGATTATCAATTCAGTGTTACTCAGTTATATAGGAAAAATAATTTAAGGGTTTAATTTCATTATTTTACATGTCATTTTTCTACATTCCTCCTAAATATGGATTTTAGACCACTGTGCGATGTAGGGATTTACTGACAATTCTTTTCGGTTAGAATGAAATGATAATGTTTTTAAACTTGCAACTGCTATGCATATATCAGCTCTTTATCGTGTTTCTGGTGTGGTGATCTTTTTTAATGTTTGATTGTTAGAGTCCAACTTCCATATCATGGTATTAAATTTATTTCATTTCACGAGACATATGATATAGCTTCTGTCAGATCCAAACGTTGCATACATGGATGTCAGTTATAAATAAAATGATTTACTGTCAGTGAAGCACATAATCTATCTGCAAGCTAGTTTTAAACAATTTACCGCACAGACAAATATTGTGTCAAAATGTCTACTTTGATTGCATCGAGCATTGTGCATTGCAAACGGAACAAAAATGTTGCGCGTGTTCACTTGACATTTCAGGCACCGTACTTCTAAATTGGCATGTATCAGGAGGTTTATTCAGCTTTTTTTATTTTCATGCCGACAAATGTTTCATTAAAAGATAACTTAAAATTAGATAGTAATTCTTTACCAACAACGCCTTTTCAAAATTAAAAGTCAGTATTAACGGTAGTATACGTAGACAACAGTTATAATAAATTACATTATGAACATTGAGGTTCCTAAATTTATTTTCATACACTGTGCTTTATAGATGAAGGTGGAAGTAGTCCCTTTACACTGCATGGGGTGCATGGAGGTATAGCTCCATGTTTTTCATGATCTTAAATGAAATGAATAAAAATTACAACACAATTTGGATTCTGGCTTAACTTAATCTTGTTAATCTCGTTATTTTACGTTCAATGAAGACTAATAATGGAGGTATAGCTCCTTGTTTTCGTGGCCTTAAATGAAATGAATAAAAATTACATAAAAATCTGGGTTCTGTCGTAATATAATTTTGTTAATCTCGTCATTTTACGTTCAATGAAGACTAATAATGGAGGTATAGCTCCTTGTTTTCGTGGCCTTAAATGAAATGAATAAAAATTACATAAAAATCTGGGTTCTGTCGTAATATAATTTTGTTAATCTCGTCATTTTACGTTCAATGAAGACTAATAATGGAGGTATAGCTCCATGTTTTCGTGGTCTGAAATGAAATTAATAAAAATTACAAAAAAATCTGGGTTCTGTCGTAACATAATCTTGTTAATCTTGTCATTTTACGTTCAATGAAGACTAATAATGCAGGTATAGCTCCATGTTTTCGTGGTCTGAAATGAAATTAATAAAAATTACAAAAAAATCTGGGTTCTGTCGTAACATAATCTTGTTAATCTTGTCATTTTACGTTCAATGAAGACTAATAATGCAGGTATAGCTCCATGTTTTCGTGGTCTGAAATGAAATTAATAAAAATTACAAAAAAATCTGGGTTCTGTCGTAACATAATCTTGTTAATCTTGTCATTTTACGTTCAATGAAGACTAATAATGGACGTATAGCTCCATGTTTTCGTGGTCTGAAATGAAATTAATAAAAATTACAAAAAAATCTGGGTTCTGTCGTAACATAATCTTGTTAATCTTGTCATTTTACGTTCAATGAAGACTAATAATGGAGGTATAGCTCCATGTTTTCGTGGTCTGAAATGAAATTAATAAAAATTACAAAAAAATCTGGGTTCTGTCGTAACATAATCTTGTTAATCTTGTCATTTTACGTTCAATGAAGACTAAGAATGGACGTATAGCTCCATGTTTTGTGGCAATAAATGAAATGATGTGATATTATAGAGCAGTCAAAAGATGCCCATAGGAGCAAGCGCGCACTTTAGATCTCAGGGGAGCCTGAGTGCTTTACAACGGAAAGGAAAGAGACAGACGAAAGAGGTAGTATATGCCGCTTGGTCGAGCTATGTACAGGGTAGACCATCACTGATTCAACGTATAAAGGGAAGTGAACTTGTTAAATCTTTATCCATGTTAATTTTTTTATTTGTCTGAGAAGTATAAGTGCTTTATAAGAATGTAAATTTTAATTTTTATTCTCATTTTTCACAAGTTTGCATTTTATTATAAAGGAATATTTTCTCAACTCTTTTTACAGGAAAGTGAAATTTTCAGATATGTTCATTTAGTAGTCTTACAGGTACTAAACAAAGTTTTCGTAAATCTAATATATCGTAAATACGTATTTTTGAAGATAGTGTATTACAAATTTTGAAAATATTCGCATGGAAAATGTTTGTAAGGAAATTAATTAACAAAGCAACTACTGTTACATCATAAGCAAAAGATATGTGCCCATGTGTTGTAAAAGTGTCAGCTCTATAGCTTCAGCAGATTTCGAGAAAATAATTTAACATTCTGATCACAGAAAGTTGCGCACCAATATCACCTAAAAGCATAACGCGATAAGAGTTTTGTTATGTAATATTAGTTACAGTTAAAACATATACCTAGGTAACTTTGCTTTGTACTATAATATTGTTTTGATTAGTTTATTGATTATTTTATAAAGCTAAAAATACCATCAATATCAATTCCAACTTACCATGTCGTGCTCAATCTCTTTCTTTGGGATATCACTTTCTTTATGAATTATGTGATTCATTAACTTAGTACAGTATAGTTGTACTACTACGGAATTTATGTGAATATTCCTTCTTAACTCTTTATTATGTTATTAACGTTTAAAACACAACTGCAATATTAAGAAATTGGTGTTAGTACTTTTGTTTTACAGACAATATAGATAATATCAAACAGGAAGGAGCCATATAAAAATAACAAAATAAAATTTCACGTTCCGTTTCAAGTTTGCACACCACTGTTTTCTTAATCCAACAGGTTGCTTATTCATATATATATATATATATATATATATATATATATATATAATCCTTCCTCATTCCATACCTAGCGGTTCATGCCCGCGCACTACGTTAAGGTCAGAAAAATGCGCTTGCTTTGACATCACTGTTGCAGAGGATTAAATTGTATTTCTTCTAAAGTTTGTCGTTATTTTTATAATTTTGTTTGTCATCACAGAAGTCTTTTCCTATAAATGTTCCACTCGTCTTGACAGCTACCATTAATGTAATATCATAAATCGTAGTACCTGCTATATCGGACAAGGTTTTTTATTGCGATATTGCTCCTTCTGACCCATTCTGTCCTTTTCATAAATTTATAAATTTGCGTAGCAGTGGCAGTAACACGCTGCATATTTTTCACGTACACTCTGGCTTGCTGTAATACGTTGTGCATTTCCCATTCGGTAACACCAGGACCTGAAGCTCGTTAAATAAAGTCGGAGTCTCCTTTCCCAGAAGCCACCTCGGGTTTGAAATACGCACGTTTCATATTGCTTGCTTTCACTCCACTGAGCAGCAGCCAGAGTCCACTACCAGGGGGCCGGTCCGCGCAGTAAACACAGAGGAAACTCATCACACACGCGTCGGTCATGAGTTCACGTCCCGGAAGAGCATGCGGAAGTCGTAATTCTCTGATTCTAATACTTGGGGGATTCGTAACGTGGAAGCCAACCGTACATCCGTGTCTCAAATAAAAGAGGAAGGAGCTTTTACTGCACGTGCCTTACATTAATGCTACGCGACCTGTATTTCGTATCATGTTTGTTGCCGGTATGGGGCTGAGACGTTTGCCATTGCAATTTTATGTACTACTGTAAATCATGAATCCTTTGAAAAGTATCTACTTGCCTCTTTGAGGTCTTCTAAACGGCAAACATTCTTTACGTCTTTAGAAAAAGATGATACAGAAAACATTCAAGGTGCATTTTATTGAAGTATGTAGGCTATTTAGTATTTATTGCTACATACAATATAAAATAAGTACAGGGACATCATTTTATTTTTACTTCAATTTTTATTGTACCTGAGTTTTTGTATGTACTTCACTCCCACCACCTTCTACTAATGAAGTTCAACCGTCCTGCACAAAGATCCAAGACCGCATATACAGGCATAGTAGCCTTACTGTCATAGTAAACAGTACGTTCCAAAAATATGTTCGCGTTTTCCAGTGACGAAAGAGCTTTCAATATTGAATCATTTTCGCACAGGTACTGTCGTCCATTTCCCTAAGTCGTATCCCGGTTTCCCCCACCAGCTTTTATTCGCCAGCTACTGGCTAGGCTGTCTTAGCTCTTTTGTGAGAACATTAATTTCTGTTAGAAATTGGACGCCTACGTAATATTATACAATTGTTTAAAACAACTTAAATAAAAGGGCCTCATTAAGTAATTAACTGTCACGTGATTTCCTCCCTTTCTACTACCCTACGACATAACCACTTGGACGGACAGTAGATAGTATGTCTGAGTAATTTTATCCTTTCGAATCGGGCAGAAGTGAAGATTGAATTTACAGTACATAAGGTACTCTTTTATAGAGTAGGTACAGAATTATTTCAACATGAGTTACTAGTTACGAAGGACGAAACTGGTAATTGGGATTAGGTACAGTAGTCTATAGTGCGATAATATGCACATTACAACTGAAGCCTATATCGAAATGAGCTGCCACCATTTTCAAAAATGTGTTTAAATATCCATATTATGATTATTTTTCAATTTAACTTTATTCTCTATACTGTACGCTAATGTGCTGTAGACAGTATAATACACACTGCATAATGAATACGTCCGAATGGATAGCTCAGTTCGTGAGTAAAAACACTCATTGTTAATACTATACTGTATTTTGATTAAACAAAAACCTAATGAAAATGATCAATCTCAAAGGCGCGATAATTCCTAATGGATGAACTACTTTTCTTCCCTCCTATACCTAGTAAAGTGATTTGTTTGTATATTACGCCAGTATCATCGAACTCCAGTTGTGGAAGGGGGTAGCAAACGGTGTTGATCCAAAGGTATAGCCAGGTTAATATTAAAAATGTTAGTAAAAATAAAATGATGTCCCTGTATATTTGTGATGTATCACACACCATTTTGAGAAAGCTCGTGTTCGGAAACCGTTCCTATAAATAACTATTTTGTACTAAATTAAACATGCGGTAATAACTAGGTCTATGCAATAAGATTATAAAACGGGGATAATTACGAAGACTACTACACTTTTACAACGTCATACTATTTTTGACCAATAAAACGGTATGAAAGGACGTCTTTCAACCAATCATGGCTCCTTATCGCACAATTTTATCGCTTCTCTAGCATTTGTTTCTTTTTATCACAACCCTATCATTTGTTTCTTTGTTTGCCAACATTTCAAACTGCAAATTCTTTACGGTACTATCAAACATGCTTTGCTATCGGAGTTTGTTTTCCTCTTATATACTTATATTACAGGGCAGTCCGCCGAGTTAGCTCTGTGGTAGCGCGTCTGCCTCCAGATTAGCCGGTCCGGGTTCTATTCTCGGCGGGGTGGGAGATTTTCATGTAAAGTTTCTACCTTGGGACTAGGTGAGGTGGCGGTGTACAACTTTTATCCACTAGATTTTGCACCAGTATGCCTGGATTAAATCCCAGATCTCTCTGCAGTGCATATGAAGAAAAGGTATAATACGTATGTCACTGTTGATAGTGATTCGTCCGTCGGAAGGGGACATTAAGCCTGGCGGCCCCCTTGGTCAGACAGAAGTAGACTATGTACCGACACCAGGTTTTCCCTTCTCCCTTTCTTATCTTCATCATCCCCACTCATTCCATCCACTACACTTGCGATATAATTCTCCACATATGCACATCATGCACAGCGTGGCTCGCCGAAGTGGTGTGCAACTTGAAAATGGGCATATTCCTGCCATCTATCCGCAATATGCGGAACTCGAATCGCGTATGTGAAGTGCGTAGGCATTAGATACACACACGTTTTTTTTTTTTTTATTCTTAGTGATTTCGACATAATGGTTCCAATTTATTGTGTAATTCTGAATCATCATCATCATCATCATCATCATCATCATCATCCTTGCATGTATTAGGCCTAGTGGCCCGTTACGGTCTCTTGCCAATGCTTGAACGGTCTGCCCAAGGATCTCTTGCCCACAGGATGGTAATTTAAAATTTGGCGTGGAATTCTAGAACGAAACATTCTGATGACATGTGATCTCCAGTTTTGTCTGTATTTCTGTAGATATTCAGTAATCGGTTCAATCTGCAGTTCTAATGTGATCAATTCTCGTGTATCCCGCTGTACGACGCATAAACCTCATTTCTGCCGCCGTTAATCTTTGTGAATCAATATTACGAATCGTCCAAGCTTCACTACCAAAACAGAGTATAGGTCTGGCCAATGTTTTATAAATTCTGGTGCGCGTGTGTTTTTGTACTAAGGTTGGTTTAAATATCTGATTAATTATCCCCATTGCTCTGTTGAATTTAATAATTTTCTCATTCTAATTTTTTTTCCTCTTCATATGAAATTTGGTAACCGAGATAACTAAAATTTTTAACTTGTTAGATTATCTTATTATTGATGCTAAGGTCGACCTGGTTGGCGAGTTGGTATAGCGCTGGCCTTCTATGTCCAAGGTTGCGGGTTCGATACCGGGCCAGGTCGATGGCATTTAAGTGTGCTTAAATGCGACAGGCTCATGTCAGTAGATTTACTGGCATGTATGTAAAAGAGCTCCTGCGGGACAAAATTCCGGCACATCCGGCGACGCTGATATAACCTTTGCAATTGCGAGCGTCGTTAAAAAAATATAACGTTTAACATTTTGATGCTAATTTTGCTACGGACTGGTTACTTTTCCTAAAAAAAAAAGCCATCATTTTAGATTTGTCAGTTGAAATTTCCATATTGAAACTTTCTGCAGTTTGATTATGCCATTTGATTAAAGTTGTAAACCAAACGTTATAAATTATCTTCTGATGTTCTGAAGTTGCCATAAGCTCAATATCATCAGCAAATAATAAGGTATCTATTTGGGACAAACGACTTATCGGTATACGTCCATGTGGTTTCAATCTCCATTCCTCAATAATGTGATTCATGTATATCATAAATAATAGAGGAGATAAACTACAACCCTCTCTCACTCCTTGATTTATTCGTTTCCATTCTGAATATTCGTTTTCAATCCTAACCTGTATATGATTATTATTACAAATATTGTAAATAGCTATTATTAATTGATTTGGAATACCATCATGTGCTAAAATATTCAATAATTTGTTTCTATCTACTCTGTCGAAGGCTTTCTTCATATCAATAAATGCCAGATGGGTTTCAATATTAAATTCTCTATGTTTTTCGATCAAAATCTTCAGTGTAAAATATCCATCTGCGCATGATCTGCCTTTTCGGAATCCATTTTGTGCTTCATCCAGTGTAGTGTCATAAAATTGGTTCAATTTAACTTTTAGTAATTTGGTATAAATTTTGTAGCCAGAATTGAGAAGGCTTATTCCTCTAAAGTTATCACAGTTGCTTATAACACCTTTTTTGTGTACCGGAATTACTATTGCTCTTTGCCAACTTTCTGGTGTAATTCTGAATAAATTGCAAAATTGTTTCACTCTCGATTAATCGATATATGTAGAGTTTCAATTTCTATTTATGATAAGAAGTGAATGTACAGCATGTCTAGGGGCTGTAAGTTGGCAATCTCATTACAAGACTACCTGGCGATTTTGAAGAAATTTGGTCAAGGTAATGTGAAACAACTGGTTAAAAATACTGACGAAATATTTTGTGTCAGATCCAGTGACGGTGCGCCAATAAGAGCACAAGAGCACGTGAACACCTTGTTTCCATTAATGCACGACTAGTTTTATTATTTAATACCGTATTGACGTACTGGGGATATATAATATCAAGATCGAGTATTTTAAACTTCCCGCATCTTGCATAAACTTCTTATGTAAACTTGGCAACATCCGTTCACGTACAAGCCGTGCTTTTTTCAAGAAGGTTACAGAAATTTCACGCATGCGCGGGAGGAAATTGTCTTTCGCTGGCCGCTTATGACTCGTCAAGAGCACAAAGCATTAAGTGAACAGTGAATCTATCCTACAGATGTCAGGTGCATCGATGCCTATCGTTTACGTGCTATATCTCGAGGAGAAAATTTAATAAGTCTGTATTTTAGCCTGCAGGTGTCAGCATCTCACTGTCGGAACGGTTACTTTATGTGGATGTGTGTACAGTGCTGCTACGAGAGTGTAGTTTGTGAACTACTATACTTCAGTGTCGGCATATAGCGTAGTTTGGCTTTCAAAGACGTGCTGCCTGAATGTGATGGTGGTGTGAATGTAAATATCTGCATAGTGGTGTATATTATTTAAGAATAATATTTACTGGCATGTATTTATAGTAATCAATCTATGCGAATGGGATTACAGTACTGGTATAGGCTATAGTGTATCAGTGTGTTGTGAATTAAAATACAGTATATTACTGAACACACGCTTTTGTAAATTGTTTTATGTATTAATTTTTAATAGACGTAAACAATGAACTCTGTTCAAGTAATTTTGAAGAGTAAAGAACTGGGTAAACTGGCTTTCCAGGAAAAATTGGAAGTAAAAAGACTAGGTTTCATTATTATTATTATTATTATTATTATTATTATTATTATTATCATTATTATTATTATTATTATCATTATTATTATTATTATTATTATTATTATTATATGTTGTTTTGAATTTATATACGGTTTTTTCGACAGTGAAACATTGGAATCATGACATTTCATATTAGGCTAAAAACGTACGATTTCAAATTCTCTTCGAATTTGGAACACAAAATTGTGAACACATATAATATTTTATCACGAGCCGCCACTGGTCAAAACAAAAGAAAGCTTCGTACTTCGGTACATCAAAATATAATTAAAAGAAAGCAAAGAAGCATTACCAAAGTGATACGTTCTTCAACGAACATGAATCACGACAAAGCTACGTGGATACCCTGAGCCAGACTGACGGATCTGTGACGTCACACTAAGATGCTTATGCGGAGGGCTTCAACGGCTTTATCTCACAAAGGAGAGCGAAGCCTGACTCAGTATACCTGTGCATAGGAGGACTTTGCTTGTGGATGGCTTGTCTTCCATGCCTTCTGATGCTTTCAACTTCCAGAACATAAAATATAGCTATCATGAATAATTTCGGATCGGTGTCGGGTAGAGTTCCCGGGTAGCTCAGTTAGTAGAGCGTTGGTACGTTAAACCACAGGTCCCGGGTTCGATCTCCGGCCCCGGAACAATTTTTCCCTCGATACTATTCAAATCAACTTTACAGGGAGTTATACCTGAAATCTTGATTTGCATATAGCTATCATGTTGCAATAATGATTTAACTCTTAATTTCGACAAATAAATGAACGAGACCCAAGAGATTCTGAATTTCGACGCCAGTTGACATACATGTAAATTCTGCGCAGCGGAAAAAAAAATGATTACACTAACTGACGTTAAGGGTATATTTGTACGTGAACGACCACAAGTATTATCAGAAAATGCAGGCTGTAAATTTCTAAAATTTTATAAAAAAATGAACTCACAATTGCACAAAAATTACAAGGTACCACAGCAAGACTTATTAGAACTTAAATAACTGATAGAAGTATAAAAAACGCTACTAATAATATTGTTTAGAATTCATTTTTTAGTTTAAATTAAATTTTCGAAAATTTGAAAATTTTCACACATAATATTTCATAACTCCACAACGATTAGAGATAGAATTCTGAAATTTTGTACACTGATTTAACGTGCATTTATGCAAAATGTAAACTACAATAATGCCCATTTCTTTGAAAATAGAAAAATTAGGTCACAAAACATTTTGTAAATTTTAATATATTTTATACTGAGTGTTCAGTTCAAATTGTGTCATGGCTCGCTGTATGCCGTCATGTGGCTAGCCGATGAGCCTAGAGAAACCAATCTTCCTACACTTCCGCAGAGGCGTATCACATATGAGCGAGAGAAGTTGCCTAGCAAGTACGGCGTTCATTCTGAAGAGTACGTACCGATACGTACGGTAACGCCAGTAGTGGCAGGAATATGAACTGTTTGGAAACACGTACTATCGGGATATGGGGAGAGGGTTAAGACGATTACTTACGTATTTGTTGACATTAATTTCGACGGTCAATATGGACACGGAGCATTTGATTTGTGTTGTGGAATGTTGCTGTACGCAACAGATGATAACAAATATCCTCCGTACGACTTGCCCGCGCAAAACACAGTTAGAAAGAGGTTATGGTAGTACACAGACCGTACAGACCGCCATCTGTTGCTGCGACGTTCAAGTTATACCGTACACGTTCTCAAGTTCAGATTGAACGCCTTGAATAATAGGCAACTTCTCTGACATATAAGGTGAAACTCGCTTCAAATCGGTGACTCAACAACAGTGACGTCATGACACACTTTGAAATGAACACCCAGTATAGGACAAATAAAAAAATAATAAATAATAATAACAACTCTATATGTCTGAGAGTAGTCTACTTTTCAGAAATAAGTGTTTATTACATGCAAGAAAAATATTAAAGATGTCAGAGAGACCATAATAATGTTATGGTTACCAAATGATATAGTTAACTGCAGAATTTTTTGTTTGTTTTTTTTTTTTTCATACATTGATAAAATTGGTTTCAAAAATATTATTAGTAACCTTTTTTATACTTTTATCAGATATTTAAGTTCTAATAAGTCTTCTTGTGGTACCTTGTAATTTTTGTCCAATTGTGAGTTCATTTCCTTATAAACATTTTAGAAATTTACAGCCTGCATGTTCTGATAATATTTGTGGTCGTTCACGTACATATACCCTTAATGCAAGTGGCCATTACATCTTTTTTTTTTTTTTCGTTACGCAGAATTTACATGTATGTCAGACGTTCAGCAGGAGGATATAATTGCCATCTTTCCCAACCGGCTATGCAGGATTCTAAACGCGACACCATCTTAACTAGACCGATATGTAAAGATTAGTGTTGTGGGATTTAATCGATTAATCGATCAATTTCTGTTGTAAGATAATCGATCAAAATATTTAAACGAATAATCGAGTCGATTAAAATTAATCGTTTGTAGTTGATAGTAATTATTATTTTTTAATACAAACTCATACTAAAAATTCCGACAATATTTCTCTCTCGGAAATTCCTTACCTAAAAGCACAATAGTACTGTTATTTTTAACTGTGAACTAGGTAGCGTAGAGAAAATCTTTGCACAGACACTTCAGAAAGAGATTGAGATATGAGGACAGTGACCTAGTCTACCTCTATTGAAAGTTGAAACACAATGCGAAACCCTTATTAAGTTTTATGGTTTTCCAAGAAAACTTTCACCTTGTTGTCAGCTCATCTTCTAGCATATGAAATACATACTTTTCTGAGACTCGTCCCCCTCATCCCTTATAAAATAGCCATGTCTACACTGTGTGCCAGTAAGAGCGTAACTACCTTCTTCTCTTTCTAAAACCTTGTAATTCGATTACAATAGGGGCCAGTCTTCTGTTTCGATCGCTGTAGTTTTGCAGTTGCAGTTTCTGTACTGAGTTTGTATATGAAGGTTGTGTGTTTAGTTTGATAAAGAAAAAAAAATCAGTTTTCTGTGGTTTGTGAAAAGTGTAAACTTCATTATGTCATATGAGAATTTGAGAGGTAAACTCGGTGAAACGTTTGGATTTAAATTAAACAATCGTGAAGAAGTGCTTGACAGAACAAAAGTTTTTTCGTGTTTAGTGATGCAGGAAACATTGTTATTAAACGTAGAGCGGCACTTAATTTGGAGCATGTGAATGCACTCACATGTTTAAAATCATGGATGAATCAGTATTAACTAGGCGAGTCTTCATACTTTTTGTTATTTATGTTTGTCTCAAAAATTCCCGGAGAAATTGACACAATAAATTATAAGCCTCGTAATAAATATGTTAGTAAGTAATTAAAATAGTTGTTTTGTTACAAACATTGCTGATTTACTTCCATAAAAACCACAATAAATTTAAATTTGATCCTCACGAATACCATACGAGACAAAATTACAGTTTCTTTCTAACTACTCCGAAATGCCACACAACTGCTGGATTAAAACACAGCAGAAGTTTTGGACCCAAAATATATAATGCGTTAATTAGAGCTTACCCTGAGCTAAGTACACTTAACACACACAGATTTAAGAAACAAATCAGATTAATTATTTAATTGTTTAAGCTAATTGAGTTAAAAATTGATACTCTAATATTTATGTACTTTTGTATTTTCTATTTGTATATAGACTCTATTATTACATGCTGCATGTATTTTTGTGCGAGATCGTGCGTATTTGCTTGTTTTCCGCACAGAACCAATACGCGGTAAGTGTGAAATACCACATTCAGTATTCCCAACGTAACACACATAACAATTTCCCTCTTCTTACCGCTTAAGCGTCATGTTCATTTTACTGCTTTAGGCTTTTAACATATTATTTTTAAAGACGTTCAACATAGTAATAATTGTAAATTGGAAACTTACCACTGCAATTTCACCTAAATTGCACTGTTAATTATTGTTTTTAAATATTTGCAAAAATTCAGTAAACTCTACTACTCCACTAAAGTTATTGCATTCGTGATGCAAGTAACATTAAGGAAGCCGTGAAAAAATCAACAAGATTCCAGATGCCGATGTTATTACTGCAATATGTTATATAAATAATATTGTTAAGATATTAAAATGAAAAATAAATCATTACATAACCTTACCGTTTGTTTTAAGTTCACATTTATAGACTGGGGGAAAAAAAGACATACGTATATCACGACCTGCTGCAATATAGTAAACACAGAAAACATTTTATAGCAACAATGTTCAAGAGAGATATTTTTGTTTTCCAAAATTGCCGTCATTGAACAGAAACTAAGATGGAGATTTCATTGCAACTAATTAGAAATTCGTCTTTCAGGAATGTAATAAACGATCTTCGCACAAAATAATGTACGATACACGAGCGGTATGTTTGTTTTCATGGTCTCGGAAATTAAAAAAGCTCAACTACGTTTCGCTTTTTCAATCTTTTCCTCGAACATGAAAATATCAACATACCGCTCTTGTAACGCATATTACTATACCATTTATTAATGTTATTGTGCTCAATGAACTCTCTTAATTTTGTGATATATGTTGTATAACTGATCTGAACTGCGCCCGAGCACGAGCTTCTGCTCTTTCGGGCTGCAATGCCTAATGTAGCTCAAGTGTTAAGTATTAAATAAATAAATACTTACTTACTTACTTACAAATGGCTTTTAAGGAACCCGAAGGTTCATTGCCGCCCTCACATAAGCCCGCCAGCGGTCCCTATCCTGTGCAAGATTAATCCAGTCTCTATCATCATACCCCACCTCCCTCAGATCCATTTTAATATTATCCTCCCATCTACGTTTCGGCCTCCCTAAAGGTCTTTTTCCCTCCGGTCTCCCAACTAACACTCTATATGCATTTCTGGATTCGCCCATACGTGCTACATGCCCTGCCCATCTCAAACGTCTGGATTTAATGTTCCTAATTATGTCAGGTGAAGAATACAATGCGTGCAGTTCTGTGTTGTGTAACTTTCTCCATTCTCCTGTAACTTCATCCCGCTTAGCCCCAAATATTTTCCTTAGCACCTTATTCTCAAACACCCTGAACCTATGTTCCTCTCTCAGAGTGAGAGTCCAAGTTTCACAACCATACAGAAGAACCGGTAATATAACTGTTTTATAAATTCTAACTTTCAGATTTTTCGACAGCAGACTGGATGATAAGAGCTTCTCAACCGAATAATAACACGCATTTCCCATATTTATTCTGCGTTTAATTTCCTCCCGAGTGTCATTTATATTTGTTACTGTTGCTCCAAGATATTTGAATTTTTCCACCTCTTCGAAGGATAAATCTCCAATTTTTATATTTCCATTTCGTACAATATTCTGGTCACGAGACATAATCATATACTTTGTCTTTTCGGGATTTACTTCCAAACCGATCGCTCTACTTGCTTCAAGTAAAATTTCCGTGTTTTCCCTAATCGTTTGTGTATTTTCTCCTAACATATTCACGTCATCCGTATAGACAAGAAGCTGATGTAACCCGTTCAATTCCAAACCCTGCCTGTTATCCTGAACTTTCCTAATGGCATATTCTAGAGCGAAGTTAAAAAGTAAAGGTGATAGTGCATCTCCTTGCTTTAGCCCGCAGTGAATTGGAAAAGCATCAGATAGAAACTGACCTATACGGACTCTGCTGTACGTTTCACTGAGACACATTTTAATTAATCGAACTAGTTTCTTGGGAATACCAAATTCAATAAGAATATCATATAATACTTCCCTCTTAACCGAGTCATAAGCCTTTTTGAAATCTATGAATAACTGATGTACTGTACCCTTATACTCCCATTTTTTCTCCATTATCTGTCGAATACAAAAAATCTGATCAATAGTCGATCTATTACGCCGAAAACCGCTCTGATGATCCCCAATAATTTCATCTACGTACGGAGTTAATCTTCTCAAAAGAATATTGGACAAAATTTTGTACGACGTCAACAAAAGTGATATTCCTCGAAAGTTACCACAGTTGGTTTTGTCCCCCTTTTTAAAAATAGATACAATTATGGACTCCTTCCATTGTTCTGGTACAATTTCCTTTTCGCAAATAGCAAGTACAAGTTTATAAATTTCGCTATATAATGCACTCCCACCCTCTTGTATTAATTCTGCTGGAATTTGATCGATACCTGTAGACTTGTACTTTTTCAGATTTTCTATCGCAATTTCGACTTCTGTAAGCGTGGGTTCGGGTATAAATGGCTCAGCAGTTTGTAAAATAAATAAATAACATAAAATAAACGGTAAAAATTAAATATTACAGTGCTTTCCGGTCTAGAAGGACTGTGAAATTTGTCTGTGAAATAAACTTTCAAGCGAAATCATTAGCTACTGAAATATAACCATATAACGATACAATATATACAGATATACAACATTTAATACTTGTGCTTATCACTGAACACAAGTTGTGTATTACAGTATATTAAAATATTTTGATCGATCAACATTACTAGTAAAGGTGGTAGATGCAAATCTCCTGTTGCGTTGTCTAATATAACAGTTTTATAGTCACAGCGTCTTCTCGGCTAGACCAACTGTTAAAGACGATGAATGTGGTGTTTTCTTGTTGCAGGATCCACAGGCGAGCTACGACGTGAACAACCACGACGAAGACCCGATGCCTCGCTACGACCTGATCGACTCCAACCGCCACGGCACTCGCTGCGCCGGCGAGGTTGCGGCCACCGCAAATAACACGCTATGCGCCGTCGGAGTCGCCTACGGTGCCAGCGTAGGAGGTGAGCAGCATCTGTCCAACACGGTTCACTGGGCAATTGATTTCATTAAATTTACACAATTTTCCTAATATTTAAACCTGTTTGTCCCTTTCCTAGGTCAAACTGGAAACATTTTTGTGATCAGTGGATCCATGACCTCCTTTTAAAATTACTACTTTCGCTCCCACCAACAATAATTCTACAGGGACATCACTTTATTTTTACCAACATATACTCGGAAACACTGCTGCCCCCTTCCATTACAGGAGTTTGATGTTACTAGTGCAATATGTAAACAAGTCATTTTACTAGGTATAGGAGGAGAGAAAAGTAGTGTATCCATTTATGTTGTAGGGAAATGCGATATTACGATTTTCAGTTTGATCATCGCTTTTACGGAATTTATCAAAATACAGTAGAGTAGTAACATTTTTTTTTCAAAAACTCAACTTTTCAGGCGGCTTGTTCGTTATGTAATGTCTACTTTATTTAGCATATTAATTATTGATGTTAACATACAATATAGAGAGTGCATTTAAATTGGGGGGTCATAAGTAAAGGGCTATAAGTGCACTTAAGTTACTTTTGAGAAAATGGGGTTTAAATATTTAAGCTTTCGTAAAATCGGTGAAATTTTTATTTAAATTTTAATGTGTGATGCGATTAAAATATCCCTTTGCCACTAAAATTTTAGATACTTTTGCTTACACTGGATGCACTTAACTCATGTTATTACAAATGTCACTACCATTCCTTTGCTTCTAGCCACCTCAATTCAAAAAAAGCTAATCTGAATTTTTAAACAAGTTGCTGAAAATGGTTGCCGTTCATTACAATGCAGGCTTCAATTCTTTACGCATATTATTAAAAACATTTTGAAGCATATTCTCTGAAATTGAATTTATCGTTTCTTGAATATAATTTTTAGTACGATATTATTAATATAGGTTCTTTCTTCTATAGAAAACGCAATCATATTTATGAAACACACTATACACTGCAGTGTTTACTTCACTGCTTGAAGACTTCGAATGCAACAGCGGCCGTAAGTTTGTGTGTCTGACGGGAGCAAGGACATTAGTGAAGGGGTGGGAGTGAAGTACTTTCAGAAATGCAGGTACAATAAAAATGCAAGTAAAAATAAAATGATGTCCCTGTAGTTTATTCACCTTACTAACATAATACAGTGAAACTTCCCTTAACGGACACTTCCCAATAGCGGACATTTTAAAATTCCCCTGCAAAATAACATTGGCCCTTATGATAAAATTCTTCCAAATAGCGGACATTCTCAATAACGGACGCGGACATTGAAATGTATCTGCCAACAACAATTGAAGCGTCGGCTGGAACAACGTTGTAAGTTACAAAATTTTCATTCGGCGTGTTTCCATGTAATAATGTTGTATGTCATGTTACCTTGCTATACTCCTTGGCTTGCAACTGTCTCAATGCAGTACGTGAAATTTGTCCACTCAAAAGTTTGTTACCCTATAACAACAACGTTGTACGAGTACACATCTTTGCATCTCCTGTAAATTTTACCAAATGTAACTTATAACGTTGTTCCAGCTGACGCTTCAATTAAAACTTCCAAATAACGGACAGCGTGAAAGAAAAAAAAGAAAAGAAAAGAAACAGGCAGTTGTAAATTAAATGGAACTCTAACGGAATTCTTTGCAACAATCATTATCGTCCATTTTGAACGTTCTTGTACTTTATTGAAGGTAAGCAGCACAGTTTTTAAATTAAACGGAACTCTAACGGAATTCTTTGCAACAATCATTATCGTGCATTTGAACGTTCTTGTACTTTATTGAAGGTAAGCAGCACAGTTGTTAGTTGTGATACTGTACGTGAGCAGTCCGTACTTTCTTAGTTTGAGGTTCGGAAGTACAGTCACATTAAAAAGTCACAAAAACGTAAACTTTTGTCACTAAAAGAGAAAGTGGATATTGTAAAGCATAGTGAGAAGGAGAAATTAAGTGTTCGTGAGCTGGCCACAAAGTTTAATGTGGGAAAATCTCTGGTTAGTTAAGTTTTGAAAAACAAGGATGTTATTTTAAAATCATACCCTGAGAATGGAATTCTAGATTTCTTTGTGTAAGGTGAAGTGGTATAGTGACTGATGTTTATTTCATTTACAAAACATTTACTGGTACGATTACTCTCTGGATGAATAATGTAAACAATCTCACTGTCTACTGTACTATACTGTAAAATATAGTGTTGAATAGGTGTGAGAAATTTTAATGTACTGTATACATACTAACGATTTTCTAAATAGCGGACACTTCTCAATAACGGACATTTAATTTTTCCCCAGCGATGTCCGGTATTGAGAAGTTTCACTTTATAACATAGGCGCATGAAAACAGAGTAAAAATCTAGTGTAGAAGGGTGTCAGAATATGAACCTAAATCATTTATGCGTATCTCATATTAATATAGATGAGGAGGCGAGACCTGGCATGTGAGCTTCACTAGAGGAGAAAGAATAAGCTATCAGAAAGAGAGTTTTTTTTCAATATGAATAATATTATACGAATCTACCAACATGGAAGTTTCCTTCCATACCCATTGGTAATATAGTCACGACACATGATAAGGATACAGGACAGGTCTACTGTACTAGCACATATTCCATTTCAATCGATACTTTCTACAGTTATCATGCTTAAATTATATCAGAGGTTTGCAAATTTACATAGGTTGGATAAAAAGTTATGGCAACACTGCTGTCACGTGACGATGGTGCGTTCGAGAGCTGCCAGCTGTGTGGACATGAACAAGGACTGTTAGATGATTTAGTGCAGCCAGCGGCGACAGTACTCCATCAATCTACTGCAGTGTGTAGAACGTTGGCTTTCATAGTGATAGTGCGAGCGCCCTAAGACCACGTTTAAAAAACTAGAGCAACGTTCCTGGATCAAAATTGAAGTGGCACGAGGTCGTAGTGCACAAGAATGTTTTCAGGGACTGCGTGAAGCATGTGCCGATGCAGCGTTGCCTTATCGCACAGTGGCACGATGGGTTAAAGCGTTCCGGGAAAGCAGGGACGCCGTTCAGGACAACCTCCGTACAGGACGACCCCGCGTGGAGGACAACACAGTTAAACTCTTTGCTTCCCTGTTGGATACTGATCGCCGATGGACTGCGCGTGAGTTAGCAGCAGAAGTCGGAGTATGTCACAAAACTGTGCTCGACATTCTGCAAGACATTCTGGGTTACCGCAAAATTACAGGGCGTTGGTTACCCCATGAAATTTCCGAGGTTTAACAATGGCACCGCTAGGCAGTGGCACAGGCCTTGTTGGACCGGTGCCAAAGGAAAGATGACGACTTTCTTTGATGAATCGTCGCTGGGCTCGCTCATACGAACCAACCAAACTTGAAAATCAATCAAATGAATGGAAGCATCCAGGTTCTTCTCGTCCGAAGAAAGTGCGCCCTACACAAAGTGCTGTTAAGGTGATCTTCATTGTGGCGTATGACATTGATGGGGTAATACTGCACCACGCTGTACCTCCAAGGCAGACGGCAAACGCGGACTGCTACTGCAGGTTCCTGCAGCACCACATTCGTCCAGCCCTCAGGAGAAAACGACGACACTTGGGGGTACAGAATCCCATCATTCTTCATGATAATGCAAGGAGTCACACCGCTGCTGCTGTCAAGGACCTCTTGTGCCGCTGGCAATGGGAGATTCTGGAACATCCACCATACTCACCCGATATGAGTCCATGCGATTACGATCTTTTCACCAAAATGAAAGAACCACTGCGAGGGACCCGGTACAATACCCCTGTGAATAAAGCCATGTCAGAAATATCGAACTGTTGCCATTACTTTTTATCCAGCCCTAGTAAATTCGGCATATAATGATGGACCCTTAAGAGCAATGGTACTCCTTACGCGGACATTTATCACGGCTCTTGAACTCTACTGTTACTACTATTTTTCTGAGATTTTTTAAATTTCCTGTACTGATGTACAACTGGAGAAAACTTTGGTCACCCTGCATTATTACTATCACTGAAGGTTTTCAACAACAACACGTATTTGTTTTCTTAAAAAAAAATAGGTACTGTCATGCCCC
The DNA here is from genome assembly GCF_040183065.1 of Periplaneta americana. Classification (NCBI taxonomy): domain Eukaryota; kingdom Metazoa; phylum Arthropoda; class Insecta; order Blattodea; family Blattidae; genus Periplaneta; species Periplaneta americana. The sequence continues at coordinate 21,932,495 of NC_091127.1, read as the reverse complement.
ACGTGCTTATTATGTTGTTTAGCCAGTGCTGTAGTTGGGCCGGTACTCCGTACCGTCTAATATAAAGAAAACTCGCTGTTACCGTAGGGGAGAAGTGGGTACAGTGAGATATTTTTTATTAGATGGTAAATTTTGATGCTGAAATGTTTGTAACAGTGGAGTTGTATGTTGCATGAGTAAAGTAACAATATTTTCATACTCGATTTGATTCTAGCTATAAAGGTGAGTGATGAAAAAATAATTCGTAATTTTTCACTCTAGAAGTAAAATTTTGGCTTGTGTTTAATGAAGGTTATATTGGATATACAAATTAAATAGAAATATGAATGTTTTGTTACCTAATACTATGTTTTGCAAAGTTTCGTCTTTTTTTTTTTTTTATTTTGAAGTGATGGCGCCATTTTTAAACGAACTATGCGTAAAGGGAACAGTGAGACATGCCATTGAAGGGTACACTGAGACGTCTCACTGTTCGCATTTACCAATGATTTGCAAAAATAAACTGTAATTATATTACATTTACCGGTAACTAACATTAAAAATGAACATACTAGTAACAAATTTAGGAACTATAGCTTAAAATAATGGATACATTACATTTTAATGGTTTCTTAAATAAAAAATTATTCACAAAATTAAAAAAAAATATATATTAAAAAATAATAAAGAATTAAATTAAATTCTTATAATTATAAGCTTTGTTGTCACTAAAAATTCATTTTATTTTTAGGAAAAGTTTGAAAAGTCATGAAAAATTCACTTTTCCAAATGTTCCAGATGTTTCAATGGTTTCGAAGCAGATATCAAAATGATTCTAAATAAGCCTACAGAACATGGCAAGATAAAGAGACAGCAAACTTTACTTTCTTTTGAAATAAATGTAAATTATTTCAATGTCCGTTAATAGACACTGTGGTGTCTCACTGTACCCTCCTGAATGGGAACAGTGAGACATTTGCATTTTTTTTGACAAACACGCATTGTATATTATGTCCTTTATTTATTAACATTTCTGTTTATGTATTATTGTACTCCATGTTTTAATGTATATTTCTGTTGCACTTGATTTTAAAAATACTTGAAATTTCACTTGCATACATATGTCTTAATATTTTGTGTCTCACTGTACCCACTACTCCCCTACTTCCAAGTTTTGTCCGCAGTCAAGAGACAAAACAGGGTTAGAAAGTGTGAAACACTATTCCTTGTCCGCAAATGAGGGTTGATTGTAGAAATATTTCTACGTGATTACAATTGGGAACATGAAAAGCTGTCCGTATTTGATTCTATATGATTATAGTTGGGCAATAAAATCTGTTCATATATTAGAGGGGGGTCCATATTACGAGAGTGTCCATAAGGAGAGGTTTCACTGTATTTTCGTGAAAAGATAAGATACTTTCTTTCTATCTCCTTATGTACGATTTTCTTTGTATACCAATTTGTTTTCCCAGACTTCCAAACGTAATACGTAGGTCAACTGATCTATTACGACAAACGCTAATGGCAACGCCTTACTTCGCAGTACCCGCACAGTTGCTCTGCCCGAGAAGTTGCCGCCCGATCACGGCGAATCAGAAGAAACGCTCGCGTCAAGAAGTTGGACGCTCTGTATACAATGTGCACCAGAACAATACTAGAGTTTTTCATTCATTCACAGTTTTCTGCCCAAGTGTAGATCTTTCATTGCAAACCCAGCATTCTCCAATCTTCCCATTTTCAACCTTCCTCTTAGTTTCTGCATACGACTCATATGCTTTCTCTTAATGTTGCCATATCATGTGATATCTTCTTCTGACTCGAACTTTTCTTCCGTTCACTATTCCTTCAGTACATCCTTCAGTAGGCAGTTTCTTCTCAGCGAGTGGCCAGCCAATTTCTTTTTCTCTTCGTGATCAGATTCAGTATTATTCTTTCTTTACCCACTCTTATTCTGTCTGTCCATGCCACACGCTCCACTCTTCTCCATATTCACATTCAATTGCTTCTTTATTCATTTATAAAATTGTACAAATCGTGATTTAGAATCATCAAAGAGAAACTTAAAATTTGTTTAAATATATCCTGGAGATTTCATGTATCAATATGAAATATATGAAAAAAAAATTACACAAAATTTTGAAATAGTTACACATGCTTCAAACAATAATCCAATCACCTCTCAGTGATTTTCAAGCATGCTGTATGTTTCTTCCAGGTATTTGAAGCATGGTTCATACTGCCTCCCTTTTTCACTATCCACTTCTTTGCTGTCCGAACCACGTTTTTCAAAACCTACTGTTGGGTGAGTAACAAAGCCAGTGTTCTTCTTCCTGTTGATTGCAATGATGTCAGCACGTTTATTGGAATCTTCAGCTGAGATACATGATATTTCTTCATAGATTTCAAATTTTTTAAAGGTATTTGTCAATGTTACTCCCCACCATGTAGTGTCTGTTATTTCTTAATATTATCCCTTTGGGACAGAAACCAAGAACATGAGGGAGAGTTTCATTATCGTTGCAGTGACGGCAACGGGGATCTTGGCTCCTTCCTGGGACATTGATTTTCTGTTTATTTATTTAATTTGTCATAGTAATAATAGTGAAATAACCGAGCGAGTTGGCGCAGACGGTAACGTTTGTGACTCGTATTCAGGAGGTCCCGGGTTCAAAATCCGTTGCTGACTAGGGTTTTTCATGGTTTCTCTCAGTCACAAAGGCAAATGCCGGATTGGAAATATACATACCATGATTCATCACCGCCAACAGGAACTCTGCATTAGTAACAACGGACTACTGGTATACCCAAAGATCTTAACACGCGATATGACCACAGATGTTAAAGCGTGTAACTTGCTTACAAATGGCTTTTAAGGAACCCGGAGGTTCATTGCCGCCCTCACATAAGCCCGCCATCGGTCTCTATCCTGTGCAACATTAATCAACTCTCTATCATCATGTCCCATCTCCCTCAAATCCATTTTAATATTATCCTCCCATCTACGTCTCGGCCTCCCTAAAGGTCTTTTTCCCTCCGGCCTCCCAACTAACAATCTATATGCATTTCTGGATTTGCCCATACGTGCTACATGCCCTGCCCATCTCAAATGTCTGGATTTAACTTTCCTAAATATGTCAGGTGAAGAATATAATGCGTGAAGTTCTGCGTTGTGCAACTTTCTCCATTCTCCTGTAACTTCATCCCTCTTAGCCCCAAATATTTTCCTAAGAACCTTATTCTCAAACACCCTTAATCTCTGTTCCTCTCTCAAAATGAGAGTCCAAGTTTCACAACATACAGAACAACTGGTAATATACGGTAACTGTTTTATAAATTCTAACTTTCAGATTTTTTGACAGCAGAATAGATGACAAAAGCTTCTCAACCGAATAATAATAACAGGCATTTCCCATATTTATTCTGCGTTTAATTTCCTTCCGAGTGTGTTAAAGCGTGTATACTTAAATAGTGAAACAATTGAAACAAAATTTTCTGTGAAAATAAAATAATCTTTCTTGACTTTTCAATAACTCTGCATATTAAGAAATTCCTCCCTGCATGAAAGTCCTCCAGAAGAAGAAAAAGTCCACACCTGTGGAGTAACGGTCAGCGCGTTTGGCCGCGAAACCAGGTGGCCCGGGTTCGAATCCCGGTCGGGGCAAGTTACCTGGTTGAGGTTTTTTCCGGGGTTTTCCCTTAACCCAATACGAGCAAATGCTGGGTAACTTTCGGTGCTGGACCCCGGACTCATTTCACCGGCATTATCATCTTCATTTCATTCACACGCTAAATAACCTAGATGTTGATACAGCATCGTAAAATAACCCAATAAAAAAGAAAAAGAAGAAGAAGAGACGTTTCTCGTCAATATCAGAATTCAACCCTGTCCGATACCCTCTCAACCTACCATTCTATCGTCTACGATAATGATTTCAGCCTTTCAGGTGTCTCACCTCAGAAATGGGGTTGCTTGCTGGAAGATTAGAGTTATCCTATCATATTAGGACTAGTTGGAAAACTAACGTGCTGCTAACGTCGATATTAAAGTGTGGGAATTCTAGCTGTACGTTCTCCTGACTTCAATACGAAGAGCTGTGCTTCCAGCTTCGCACCAGCTGTAACAGGTTATAGTGGTGACAGCAGTTGATAGAGTTGTGTTCGCAGGGGTGCGTATGCTGGACGGCGACGTCACCGACGCTGTGGAGGCGCGGTCCCTAAGCCTCAACCCTCAGCATATCGACATTTACAGCGCGTCGTGGGGCCCCGACGATGACGGGAAGACAGTTGACGGGCCGGGCGAGTTGGCCACGCGCGCCTTCATCGAGGGCGTTACCAAGGTAGGTGCTCCAAGTCGCAATCACTTCCTTGTTTTCACTGTTATTACATACTAGGTTCAAAAAGTTCCCGGAATTTGCTAGTATCATAGAAACAACGTACCTTAAACACTATTCTACAACATTCCCTTCAAAATAGTTGCCTTCCGCAACAACACACTTTTGCCAACGCGTGTAGAGTTCCTGGAAGCAGGCCTGGAAACCATTTTGTGAAACCCGTCTTAGTGTTCTCGTCGCGTTTGCGATAACCTCTTCAGCATTGAATCTCCGTCCTTTCAGATGACTTTTCAGACGGGGAAACAGAAAGTAATCAGGTGGTGAGAGATCAGGAGAGTGTGGTGGGTGATCCAAAGCAGTTATGTTGTGCCTGGCAAGAAAATTCTTTACAATAATTGCGCGATGAGCAGGTGAATTGTCATGCATAAGGAACCAGTTGTTTTCTACCCAATTTTCTGGACGTTTCCTTCTCACTGCGTCCCGCAGGCGACGGAGGATTTCTACGTACAATTCTTTCGTTAGAGTACGACCTTCTGGAATGAACTCATGGTGGATGAGACCCTGAGAGTCGAAGAAAACTTCCAACATAACTTTGCCTTTGGAAGTGACCCTACGAAATTTTTGCTTCCAAGGAGATGTTTTCGATTTCCACTCAGATGACTGTCGTTTAGGGACTGGGTCGTACAAGTAGCACCAAGTTTCATCACCAGCAATAATTTTGTTTAAGAAATCACCATCTTCATCAGCCATACTGATCACGTCCCCAGCAAGAGTCATTCTTGTTCCTTTCTGTTCTGCCGACAACATTTTCGGAACTGACTTCTGAGACAGAACTTGATGTTTGTACGTTGCTCTGTGGACATAATTACAAAATGCGACGAACAAACAAAACACTATGATAAACAATTGCCTACAACTCAAAACCAACAATCGCCATTATCAACAAACTTTAAGGAAATGACATCATGAATGTTACCAACAAAACAAATGTATAATATCCCTTGTTATATATTAATACGAAAAATGGTAGTAAAATTCCGGGAACTTTTTGAACCCAGTAGTATTATTAATAATAAATTAAGTCACTGTGAAACAATGTCTTTAAAAAAATTATTTCAAAGTTCAACAAAACAATGAATGGTAGTTCCGGTACTGTTAGATATACTGTACCAGTAAAACCTCCATTCACCGAACCTCTGTCAACCGTAAACTTGTTTAACCGAAGTTATACAGGGACATCATTTTATTTTTACTTCAATTTTTATTGTACCTGAGTTTTTCAATGTACTTCACTCCCACCCCTTCTACTAACGAAGTTCAACCGTCCTCCACACAGATCCAAGACAGCACATACAGTCATAGTAACCTTACGGTCATAGTAAACAGTACGTTCCAAAAATGTTCCCGTTTTCCAGTGACGAAAGAGCTTTCAATATTGCATCATTTTCGCACAGGTACTGCCGTCCATTTGCCTACGTTGTAACCCGGTTTCCCCCACCAGCTTTTATTTGCCAGCTAGTGGCTGGGCTGTCTTAGCTCTTTTCTGAGAACATTAATTTCTGTTAGAAATTGGACGTCTACGTAATATTATACAACAGTTAAAATAACTTAAATAAAAGGGCCTCGTTAAGGAATTAACTGTCACGTGATTTCCTCCCTTTCTACGACCCTACGACATAACCACTTGAACGGACAATAGATAGTACGTCTGAGTAATTTTTTCTTTTCGGATCTGGCAGAAGTGAAGATTGAATTTACAGTACGTAAGGTACTCTTTTATACAGTAGGTAAAGAATTATTTCAACATGAGTTACTAGTACTAAGAACAAAACTGGTAATTGGGATTAGGTACAATAGTCTATAGTGCGATAATATGCACATTAGAACTGAAGCCTGTATTGAAATGAGCGGCCACCATTTTCAAAAATGTGTTTAAATATCCATATTATGATTATTTTTCAATTTAACTTCATTCTCTATATTGTAGGCTAATGTGCTGTAGACAGTATAACATACACTGTATAATGAATACGTCCACATGGACAGCTCAGTTCGTGAGTAAAAACACTCATTGTTAATACTGTACTGTATTTTGATTAAACAAAAACCTAATGAAAATGATCAAACTCAAAATCGCGATATTTCCTAGTTTACGTAAATGGATGAACTACTTTTCTTCCCTCCTATACCTAGTAAAGTGATTTGTTTGTATATTATGCCAGTATCATCGAACTCCAGTCGTGGAAGGGGATAGCAAACGGCGTTGATCCAGAGGTATAGGCAAGTTAATATTAAAAATGTTAGTAAAAATAAAATGATGTCACTGTACTATGTACTGTATTTATGAAATACAAAATTTGCATAGGATGTACGGTACTTTCATATTTATTTTAATTGAAATACTATATGGGCAAAATATAAGGGTAAAGTATAAGCAGTTTCGAAGACAAGTAATTGTCACTAAGTTAGTCTTGTGATCCTGATGCAGGGTCGCTCTGGAAAGGGGTCTATTTTCGTGTGGGCGTCAGGCAACGGAGGCCGCGACCACGATAACTGCAACTGCGACGGCTACACGAACTCCATCTGGACGCTGTCCATCAGCAGCGCCACCGAGAACGGCTACGTGCCCTGGTACTCGGAGGCCTGCAGCTCTACCCTCGCCACCACCTACAGCAGCGGCGCGTCTGGAGAGAAACAGGTCAGTCTATCTGTCATCATTACGGAGTTCCTGCTTCAAAATATTGACACTTACCGTCACCGATAAACATTCGTAGGCATTAATACTATAATGCATGAAAAACGTGAAGAAATTGAAGGTAGATAATAATGTTTTCCATCATATTTACTTACTTATAGCTAGAGCCCGGATGTTTGGCAAAATGCCTTTTTTTACTGGGTGCAAGTAAATCATTATTTGCATAGATATAAATGTGATTTGTAGTAAATCAGAGCTATAGGGCAAATTTTTATTTTGCCTTTTTTAAGGTGTTTCTTACTATCGTCCCGTCGCTCTAATTTCCGGCAGCCAATCACGTTGCAGGTCGGCTACATTTAAACGTTTGCATCTTGTGATTCGCTTATGAAGACGTTACGCATTTCCTAAGGCTGGATGAATACTTAATATAATTGCCCGCCATTTTGGCTCTTTCATTGGCGTTCGCAGAAAGCACACGAAGACGTTATTTGCCGCTCAATTATTTGCTGAATTACAGTGCGTTTGATTTATTATCATAGGAGCTACGACATGATAATGTTTAACGGTGTGGCAAATAGATCCCTCGTCTGGTAGCTCGGCAACGAAAGAACAAAAATGGCGAACGATACTACCTACCTAGACTTTATAGAGCCTTGACTTCCTAAGACGTAAGCAAAGAGGAGGAGTCACGCCGGAAATAACAGCGTCGCGACTATAATAGCTCAGTGAGAGAGCGTTGGTACGTTTAACCAAAGGTCCCGGGTTCGATACCCGGCCCCGGAACAATTTTTCCCTCGAAATTATTCAAATTAACTTTACAGGGAGTTATTCCTGAAAGCTTAATTTGCATAATACACGTCACTGTACGTAACAGAAAACCACAATTTAAAGTCACACAGAGTTATCAAATGTTGGTTGCTTGACGGTTGTTAGCCCACTTTGAGGTCTGTGGATATAGAGGGAAAAGTTGGATCGGTTTCGGGTAGAGTTCCCGGGTAGCTCAGTGGGAGAGCGTTGGTACGTTTAATCAAAGGTCCCGGGTTCGATACCCGGCCCCGGAACAATTTTTTCCTCGAAATTATTCAAATTATTCATTATAATAAACTCCTTTTAAAGCAATATTTCTTATTTATTTGCAATTTTCTAATTAATTGTAATGTAATGTGTATGAAATTTAAATTTTGAAACAGTGACTAATTTTACTAACAATAGTAAATAAAAGTAATTTATTTCGGTGCTTAATCTGCTAATAATCGTGCTTTAATACTATTGGTGTAATATGAATAATGATCGACAATCCACAGTTACAAATATAATATTGTAATGTCTTCATGATACCAACAATCAGCTTTATAATTTTAAATATTAAGCTCGTTCTCATAGAAGTTGTCACGTAGCATTTCCAATTGTTTACTTTCATATTTTCAAATCTTACTGTTACAATTTTGTGCTACACGTGTTTATTATTGTAGGAGAAAGAAATTTGAGTGAGGAACAGTCAGTTATTGTCGGCTGACAGAAAGTATAAGATCGGTTAGCTAGAATGCCTAAATTCAGTAAACCACTGCAAAGTAAACTTTATGCTTACGTTAGTGAATTTGGTGCCCATGTGTTTTCAACCGATGGAACAGTTTTGTTATGTAAGGTTTGTGAAAAGACAGTTAATCACGGAAAAATAGTAATATACGTTACAAGAGTGGTATGTTGACGTTTTCATGTTCGAGGAAAACAAACATACCGCTCGTGTATCGTACATTATTTTGTGCGAAGATCGTTTGTTACATACCTGAAAGACGAATTTCTAATTAGTTGCAATGAAATCTCCATGTTGGTTTCTCTTTAATGACGGCAACTTCGGAAAACCAAAATATCTTTCTTCAACATTGTTGCTATAAAATGTTTTTTGTGTTTACTATACTCCAGCAGGCCGTGATATACGTCTGTCTTTTTTTTTCCCCCCAGTCTATAAATGCGAACTTAAAACAAACGGTAAGGTTATGTAATGATTTATTTTTCATTTTAATATTTTAATAATTTTATTTATACAACATATTGCAGTAATAACATCGGCATCTGGAATCTTGTTGATTTTTTCACGGCTTCCTTAATGTTACTTGTATCAGGAATGCAATAAGTTTCGTGGAGTAGTAGACTTTACTTAATTTTTGCAAATATTTAAAAACAATAATTAACATTGCAATTTAGGTGAAATTGCAGTGGTAAGTTTCCAATTTATAATTATTACTATGTTGAACGTCTCTAAAAATAATATGTTAAAAGCCTAAAGCAGTAAAATGAATGTCGCGCTTAAGCGGTAAGAAGAGGGAAATTGTTATGTGTGTTACGTTGGGAATACTGAATGTGGTATTTCACACTTACCGCGTATTGGTTCTGTGCGGAAAACAAGCAAATACGCACGATCTCGCACAAAAGTGTTTTATAAGTCAGCATGTGTCACCTAAGAAGTAAATATGTGAGTTATGTTGATATAATTTAAATTTATTGCTAAAATATATTATGCCTTTTTCAAAGCTTATTGTCCCTTATTTTTACGTTTTATTGCCTTTTCTGCCTGCCTATTTTAACTGTTATAAATGCCTACACATCCGGGATCTACATGGATTTTAAGGAACCCGGAGGTTCATTGCCGCCCTCACATAAGCCCGCCATCGGTCCCTATCCTGAGCAAAATTAATCCAGTCTCTGCCATCATATCCCACCTCCCTCAAATCCATTTTAATATTTTTCTTCCCATCTACGTCTTGACCTCCCCAATGGTTTTCATGTTCACTATTATTATTATTATTATTATTATTATTATTATTATTATTATTATTATTATTATCGTTAACATTGAACATCGTATTTCAGGTGGTGACTACAGATCTGCACCATATGTGCACCAGCAGCCACACTGGGACGTCAGCATCTGCGCCTCTCGCAGCAGGGATCTGCGCCCTTGCACTGGAGTCGAACCGGGAGCTCACATGGCGGGACATGCAGCACATCGTGGTGCGCACTGCGCGGCCCGCGAATCTCAAATCTCCCGACTGGAAAGTCAACGGAGTGGGGCGAAATGGTGAGTTGAACACGGTCAAACTGCTTCAAAACTGTACGAAAAGTTACATCTGTTCGGATCAAATTTCTGCACCTTTAAAGGGCAAATCTAAAATTCTTTCAATTATTTATTATCTTGATACACTGATCTCTTAAATTGACTGAGTATATTGAGAATTAAATCAATGATTTTTCCCAAAACACTCAATGAAATGCTTCATATTTATCTCGAAAAGGAAGCAAAAGCGAGCAAAATTGTATTCAACTTTTTTTGTTTGAAATATCTCAAAGAATAACCCCCTGAAATAAGAAATTACTGATATTACTTACGTTTTACTCTATATACAGGGTGTTAAGAAAAAAGTATCCAATATTTTAGGAGGTGCTAGTATGCATCAAAACAAGAAAATAATGTCTAATAAACATGGGTCGTACGACACTTACTTTCTGAGATCTGAAAACTTGTTCATAGGAGGTGCTCAATGTGACGTCCATTCTTGGCAATGCATTTTTCTGCCCTACAATACAGCAGGCTACTAGATAATCATACCGTAGTTGACATCCCTGGCATGGAATACTGATACGTCGCAAGAAATACTGAAAGTTTGCGGATATGAGCAGGGTTCAGCAGAGATCGTGTTGTGAATTTTGGTAATCAGCATGTGTGGGCTGATGAAAATCCCCATGCATTTGAAGAAACAAGGCATCAGCACCGATTCTCAATCAACTTATGGGCAGGCGTTCTTGGTGATAGATTAAGAGGGCCATACGTGCTACCACAGAGATTAACTGGGGCTCGTTATCAGGACTTTCTTATTAACGTATTAAAACAAGTTTTAAAGAGTGTGTGATTCCTTACACCGAGGGCAGAGGAATGCATTACCATGAATAGATGTCACATTGAGCACCACCTATGAACAAGTGTTCAGATCTCAGACAGTATGTGTTGTAGGACCCATGTTTATTAGACATTATTTTCTAGTTTTGATCCATACTAGCACCTCCTAAAATATTGGATACTTTTTTCTTAACACTCTGTATTTAGTCAAACGTAATTTGTATATCGTAGGTAAGACTTCACTTTACATAACAGGAAAATCCATGAAAGCAATCAAATAAATATTGAAATACATTTAATTAAACACAATAATGGAACATGGAACTCACCAAGAATAAAGAATGAAACTGGTATGATGAATTTATTGAAGAGGGGGGGGGGTAGTAGTAGTGGTGGTGGTGGTAGTGGTAGTGGTAGTTGTTTTATTTTGCCTGGCAGAGTTAAGGCCATGAGGCCTTCTCTTCCACTCAACCAGGTTTCAGTAATATACATGAGATACAAAATTTGATTACAAAACAACACAATAAGAAAATACCTTAGAAATTACATAAAATATAGTAGGAAATTACAATAGACAAGATCAGTTGCGTAATATAAAATTACAAATAGTCAAGATCAGTTACATAATATATAAAATAAAGTAGAAAATTACACATAATCAAAATCAGTTACATAACATAAGGGGAATACACACACACACACGCAATTTATAAGACCTAAAATGCCCGAGACAAATTGGACGATTAATTTACTTGAGATATATTATTCAGTTAATATACTAATTGGAGAATACATATGGGTGACAAGACATAAAATGTTGATTAGCAGAGTCCTACTAAATGGCATACAAACACAAATGATTAAGTAATATATGAAGATAATACAAAAAGAAAAGGATAGGGTAGGAGGACTATGCCTTAAGTCGATGTAGATTTTGTTACTCTTACAATGAAAAATTGGAGAAGGGAAAACGATCATGGATAAAAAAAATACTCAAATCATTTTTTTTTTTAGTTCAAGGGAGGGAGGTGCAAACCCGGTAACTCCCCCTTGCGTACGCCCCTGTTTCAATGTAAGTTGTTTTTGCTGGTTGTTGATGTAGGTTAAGAGGGGATTAGGACTGTGGGGAAGATGTGTCAAGTCTGGTGAATGAAACGGAAGGTAGCCAGATTTTCAGTAATCGCCACAATTTGATGTGTTTCAGTGAGCCATTCCTTTGGCTACGGGCTGATGGACGCCTATGCAATGGTGAAGCTTGCCCGCAACTGGAAGACTGTCCCCGAGCAGCACAAATGCGAAGTTTCAGCGCCACATACAGACAAGTGAGACCAAATCTTATACTTGCTAGAGCCACGCAACACTCACATTTAAACCAAGCACACTGCATTTTTAAATATTAAGACTTGCCTTCTTTATTATACGAAGCTCATCCAGAAAGTAAGTTTCCTGATTTTTTCCCCTTGAAAGTAAACTTAATTAGCCGTGTCAATTGTGCATGCGTAACAGATCTATGACATATCAATCATATGCCAGCCAGACAGGTCCCGCCTGGTGCCAGTAGCGTGGCAGCAGTGGTCCAAAGTGGAAGCTCTTATTCCTTCTCCCGCCGCCTGCGAGGTTCGGTCGGTGATAAAGTTCTTTAATGCACAAAGCATTGCGCCAATTGAAATTCATCGGCAGCTCTGTCAGGTCTATGGGCCGAACATCATGAGTAAGCAGATGGTGCGTCGCTGGTGTAGGCAGTTTTCGTGATGAAGAGCGCAGTGGGCGATCGTCCCTCATCAATGATGATCGCGTTGAGCTGGTGCGGCAGTGCATCATGGAGAACCGTCGCTTCACGATTACGGAGCTGAACAGCCATTTTCCGCAGATATCGCGATCCTTGTTGCATGAGATTGTCACTAAGCACCTGCTGTTCAAAAAAGTGTGCGCCAGGTGGGTGCCGAAAAACCTGACATCCGAACACAAAATGCAATGTTTAAGAGCAGCACTGACATTTCTGCAACGGTATCACGATGACGGTGACGAGTTCCTCGACAGGATCGTCACGGGCGATGAGACTTGGATTTCGCACTTCACCCCGGAAACCAAGCAGCAGTCAATGCATTGGCGGCATAGTGGATCTCCGGTCAGGACGAAATTCAAACAGACGCTGTCGGTACGGAAAGTGATGTGCACGGTGTTCTGGGACAGGAAGGCATTCTGCTCATTGACTTCCTTCCAAGAGGTGAAACAGTGAACGCTGACCATTGCTGTGAAACACTGCGAAAATTGCGACGTGCCATTCAAAACAAGAGGCGTGGAATGTGTACTGCAGGTGTTGTGCTCCTCCATGACAATGCTCGTCCACATACGGTTTGGCGCACAGCAGCTCTTTTGACGGAATTTGGCTGGGAGTTGTTTCATTAACCACCCTACAGTCCTGATCTTGCTCCCAGCGATTTTCACGTTTTCTTACACCTCAAGAAATTCCTGTCCTCCGGTGAGCGTTTTGGCAACGACGAAGAGCTGAAGACGTCTGTCACACGCTGGCTCCATTCACAGGCGGCAGAGTTCTACGACAGAGGGATACAAAGTTGATCCCACGATATGACAAGTGCCTCAATTCTGATGGTGGCTATGTTGAAAAATAGCTGAAACAATGCCGTACCTGTTGCCAATAAATGTTTTCCTGAAAGTGTGTGTTCTTTGTTTTTTAATAGGGAAACTTACTTTCTGGATGCGCCTCGTATTAGGCCGAGGAAACTTGTTGATTCTGTATCCATCTAAAAAAAACTCCGCCACAGACATTTTTACGAAATACATTTACATTGTTGGAAGAAAAATACCTAGTTATTAAAAAAGAACAGTCTCTGTATTCCTTAAAAATAATTTCTTACTATCTAATGTTTTTGCTTTAATTATTATTTGCGAAGATCTACCTCGTTTCTTAGGTTACAGGCATTATAACCTTTGAAGTGAATGAAATCTGAGATTTATCGACACCAGATTCTTGTAATTAAGGAATCACACAGAAAAGAATAACCGTTTAACATTTGGATCTGTATCTTTTTATTGATTTGATTGGCATTGATATGCAGTAAGCATCTGTCTGTTCCTTTCAGACTCATCCCAGCAAAGAGCCATGTCAGTCTTCAGCTCCACGTGAAGGAGTGCGCAGGTGTCAATTTTCTCGAACACGTCCAGGTAAACTACATTGAAAATATAGTATTTAAAATGTAATACCCTAACTAACAATAAGAAAACGAATTACGGTAACATACGTCATTTTTGCTCTAAAGTAATCAGTGTCGTAGCCTTCGGAAGTGTACATGCCACTAATTATATCGAGAGAAAATGTCTACTCCATTTTCGTTATTTTTTCTTTCATCATTGTTACTTATTGCACACATTGTTGAACAGATTGTAATTTTGCAACATGTTATTAAAAAAGTTATTTTGGTCCACGGTAAAATACTAATATTTACTCCATTTACAGTATATTGTGTATTTGGTATAGAAGGAAATAATCATCTTTAGGGAAATATTATTTTATTAGTAGGCTTTTTATCCAGAGAAAATACCCATCTTTAACGCAAAGAAAAACTTACGAATCCCCTCGGATTATACCGTGCGTTTTTTTAAACGAAACATCATGGCGGAATGCGTATTTTGTTTTTTTTGTAACGTTCATTATTGTTAAAATCTTTTTGTAATAATAATGTCATGTCATTATCACGGAAGTCGAAACTATTTAACGTGTTCGGTTCCTTTAAGGTTAAATTCACTTACTAACAACAGTCAATATTGTCCACCATTTTGCAATCAGAACAGCTGGCCGGATTGCGTTTTTTTGTTTTCTTTTTTTTCTGCAGCGCTGCATGAAATGAAGCGCATTATAGAACTGCTGTAAAAAATGAACACACAGGTACACTTCTAACCACTATCGTTAAGGTCGCATGGTGAAGGTAAATGAAGTTTTTAGGAATGTATTTTGATAATGCGCCAAATATGTTGTTGTATATATCATCTTTTCAATCAAACAACTTTCTACACCGCAGAGAAAAGTATGCACTATATTTAACTCTGGTTTTCGTAGTATATCATATTTCAATCTGATGTGACATTTTACACCTAGAATCATACTACCCACAGTGTCACATTGACCTTCATGATCTTGTGTATGACTTGATAACTATATTAAAAAAGAGATGTTTCCAACACTCACAAAAAAACTTTCCTTGTCGTACGTAGGGTATTTGTCATTCACGTTGTTCTCCGTGTTGTAGGCCAAGGTGAGTCTTATGTCGTCAAGAAGGGGTGATCTCCAGATCCACTTGACGTCCCCAGCAGGGACACGAGCCACGCTCCTTGCACGCCGCCCACACGATGTCTCTCGAGCGGGCTTCCAGGCCTGGCCTTTTATGTCCGTCCACACGTGGGGAGAGAAGCCCTTCGGAATATGGCAACTGGAAATCCACAACGAGGGCCGCTTTCTAGGTATGTAGGGCAGTCATATCTCGTATAGTTTAATCTCAACTCCATTCTTCTTCTCTATGCTACACACTTTTAGGTAGGTTAAACAAAGAAGAGTTCCTCATGAATACTAAGAGAATTTCTGTGTCTCTAATTAAACCGTCAATAATTGGAAAGGTTTTGGAAAGCAGAAGTGACAATCATATCTTTTGGTTAGTTCAATTTTGATGTTGCACATATCGCAGTTTGATATTGAAAATAGTGTCTTCTTCACCACTGAAGTGACTCAAAACGTTTTATTCAAGCAGTTTTCTGAATACGATATTTTTTTGATGTTACATTAACTTCATATTTTAAACCATACTTTTGTTTGCTTTTTCTTTTTCTTTTTATTTTATAACACAAATGTAGTACATTATTGAAGTAAGTAGGCCTATTAAATGTTATGTACAGTATTCTTAATTCTATAGTTAAGAACAAATGGAAATAAAGTTGTATATTATTATTATTATTATTATTACTATTATTATTACTATTATTATTATTATTATTATTATTATTATTATTATTATTATTATTATTATTATTATTATTTACTGTATTGTATTATCATGTTGGGTCATTGGTAAACATTTAATTTTTGTTATAATTGAATCATAAAATAATTTTAAGCAACAAATCATTCATTGTTGATTCACATGTAATATAAATTCTGATGAAAAAAATAAAATTCTTTAATGCAATATACAGTGATGCTAGAAAGTTTAGGGACACTTTATAATTCTTATGAAATGCTACCCTGGTCTTAAATTTATAGAGAAATTAACAATGTTTTTAACTGTTGATTAGCAATAGGAAAGACTGATTTTTTGGTTCATTTTCGGTATTTATATGATGACTGTTACTTCTTATAGAGAATTTATGTTTTTGAAACAAAATAAAAAATCTTACATTTTCGCTATTAAAGTCCATTCAACAGTTGCAGATGAACTGACCAATAACAAAATTTCCCCATTTTTTTAACTTCAAACCTTAGGAACTGCTAGAACATTCACAAAGAAATTTTTTTTGCAAATATTAGATCCTTACTAATTTACATCATCCAGCAACAGTTGAAAATCGAGCACCAATATTAGTTACTCATTCATTTTCAATTCAATACTGAAAATGTAAGATTTTTCTATTTTGTTTGAAAAACTTATAAATTTTCTATAAGCACTAACAGTCATCATATAAATATCGGAATTTTACTAAAAATTAGTCTTCCTATTGTTAATCAACAGTTAAAACATTGTTAGTTTCTCTAATAATTTAAGGCCAGGGCAGAATTTTATAAAAATTATAAGGTGTCCCTAAACTTTCTAACAACACTATTTTACATTCTGTGAGACTGAATGAAACGTGTTAATATATGTTAATGTTTTCACCAGTCAGCCTGGTTGACTCAGTTGGTATGCCCGAGGTTACGGGTTCGATCCCAGGCCAGGTCGATGGCATTTAAGTGTGCTTAAATGTGACAGGCTCATGTCAGTAGATTTATTGGCATGTAAAAGAACTCCTGCGGAACAAAATTCTGGCACATCGGCAACACTGATATAACCTCGGCAGTTGCGAGCGTCATTAAATAAAACATAACATTTTTTAACATTGTTTTCACCACGTTGTTGTAATAGAATCTCAGAGCTTTCATAGTACCGGTATATAAAATAATATTTACCGATACCTATTGTTGTAATTAATTACATGTTTCATGCATGAAGAAATTCATACTAAATCACAAATCTTGTAATATTGTGAATTTATTAATATTTCTGTGATGTATGTAACTAATGACCGTTGATATATAAAATCATGGAGCCATAATCTCCATGCTCCCATGGGCCTTCATGGCGTGTAAAGGGGATACCCTCACCTTACACTATAATAGGGATAGATAGAAGTGATAGATGAATGACAGGGAATATTTCTTCCTCTACTTCAGTGCAGTCTCTGTTCTTTATCTTTATTTTGCTGATCGACAAAAAAAGGTCATACCGTAATCTTGTACCTCACTGTTGTCATAAGTTATATCTCACGTGACAGTTACACAGATAAAATTTGTTTCCAAAAATTCGTTGAGAAATTCACGTTGAAAAGGCAACACCGACACAGATAACAACTAAAATGTGAACCAGGAAGTGGAGAAATTAGTAAAATAATGTCGATTGGTGAAAAAAGGTGATACAAAAAGTAGTGGAGGTATCCTATGTCCATTTTACATTTCTGGCTAGCCCTAATTTAATCGTCCAACCTTCAAAATATGTGGTGAAGGAGATCTGAATGAATACTGACATAACAAAGACCCGCCCTTGGTGATAGATGTAATTGTGTAAATATGTTTACTCACTATGTCTCTCTTCAGTCGATGCTATGAGGTGAATTGTAAGTATTACAGGCAATCGTAACTACTCCTTATGTGCTGTAAAGTTTTCAGTAAGCAGAGTGGAACTAACCATCATCAACATACACCAGAAATAGTAGACTGTACAAGAGTAAATATAACTCAAATAGTACTGAAATCAGAAGTAAACACTGAAATAATGAAACAATTGTCTTTACAGACAATTAATATTAGGTATCCTCCACAAAACTGGCTTCATTTATACACCGACGGATCCTTGATCTCCAGAGAACAAGGTGTCGGTGCAGGTGTTACGTGCTGTCTCTTCTCACTTTATAGATCTCTTGGGTATGAAACAACAAGTTTTGATGGAGAAATCATTGCAATAAGTGAAAATCTCAGGAATCTTCTATGCCACATCAATAAATTTAAGAATGCAGTTATATTGTCAGACTCCAAAGCAGCTATTCTATCAACAGTCTCTCAACACACACCTTCATCTCAAACAGCAGAAATAACTAAAATGCTCTCTCAATTAATATCACTCAATAAAAGAATTGTATTTCAATGGATACCATTCCGTTGTGGAATTCTGGGAAACGAGAATGCGGATGCTTTAGCAAAGATGGGCAGCATTGCTACTTACAGACCTGTTACTAAATCTGCGTATTACTCTGTGAAAAGATTTATTAAATCTACATACTTAGACTTCAACAAACTGTAGCTGCATTTAGATTGGCAACAGGCCATGACTGTTTGGCCAAACACCTGCATAGAATTGGAATATATCAGTCCCCTAACTGCCCATTGTGCAACTCAAACCAAGAAATGGATTCGGAACACCTCAAAATCTGTGCTTCAGTGGCTGGTCATGATAATGTCTTTGAAAAATATTGGAGTGCAAGAGGTCAAATGACTTTATTGTCAAAAGCCTGGCATTAGAAAACAACAACAAAGAAGTAGTAGTAGGAATGAGTCATAGTTACAATATAAATACATTAATTAATAGACAGTAAACAATATTAAATACATTATACAAGAATTACGTTCAGTTAAAAATTAAATTCATAAATTAGAAATTACAAACGAAAGTGTAGAGATATTGCAAGACTATTACATAAGTTTGCAAATTTGTATATAATTTTAAACAATAAAAAAATTATAATGCACAAAATTGGCTTAAGGTACGGTCACACGTCGCTACTTTTGCTGTGCAACTTTTGTACTGCAGCTGCAAAAGTTGCGTGTCGTGTTCACATGTAAGCCAAAAGTAGCGTACTGCACGCTACTTTTTGTGCTGCGCAACCCGAGTGCAGCAAAAGTTGCAACTGGAGGTTTGGAGTCTGTTCACACACAAAGCGCTACTTTTGCAGCCGCAGTCATGCTGCAGGTTTCCATCTCTGTGTTGATTTCTCAATATACATTTTGTGGTTATGTTCGCATTATTAAGAAACTCATACGAAAGCTTACTTATCTATTATTTGCTCTTCTGTCCTAACTAGTATTCAGAAATTGGTATTATTTTTACTATAAAGCTTTTAAAAATGCCTGTAAACTTAAATGATACCAACAGCATATTCACGTAAACAATGTTGGCAACCCTCCTGTTTGAAACTATAGATTGACAAATCGAACTGAAACCCTGACCGAGTTACTACGTGAGCGCTGGCTGTCTTGGGAAGGAGCAAGTGAGAAAGCACGGGGAGAAGGAAGAGAGCACTATGCACTATGTACTTGCAGGTCCACTCACAGTTTGTCACACCTACTAACAAAAGCATTAAAAGGTTGACTAGTTGCCTGCAATGCTAGCATAATGGAACCTTCCTAGCCGACAGTCGAGGCAGAAATGAAGAATCCGTTATTGTGGTAATACTGGAGAGTGGTTCTTCTATTGGTCGCGATGCCCACACACACCCTCTCAGATATTTACGTGGTGATTGGTGACTGAATGACGAGGAGCGACAGAGAGAGAAGAAAGAAAGAGAGAGATTCCAGAAGTTGGCGTGTTTTACGGGGTTTCACTTGAAGTTGTCAAACTATACACTACGGAAAATTAAAAAAATGAATTATATCGTCAGCAAATATGCTCAGTCTGTGTTGTGCATTTAATAACTGTTAAAAATAATTTATTTTCATCACGTCTAACATTAAAATATATCCAAACAAAAGTATCAATGGCATATTTGGGTGGTAACACTGGTCGCAACCACAGCAAAAGTTTCAACAAAACCGATATAAAAAATGTGTGAGTGCCAACAACAGTCGGGAGAAATGAACCATATGTTCTTTCAATGTCAACTCCATAAACAATCCATAGACCAACTAATACACGACATCAGCCAAAAACTAGGATTTGGACCCTGGAAGATTCCAGACATATTAGTTGAAAATGAAATCCAGATAGGAAAACTCTTATATACCCACATGAAAATCTGTAAAATGAAAATAAAAAAAAAAAAAAACACACAGTCAGACTCTCAATATACTTTGATATTACAGTGATAATTGTTTCGCAAAACACTTACAACGCCAAAATCGAACGAAAGAGGATCGATATAGCATCAGAAAACAAAAGAAGAAGAAGAAGAAGATGCTGCGGCTGCAACCCTGAGAACCCTGTTCACAGTCGCTACTTTTAAGCTGCGCGCAGCATGAAAAAGTAGCGAGCAGCAAGTTCGACAGCCGCTACTTTTCGGGTTGCACCGTTGTTCACACGTCGCAGTATGAGAGTTGCGCAGTTTTTTGTACTGCAGCACTGCAAAAGTAGCGAAGTGTGACCATACCTTTAGTTACAAATATTATATACTGATCTATCCTCCAGTATGGAGCACATAAGGAGTGGGTACAGCTGTGTGTGTGGGTGTGTATTCCATGTAGATCCTAGCGAATGCATACTAATCCCTGGTCGCTTCTCTCCCATTACTAGGGCGCGCCACTCTGCAAGAATGGGCTCTTATATTTTACGGTACAGCAGTCACACCTGACGGGCACGGAGGGCACAGCCCGCCTATTCCCCCTCTGCGCCCTACCAACACAGGTTCCTCTTCGTCCCTGAAACCTCCTCGCCCAAACCTGGTGCTCATACCACCCTCCTACCCTGTGTCACCGCCAAAGATATACAAGAACTCACACAAGAACAGGACGAAAACAGCGAAACTAACACCGCCACGCACACTCCTCACCACCACTCCTGCAAACCTCCCTTTCATGAGGGTGCTTCAGCCCACCTCGCCGTCCGTCCCTAAACCTCGGATTAAGAGCACCACCACACCAGCTCCCACCCTGTCCAGAAGGCCCAATACCCGGCCCGTTACCACCAGTACCACATCCACGACCACCTCCTCCACATTCACCAATATTACTCTGCCCCCACCACTCACCACGTCCAATATCACGACCACTTTTACTACCACCACGTCCACCACCACTCATACGACCACCGCAACCACCACTACTACCACAACGTCGCTGGGCAGTGATCTGACCATCCTTCTGGAAATTCCTTCACACTCTCCACCTAAAGTGCCAGAAGATATTTTCAAGCAGTACCCCAAAATCCAGAAAGTGTATCCGGTGTACTCCCTTAGCAAGAGCAGGATTGACCCATCCTCCTTTCACCCTGCTTCTAACTTGGTGCCCAACCTGGAGCTCGTGCAGGAGGGCTCACGACTCCACCAGGGAGAAGGCAAGGCCTCCCACTTCATGCTAATGAATGCAGATCCTCTGCCTGTTGTGTGTGAAGCATGTCCTTTTGCAGCTGGAACCACTGTCTGACCAGTACAATACACATTGTAAATTGTAGGCCTACTTCGTGACAACCACATTCCTTATCCCTTTTTGTTTCGTTTGTGTAGCTTTTGGTATACAGGAAAAGAATTTTGATGCTGTAGAAAGCAGTTTCGAGACGTTGCAAATACATGTTTTTAGCATGTCTAGTATATTATTTATTTTTTGTTAGCCTTGTGTGTGTCTCTTTTTCCATTTATGTTGCCTGTCCGTCTTCCTAACCTCTGAAATTCTGGATATTTGGATATTCAATATCAAATGTTGATTCATATGAGCTATTTCATCTCAAGTCGACCGAAATATAGAGAAAAGTGACCTTACAATTTCTAAATACAATGAAACTTTTTTTGTACGTAGAGAACTGTGATACAATGCTTTGTGCAAAGTTTGAAGCATCAGAACTTAATAGTGTTTAAATTAAAAATATTTAAATTTATCGTATTTTCATAAAATTAGCAACTTTAAACTGTTGTAGCTCCGAAACCCTTTCACCCAGTGATCAAAATCATGGTTTATTTTGATGCTGAGAAATTAAAGTTTATATTGACATGTAAACAGACTTTCTTACATTTTATGGAAATGGAGAAATTTAGATTTTTCCTCATTAAGACACCTTTGGCTAGGAAAAAATATTTTAAAAATATATAGTTAGATTCTGCTTTGAAAGTACAAATAAACACATATTTTTTACTAATGGTATGTTGATAAAGTATTGAAAATATCAAATAAAGAAAATAAATAGTATGCGCGTGAACTAACCAGCTGACTGTGAGACTGGAGGTTGCCGAGACAAGCAAGGCCAGGAGACAAACACGTGATGTGTCGTCTAGCAGTCATGGCTGTGCTAGCTTCATCACAGGTTTTCATAAACACAGGAGTAAAATGACGCCCAATAGTCGCTTATCTTCAGCTCTCGGCCAGTGTGTGCGGTACTGGGCTGTTCAAGTCTAGGCGTGTGAAAATAATCTATTTAATACCCTCGAAACTTATTCCCGTATCACTAAGGAAACAATGCCGAATCCCTCTTAATAATGCAAGGTTTTTTCTCAATATTTTTTTACATTTTTACAAATGGCCAAAAAGCCTAAAAGCAAGTAAAATCAGATTATCTCTCTCTCTCTCTGTGTACAATAAAAATAAGAATTACTTCTTATCATAACCTACCAAATGTCAGCTTCAAAATAAGCTCTCGTTCAATGTTCTGCAGTAAATGGTTCCAGAGTTCTGAGTGCTGAAAGAGGTTTGTTCTTATAAAATACCCTAAATTTGTCGCTCAATAATACGAAAACCGTTTGACTTTCGATAGTGTATTTTTGAAAATGCACTCCCCTCAGCACCTTGTATATGTAGGGAAAAAATTAGAGTATAAAAAATGCGAGGTTTTTTACTGATCGATTTCATATGGAATAGCCCATATGGAACACTTTTTTTTTTTTCAATCTCTATACATGGAAAGCTTTGCCCAGTGTAGGACTATAGTCCCAATGTATCACCTTGAAATATTTGTGACTGCACATCTGAATCTTGTATATGTATATGCACAATTTTTTATTTAATAATTGCATGATTTTAGTATAAAGGTTTCATTGATGTAGCGTTTCTCATTTTCTTTTTTACATGTTGCAAATGAGTTTTGCAAATTTTTAGCTTGCATTTGTATCAAAATGAGCACTTGTTGTTTTATTTGCACACTACTCTGCATTTTTTATACAGTATATTTTTTTAATTTATGACGATCACTTACAGGAATTTACTGTTGCATATTATTATTAATTCGTTTACTTATTAGCAGAGAGGAATGTAATGGATAATCACTCATTTTTACTTTTCAAAACTACAGAGGTAACAAGGACTTTTAGAATTAAGTTGAACCTAAGTTTTCACCATAATGTTATCATAGATGTCGAGGAAAATATATTTTGCTGATTACAATAATGAGTTCATGGTTTACGCATGCCATATAACCTTAACGTTAATTATTCAATTAATTGTAACCCAGCGAATAGGGATTATAAAGAATGGACACTTCGCGTCGGTACTTTTGATGTAGCCGGACCGATTTCAATGACCTTCAAGCCAGCTAGAGCGTGAGATTCTGCTTTCTCCCTAGAGTTGGCGCTGACATCACATCAGCTAGCAGTTGACACAGCGGAAATATAACACATATAATTAATACATCTAGGTACATTATGTACTCAAATAAAATAAATTGGATCCATAAAATAATAAATCCTTCATTAACTGTAATGTCTAGACTCTAGAGTTCCTTTATAATGAGAGTTGAGACGTTGACCCCAACAACAATTAAAATATGTAATGATTTGATAGCGCTGAAAATGGAAAAACAAAACTCTTACGAGAAGTAAAACCATATACCTATATTATATTATATTATATACAAATATTAAACGAATTCGATACTTAATTTCATAATGTATTATATTATTTTATAATATAATTTATGATATCTGAAATATAAAATATTATTATTACAACTAGTTTGTCACTGAGAAATAAGGAAAAGCTGTTAACTTGGATTTATTTGAAGCAAAGCGTTACTGGAATATGCAATAAGGTAGGCGATGTTGGATCCTGTGCCTTAATTCTATTCTCAATTATTATCTTAGCGTATGCTCGATTACACTACCTCTAGCGCTTGAAAGTGGAACTAGCCGCTGGCGCACAGAGAAACAAAACACAGGAAAATTCGCTCAGTGTCCATTCTTTATAATCCCTATTCGCTGTGTAACCTACATACAACAATCCAAATTGCCAAATGACGATAGAAAACAAAAGATATGAAACAAATGAATGGGATGTATAAACAGTTGAATATTCTTTCATATTCAAGTACCATAATATCAGGCGCAATTTTGGAACTCAATGGGGAGGGAGGGTTGAATTCTAAATGCAACTAGTTTTAAACTTCCCTTTAATATCTAAATTAACATTATTTTGTAATTAAATTCAATTGAAATAATTTACTGAGAAGTTTTGAAATAAAAACCTTGTAAGGAAGGAAGTAAATGCACTTTTCGTAGATTTTACTTGGTTCCTTAGTTGGAAGAAAAGCGTCATTTATTTCTATAGTATGGAAGCTTTTATTATTGTTGAATTAATTGAAAGGAAAAAAAGAAGCTAAAGAATTATGTTTTCCTCTTGATAAATGTGACATCATAGTGCTTTTATTTTTAGTCTGCTCCTGTTTGTACTAAAATAAAGCAAATTTAATGGTATTAGTAGTATCACACAGTCATATCTGATCAAATACGTCATTTCAATACAAACAACACACAAAATAATGCTAAATGCATATACTATAAAATTAATATTCATTGTATTATTTCTTACTTTTTGCCTTCGTGGATTTGGACCTTAAAAAATGAAATACATGTGGTAAGTAGATAAACTCTCTGCATAGTTACCTCAGAAGGCTGAAAGTTTCTTTCTTACTGCCCACTCTAGATTATATTGAACTTATTAAAGTGGTAGTACCGGTATGTTTTAAGTGTTGTCAAGATATTGATAATACTTCAAACATTTAATATACCGGAAGTATCTCAAACACAGAGAACTTTATTCAACTGTTATAATGTTATAGATGTCATTATGTCATACGTGAAGTGAATGATGCGAGACAAATAAATTCTTTAAACTTGGTATATAAGAATCAGATTCAATGGTTACCAGTATAGTTCCGAAGGGTAATTGTTTGATCTTCAAGTAGGATGAGGAATTGTTGTCTTTTCTGTACTGGTAAAGGTCAGAATAGTTCAGAAGGCCTTCTAGCCTTGTTGTTTCTCTGGGGATGAATCAACTGATGCATGGTGCTGACCACATATTATCCTTTAATGCTGAAGTCGTTACAGTATAGTTGCACTACCACCTTGAATTGTATACTATATCTTTCTCATGAAATTTTAATGTGTTTCAGTTGAAAATACAAAGCATGTGTATGGTATCAGGTTTGAACTAACAGCACCTGAGTTATTTTTCAGTCAGATCCCAGAATATTTCCTCCTGTATTTCGTCCCAAATATTGTTTTGGAATCTTAGTGATTGTAGGGCTGCTATCTATTAAAAAAACTTAGAACTTCATATAATTATTATTTTAAAAAGATTTCAATTAAAGGTTAATAATACAGAAAACAGTCACATGCTAAATTAACCTGTGTTAACTCGACATTATTAAGTTTAACCCATAGGGCTAATTGTAATTTATGAACGCACAGTTCTTTGGATCTGTGGCTCTTGGAAACCACCGCTTAAGCATTTGTCATGTATGAATCACCATACACAAAATCTATAGAGCGAAACATGGAAGAAACATTCTGGATAGTTAGAAAAATGACAGTAACATTCGATGTGGTGTTAATGTTAGTGTTGCGTTGTCTCTGTGTTTGCAGGAACACTAAAAGACTGGAAGCTTGTTTTCTACGGGACAGAGACTTCACCTGAAGGCGAAGAACACGAGGAGGATGAGGAAGATGACATTCACCAGGACATCGTTGGCAGCAACAAAGTCGGACCACCGCCAATCGGAGTTGTGGAGCAGGACCCAGGGCACAATGAAGTGGAGTCAGTGATAGGCAGCGGGCGGGTGGACAGTGCCGACCTGACACGCAACGAGGTTCAGCGCACCACCACCGAGGATGACGCACCCCCTTCGTCAGGCTGCATCGCTCTCTCCAAGAAGGGTCAGCACTGTATAGGTTTGTGCCTTCTTGTTATACTCATAGCTTCGTTCGTTAACTTCACCCCCTCCCCTACATTCTCTACTTCAACTTGTGATGGACACGTGCCACTGGTAAAGTGCTCTAATTTGGGTGGTGATGGTTCACCACATTCGCAGCGATGGAGAACTGACTGTGATGATGCCATCCGGACAGAACGGACGGTCGATCCATATTCCGAGTCTGAGTCAAGATCGCACTGACTCGAGTGATCGAACACAAGTAAACATGTGCTAAGCATCTAGTGTACACAATTCAAGCACAGAGGTGCCGGTTGTAAAGATCTGTTAACTCATTCTGTTATGTTATCATGGTACAATACTCATTCCTTTACAGAGAACCATTGCTGTTCAGTAATGTCATGAAATACGTAAAAGTTGGTGGTTGTTTTTTTTATCTAGACGGGTATCAGGAAGGATTCATGTGTTACCAAATCATAGGAAACAGATATTACTGATATTATAAACCTCTTAATCTCAAGGCATGGTGCGTACAGCATTCATTTTTATTGTTATTATTATATTTACTTGAAAATGAACCTGTAAAACACCCTACAACCTAAGGCTGCACAAATTTAGTTATGTAATAGTAATATGCGTTACAAGAGCGGTATGTTGAAGTTTTCATGTCCGAGGAAAAGTTTGAAAAAGTGAAACGTAGTTGAGCTTTTTTAATTTCCGAGAATTGAAAGAAAACATACCACTCGTGTATCGTACATTATTTTGTGCGAAGATCGTTTATTACATACCTGAAAGAGGAATTTCTAATTAGTTGCAATGAAATCCATCTTGGTTTCTGTTCACTGACGGCAAATTTGCAAAACAAAAATATCTATATTCAACATTGTTGCTTTAAAATGTTTTCTGTGTTTACTATAGTCCAGCAGGCCGTGATATACGTCTGTCTTTTTTTCTCCCAGTCTATGGAATCTTGTTGATTTTTTTCACGGCTTCCTTAATGTTACTTGCATCACGAATGCAGTAACTTTAGTAGAGTTTACTTAATTTTTGCAAATATTTAAAAACAATAATTAACAGTGCAATTTAGGTGAAATTGCAGTGGTAAGTGTCCAATTTATAATTATTACTATATTGAACGTCTCTAAAAATAATATGTTAAAAGCCTAAAGCAGTAAAATCAATATGTCACTTAAGCGGTAAGAAGAGGGAAATTGTTATGTGTGTTAGGTTAGGAATACTGAATGTGGAATTTTACACTTTCCGCGGATTGGTTTTGTGCGGAAACCAAGCAAATACGCACGATCTTGCACAAAATAACTTACGAGTTTGGATGAACGTTTTGGTGAATTAGTTATTATAAGAAAACAAAATACAGGCTAATAAAAAAAAGAGGTTATAAGCTTCGGTAATATGTAATATTCACTGAAAACAAAATAAATTACCGATATAGTTTTTATAACCTCAAAAACAAATTGTTACCCCTCTCTCTTTGATTTTATTATCATCGCAGCACATTCTCAAAGTAATTTTAATTCTTTTTAATATAACTTTCAGCCTTTCATAATCTACTGATCTAACCTAGATGTTGATAAAGCGTCGTAAAATAATCTAATAAAAAAATCTACTGATCTCTAAACTGCATTGGCATATAATACTCTGGAATATTCAGCACTGGTACTGATCCAAAATTCGAGGAATTAAAAGCAGTGGCGTAGCCAGCGGGTGGGCCAGGTGGGCCCAGGCGCACCCAAAAAATATGCGAATTTTTGCGTTTTTTATGGAAAATACTCAACATTAAAACTAAATCATTGATCCAGAGCAATAGTTACAGTCGATAGCATTAAGGTAAGAAGTCAAAAATGCGTTCATTTCTTCAAGATCCAATTTAACTGTGTTGGATTGGGCCTAAAAAATTGTCTGACAGTGATAAAAAGAAGGAAGCCATGGAGGCTACTGAATTGTTATATCAGCTAGAAAAATTTGACAACATATGTTTAGACGATATTCTTGCTATTGCAAATTCATTATCGGAAGCACTTCAGTCTCCGAAAATGAATATTAGTAAATGTTCGTCCTTCATTAAGGCAATGATATAAAAGTTTCAAAGCTCTGAAACGAAGAAAAATTCGACAATCATGTCAAGCATAAGGCTTTGTAATCTAGCAATTCTATCCATTGAGAGAGAGAGAAAAGTTGAGATTTGTTGAAGGACCCATCATCAGCGATCGACAGATTCGTTGCTAGGAAATCTCAACAGCTCCAGTTCACCTTATGAAGCGTTTGTATAGATATGCCTTGCATGATTTTTTATCATAATTTTGCATATCATTAAATAAGACTTCCGAGAATGAGTTTCAAGAGAGTTGACGGCAGCGGCATTGTCAGGAGTTGGGTCAGGTACTTTCTAAACCTGCATATCTGGCCCACCCAAAATATTAGTCTGACTATGCCACTGATTAGAAGTACCGGTAACAAGTCGACTATATCTGTCAGCAGATTACAGTGCAATTAAGAAATTAAAAAGCTCCTTATGCAGTGTCAGACTTGAAGTTGTATTGAAATGAGAATGGAAAATACTTAAAAAAACATTCAGAAGTGACAACAGTACCAGTACCTATAATTGTTTTGAGCTCGGTAAACATTTGATTTTAAAATGAACAATAACAAGTACTTACATATAGCTACATTCGTTAATACACTTGTGTGTCTATTTGTAATTTGTATGTAGAATCCAAGATCATGTTGCTGCTAGGAGACTGCCAATTTTTATAAATGATACATCGAATCCTTGCAGTTACAACACACTGTTGCCAAAATTAATATAACACTACAAAAATGCGCTCCAATTTTTATCAATATGTAGCAGTGAATACTGAAGTGTATTTATGCACTAAATATACAAAATGTAACAGAATGTAACAGAATAACTATTCCTAATTTTCTGATGTGATAGAGGGCATGAAATTAAACATTTTTCTTAAAAAATATTGTTCGGAAATGCTGCATTTTCAAGTGATAGTGGTATGAAGGAAAAAATAAAATAATCTCAACTTGGAAAGTTACTTTATTTGTATTCTAGGGTTACACAGTAACTGTTTTTTGTCTAATATCAGATATTAAGAAAATGGTATTGACAAACTATAGAAACTGTTCAAAATTGCGACCGCCATTGTTGACACAGATTATAACGTCATATGATTGGACAAATCCTTCGAAATATCTGTGATCGGTTATGAAGATCGTCAGCAAGAATAATTCTAGCAACTAATTTTTCTGCTGTGTCGATGGATGTTTCATAAATAATTGATATAATAAGACTCCAAACACAAAAATCAACTGGAGTCATGTCTGGGGAACGTGCTGGCCAAGCAACTGGACCTGCTTTCCCTATCCAACGATTCGGAAAATGTACATCTGACCACTATCTCGAAGACTTTGATCCAGTCTTGAAAGTGTTGTATGGCAAGGAATATGGAGCTGAGGGTGTTGCTCCTCATAGAGTCACTTTGCCAAATTATGCATGTCTGCAAGCTCAATATTTGTATACCATTGCATTTTAATACCATGAAATTTAATAAACAGAATTCACAGATATTTTATGACATACAACAACAAACTAACTTCAATTATTATTTCCATGGTAACAACACAGTCTAGTATATACGGTCACGAAGCTCAATACGTAGGAAATATGCATCCAAAGAGCGTATTCCAAATCTCAGTGCTGAGCAATCCGATGGCATCATGGTGTTCCGAATTTCAATGATGACGTCACTGATGCTCCACCGGTGTCGCACCGATGCCATCAGCTTGCAGAGGTGGTTGCAGTCTCCATCAGTCACCATCAGTGAATCTGATTGGTTCTTGTATAGGGCGGAAATTAGCAGACGAATGACATCGTGCACTGTTGTGTCATGGCGGTGTGTTCTTCTGTATTGTTTGTAATGAGCAAAACGTAAAAACCATATGTTAATGGCTTATGAGCGAACATGTCAACAGACCAGTTATTACTACCGGTTCAAGAAATAAATTGTTAATGCTCTCTTTTCTTTGAACAAGAAATTTCGCAAAATCTTGCTAGCGTAGCACAGACAACAACTTGTACAGCCGCCATGATAGCCATCGAACCTTCAGCAGTTTTGTTCCTATTTCACTGCAGCGTGACGTCATTATCGTCCACCGGTCCGGTGAGATTCAGAATACGCTGATAGGTAGTTGCTAACCACTAGGATCGCTACTATCGCCTCATTACAGACAATGTGAAATAGTACCGGCACAGTCTACTGTTCCTAGTACCCTCAACAACTCAAGCTTCGTGACACTATATGCTAGACTGAAATATAAATGCAGCCATAATGTGAGTGATGAGCTCTGTATTTTATATAAAGCATTTCCGGACACTATTTTATTAAGAAAAAATATTTATTTTCATGTCTTGTACCACGTCAGAAAATTAGGAATAGTTATTCTGTTACATTCTGTAGAATAACTTTCAATTGTTTAACTATTCCCACTTGTGATAACTGATAAGTCTGATGAAGTTGCGTTATATTTTCATCCATTTTGTTAATTTTAATAGCCTCTCTTACTGCTAATTGATTTACACAGAATGTTAAAATAAATTACGTATAAGTAAACAGGTGCATCTTCATATTCGGTAACAAGTTCCAATTTATCTAAATGTTATTTTAGAGGCCATAGAAGTCGGTTTGGAAGTTTCCATGTTTGAGGTTAAGAGGTTTGCAACACTTACACTGGGGACTCAGTGCAATACTATAGACAGCGCTATGAGCTTTGTAACTATCGCCCTCTATACAGTGATTTATTACTCCAGCACTGCCATGTTTTGTTTCGTTGCATCTTGTAGAACAAGCAGACTCAATGAGATTTAGGTGCATCCAACGGAGGAGATCCTGAGTGTGTTAACCGTTTCTGGATCTTACAACTTGCTCAAGAGAAAAAGAGAGAGAGAGAGAAAGAAATACGAGGTGTGAGCTTTTTATTGACACAAGTGGAAGGTGGCGAACCAGTGTCTTAATTTAGTGTATTTTTTGTCAGCAACTACAATCCATTATTCTTATGAATGCCTTATAATACTTTTTTAAAAAACCAGATATTCAAAAAGGAGTAAATTTCTGTAAAACACCCCAAATCATGATACAGCCTGCATTTTTATCAACAAAATTGTGTACGTGTGTGTTCATGACCAGTGCCAATTACTTGCACAAAAGAGAGCAAAACAGCATTCCTAATGGCAGTACGTGGAAGACAAAAATATTATATGAAAAAAAGTCTTAAAAAAGAAAACTGACATTGGTTGATATTCTAATTGCTGTACGTCCATCTAGTTATGGTGCAGTCATATCCAGGCAAGGTGAGAAAGTGTCACACATCAGTGGATAAGCAATGTTTGTTTTATGGATTTTTTTGCAGCTTGTGCAGAATAACTCTTATTCTGGTCTTCGATATATTGATTGTCTGTGTCCCTTCCAGTTTGATGTTTGTGCAAGGCAGTAACTCTCTGATTTATGCTGCAGATCTAATAGCAAGCTATTATAAGTAAGTTAAATATTAACCGTCATTCAGGCATAACTTTATATTTTACCAGCACTACAATCAATAGTTAAATACATGGGTTTGATAAAAAGTAATGGCAACAGTTCGATATTTCTGACATGGCTTTATTCACAGGGGTACAACATTTACGTACCTTCTATATAGTCGCCCCCCTTATTTATTACCTTTTGCCAAATGTTTGGAAGGCGTCGTACACCATCAGCGCGTCCATCTTTGTTGATGTTCCGTATTGACCGCCCTAAAGCACGGGTAAGTTCATCTCTGCTATTATACCGGGTCCCTCGCAGTGGTTCTTTCACTTTGGTGAAAAGATCGTAATCGCATTGATCATATCGGGTGAGTACGGTGGATGTTCCAGTAGTCCGCATTTTCCATCTGCCTTGGAGGTACAGCGTGGCGCAGTATTACCTCATCAATGTCATACGCCACAATGAACATCTCCTTCACAGCACTTTGTGTAGGGTGCACTTTCTTTGGACGAGGAGAACCGGGATGCTTCCATTCATTTGATTGGCGTTTCAAGTTTGGTTCATACGAGCGAGTCCAGGTTTCGTCCATAGCGACGATTGCGTCCAAGAAAGTCGTCACCTTCCCTTTGGTACCGGTGCAACAAGGCCTTCCCGGAATGCTTTAACCCATCGTGCAACTGTGCAATATGGCAACGCTGCATCACCACATGCATCACGCAGTCCCTGAAAACATTCTTGTGCACTATGACCTCGTGCCATTTCAATTTTGATCCAGGAACGTTGCTCTAGTTTTGTAAGAATGGTCTTAGGGCGCTCGCACTATCCCTATGAAAGTGAACGTTCTACACACTGCAGTAGATTGACAGAGTACTGTCGCCGCTGGCTGCACTAACTCATCTAACAGTCCTTGTTCATGTCCACATAGCTGGCAGCTCTCAAACGCACCATCGTCACGTGACAGCAGTGTTGCCATTACTTTTTATCCAACCTATGTATAGGCATTATCGGTAATAAAATGTCTTACACATAGCAACACAATGGAGTAGACTTGAGATATAGGCAAATAATATAAAAGGGGCATATCAGTGTCGTCTGTCAGTTGAAAAAGAGTTCAAGGTGCGTAAAAAATAAAATTATTTAGCCTATTATTTTTTCCTCTACTGGAATATCGATATATTCCATCATAGCATAAATCAGACAGAATCTGCATGTATTGCGAGCAGAGAGAGTTAAGCAAAGTCTCTTGAAGATATTGTAGCAAAGCGGATTCACTCAGTGGACTTTGGTATGCAAATAGGAGTAATATAGTTCGATGCCAGCTATCTCATCAGTGATTCAGTCCTTTCAAGTACTTAAATTCTGAAGTGACCGCTTCCATCTAAATCTGGTTTTGTCTGTTTTTTTATTCGCCATTTTATCTTCTTTCTTTTCTTCTGTATTTTCCTTTTCCTCGGTCCTTTCTTCTTCTGATTCGTAGTTTGGATAATATTTCTTGTTCCATTTTCAAATTGATTCTTCCATTCATGTCTTGAATCTCTATGAAATGATAATATTAATTTTTTAAGCCGACAGATTTCTCTGTTATGTTTATTATTTATTATTATTAACGAGAAAAATTCGCTCCGGCACTGGGGATCGAATCCAGGACCTTTACCTATATGCATTGAGCTATGTTGAGGCTCCGTCCACATCACCGGATCGAACTGCTGTCCTTGGTTTTTCCTTATGGCCTACTTCAATGTTTCGATGTTACATTATTATACATGGAGCGCACTCATATGTTAAAGTGAACTTGAATCTCTCTTATAACTAGATCTGGAACTTTATGTACCTAGATGGTTTTCCTACGTAGCTGAAACATTGTTTCTAAGACCTGTTTGTTTGTTTAGTCAGCTGTTGGAAGACAGGTTTGAACCTCATAGTCACAAGTAACAACAATAAGGCATCACTCATGAGGCAACTAAGCCAGGAGATAATGGGATAGGCTGGCTAATTCCTTTCCCCCTTTCCAAAATTAGACTTATTTAATTTCATGCACATTGTTATTTATATTTATTATTTTTTATGACCTCACTTTTGTTTTTATCTCTGGAAGTTATTCTCTGGACTGCTTCCAATTTTTAATTTTGGGTAAAGAAAATTTTGATTTGCGGCATAATTGAAAGTAGGTACAAGAAATGCTGAAATTCGACATTATATTAATAATGTATTATTCTTAAACATATGGAGGAAGTCATCTTGCTTTAGGATTCCTATTAGGACATTGATAACAAATTACTGGTACGTGGCAGATTATCTCTAAAATCTGAACTTCACATATCACTTCGAATCCTCGCCTAATAGAAGATTTCCACGAATTGCTGCTATTGAATTTCTCTCTGTGTACTAGTTCAGCGTTTCGGGAAGGCCTAATTCCCAAAGGAAATCCGGATCTGTAATAAATGAATTGTCTGTTAGCGATATTGCCCCATTTAAACCCCTCGTCATTGTATTGTCGGAAGGCTGATTAATGTAAATGATATTTGCAACATCTACTCGATTTTGTTGTGTTTATTTGTAGTATTGGAAGCAGTTATTTGCAGCATGTTCTAATTGCCTGTAAAGAAACCATATCATACTATGATACTTAAAATTGTATGAAGTTACAGGCATCCATATGTTCGAAGCTGGTTTCCGAAGAACCGAAACTATTATCTGTGTGTCTCCGAATGTTTTCTTAATGAACAGAACTCTAATTTCGTTGCCATTCTGCATTATAGTAAATGCGTTCGGAATTTGTAAGCAAAATTGTATGACGTAAATTTATTCACTAGTTCGCCAGTAACAGCTAATTCTTCTTCTCCATTTCCAAGTCATATACAATCAAGATTGTATTACATTCCATTTAGCCGTCAGTGTTGTAGAGAATTTCATTAGGATTGCTCCAAGTGCAGTAATAACTTTGACATATTTGAGGTTATTTGCGCATGTCAGACCCATCTTGGATTACTGCCTTTTGAAAGCTGTGTTCACATAGTAATGGTTGCCATGGAAATTTGTAAATATAGTAGTTGCCAGACCTCTCACTTCACTTGTTTCAAAGACTTCACTGTGTTACCATGTTTCTTGTTCGTGATGGCTGGCAACACTGCACAAACCATTCGATTGTTGAAATAAGTTTAGAGCTGGATTATTTGCAGCTTATTCAAAGATTCGATGAGAATCTCTCTCTTATTTGTACTGATATGGACAGTAGTAGTGATTTGACTACTACTCTTGAAATGTCGTGTATTGTGTTTCCTTTGTACTGATACATTACGGGAGAATAACATAACCTAGGATACTAAGCACAACAGCAGCTTACTCTGACGACATTTTCTCAATAAAGGGACCGGGGTTCGATTACTAGCAATTTGAATGATAGTTATGCTGGACAAAATGGCTGTGGGACAGTTCCCCTCCCCTTCCTCCCGATTTATCGTGTTGATGTTGCTCCCATTATCTTGATGCTGTTATTCCACTATCTCTAAGCAGTCTTGTAGTTGAAGTGGTAGCATATAACATTTACCTCGCCTTAACCAATTGTTATGAAAATAATCCATCTCTAATCTCTCCCATCTAGACTGTTCATTAGATTTGTGTAAATAATAAAATAGCTGTGGTGGAACTGGGACACCAAACATATCGGAAACCAGCATGCCCGAGTCTAGATCTGGACTTAAGCAGTGAGTGTAATGTGAGATTGAATGGTTGTGCAATTTTAGTAATTAGTATTGTTGATTGGATATGACTACATCATGAAACAGAATGTTTAAGTGTGTATGACATAACATATTTCAAGTGCAATTATACAAGTGCGTTGCCAAAACAATTTAAAAAGTGAAAATGGGAGATTGAAGGACATTGAACTGAGACATGTACCAATTTTACAATCAGTATTACTGTTGCTCTGTAAGCGCGTGGCATATTTATCTGTAGATACTCCTGGTTGTGCTTTATCAGTATCATCATGTGTGAAGGGAGCGCTATAGTAACTGGGTTGTATAAAAGACTGTACTTGTTACTTATTGACGAAACCCTTTGCTTTACAGTTGTAACTCTTTGAACAGTGGGAGGGGTGCGTCTGCGCGAGTGTGTGGATGTGAGTAAGTGATGTTAACTAGCTACTAAAATGGGTAGAGTTTAAACTTGTGTCGATTTTCCA
This sequence comes from Periplaneta americana, assembly GCF_040183065.1. Lineage (NCBI taxonomy): Eukaryota > Metazoa > Arthropoda > Insecta > Blattodea > Blattidae > Periplaneta > Periplaneta americana. The sequence continues at coordinate 21,896,549 of NC_091127.1, read as the reverse complement.
ACGTTCCTGAAATATTCCGTAGACTTAATTGTGATGTAGATATAGATATTGGTTCTCAACTTTTTAACTGTCGTGTTGTGTTGGGGCGAAATTTGTACCTCTTGTTGTTCACCTTTTCTTTTATGAAGGTGAAACTTACGATTAAGTTGTTTATGTCTTAGAAGAATTAAACAGGCGTCCACCGAGTTACGTAATTTTTTTGTGCTCGACCATGCCGAAATGTAGTAATTATACACCTGTTAGCAGTCCTTTAATGCATGTCATTAAAGTACACCTATAAATTAAAGTTCAGGTTTTCGATTATTCTCGGATATGCAATTGAAAGACGAGGGAAACGTCACGGAGGCTTGAAAATCCAATACTGTCGCAGAAGGTTATGTTCTGTTATTATAATAATTAGCGTTAATTGTAAATAATATTCAAATAAATTCAATTTGTCATCTCGTTTTTCAATTCTAAATCAATTTCCAGGTTATACATTCTCTGCATTACATCAAGGTCAATGACATTATTGTTCCTCGGAAAAAATCAATACTTTCGCGTCTGCGCACATCTCACAATTCACGAACTATGATCAAGGTCACTTCCGATTTTCTGTCAGATACAAATAAAGTGAATACTTCTTAATAATTTCAAGTTAGAAATATTTTCGAGCATAAAAAGTCGTATGAAACTTGCCTATAATGGTAATTAAGAAGCTCTTATGAAAATTATGAAACGAGCGCAAGCGAGTTTCATAAACAAACATACTTGCGTCTTAATTACTGTCATTATAGGCTCGTTGCATAATGTAGGCCTGCCATTATCTTTATTTCACTCTAGCACATGAACTTTAGAACAAACTCGTAAATTGCAGTGTCACCACGTATATTTTACTTCTAGTAGTAAGTACGTTAATATGGTTATCACTGCGTTCATGTGTTCCCTTTTAGCAATAACGTGCTAAGGTGTAAATCGTCATCCTTAGACATTGCACACCTTGAACAATAAGCGACAGATCGTTGGTACACTGAAGATGATGATAATGTATAAGCGTGTGCACAGGTGGTGTTGGTGGTGCTTGGGTACCTTACTAATGATTTTCTATGCTTGAAAGATATTATAAAATAATTAAAATATATCAGTAATCAATGAGTAAGACATCATGAATATTTGTTTATGATTGAGATAAGTAGTAAACGAAATGGAGCAGACTAACAGTGCGAGAGGGCAAAAATGTGCAAAATCTAATAAAAGTGCAAGTGATAAAAAACTACACAGAAGAAAATGAAGACAGAATCTTTTCACTTAACAGACGTCTGGTTTTGTAGGTGAAAAAGTGGCTTTTTAATGTATTTAAAGTTTAATGTACAAAATATAAACTTAAAATAGTCATCAATATTTGTTGTTAAGCCGAACTATTATATATTTTCACCAAAAGTAATTTTTAGAATAGTATTTTTAAATAAATTTAAACAAAAAGTAAAAAATCTTAAGTACTAATTACAAGATTGTTTGCAAGGCCCAAGTGACAGCTTACCGTTGCTACCTGATCTACTCCAGGGACATAACGGGTTTTTTTTTTGTCTATGTTTTCAAGTGTGAACAATGTAAAGAATAAACACAATATGCGGCATGTGAGATCCACGAAAACCACTTACATCTTTGTCTGACTCTTCCCTTTCGCATGACTGACTATTTTTTTTTCTTGGCCTAGCCAAAAGTGCCGTTGTTTTGGTATTTCCGATTATTTGGGTGCCGGATACGAATTTTACTGTATGTATGTCATGCTGACTTTTATTATTATTTTAAATTTCTTTTCCCTTATTTTTCATAAAATGTTTAGAATCGTTATTTATTTCAAATATGAGAAGTGCATAGTGATTTCAAATTTCTTGAACGATGTGCTATTTAATATACGTTTATAGCTAATATTTACAAAAGTCTGACAGTATAAGATTTATGAGCTTGTTTAAAAATGTAAGGGGTTGAACTGTGGTGTGTGGCGTTTGTTCTGTTTTCATTAAAAAAACTGTGATCCTCCGTTTTTAGCTCAAAACTTTAAGGTCACTATGATCACTTTATAAATACGTTTCATCAACTAACTGCCCAAGAATATTGTCATTGGTGTGTAATTGTTCAAAACTTGATTTGATTTGGTAAAAAAATAGAATATCTCATATTAAAGAAATGCTACATTTTAATTTACATAAAATTCTAGATTCCATTTATAGCGCAATCAAGAGACTGAGGTTCGATCCAAAAAATATATGTTCATAGTTTTTTGAGGAAGAAGTAATTATATGAAGATTTTTTCTGTGAACTTCGTTTTCCCTTATAATTTTCATTTCAATGTTGTTAAATTTTCTTCATATGATCCATCTGGATGAAGCCGAAATGGATCGTTAAAAAATACAAGACTATGAAGATAATAGATTCAGCTGTGCTTAAGTTACCTGGCAGTATCTTGTGAAAGAGGTTAGGGCTCGATTTTTGGCAGATTTCATGAGCTGTTTTGTTTTATATATTAAGCAGTTTTGAAAACGTTTTCTTATAAAAACTCCATTTTCTTGTCATTTTCCTTTTACCATTAGTTCCAACATTCCCTTTACTAGTACTCTAGAATAGCTATTAATTTATAGTTGTGATAGACACAACAGTATAAGATGGTCACAAGCTAACTCTCACATTAGATACCAGTTATGCAGTACTTTGCCTCAGTTATCGAAGTACATATCCTTTTCTACACTGAGAGTTGCATTATCTACGTCATAGCTCCTGAACATCTGGCGGTTGAGTAATATTGTATTTTATGAATTTATTTACAGATTGTTCTGTTTACAATGGAGTGTGAATACGATTTTAAAGCGAATCTCTTCAATATAACTCGTTGATGTTATGCTATGCTCTGTTTAATTCTTCTAAGACTGATGTAGCTGTTTGTCGGCAGATTCAGATCTGTGAACAAGTACTCCAGTTGATTTTACCCCTGCATATGGATTTACCCTCCCTGCAAGTTGTTTTGTTTTGTTGTCTCAATGGTTATTTGTGAGAAGACATATCTTTTACCATTCTATACATAAATAGAACAGTATTTGTATATTAAGGTTAAGAAAAGCATAATAAAAGCTGTGAACTGTTTTAATAACCATGGTGATCATTTTCTGTGAGTTTTGGGAAGGATAACTGAGAAATACGAAGAACATGTACCTAATCCCAGAGGCTGAAACATTTTTCCTGTGCACAGAAATATTCCAGAAACAAGTCCATTATATTTAAGTAATCTTAATTCCCAAAACAATTAAAAGACCAAGATTGATATTTCATTTTTTTTCTTCCCATTTTAAGGATCATCAATATTTTTGCTTCGTACAAAGAATTTTACAAGATTGCAGTTTTTTGGTGACATGAAGTGAGTTAGTTATTAATGTGAAAAAATATTACACCTGACGTTTGCTTTAAACTTGCCATATTGGAGAGCTTTGAATACCGTTAAAATAGTTTTACTCATACCTTGGCATAGGTACTATTTTCTTTACCTACCTATTTCATTGCCTAAAAATTCTGTTCACTTATTCAAATCTACAGAGTTCTGAAAGAAGTAGAAATATAAGAACAGAATCCTGTATTCACCATTGTTGAGGTTATTTCTCTATGTAGGTATCTATTTCAATAGCAACTGCAAGAAAAGAAGGAATTGGAGAATTAAGTGATGTAACACTTTATGATAAAATGTGTTATAAATGAAAAAAAAAAAAGGGGGGGGGGATGATACTATTCATCCTCAGTGTTCGCCATTGAATCCAAAATTTGCTGACTGAAAATTGGTAGACAATTTTTAAGGAACAATAAAAATCCTTAGCATGACTTTCTAAAGAAGGTAAATAAAAGCAATGTATTTAAATTTTTCAATTCTGTTACATCAGAAGATAACGAAACTATAGTATTTGGACTAGAACAATCAATTGGTACCTAGAATGTAGTTAATTTCCTGAACCCCAGATTGAAGATAAGTTTCACAGCTATGATCAGAGCCTAGAAATGCATTTAAAATGAAGTACCAAAATATACAAAAAAAAAATGCTAAATATTCACTATTAAATTGTGTTATAATTAATATTTATAATAGGATACACATTAAGTCCTTATTCACTGCTATTTCAGTATATACAAAGATTTTCTTCGCCATAACTTCTATAAGTGTCACTGAAGAAGGTTTGATACAGTAAAATTGTTTTTCAACATCATAATACCTTACCGGTGCACATAGAAACGGAAAATAATATGGCTACCAAGTTTACAAAAGCATCAGGCATTGTATTATTACTGTTTTCTTTCAGTAGCTGTTACCATAAACCAAAATGCTACTTTATTAATACTTAACAGTATGAATTTATAAAGAACATGCTTCAATAACATATGCTTTTTGCTGTAAAACTAAGACAATAATAATAATAATAATAATAATAATAATCAATGACATGACAGCCTTCTTTTGGCCATAACCTTCTTTTGAATTTCTTGCTCAGCTTCCTTATTCAGTGCCAATGCTTGCCAATTTGTTATTTTCCAAGAATAATGTTCTTAATTCCCCATCTTTCCATCGCAGAATTAAAAAATTTAAATATTGTGCTACATGTAATGTAATCGAGAGAAATTGTCCAAGAACCTCATTTCAACTGAAATATCATAACATTATAATATTGACACGCAGTTTGCATTTAAATTCAGCTTCAACTAGAATTTATCCTTCAGGTTCAAGAGCAATATCATGTTGATAAACTTGAAACTTTGGAACGTTTATACTGTTGTACCATCAATGTACTTTATATTATATCACTAGGAGTGTGATTTTTTGGTATTAACGATATACGCGAAATTTGTTAAGAACTTAATTTTATGCATGGAAAATGCAAATTCCTTAATGAAAGTCCAAAATTAAGTGAAATATATCCGTGAATGTTTGCTTAATAATATAAATTCACGAAATTACTCCATAGTCAAGATATTTTCAATAAAAACAGATTTCATGGAAGATTCGCACGAAAAATTACTCTTCAAAATAAGAAGTGGAAATGTTTCTTCGTTATAAAATATACATCAACACTTCTACAAATTTGATCTATTTAGATTGGCAACAGGCCATGACTGTTTGGCCAAACACCTGCATAGAATTGGAATACATCAGTCCCCTAAACTCCCCATTGTGCAACTCAAACCAAGAAATGGATTCAGAACACCTCAAAATCTGTGCTTCATAATAATATCTTTGAAAAATATTGGAGTGCAAGAGGTCAAATGACTTTATTGTCAAACACCTGGCATTAGAAAACAACAACAACATATTTGATCTTTCAGCATTACATATGTGTGGCATCTGGCAATGATGTATGCATAGTTTCAGGAGGGACTACTTTCAGGTAGCAGCGCAAGCAGACAATGGTCATTTCTCTTTCCTGCAACAACTACCTTCGTGCGATCAAGAAAGCAGTGCTGTCACCCCCTCACATTCGAATGAAATTTAATTATTGATGCAAACATTTTTCTGTTAGTTTCAAAGGGATTGTTTCAATAATAAATTAAAAAAAATGTTATTGTATTATTTTTTAAGTATCTTTAGGGTGCGAAATATGTATGAAATTTAATGTTTTTTGACGAAATATTCGGCAAAATCAAACCATTTTAATCTCCGAAATCAGGGTAAAATAATCACCATAAAATCACACTCCTATATGTCGCATATTGAATATAACAGAAAAGCATATCAAATTCTGTGTATAAAGACTACTTCCTCTCTCTTATAATACATACTCAATTGTAGCAGTAATGTTTTGATAAAGGCTGGTTCACAATAAACCGGAAACGAGAATCGGAACGAAAAGGAAAACGGTAAAATTGTTAAAATATATACATTTAAATGTGAGCATTTACAATTAACGAAAAGCTTGCCGGAGCCCGAGATCGGGAACGGAGAATTGGCCAAGTTTCAACTTTGCGTTCACGTTTCCGATCACAGCCCACTAGATTCATTCTATTGCCATCTAAAAGCTATTTTGTCGTCGTATATTTTGTAGCAAGAAGACCGTGACATAACCTCTGCATTATTTTGTTCTGTGCTGTGCATCATGGAGCAAGTTTTATTTGATGAGATTCTAATATTGAAATCCTCACGTTTACGATAAGCGGCGTGCCTCGTATAAAAATTAGAAAATGAAGGAGAATACGTGGCTTTCAATAGCTGCGTCTTTGAACACCGATCGGAAGCGAATCATATTTTATTACAGTATTGGTTGTATTATACACTACATATTCATGCTTCAATTCAATAACTACTGTTGTGTTCATTTTTGTTCTATTACAAATGTTTCTTCTCTAATTATTTTACGTTATGGTAGACTTAAAATAGGTTGTGATAATAAAGATGCATGGGCATATTTATAGTCCCGTACCTAATGAAATGTTTCAGTTGAAATTTCCAAGTTGGTTAACCTGTGTTTATGTTGGCTGCCTTGTACTCATGAGCGAACGCCATTGGTCAATTATACACAAATAGCATCAGAATGCGTAATATCGACTTTACATATCGTTATTGACATACATATCGATATGCATAGTCGTCTACGTTCTCGGTTTATTGTGAATCAAAAATTTTCATATTGATGTCCTCTGTTTCTCGTTTTCATTCTGGTTCTCGTTCCCGGTTTATTGTGAACCAGCCTTAACTGGTGTTATGAATAAGAAGAATACAAAGGACATATGCCTTTTGGTGTTCAATATTATAAATAGCACACAATACCAGAAGTTGTTGAATAATATCTATTTCCTTACTGTATATATAAGATATTAATTTCATATTTTCAGTGTCTCTCATATGCAAGGTTATAAAATTACATACTTTCTGTTATTTGTTAGTAGGTGCTATGTTTCAGACAACACAAAGTGTTGTGTATCTGTAAAATTTATTACATAATTATTTCTGGCTGGACGAGGATCTCTAGAGTTTGCAGACACCAGCAATGCAGGTAGGTGCTTGCTAGCCCATGTGTTAACTTTCAAACTGTTAATAACATTCGTGTAGATTAGATGTGTGTAGTGGTTATTTAAGGGAGTAAGTGTGGCTAGTATATATTTCAAACTCAGAATGTTCATTCCAAAAAAAAGTAACCTGTTGAATTAATTAGAACATATGCAGAGAGGTTGTTTGCCTTCCATTAATGAATAATTCAAGAAAAAAAGAATGCAGGACACATTTCAATTCTCTGTTCTTTCAAAGCGTCCCAGTGTATGAGTAATTAATAATAATAATAATAATAATAATAATAATAATAAACACTATCACCTTTACTTTTTAACTTCGTTTTAGAATATGCCATTAGGAAAGTTCAGGATAACAGGCAGGGTTTGGAATTGAACGGGTTACATCAGCTTTTTATCTATGCGGATGAGGTGAATATGTTAGGAGAAAATCCACAAATGGTTAGGGAAAACACGGAAATTTTACTTGAAGCAAGTAAAGCAATCGGTTTGGAAGTAAATCCCGAAAAGACAAAGTATATGATTATATCTTGTGACCAGAATATTGTACGAAATGGAAATATAAAAATTGGAGATTTATCCTTCGAAGGGGTGGAAAAATTCAAATATCTTGGAGCAAGAGTAACAAATATAAATGACACTCGGGAGGAAATTAAACGCAGAATAAATATGGGAAATGCGTGTTATTATTCGGTTGAGAAGCTTTTATCATCTAGTCTGCTGTCAAAAAATCTGAAAGTTAGAATTTATAAAACAGTTATATTACCGGTTGTTCTGTATGGTTGTGAAACTTGGACTCTCACTCTGAGAGAGGAACATAGGTTAAGGGTGTTTGAGAATAAGGTGCTTATGAAAATATTTGGGGCTAAGAGGGATGAACTTACAGGAGTATGGAGAAAGTTATACAACGCAGAATTGCACGCATTGTATTCTTCACCTGACATAATTAGGAACATTAAATCCAGACGTTTGCGATGGGCAGGGCATGTAGCACGTATGGGCGAATCCAGGAATGCATATAGAGTGTTAGTTGGGAGACCGGAGGGAAAAAGACCTTTGGGGAGGCCGAGACGTAGATGGGAGGATAATATTAAAATGGATTTGAGGGAGGTGGGATATGATGATAGGGACTGGATTAATCTTGCACAGGATAGGGACCGATGGCGGGCTTATGTGAGGGTGGCAATGAATCTTCGGGTTCCTTAAAAGCCATTTGTAAGTAAGTAAGTAACAATAATAATAATAATAATCCGTGGCGCTACAGCCCATGAAGGGCCTAGACCGACCAGCCGGCTACTGGCCTCATGCCTACATGTCGAAGCAGAGGTAGACGATCATCCAACCAGAATGGAGGTATCGTGTGGTTAGCATGATGATCCTCCCAGCCGTTATAGCTGACATTCACAACCGGATTTCGCTACCTATCATAGCTCCCCAAGTACATCACGATGCTGGGTGGGCACCGGTCCCATACACTGGCCGAAATTTCATGGGAAAATTTCTTCCCCCATGAGGACTCGAACCAGCGCGCATTCCGTGACGTGAGTCCTAGGCAGGATGCCTTAGACCACGACGCCACGGCGTGGGACATGAGTAATTAATAGAAAGACAAAATCTGAAAACCGGTCGTTTTGTTTCTGAGAAAGATAGGAGTAAGTCACAGACATAGCTCAGATGGTTGTGAGTTGGATCTACTGTCGAAGGCTACATTTTAGCTGATTGCCTCGTTGGATTTTTTCTTGACGTTTTTCCAATTGTAAGGTGAGTGTCAGGTAAACGTATGGCGAATCCTTATCCTCATCTCGCCAAATACCATCTCACTATCACCAATTCCACTAGTGCTAGATAATTTCGTAGTTGATACAGCATCGTTAAACAACTAAAAAAAGAAAGATGAGATTTTGTCCTTTCTATCACTGTCAATAAGCTGTTGAAGATCATTGTAGATTTTTTTTTTTTCTTTCCTACATTTGGTCCGTCATTTCTCCGGATGCACTGCAGTCTTAGGTGTATTGTATTTATTAACATTCCATGGTATTCATACATGCTTACAGCTAGAATATGGAACAAGTCAAAAAACTTAATACTATTATAAAATCTTAATTTATAGTCACAGTCTAGATGAAATATATATATAGATGAGATTTACAATATAGTCTACTAGTACAACACAAAATTTTAGTATCAATTTCATGAAGTGTTATTGAATGTCATAAATTCACCTACAGAATAGAAGGCGTGAGAAATTAGGTACTTCTTTAATTTGGCCCTAAATAATTTTGTTTTGAGTTTCATTTTTTATATTGATAGGGAGGCTATTAAAAATTTTTACTGCCATATAACGCACTCCTTTTTGATAGCACGATAGACTTGCTGATGGAGTATGAAAGTCATTTTTTGACGTGTATTTATGCTATGAACTGTTGAATTATTTATAAAGTTTTCACGATTACATACGAGGAAGATTATTAATGAAAAGATATGCTGACAAGCCATGGGCATTATTTGTAGTTTTTTGAAAATAGCCCTACATGATTCCCTAGATTTGGCACCTACTATTATTCTAATTACTCTTTTTTGTAATAGAAATATATTGTTACTATCTGTGGAATTTCCCCAGAATATTATTCCAAAACTCATTACCGAGTGGAAGTATGTAAAGTATATTTTGCATAGATCTTTTGCATAGATCTAATAGCAAAACAAGCTGAATTTAGTTTGGGGGTAATTTCTTTAATATTATTTTTCCAATTTAACACATCGATTTTTAAGCCAAGAAATTTGGTTGTTGTTGTTGTTTCTAATAGGGATCTATTATTAATTATTGTGCTAGAAATTTGCGACGTTGAATTTGGACAGGATTTAAATTGAATTATGTTAGTTTTGTTACAATTTAATACTAATTTATTGACTGAGAACCAGTCACATATTTTAAAGAGAATTTCCTCTGTTGAGGATTGGAATGTGTTGGAGTTATTGGCTGTAATTACTATACTTGTGTCATCTGCAAATAATGTGGGATGACCTACATCTTTTGTTAGGGGGGCAAGATCATTTATAAACACTAGAAAAAGTAGGGGACCTAATATTGATCCTTGAGGAATTCCATTATTAATAGTTCCTCATTGTGCTACCTATGTTAATTTAATAGTGATTCATCAGCCCTGTTTGCTTAATTAAGGTGTGCAGTCCAGATATAGAACTTGGTTCAAAATCTTTTGGTTCTAAAGATTCTTTCCCAAAGATAAAGTGTCTTCTGCAAGCCAGTACATCGCAGAAGCAAATGATGTGCTGGGCTGTTCCAGTCTCCTTCCCACAGAATCTACAGTCTAGGTTTACCTTGAAGCACACCCATCATTGTAGAGTTACTGCATTCAAGAAACTGAATGAAATACGAATGGAAGCATCAGTAGGAAAGGAACGAAGATCTCAGGCATACATATATCTGTTTTGTTTATAACAGTAAAATGAGTACCGGTATCCTGAAGTTGATGCAAATTTTCTCTGTATATGTTTTAAACAATTAGCGACAATTCAGTTTCTTCATCATGTTTTGATCGATAATAATATTTTTTTTTTGCTGCAGAAATAATTACGGCATATGTATATGAGATTAGCTGTTTTAATGTGCACCCTATTAGGAAACTGAATTTTCATGTTCTGGATTGCACACAAAGAAATTTTGTAATCCCAAGACATTTGACGTCATATAAAAATTATACAGTTCAAATAGATAGGTTCTACACAAATTTATATAAAAGCTCTGTTCGTATATTGTAATGATTTAAATAACTATTTTTCATAATTAATAGAAAATAATATTATAAAAGTGTTAAAATACTAGTAAATTACTAGTTTACAAGGAGATACTAAGAACGTGGTTTTCCTTTTATTCGAAGTCTTTAAGACCTTGATCAGTGAAAAGTAGCCCACATATAAAAAGGGTTTTCATTTAGCAATTGGTGGTAATCCTTTGAGAATAAAAAGCTACCTACTATTTACTTAGTCATCTGGCCAGAGGGAATAAATACTTGTGCTAAAATCGCAAAGAAATCTGAAAAAATTCTGTTTACAGTTATTAATTTAATTTAGAACGGTGTTTTTGTGTCAATGCTTTTCTTTTAGGTTATTTTACGATGCTGTATTAACATCTCAGGTTATTTAGCATCTGAATGAAATGAAGGTAATAATGCCAGTGAAATGAGTCCAGAATCCAGCATTGATAATTACCCAGCATTTGCTCATATTGGGTTGAGGGAAAACTGTGGAAAAAACCTCAACGAGGTAACTTGCCCTGACCAGGATTCGAACCAGGGGTGTCGATACTGAATACACTGTGTTATTTCAGGTTATTCTATATAACAGAAAAAACCGTGAAGAAAATCTTATGCTGAATATTAAAACAGACTGCCATTGTGTGTTTTTGATTTCAAACAAATAGGGCATACATTTTTTTTTTTTTTTTTTTTTTACAAATTATTATATTTAATGTGGATCATTCCTAGATAAATTGATTGTAGCTACTGAATTCTGGACAAATTGCTGTACAGAGAGAGAGACAGAATGCCCAAAAGCATTTTTCGATATGAGGGATGTTGAAAATGAGTCGCAAAATTTCGAAATCTATATTTAGCATTATTACAATAATCGCTCTGTACATCGAATAATGAGAAAATACATATGGCATATACATATAATGTGCTTGTAATATCCTGTACACTTCTGAAACGTTATCTGTGCACTCAGTTTACGTCAGAGTGGTGGAGGTTGCCTGACTGCAACTCACTATAAAATAATAAATCATGAACGCTATCTTTCCTACTGTACTGTTATATTAAGTATTGTATACACAAATACAAGATTATATACACTATTTTATTACATACACAAATTATACTTATACACAATGAACACAGCAAAAGCAGGATATATATGCTTTTAAAAGCACAAGATAGGCACACGTGTTCCTTACTCAGAACAGTTGAAGTTTTCTGTAAATGCTGTAGTGTGGGTGGAATGTTGTTCTTCTCTTTCTTTCAACATCCTTTTCTCTTACACAGTAACGGTCGGAGAACGCATAGATAAAACATCAGAAGTTTATCTTTGTGATGATTATACCTGGATGAATCAGTGATTGAAGTACGAGGCGCGTCCATAAAGTAACTTTCCCACTCGTCCCACAGCTAGCAAACCATATGTTGCGCGAAGCGACTGCGTGTACGAGATAGAGTAATGTCCTGGCATGGCGCATGCGCTAGCAGAACTTCCCGAGTGCTCTCAGTAGCTTCGTTGCATTGGTTGAAGATGGACACTCCTATTCCAGCTCCCACCACATGTGAAGTGCGATCAGTGATAAAGTTTTTGAAAGAACAGGGCACAGCGCCGATTGAAATTTATCGTCAGCTGTGGCAGGTCTATGGGCAAACAGATGGTGCGTTGCTCCACAAGGTCGTCTGTGATGATGGTTGGCCTCCCACTGCGCTCCTCGTCATGCACATTTTGGCATCCTGCTGAAAATTGTCTACAGCAGCGATGCACCATCTGTTTGCCCATAGACCTGGCACAGCTGACGATAAATTTCAACGGGCACTATGTCCTGTGCATTCAGAAACTTTATCACTGATCGCACTTCACACACGGCAGGAGCTGGAATAGGAGCGTCCATCTTCAACCAATGCAACGAAGCTACTGAGAGCACTCGGGAAGTTCTGCTAGCGCATGCGCCATGCCAGGACATTACTCTATCACGTACACGCAGTCGCTTCGCGCAATATATGGTTTGCTAGCTGTGGGACGAGTGGGAAAGTTACTTTATGGACGCGCCTCGTATCAGAGAATTTAGTAAAAAAATAAAATTTTGTATGTATGAGGAGTAGTTACTTTTAGAATGATTGTTTCTAGTGAAATTGTAAAACTCATGTTCGTACTTCTTCGGTAAATTGACTCATATTGTTTAAGATGAACAAATTAATCTAATTTATTAGAAAATATAGTCCTGCTTATGATTAGCAAACACAGAAACAGCCCTAGTGACTTGTGTTCAACCAAGCTAGGCAACAAGTACATAATGCTAAAATATCACATATGCTTCTATTATATTCTATCTAAAAGAAAGTCATTTACTGTAGTATAAAAATACAACTTTGGAAACTGGCTATACTAACAGAGTTTTCATGTCTTTTCCGAGTTCCAAAAAATGCAGAAATATCATAGACGTGATTATACTAAAGCAATTAGACTATTAGATCTAATAGTATTTAATCAAAATTATTTTACGTCCTTTTAATGTAGTACTTGAAAACACAAATATCAAATAATTATCATTGTCATAAGAGGAAAAGCTCAGGGAGTGATTTCAGTATTTGGCTAATTTTTTAATGTTCAAAAAGAAGTTCCTTGGTTTTTTACCGAACTATTTGTGAAGTGTTAATAATTTCCTCATAATCTGTAGCGAATTATTTTAAAGATTTCTTGAAAGACACAAACACATTAAACTCGCATGGTAGTAAGTCTGGACTGTATAGATAAGCTCCACATTTGCTATAATAATAATAATAATAATAATAATAATAATAATAATAATAATAATAGGAAATGCGCACAAGTGTGCAGAGTAGTTAGTCTATACTGAGTTCAGTCATGGTTTTGGCATTCTTCTTGCAGTTCAGAACGTGATATTTGCCACATTTTTCACCACACAGTTTGCATATGCAGTTTTCAGATACTTCATGGAACCTATCTATGCCACACACTTTATGGTGGAATCTGTGTACCACCAGTCTGGTAACAACGTTCCTCATTTGCTGATTAGCTCCTTCCCAGCTTCTGTCAGTCATGGCACTGGTGGTGTAAAATTCCTCTTCTGCAGGATCTTGATTAGTAGATTCTCGTAGGCCTCCGTAGTTGGCAGCAGCAGCGAGTGTCGCAGGTCTTCAATCAGGTAGGGTTCTCTGGTGAGCAGGTATGTGAGTCTGGACGGTGTGTATTTCGACACACCGAGCACCTTCTTTAAGTAGGTTGCCTTGACGTTCTCCCAGATTTTGAGGTCTCTCTTTTTCAGGCGCACCCATATTATATGTATTCCATACGTCAGTATGGGTACTATTTTTGCCTTAAATATTTTCATCGCCGTGTCAAGGGTGAATGACTGTATGTGGTTTACGTCATTCATTGCTCTAATTGCCGAGATCTCCTTTTGTTTGACGTGCATGTTGAACGTTGTTCCAGAAGTTTGGAAAGTCACCCCAAGGTACTTGTACGAGTTAACGACTTGTAACCTCCCGTCTCCAATCTGCATTATGTCTTTCTCTGATACTCGGCCACCTTTCCTGAATATCATCTGCGCGCTTTTTTCTTTGTTGATGAGGAGTCCATTTGTCTCGGCCCACTTTTGCAGATTATGTAGGCATTCCTGTATGTCTTCTGGCTTGCCGGAGGCTAATACCATATCATCTGCATATATATAAATTCTGGTAGAGTTGCTGTGGCTTATGGTGTTTCTTATTACATCTGCGGTTGCAAGATTGAAGAGCAGGGGGCTAAGAGGGTCTCCACATTTGCTATAGAGCAGTGGTTGCCAAACACCACGAAATTGTGACATAATGGAAATGCAACCCGCACACCACTATCACAGGGAGAGGGGTGGAGTGGGTATCCCCTCAGGTAATGCAGTGAATAACAGTGCAAAGACGGACTGCGACCAAAAAACGAAAGCAATATAATATTCTTCTACTTATTAACTATACATACTTTTTTCCATGTTAATTTTTTATCCTCCTATTAATTATTTTTGTATTATTAATAAAATAAAATACATTTATTTTCTTATTTACTATAGAAAGAGCGTGTACTTTACATCAGCAGATATTTGAAATTAGAAAAACGTACCAGGCTGGTCACGAAGTTGTAAATTACACTACATACTTAAAAAAAAACGTTGAAGTATTTTACTCTGATTAAGACATAGAAGCCGATATTTTTTATTGTTTATTTATTAATGAAATATTCAAATTACACTCATACGTAGAAAAAAAACATGGAAGTATTTTACACCGATTAAAACACAGAAGCGAATACTTTTTATTGTTTATTTATTAATGAAATATTCTAATTACATTATATACGTCGAAAAAAAACATCGATGTTTTTTACCCCGATTAAGACATAGAAGCCATTACTTTTTATTGTTCGTTTATTACTCAAGGTACAGGTAAGGGCGTCGTAGTCTTCATAACAAGAAAAATAATGACAACGTACATTGTTCTTTTATACTTCATTTAAAATTTTACAACAATTTAAGTATCTCATATTTTTGCCATCTGCACAAAATAAATACTTTTTCTTCCATGCTCCTTAAAATTAAGTTTTTACTTACTATCTGTTTTTGAAAAGACATCGAAACATATTATCCTACACACTCGTAACATTACATGTGTACATCCGCTGCTGATAAATGTCTTTACTTATATCGAAGTGATGGCTGTAAACAGAGGGTGGGGATATGATGTCATGGTTATGCTTGAGTGGAGACGGGGGCATGTGTCGCGACACAGCTTTTGGTGATCACTGCTATAGAGTCTGGAATATCACTGACATTAGGCAGATGCAAAACAGCGTTATTCTTAGCTTCCCTGACCTTTTGCTTTTGATAGCTGCAGACAGTTTTGTCTATAAAATTCGTCTGGCTGATAACATCTTGTATTGGAAAACAATTATTGTTCTTCAGTCCATTATGAATGGACTTTTCACCATAACAGCCATCTTTTAATGTGAATTCACAAACAATATATTTTATACCGATTTCTTGGGTCAGTTCTCACGCCAACGAAAGTTCTTAGGACATATCTACAACAAGTCAGATCGAATCAACAAATACTGGTTCAGACATGAGAAAAAACAAATGGGTTTAATTAATCACGTTTTCTATTGTGATTTTTACACTCTTCCTCCTATTCATCTCGTCTATCTTGTATAAGCATTCTCTCTGAAGATGTGATTAAACAAGACAGTAAATAAGGGGATGCAAATTTGCAAGCTGAAAAAGAACATTGTATTGTATTGTATTGTATTTATTAACATTCCATGGTATTCATACATGCTTACAGCTAGAATATGGAACAAGTCAAAAAACTTAATATTATTATAAAATCTTAATTTATAGTCACAGTCTAGATTAAATATATACAGACGAGATTTACAATATAGTCTACTAGTACAACACAAAGTTTTATTATCAATTTCGTGAAGTGTTATTGAATGTCATGAATTCACCTACAGAATAGAAGGTATGAGAAAATAGGTACTTCTTTAATTTGGCCCTAAATAATTTTATGTTTTGAGTTTCATTTTTCATATCGATAGGGAGGCTATTAAAAACTTTTACTGCCATATAACGCACTCCTTTTTGATAGCACGATAGACTTGCCGATGGAGTATGAAAGTCATTTTTTTGACGTGTATTTATGCTATGAACTGTGGGCATTATTTGTAATTTTTTTTAAATAGTCCTACACGATTCCCTAGATTTGGCACCTACTATTATTCTAATTACTCCTTTTTGTAATAGAAATATATTGTTACTATCTGTGGAATTTCCCCAGAATATTATTCCATAACTCATTACCGAGTGGAAGTATGCAAAGTATATTGTTTTTAAGGTACTGATATTTACTATCTTTTGCATAGATCTAATAGCAAAACAAGCTGAATTTAGTTTGTGGGTAATTTCTTTAATATGATTTTTCCAATTTAGCACATTATCGATTTTTAAGCTAAGAAATTTGGTTGTTGTTGTTTCTAATAGGGATCTATTATTAATTATTGCGCTAGAAATTTGCGACGTTGAATTTGGACAGGATTTAAATTGAATTATGTTAGTTTTGTTACAATTTAATACCAATTTATTGACTGAGAACCAGTCACATATTTTGAAGAGAATTTCCTCTGTTGAAGATTGGAATGTGTTGGAGTTATTGGCTGTAATTACTATACTTGTGTCATCTGCAAATAATGTGGGATGACCTACATCTTTTATTTGAGGGGCAAGATCATTTATAAACACTAGAAAAAGTAGGGGACCTAATATTGATCCTTGAGGAATTCCATTATTAATAGTTCCCCATGTCGATGCAAATTTCATAGTTGTATTGATTTCAACTTTCTCTTTCCTATCTATGAGATATGATTGGAACCATTGGTGTGCAACACCTTTAATTCCATAATAATCTAATTTATCTAAATTGAGAAGTTGACAGCTGAGTTTGAAGGTATGCGGCACACATGTAGAATAGCTATGATACTGTGATTGTCGCTTGTGTCTGTGTGTTGCAATGATTTGACACTTAGCAGGTTGTGTCGAGTACAAACAGGTGGAGGGCTTCTAAAGCTTCTAGACCTCAGCCAGCCAAAGTGGAAACATGATGGGAAGCCTCCGATGGACGGCTGAGAACTAATGAATGGTGAGTCGGCCTACACGCAGCTGATATGTGGTGCATTGCGCATGACACTAACACGGACTTGTGCATGAAGTAAATCGCTTCTAACAGACTTTACAATTGGTGAGAGTGTAAACTTAATCTGGGCTAGCAAGTACCTCTGTTTTATAGTAATCATGGTAGTGTACATAGATTATATTGTTACATTTTAATTTTATTGTAAATATACAGATATTACACGCATTCGATGTATGCACTTTGTTGTATTTTTTGTTTATTTTACCCAGAATGTCTTTTGGTATGTGCTTGTCTGTCTGTCTTTTTCATTATGATAATTTGGTGTTTTTTTCATTACATTTAATTTTGTTTCGTTTCTGTATGGCAGAGGTTCCCAAAGTGTGGGACATATTCCACGTGGGGAAGGAAGCTAGTAGGTTTATAAGGATATGTGCTGTTTATAAAATGTTTTTCGAGGAATTTTTAAAAATATTTATCTTAGTTGGAATGGTTCAGTTGTTACACAGTATTGTAAAAGAAAAAAGTGATTTTATATTTTATATTCCTGGTACTGTAAACATTAAAAATATAACATAGGACACAATATTCTGTTTGAAAATAATGTCATAACAAATATGATTTCTAAAATTCGTATTCTATGTTCACGTAAATTTGTCTCACAAGCAAACGAATCGCCCCATGCAGAAAGGGCTTCAGTCACAAATTATAAAAAAAACGAGATTTCGGTGGAAATCATAACTTTATGGGTGACTCCATCGGCCTGTGCAGAAAGGTATTCAGTCCAATGCTTGGAAAGATAGAAACTGAAGTGTCAGGCTCAGAGTTCTATGCAGAAAGGATTACAGTGTACAGAATGTTTTCTTTAGATTTCTCAAAACTAGGTCTAATGGACTGAAGCCCTTTCTGCATGGGTCGATTCAAATATTCTCATGACAACAGGTAAAAAAATTAGTTTCTTTTCTTCCACCATTTAATAATATAAAAACAAGTGCTTATACAAATTTTAACCACTTGAGCCCAATTATGAGGGCCATAAAAAATAAGTTTCCCTAGGACCATTTACAGAAAGAAAATATAATTTCATTGAAAGATTTATTGGAATAGATATAGCAATTGTTGAGCTATTTTTCAACATATTCCCCACCGGAATTGAGACATTTGTCATACTGTGGGATCAAGTTTTGTATCCCTGTGTTGTAGAAGTCTGCCACCTGGGATCGGAACCAGTGTCTGACAGTACCTCTCTGTTGATCCCATGGTATGACAGATGTCTCAGTTCCAGTGGGAAATATGTTGAAAAACAGCTCAACAGGTGTTGTATCTGTTCCAATAAACTTTTCCAATGAAATTGTGTTTTCTTTCTGTAAACGGCCTCAGGAAAATTTATTTTTTTACGGCCCTCGTAATTGCGCTCGAGTGGCCAAAATTTGTATAAGCACTTGTATTGACATTATTAATATGGTGGAAGAAAAAAAAAATTAACTTTTTTTATCCGACGCCATGAGAATGTTTGCTTATCAGTTACTGTAATCAATTATTATTCTTGTAATATATTATTCTGTGTTTTTGACAACCCAGGATGCCTGGACAGGCGACTTTTTGAAAATAAAAAAATATATATATACAGTAAGTTATATAAAACTTAAGCATTGCTATCTGCAAGAGATAAAGATTTTAGTTTACCTTTATTTATA
Source organism: Periplaneta americana (assembly GCF_040183065.1). Taxonomy (NCBI): domain Eukaryota; kingdom Metazoa; phylum Arthropoda; class Insecta; order Blattodea; family Blattidae; genus Periplaneta; species Periplaneta americana. The sequence continues at coordinate 21,877,390 of NC_091127.1, read as the reverse complement.
CCTTATTTTCACTTGAGTAATAATTGAGTAACAGTGTCCATATATTTGTCATTTTTGTATACAGGAGACAGCAAGGTAGAGTCATATCAGCATCACGCTCCGGCTGCCTTTATTCTTACAAAAGTCACTGCTTTCATTGCTATAGGGGGCTGAGAGGACCCTAGAGTCGTTTTGAAAGTTATAGTGAGATGAAAAATCTTCGTCCACCTATAAACTTTTGCAGTCCTTAATATGTCACTCTATTAATAGAACCAAGTTACCTCTACTGGGGAAATAATTCATGTCCGTTATCTTATCATGTTCGAAATTATAAAATAATTGTCATTCTAGTCTGTAGCCCATATACCGTACTCAATGTTATTTAAATAGTAAATAATAGATGTGAAAGAATTTTGAATTTGTTTGATTCAATTTCATTTTCTCATTCAGAATTATTATTATTATTATTATTATTATTATTATTATTATTATTAATTTATTTTTTTTACGTACTGGTATTTAAAGATACCGGTAACCAATATTTCCAATACATTTTAAAATACGACTCTCATAGGAAATTGTATATAAAATGGTGCATTGGCTTAGAAGGTTAGTTTCTTTATCTCCTCTCTTCCTTGCATTATACCAATATGAGATGAATTTCCTGACAAATGGACACCACAGAGCAAGGCATTCTGTTTAAACAAATCTAGGAAAGAATATTTTGAAATCTCCAATCTCACTATGTTAACTTTCGCTCAGTGTATCAGTTACATTTAAGTATTTTATTTTTTTTAATGTTCAAAGCGTAAGACTAACAAAAGTATACCGCACACAAAATTAAATTTATTTCAGATATAAATAATTGATTAACTGGCGAACTAACTCGTGTTAATTATGTAAGCATGTGCGGCTTACAGCTGTTTTGGTGCTGCTTGACACCATCATCAGAGCCTTCTGGATCTTGGCGTCATTTCAACATCTCTGCCTGTTGTGTGGGTGCATTCGTGTGATGAAGAGTTGAGTCAAATAATGTGTGTGTTCTGAAATTGATCTGTGTGTTGAGAATTTGATTAGGGTGTATTTTGGTGTGCCTGTATATTTCATATTGTTGTAGTGTGTTGAGTTTTTGTTTTTTTGGGTTGTATGTGTAGGATTTCCATGTCTGTATTTATGTTATTGTATGTATGGTTGGAGGACACAGTACATCTACATATGCCGAACACATAACTAATGCCAACCATACATACAATAACATAAATACAGACATGGAAATCCCACACATACAACTCAAAAACCAAAAACTCAACACACTAGAACAATATGAAATATACAGGCACACCAAAATACACCCTAATCAAATTCTCAACACACAGATCAATTTCAGAACACACACACTATTTGACTCAATTCTTCATCACACGAACGCACCCACACAACAGGCAGAGATGTCGAAATGACGCCAAGATCCAGAAGGCTCTGATGATGGTGTCAAGCAGCACCGAAACAGCTGTAAGCCGCACATGCTTACATAATTAACATGAGTAAGTTCGCCAGTTAATTATTTATATTAAAGTGTTAAAAGTAGTGTACGAAAGATTCAAAATGGATTATTTAAGATATGTTACTTTCAAGAAGGGAATGTGATGGTTATGTAATGTTTCAAGCATATAATTTGGGAACCTCTGCAGTTTGCTAACATTTGTTTGCACCTAGTTTTCTTGATTTAAGTGAAAAATAAAAATTATTGTATATCTTAGTGATTATGTTTCTCGGTGCTTGGCTGATGTATTTGTTTCTTAGGCGATATCATTTAGACATTGTTCTTAGGCATGAATATTTACGTTGGTACCTTGGTTTATTGATGATTCCTCAGAAAAATGATTGTCTTCTAATTTACTGGATAGACATTATACCTAACCAAATACATACTGGTACAAGAAATTGCACGAAAGGGTTAATGTATTAGGCTACATTTGTTCTGTGTGAGTGTTGCTAGGTAATAACGGACCTCAATTTGCGAAGACAAATATCCAGGTACAGCAAACTTAACAACCAACTGGTTCCATCTCTGGGACAAAAGTAACTAGTTAAATATTTTAAGTTTAATTTTGTTTAGTTATATATTTTATTTATCAATATTATACCTTTAATTTTTTACTTGTGTCATAACCTCTCTTAAAATTAATTTTTGATATCATATTGTACATTATTATCAGTATTTCATAAATTACATTACCGGTAACAGATAATTTGCTTATATTTTCTGCCACGAAATAATGCAACATCATTACTACCACATCTTTTACTTCATTAAATTTCTTCTTTTTCTTCTTCTGCTCCTGCTCTTTTCCTTTCTCTTCTTTCATAATCACCATCTTATTCTTTTTCTTGTCATTCTCAGTGACCTAGCAATTACCTTGCTAACTATCTATTAGATCCAAGGGTCTTGGGTTGAAACCTGGCCAAGGACGATGGACCTTAAATGCAACAAAATCCTTAGCATGATTTCCTTTGAGAAGGAAATAGAGCTGAGAAATCCATGTCTTAGATTTACAGCATTCTGTCCTTTGTTGAGAGCTCTGGGCAAACTTTTTTTGCTATTTCTCGTCCATGTTAAATAACTTCTGGAGTTAAAAGTTTCATTAAATAGAATACTACTACTATTTATTCTTCTTCTTTTGTCCATCTTAATTTTCTTAATTTTCTTTCCCATCTTCGTCTTCCATCCCTTTTTACTATTTTTATCCTTTTCCCCCTCTCATTTCTTGCCATATTCTGTTTCTCCTCTTTCATGGCTTCTTTCACTTCTTTCTCTCCTTCCTTTCCATCTTCATCATCACTACAATCACCATCATCATGATCATCATTACTGTCTTTTTCTTTTTACTCACCTCTACCTTCTCTTCCTTCATGCCAGCAGCTATTCAGTAAGGCAACATCTTTTCTCCAGATGAGTTGTTGTTTAATGTCCATTTATATCTGTGTGAGATGTGTGGTAAACAGAATCACCATAAAACAGGACTTCTCAGAGCTGCTGAATTTTCTTTTATGCTCGACCATGCCGAAATGTAGTAATTATACACCTGGTAGCAGCCCTTTAATGGACCTCATTAAAGTACACCTGTTCATTAAAGTTCAGGTGTTCCACCAATCAGAAAACACCATTGTAGCAATATGAAAGCCAAGTATCGATTATTCTCGGATATGCAATCGAAAGACAACTAGCGAAACGTCACGGAGGCTGGAAATCCAATACTGTCGCAGAAGGTTATGTTCTGTTACTATAATAATTAGCGTTAATTGTAAATAATACTCAAATAAATTCAATTTGTCATCTCGTTTTTCACTGTCTAAATCAATTTCAAGGTTATATCAAGATTAATCTTTATTTTACTCTCTAGATTATGTCAAGGTCAATGACATTTGTTTCTAGGAAAAAATAATCAATACTTTCGCGTCTGCGTACATCTCACAATTTACGAGATATTGCACAAAGTCAGTTCCGCTCCCCAGTCAGATAAGAATAACATGAATACTTATGAATAATTTCAAGTTAGAAATATGGTCGAGCATAAACAGTTGTATGAAACTTGCCTATAATGGTAATTAAGACGCTCGTATGAAAATTATGAAACTCGCGCTCGTTTCATAAATATACTCGCGTCTTAATTACTACCATTATAGGCTCGTTGCATAATGTACTATTTAATGTTTATTTAACCATTTTCCATATACAGTATCACTATATCATCTCACATTATCCATCCTGAAATCATCACCGCAAACAACAGCACCTCAACATTATATTAATTTTGTTATTCTCTTGTTGCTGCAATGCAGTCTTTTAGTTTGCAAATAACTGTGAGTGCGTTGAAAATAAAATGCAAATTAAAATTTACATGTTATTTTGTGGTACGGCCTACTTGGGATTGCGAAGCTGCAAAAAAGAGCAACACATTTGCTGCATGCTTCGTTGCAAGGGCACTGGATTTGCTTTTCCAGCACGCATATAAACTAACAACTCAACTGCTTAGTTTTACTGACAGCATAATATAAAGTAGAATATAAAATGTTAATTGCCAATCATATCATGGTGGTATGTGAGACTTGTCCTCAGATACGAAGATGAACAATTATTGTATTCACCAATGAGCAGGCAGATATATTAATTGAGCCCATCTTTTTCATTTAATTGATTATAGCAAATGAAAAACTGGTGGAATGATGATATATTAAAGATGTAAATTGAGAAAACAGTGGGTGTTGATGAGGTAGAGAATAAGGAGCATGTATTCTTATTTGGTGGCATTTTGGTTGTCTTATCTCAGAGTTGTTAACATTAAGTTCGTTTCTCTATTATAACATATACTGTATTTAGTAAATCTTGAAGTTTGGAGTAATCTTTACTTTTCACTGAACGTTTGTTACCAAGATCTTATTTTCATAAATATAAGAAATAGGAAGTACAGGTTCGAACAGTTAGATGTACAGACTCAGAAACAAAATTTTCACTGATTAACTTTACAACTTCTTTATTTTGTTAACTTTTTAGGAAATTACCTGGTTTACTAGTTTCGAAGTGTTATCCTTCATTGTCCAAAGCCTAGTGATGGGCCCACGCTCGCTATCTTCTGATTTCTTGTTGTGGTGGCGTGTGTTCATGATTGTGTCGAAAAGAGTATGTGTTTTGAAATTGAATTGAGTGCTCAGGATGTGTTGGGGGTGTGTTTTTGTATGTTTGCAAATTTTATATTGTTTAGAGTGCCAAGTTTCTGATTTTCTTGGCTGGATGTGTAGTATTTCCATGTCGGTGTCTATATTGCTATAGTTGTGATCAGGGTGCGAATTAAGATTTCTGATCAGGGGCGGATAGAATCCTAGATAGAGAATACCATACATAAAATTATTATTATCCTCATTCTATACGGCTCAACGCTTGGTCACATTGAGTTGTTTGTCTTGTATCTTGATCATGATAATAATTATATCCATGAGCAGGCTTAAGATAAGATGTGTAATTCCTAAGTTATTGATTGTTGTCAGCTTGCCGGTGTTGATAATGCATCAGTATTATTTTCTTTGCTTACTTTATATTTTATAAAGTATACTCGTATTAAAACAGTAAAATTATATTTTATGCTCGACCATGCCGAAATGTAGTAATTATACACCTGGTAGTAGCCCTTTAATGCACCTCATTAAAGTACACCTATTCATTATAATTCAGTTGTTCAGCCAATGAGAAATCACTATTGTACCATTATAAAACCGCAAGTATAAATTATTCTTGGATATGCAATCAAAAGACAGTTAGCAAAAAGTCACGGAGGATGGAAATCCAATACTGTTGCAGAAGGTTATGTTCTGTTACTATAATAATTAGCGTTAATTGTAAATAATATTCAAATAAATTCAATTTGTCATCTCGTTTTTCAATTCTAAATCAGTTTCCAGGTTATATCAAGACTAATCTTCATGTTATTCTCTAGATTATATCAAGGTCAATGACATTCGTGCCTCAGAAAAAATCAATACTTTCGCGTCTGCGCACATCTCACAATTCAGGTCAGTTCCGCTCCTCACTTACATAACCATAACATGAATACTTATGAATAATTTCAAGTTAGAAATATGGTCGAGCATAAAAAGTCATATGAAACTTGCCTATAATGGTAATTAAGACGTTTCATAAACAAACATGCGTACTCGCGTCTTAATTACTACCATTATAGGCTCGTTGCATAATGTACTATTGTGAGGGGGGATAGAAGTTATCCCTGGCAGGGATGTTAATATGAATTTATGAAAGGGGGATAACTTTCCAACAGGGGGTGAAATCTCCCCCATTCTCCCGTTAATTCGCACTCTGTATGAGTTTCAATTGCACAGCCTAATATTTTGGTTTTCCACAGGAAATATTGAAACACCATACAGTAACACTGATGAAAAGTGAAGGGTACACGGAAATAACGATCAAGGTCCAATTTAGAAAGTTTCGAGAAAAACGAATTTTAAAGTTTAAGTACTTAATACTTTGTTATGTGTGTTTTTAATAGAAATTGACGTAGTAGAATGTCAAGAACGATGATTTCTTATTACTAGCTAGACCACATGATAGTACGTCTTTTCCACTATAAGATAGCATTATTAACTCAATTTCGATTTTTGATGGACCTTGATTGTTTTTCCCGTGTACCCTTCAAGTGTGAATGTCTTAAGATTGACAACACCAATGAAATTGTAGCAATTACTCTTGTAGAATAGTTCTCTCTCACAAACGTGTGTTTCTCATTGCAGTATAATTTAAAAAAAGTCATTTTTAAACAAAATAAAAAGTACTGTAAAAGTATTGATACGGTAACATGATTGGTATTATGTGCATAGATGGTATTGCTATCCTTTCAGCATTCATTATATGTGAATTAACATGTGTGTATTGATATGATTTACAGAGTGCGTGGAAGGCATGTTCCTGCATGAGGGGCAATGTCTCCTGGTGTGCCCGGAACGCCTGTTTCCCAGCCTTAGCAACCAGTCGCAGTCAGTGTGCGCCTATTGCCACTACACGTGCAAGGCATGTGCCGGCCCCAGCGATTACCAGTGTGTGTCATGCTATGGGGATGCTTTGCTGCAGCAGATTTCCGAGGCTGAAAGCTACTGCTATCCGAAAGCTCTGCTACCTGCACTTACGACCAACAAGTGGTATTACTGGATGGTCGTCTTATTCGCTGCTAATTTTTCCATGCTTTTCCTCATCGTGTTCTACAAGCTGATTCAGAACTGCCGAGCGCACCACCATTACAGCAAGTTAACCAATGGAGTTAGTCTTCCAGAAAGTATAGGCGGAGGCAAAGCTAGCGCCATTTATGATTTGTCAGACAGCGAGATGGATGGCTCATAACGCAGAAAATATATAGTCAATCTAAGTCAGTCGGTTAGATTACAGAGGTAGGCAGGATATCAGTGGAGAGGTTCTGTAGTTGAAGTGCCATTTCTACGAAGTATTGCTCTCCTCTCATCAGAAAGTATTGCTGGAGGCAGTATTTGTGATAACTTTTATGTGTATAAATCTTTAGTAGCTAATTAGTTTTAACTCTGTTAGTGACCAATTGTGAATCTCGTTGTTTATATTTGAAGGCGTCAGAGCCATAGTAGGCCAAGCACCATACATTAAAAACAAGGGTTAAAATTAAGTGCTTACCATAATTCAATGAAACATATAGCAAATAATGTAAAGTATTCACATTAAAACTAAATTATATGTCAATCTTCATGAAATTATGGTATTCACTTAACTTTAACCCTTGCTTTCTCCGTTTTTAATAAATGGCGCTTGGCCCACTATGGTCTGAACCCTTCTTTTATAGTCCCAGCCACTTCTTGCTTACTAAGCAGTCACAAGATCTTTCATTTCGTTATCTTAAGATTTTCAGACGTCTTCTTTTCCCAGAGACAGTTCCTGGGTTGCCCTTAACGTCTCGAGAGGAAGTTTATCCTTAAATTTATCCAAATTTCTTTTTATTTGTAGGCCTATTCTACGTCTATGCATAGCAATACACATCCTTTCCCAGAATCTATGTCTTCTGATTTGTTCTTGCCTCATCATTGAAACGAACAGTTTAAAAACGTGCTATAATTAAATCTCTACGGCCAGGTGGACACAGAATCAGATGTGGAGCGATGCGACGCAACATTTTGTCTGTTGGTACTTGTCGCCCATTGGATTTCTTATGATGGGGTGCATGCAGAATCAGACGTGACGAGACGGTCATGAGCAGACACGAGAAGACAGCATTGGATGATGCTTGAACTTGGTGACGAGCAGATGGTCTGATAACTGCAGCGAACTGCCTATGCTTGAGTAGCCACATCCACGATTACACTCTTACTCTATCTACAGATACTACTGTGTTGTAGTGCACACTATTCAGAGTGGAGGCTCAATGCGGACAAGTGAGATGTTTTAGTACAGGAAACAATATGAAGGGTTCAGAGGCATAGTGGGCCAAGCGCCATTTGTTAAAAATGGAGAAAACAAGGATTAAAATTAAGTGATTACCATAATTCATGAAACATATAGCAAGCAAACTATGGTATTCACTTAATTTTAACCCTAGCTTTTTCTGTTATTAATAAATGGCGCTTGGCCCACTATGGCTCTGAACCCTTCATATCACGACAATAATGTGGTTTCTAAAAATATCGGAGAAAATTTCAAATAAGATGAAAGCACCAGGTGATTAATAATTATTATTAATAATAATAATAATAATAATAATAATTTTTTATCGAAAAACACAGGGAATTTAATAAAGAAACTCACTTGGCTTTTATTGATTACGAAAAAGCTTTCGACTGTGTTGACAGAAATAAGCTCTTTCAAATTTTGGCAGATGATTCAGTTCCAAACGCAATTATAAGAACAATTTACGAATTATATAACCACAATATTATCAAAATTATTATTGGATCAGAACATATCGAATGGAGACCAATAAACTATGGAGTTCGTCAAGGATGCCCCCGCTCACCACTTTTATTCAATATATACATCAACTCCATCATCAGACATTGGCGACTAACAATTCATGGAAACATCCCGCCCTTCCGAAATTGTACTCTAGATACATTATTATATGCAGATGATCAGGTTCTTTTTGCTACAAATGAAGACGAGCTGCAATACTCAATACATCACCTGAATATAATAGCACAAAATTTCAATATGAAAATTTCCCCAAACAAAACAAAAATTATGGCGTTCCAAGATAAACAGCCAGTTAGGAGTAAAATTTGCATTGGAACCGATACGTTAGAACAGGTAAACTCATTTAAATATTTAGGTTATAATTTGACATATTTACCTGTTACTGATATATCTGAAAATATTCAACATTTTAATGGAGATGAATTTAAATGCTATTATAGTCACAATCATGCCATGGTATGAAAGAAAAATTTCATAACCTCGAGCGGGATTCGAACCTGCGACTTCCTGTACTCCGGTCAGGCGCTCTACCTCTGAGCTATCGAGATCGTCTCACGCCAAAGGCTTGGAATTATCCTTTCATACTGGCGACTCTATAAAGCAAAATGTTGTGTCGCAAAGAGCAGCGCCACATCTGATTCTGTGTGCACCTGGCCTAAGCAAATGTACTATTGATAGTAATTTCAAGAATGGTAAACATTGATGATATTTGGAATGTTAAATTCCTTTTATTTTCCTCATTAAAATACTATTTGGTAAGGAGATTAAAAATAAATTAAACAATAATTTTGTGTATGAAGTATCTTATGTTGTGTACCAGCATATTTTGCAAGAAAGTGCCTTAAGTCAGTTACGAAAAATATGGTAACCTTATCTGTCACCTCTCGAACGTCCATACCACAACTTTTCGTCTCTTTTTCTCTTTCTCCCTTAACTTCTTTGAAGTTTATCGTCGTATAACTGCATTATTCATACCTGAGAGATGTTTATATCATAATAATTTTCTTTATTCCCAGTTTATAAATACATCACTTACTATATTTATCCAATAACACATATTTTGTATCTTTTAATAACCTCTTCACTGTCAGAAACTGTTGGTTGATTCAGTTTATCAACAGATGTCACTAATCACCAATTTATAATCACCATCATCATGTGAATACCTCTTCTGTCTTCCGTGTTTCTTCTGAGATGTCCAGGATCTCTTTCTACTTTTGGCTGGTGATGTAGGGTTTCTTTTTCCAATCTTCATTTATGCATTCTGTATTACATCTCAGTTTCAATTATCATAGAGAAAATTTTCTGAGGTAGAATGAAGCGATAGTTTCACAACCATTATGTAAAAAGGTGGAATTCCTAAACTGTTGTCACTGACAGGGTTACAAGAAGAATATTGGGAAATCATGCCGTATGAATGATTGCCACGTGTTTTAATATTCCATCTTATTTGAGAGTAAGAATGCAAAAATTTTGTGTTGATAAAGATCAAGCACTGTGTGTGTTGTGTAAGTGCATTTTTTTTTTTTTTGTCATATTGCTTTCTTCATAATATAGGTAATTCACGGTTTAGTTTGTTAATTATAAGAGAAGAACATTATTTTATCACATTTGTTTGTGTGTCTTTATGAGTAACTGTACATTGTACTATAAGATAAGGTGTCTAACATTGGCATTTGCTATGTATTTCACAATATACACTCAGAAGTATCTATCTTAACTCTAAATACACAGCTACTTGTTAGCTAAATGATATATTTAGGGTCTACACCTACTTTTCAAACTTTCAGTGAAGAGAAATTATCATTGACAAGCCGGAAGATTGCGGGTTCAATTCCTGATGTGGTCATGGATTTTTGCATTGATCTAATCCTTCCAGCTGCACTATGGCCCTGGGGTCTTCTCAGCCTCTAACAGAAATGAGTACCAGGGACATTTCCTTGAGGGTAAAGGTAGCAGGCACGTAGGACTGACATCTCTACTGCCATTAATGCCTATTGGCCCGATTTCTTCAATCTCTGTTAAATTATAACAGTGTGTTATTCCATTTTAACTGTAAACTTAACAGTTGAAGCATTTCTTCAACTACTGTTAGTACTAACAGGTTGTTAAAACCCATGTTAATTTAACTGCCCAATTTCATGCAGTCAAATCATTTAACTCTCTGTTAGCAAAGAAGTATCCAATATGGCTGGTGCGTTAAATGCTGAACTTATATATCTTGATTATTTAGAAAATGATATCCATGAATACATAAATAGAGCGGATGATTTCTGTGATTTAACAGACCAAAAGTTCATACAAAGGTGTAGGCTATTTTCTGCCAAGCCTCACTTTTCGCTTTCAACTTAGATCCGTTTGTTTGTTTATTCTCATTAATTGATTTATGCTGCGAAATAATTTCCAGCAGAAGATTTCTTTCGAACGAAGAGAAATTAGTCCCACGATTTCTTTTTGTTCCAGTGTTTTCCATTTCCAACAGCAATACCAATATGCCGCTGCACGCTATTGTGATACAGACGAAGAAAGAAGCAGAAATAAAACCTGAGAGAATAGAAAGACTTCTATCCTCTCTGAACCAAACAATGGAAACAAGCGAGAATCGCAATAGTCAGAGTTCAGAAAACAGAAGTGAGCCTATACTTGGTTATAGGTTATGGTTAAACTCTAGAATCTCTGGTCCTAACAGAGAGTTAACAAACAGAATGTTAAAATGTGAAATGTAAAGTTCAAGAAACGCAAACGATTTCTTTTTGTTCCAGTGTTTTCCATTTCCAACAGCAATACCAATATGCCGCTGCACGCTATTGTGATACAGACGAAGAAAGAAGCAGAAATAAAACCTGAGAGAATAGAAAGACTTCTATCCTCTCTGAACCAAACAATGGAAACAAGCGAGAATCGCAATAGTCAGAGTTCAGAAAACAGAAGTGAGCCTATACTTGGTTATAGGTTATGGTTAAACTCTAGAATCTCTGGTCCTAACAGAGAGTTAACAAACAGAATGTTAAAATGTGAAATGTAAAGTTCAAGAAACGCAATATTTTTAACAGCAATTCATACTTTTAACTTACAGTTAATTAACGCTATGTTAGGTTCATTTTAACAAAGGTTGAAGAAACCAGGCCTTAGTCTGTTATAGTGGGAGTCTTAAACACTCACCACCTTCTGGGACGATTCCGCCTGTCATGGGGTTGACAAGTCATATGTATACACCAAATAATTTCCCACTTACTGGTGAATTGGGGACAAGAAGTTGGGGCTTCCATTCTTAATGTCGATATTAGAAATAGAGATTTGATTAATATTATGCTCTGACCACCTTATCATAGGGAAAGTATCCTTAGAAATCATTTTAAGGAAGACTGAGTTTCTAGACTGATATTTCGAAGATACTCACATTTAATATTCGATTTCACAATAGAATTCTAAAAATAAATATTGGTACCTATACAACATACACCAGAAGTATTATTAATAAACCTGAATCATTCTACTCCGTTTATAAAGGATGTCCAAACTAACGGAAATAAAAATACTGTAATTATTGTGTAAACATAATAATTTCGTTATCATTACTCAATCGTATTTGTGACAATTTTTTATTTTAATTACACAGGCATGGGATGAAAAAACTTTTTCAAACATTTTAGCTCTCTTTTACGTATTTTTGTGTGCTGAAGCCAGAAACAACACCAAAAATGTTACATCACGCACCATTTTTACACAAAACTATATTTTATATTTTATAGTATTAATATACACTTTCTAAAAGTAATTGGGTACTATTTTTGCCCCTTTAGAACCTCGTGGTACCACCTCTTGTTGCTATAACAGCAGCCACCCTGTCAGCCATGCTCTCCACTAGTTTGTGTAGGATATCCACTGGAATGCGTCGCCATTCCTCTTGCAACATGGCACTCAGTTGGACAATGGAAGTTGGCCCCATGTTTCGGCGGCTACTATGCAGTGGTATGCAGACAATAATGTTCACCGGTTGGACTGGCCTGCACAGAGTCCTGATCTCAATCCCATTGAGCACCTTTGGGACGAATTGGACCTGCGATTAAGGTCTCGGGAGATGTTATCGATTAGCAAGATCGACGGTTCTGTTTCTTTTCTCACAGTTTGCATGCACATTTATGAACTTTAGGTATTTTCATTTTAATCCAAAGACACTTAAAACTCTATTAACAACGGCAAATAATCCATTTTATATTATTATTGTGGCTTTATTATGTTGTCGAGAGCATCATACCTTATATATCATGTACTGAACACAGACACCTTTTGTATTCTGGCATTTAACATGCAAATTGTGGTGATCTTGGACCACGTTATATTGTAAAGTTTATTTCGAAGAACAAGATGAACTACCTATGACAGTTTTGACTCTGCTATTTCTTTATTCACATCCGCTCTCAAATAAGTTCGGATAAAGTATATTTGGTAAGTAATTATTTCTTTTAGCCTAATATTTCGGCCTGTTGCTTGCATTGCTTCCTTTATAGAAATAGGAAGTGAATCTGGAAGTCTGTCCTGCACGTGTGTTGCTTGAAGTTTTGAAGTGATTCACAGTTATATTATGTTACCTCAGTTCCATATTTCAAAATGAAGCATTCCAGTATTGTGGACATTCAAATTTATGAGATAAAATTATTTCATAAAAGTAATATTGCGTATCTGTGTAAGTGCATGCTTGTGTGTTTGTGTGTGAAATTGAAATTGAGAGAGTTTTGACTCTCCTTCAGCAATAAAAATGAAATTCTGTAAAAACCCCACAGGTTTTATATTTGTTTGAAGGTGAATGATTCTGCACCTGTGGTGTGGAACATGTTCATGAACAATCACTTCTATACAGTTTTAAATTTGTGTAGTTTGAGACAAATCATAACGTCCTCAACCCACCCCTACTGCAACTCAACTTTCTGAGTGATTTTTTCAATAAAAGTACCAGTACTGTAGTTGTGAGTGAAGGGCTGCCTTTTGTTCACTGATATTTACAGTAGGCGGTTAGGGATGAGTGCCTCGAGTGCTTTCTGAAAGTAAGGACGTTATGTTTTGCCCACACTATATATGGAATGTACATAATAATGTAACGTACATCCTGTAAAATGATATGTAATTATTTTACATAAGTGCCTCACAATCAATACAGTTGATAGAGCATTGTTAAAAACTAATAAAGAAAAAATGAATGTATTAACTCTGTGGATAATCCAATTCTACAATATGATTCCTTGATGATTTCCCGAAAAAAAAAAAAAATACAAAATCTTTCACCTGAATCATCTCCATTTATTTGCTCGAAAATAAATTTCCTTGGATTGAGACCTCAATGAAACTTGTAGCTGATGACTTGTAAAATTTGTCACTTCCCAACTTTTAAAATGGCTACAGATTTGCATTCGTTTTTTACAATATTGAAGTAATGTTCCCAGTCCATTTGACTCAAAGTCGTCTTTGTCAATCTTGAGATTGAGAAACATTTCTCAGTGTCTGAATGGGCCATGTAGCTAATATTATTATTATTATTATTATTATTATTATTATTATTATTATTATTATTATTATTATTATTATTATTATTATTATTATTATTATTTAAAGCCAATGAAGTCCAATCCAAAGGAAATACAAAAGTGCGAGTTTAAGAAATCGCATGTACTCGTATCATTTTCATAAAACTCTTCACATTCCGGTTCATAAAAAATGCGCAGTTCTCTTTTCAGTGCGCCCTTTACAAAGGCTGGGGAAGTCCCACGGAATTTTTCGTTACCATCACATGTTAACACAATCACAAATAATTTTGCACCAGATGGTTTGTAAATTTGAAACTACTGGTATTTCTTATTTAAATACCGGTAATAATGGTGTCACAGATCTCTCTCACAGCGGTATTTAAATATTTCCTGAAATGTGGAAGTCCACCATTACAGATATGTATGGTTGTTTGACAACAAAATATCATATATGATATCATACATTTCCTGAAATGCTCATCCATTTTTACCTCTGATTTTCCACACTTCTTTTCTCGTGTACTAGTTAAATTACTTCGAGCATCCCAAGAGAAGTTGGTTAGTTGGTAAGATGAAATGTTTCTAGAATCTGCTAGCTTGGCAGTGTCGAGAATTACATTTCGAACTCTCTCATAACACTATTTTATATGTATTACTTACAAATGGCTTTTACAGAACCTGGAGGTTCATTTCCGCCCTCACATAAGCCCAGCATTGATCCTGAGCAAGATTAATAGTCTCTCTACCATCATATTCCAACTCCCTCAAATCCATTTTAATATTATCTTCCCATCTATGTCTCGGTCTTCTCAAAGGTCTTCTTCCTTCAGGTCCCCTAAGTAGCACTCTATACACATTTCTGGATTCACCAATACGTGCTACATGCCCTGCCCATCTCAAACATCTGGATTTAATGTTCCTGATTATATTAGGTGAAGACTACAATGCGTGCAATTCTGCGTTGTATAACTTTCTCCATTCTCCTGTACCTTCATCCCTCTTAGCCCCAAATATTTTCCCAAGCACCTTATTCTCAAACACCCTTAACCTCTGTTCCTCTCTCAAAGTGATAGTCCAAGTTTCACGACCATACAAAACAACCGGTAATATCTGTTTTATAAATTCTAACTTTCAGTGTTTTTGAAAACAGACTCGATGACAAAAGCTTCTCAACCGAATAATGGCAGGCATTTCCCATATTTATTCTGTGTTTAATTTTCTCTCGAGGGTCATTTATATTTGTTACTGTTGCTCCAAGATATTTTAATTTTTCCACCTCTTCGAAGGCAAAATTTCCAGTTTTTATACTGCATACTTGGAAATAAATTAATTATTTTGTATTTGAACTATTGTTTGTGTTTCAGTATGGTAAGTATAACCTAATAATGTTTTGATAGGTTATGTAATGTGCTGTTAATCAGCCTCCATATTCAGGGTATCATATAGTAAATCGCTGTAAGCTTAATTTGTTTTCACATTTATTGATTTAGACTACATTTAGTATAAATTTCTAAAATCGTGAAGCACCATTCTATTATTATTATTATTATTATTATTAGCCTACTATCTTCATTACTACCATTATTATTATTATTATTATTATTATTATTATTATTATTATTATTATTATTATTTAAATAACCGAGTTTTCATGATAAGAATGTTATCATTTGGCTCAGACATTGACCTTTTTTGCTTATTTTATTCTTGTGTACATACATTAGGAGACTTAATCCAGAATCCATGTTAGGTCACTTAAAAGCACCTGTCAAAGTTTCATAGTGTCTATAAATGTCTAGGGACAACAGTCTATTTTGTGAATATGAGTCTATTGTCACCTATTGTGAACAATTTTCTGTGTGTATATGTAAAAGAATCTTGTTCCTGAAGAAGTGGGCTACAGTCAAAATTTCTCTCTTGCGTAAATTCTGTTAGACATTATTCTCGACTATCATCATATCATCAGGATAATGAATTTTGTCTTCTGGTAACGTCTTAAGTGATGGCTCCTTCTGACTAACGACACAATTAGAGGTACCGGTAAAGCTAATGAGGTGGTTACAACTCATGGTATATTAAAGCAACTGTAGATAGGTAGATGGATAAAGTAAAATTAATTTCGCACTAGTTTTGCATGTGCACATTATATTCACCAGTAAACATTTTTTTTTTATTTCAAGCCTTTAAAAATTGAGGTGCGCATTAGATTCGATGGGGCATTATATTCGAGTAAATACAGTGTTAAATTGGTAGTTAAAGCATGTTACAATGCTTCTGAAGTTCAATCAAGCATAAGTATTCTAGTAACATTGGCATTCCCTAACTAAAAAAAATTGTTTATTGATTACCATGATGATATTACGACACCATTATTTCCAGGAAAATTGCTTAAACTTTTATTTTTGGGTCCATATATTTAGCTTCTAATTATAATTAATTTGAAAATTATTATTTTAGGAATCTAATAGCATTTTCTCATTGTTGGAGTGGAAATTCGTAACTTTAATTGCGTTGATTGCATTGTACCATAAACAAATATAAAAATTACAGCAGTTAAGAAAAGTTACATAGCTTTTGCAAATTTTATATGATTACGGAATGTCAAGCATTAATCTAATGTATACTGCCGAAATACGTAATTATTGATTTTCTGGGTATGACTTCATTGAGTAATTTATGTGATTTTAAAAAGTTCTTTTGAACAATTTCTTGAGAAGATAATCATGGTACTTTTACTTGCATTATACTTTGATTTTTCAGTTAGTGAGCCATATTTTTAATATACTGTAGCTTTGAAGTCTGATGTACGCTCTTTGTGTGTCATAATCTGATATCTGTATAATAGTGTCATCAGCATAGTGAGAGAAATTACAATTAGGATTTCTTAGAAAATCTGCCATGAATATTTTGAAAAGAATTGGTAATAGCAATATCATAACTCCTTGAGGAATGCCAGCTTTGATGAATTTTAATGTAGAGTTAAGAAGTGTTGATTTTAACTTGAAATGTATGGTCAATTAACAAGGTATTTTAATATGTAATTATAAGTATCTGGTGGCACCCCATCACTGGACTCGCTTCCTCCTGGCTAGCAACCAGTAATGTATACGTACGCCTTCTCAAGTCTTGTACCCGCTTGGGCTGATTACCTGGTTGGGTTTTTTCCGAGGTTTCCCCCAACCACAAGGTGAATGCCAGGTAATCTATGGGAAAACCTCGGCCTCATCTCGTCAAATACTATCTCGCTATCACCAATCTCATCAACGCTAAATAACCTAGTACCGGTACCTAGTTGATACAGTGTCGTTAAATAACCCACTAAGAAAAAGTCTTGTACAAAAAGTAGGCAAACAGATAAACAAGACTGTAATATGTCCTCTGTCTAATATTTGTGAGGAGGAGGAGGAGGAATTTTTTTTTTTTTTTTTAATAGCATCAGGTTTGAATAATATTCATTTATGCTCGACAGATGGCACAATAGTCGTACTTCATATTGCCATGAGAAGCTATTACTATAGCAAAGAATCTAATAGACCTAAACTCTTTGGCTCGTCTGTAATCTTTGTTTTCACAAGACACGGTCAGATTCTACTGGCCGTGATATTGAACACAGCAGCATGGATCCATGACAGCAGGAGCAGACGATGAGAAATGATAGTAGAAGGCTGTGTCTTGAAATGTGTGGTTGTGTTGGAATGTGAAGGAGCGACGTTTGAACGTCCACTTAGTTCACATTGCATACATGTGGATCACATCGATGGATGCAGACAGAACAGCAAATTTCATTCATGGTAACTTATTTATTTATAGATTTCTTACTGACATAAAACATATTTGTGGATTTCTATAGATTTAATATTTATTAATTAAATATAAAGTAGTAAGTACTGAAGTAGTAAATATTGAAGATGTCATTTTCTGGATTCAATTTGAAATAGTTTTTGATGCCACTATTAGATTTATCCTGGAACGCGGATACATTTTTTCTATGGCTTTTGAACAAATTTTTAAACTCAGAAAATTTGGTCCTGAAAACTTCTAGATACGTAATGGACTTGAGATCCTAGGGAAGTTTTTATACTTGGTTATTTAACGACGATGTATCAACTAGGTTATTTAGCGTCGATGGGATTGTGTTAGTGATGGTATCTGGAGGGATGAAGCCGAGGATTAGCCACAGACAATAATTCTTTTGTAACAGATGTGACATGTGCACAGTATTAGAAGTTACATACCGTACATACAAATTACTTTTAAAGAACCTGCAGGTTCATTGTCGCTCTCACATAAGCCCGCCATCGGTTCCTATCCTGTGGAAGATTAGTTGAGTCTCTCAGTATTAGAAGTTAATTAAAAAAAAATGTAATTAGATTTATTGGTTGTTCTAGTCTCACCTCGTCATCTTGCGGTCTTTCTTAGACTTATGTGAGTGTTCATCATTATTGGTACAATCTCCAAATACATATTATAACCTTTTAAAATCAAAGGGATTCACATTTTACAATGTTGAGAAAATCCTTAGAGAAATTCTAAAGGACTCAATTCAAATTTTGCAATCTCATCTCTATTTAAAGTAATATGATTCACTTTAATTTTCTTTTGAAATTTATTGTATGTATTTTCATTGTTTCATTGTAAACTTTTATATACTGTATGTATTTGTTTTCTGGATATTTGTGGTCATCATTATCGAAGGGCAGATAGTTTTATTTTATAAATTCGATGTGATGTATAAAAAGATAGGTTTAATCTTCGTTAAACAGCAAATAGAATTTCTAATTGTTATTACAACACCCAGCGTTTCCCAGCCGACACCTTTTCACAAAAGAAACTTGATGATCTGTGGTAGATTGTGAGAGATTAATTGTGGAGCAGGTTTCCTCCAAGTACTTCAGTATCTTCTGTTATTCACAATGCAGCATTTCTGCATTAGCATCGTATCATGTCATTGATTGAAAATAATTTCTGTCGTTCAGAAGTATCATATAGTTAAATACCTGAAAAATATGGTAACTTTTATCACGTCTTCATAACAATAGCTCTTTATATAAACTCGTAGGAATGTCTTCTTCATTGTCAAACAGCAATCAGAATAAAACTATTAATTTTAATGTTGTAGTACATGCATATGCTTAGATTGTTTGAATTGGGTCTCCTACAAATGTTTGAATTGACTTGAAACAGTGCAAGCTCAGAAATAAGTTGGAGGTAACGTAGTGGCCATTGTCACAAGTTTAGTAATATTATATTAGTTGGGTCCGATTTATTACAGGAGAAAAGTTGCCAAATTTTAAATTCTTAAAAGGGAACACAGTCTTCGTCAAAAAAATATATCTGTATTTTGTACTGTGATTTCTAACTTAGTTGATAATAAAAAATAAATACCGTATAACTTGTGCTTTTCTTATACAAATGAATGGAATATGGAAATGTGACATATGCTAAACTACAACATATCAATATTTCAACTTAGACTATGTTCTAATATTTCGAATAAAATACAATTTTTCGTTATATGATTACTAGTCTTTCATCGTTGTCTCTCTTGTTAGGTTGTTCACTTTCTAATAATCATTTTACCTTTACACTAAAATAAATTAAAATACAGATAGGAAAAATTAAAGTAAATTTTTATAAATACAGTAGAACTTTGTTATAGCGACCTCGTTTTGTGCGACACCTCGCTTATAACGTCAAATATTCTGTGGTCCCAACTAATTCCCCATAAGACATATGCTTTTCTACCTTGCTTAATATGACAAACGTATATGCGTCTACCTCGCATATAACGTCATTTTCAACCTCAGTTCGGAATACAATTTTCTAAGAACCAAAGTATTTTACTGAAATCTGGCAAATCCTTTACTGTTCCCTTCTATCATAGACCTCTGGAATGCAGGCAGATTCCCCATCCCATTGTAACCTGCCCGAATTCATGCGGTATTAATGGTACCTGCATGCGATCAGTTTCGACAGGAAGTTTTCACTAAGTGCACGCATTTTAACGCAGTATGGCCACTAAAAGAAGTGAGTGACGCTTTAGAAGCCATTAGAATTGTGAACATTTCTATGAAGCTAGAGGAGGAAGTATGAAGCTAGGAGAAGGAGCAGTGAAATTGTAACTGAAATAATGAACATAGAATGTAATTTAGAAAGTGTATATTGGACAAGTAGGAGACAATAGAGTAAAATAACTGATTACTCACTCCTCAGTAAAGAAGTTTGGTGAGCAATGAACAAACTGTTTCAATACAGGATACTGTATTTATAATTGTACGTGTATTTTATTGTGTTCATTGTATGCTTAAATGTGAATACATAAATCTAAAATAAGCCTAATTATGTTCATTATTTTCCATTTTCCACCTCACTAGACTGATAATATGAATCTCTGTTACTACGACACTCGTTTATAACAACATAATTTTCAAGGTCCCTTGGATGTCGTTATAACCAAGTTCTACTGTAGTTCACTTTCAACAGTAGCCTATCAATATCAACTTTCTTTTTTTTTTCTCAATAAGAGTTTATAAAAGCAAATGTTCTTCCTAATGCTGCGTTGGGGGATCGAATACCAAACATTTGAAATAAAGTATATAATTATGTTATAAGTTGCTTTGAATAAAAATAATCCACTTTCTGTCAGTTAGAAAAAAAAACAGTTACTGTGATTTAAAAATTACTTAAGTATAACATAGGCTACTGTACTTTGTCCCATGCCATAGCATTATGCCTGGACTTGTATTATGAAAATGAGCGTTGGTTCGAGTCCTCGCAGAAAAAAATTTCCTCGTGAAATTTTGGCCAATGTATGGATGAGTCTGTCCTGCGCCGTGGCATCGCGGTCTAAGGCATCTTGCCTAGGACTCGCGTTACGGAATGTGCGCTGGTTCGAGTCGTCGTGGGAGAAGAAATTTTTTCATGAAATTTCGACCAGTATATGGGACCGGTGCCCACCCAGCATCATAATGCACTTGGGGAGCTATGATAGGTAGCGAAATCCGGTTGCAAATGCCAGCTATAACGGCTGGGGGTATCACCGTGCTAACCACACGATACCTCCATTCTGGTTGGATGATCGTCCACCTCTGCTTCGGCATGTGGGCGTGAGGCCAGTAGCCGGCTGGTCGGTCCAGGCCTTCACGGGCTGTAGTGCCACGGATTATTATTATGGATGGGACCACCAACAATACAATGAATTTGTGGAGGTATGATAGTTTGCAAAATCTGATTCTGCAAACCAGCTATAACGGCTAAGGGAATCATTGTGCTAACCACACTATACCCACATACTGGTTGGATGATCGTTCATCTCTGCTGAAGTATGTGAATGTGAGACCAGTAATCAACCCGATGGTTATGGTCTTCTTAAGGACTGTCATGCACAAGATTATTATAACATTTATATAAATGGGACTCAACATTTTCATTGCTAATTTGAAATAATAATTAAATAATTTCTGAGAAATTCTACATTTAAATAAGTTTACAGTCTATTAAAAGTAGGGAAACTTTACTAAGCTCATTGCTTCTTAATTGCAAAGTAAGCAACATTCTGAAAAAGAAAAAGGATTAAGTTAGTTTTATCCTTAAACATTAAACGATATACAGCCAGTCATAAATTTATTAGTGAAAGATTGAAAACGTGGTATTTTGTGTCCTACCAAATTAGGATATCTGGCAATTCTTTAGCAGTAGACAAGTGCGATGAAATGACATAAAACTAAAAACATTGCCATATAATTACAAGTTTTGTTATATAGAGTTAATTGAAATACAGGAGACTTGATTTAGGATATACATGTGAGGAGTAGGTAAAGAATTTTACTGAATCATTGGAAAGATTTTTCATTTGTTTGTTTATTTGTTGTAAAGATGATTTTGGAGTTTTCAACTGTGCCGAGATAAAATTCCTCCTATGTTTCAGAATACCTACAGGTTCCATTCCCATGATTGTATCATTCTAGACTTAAGAGTGTTTGCCTATATTATTCCGGTAAAATCTAATTCAACAAGACTCATAAGCAAGTCTTCCAGGTTTAGAGGGATACGACCTGTAAGCAGTAGTTGTGAAACGTAGGAAGAACTTTATCATAGTGCATGGTTGCAAAACACATCTTGTTCGCAATCCAGTCACTCTGAAAATCTGAAATATCTTTTCTTGTTATTTCATTGATTGCATTGAATGCAAATTCTCCTGTTAAGTTCGTATCACATACTAAAAAATATGAATAATGACGTCATTATTCTTCTGTTACTTTATCAATGGGAGAAATATTTCAGCCTGTACAGTAGGGGTGGGTCATTCATAACCAGTAGGACACACTGCGCAGTTCTGTAATGGCGAGTCTGTAAGCCTAATCTTGCTGTGTATGCCCAAATACAATATTAAAATATTCAGTCTCCAGCTGAAATTAAATCTGTTACTACCTTTTCTGCTTCTTACATATGAAGGGTATACGGGAAAAACGAACAAGGTCACAGTTCTGTTAAGGGTGATATCGTTATCTAATTCACTGTATTACTACAAACTTTAGTGTATTTTTATTAAAAGTGGTAAAGGAGAATTAAAACCACGGATACACTCATCATTTCCTTCATTTCAAATAGAAATACCAATAAATTTTGCAGTAAGTAATATACTGAAATAGATCATTATCTCACCCTCACAATTCTGTTAAAGGTGATGTCGTTATCTAATTCACTGTATTACTACAAACTTTAGTGTATTTTTACTAAAAGTGGTAAAGGAGAATTAAAACCACGGATACACTCATCATTTCCTTCATTTCAAGTAGAAACTCCAATAAATTTTGCATAAATATAGGCCTACTGAAATAGATCATTATCTCACTCTCACAATTCTGTTAAAGGTGATGTTGTTATCTAATTCACTGTATTACTACAAACTTTAGTGTATTTTTATTAAAAGTGGTAAAGGAGAATTAAAACCACGGATACACTCATCATTTCCTTCATTTCAAGTAGAAACGCCAATAAATTTTGCAGTAATATACTGAAATAGATCATTATCTCACCCTCACAATTCTGTTAAAGGTGATGTTGTTATCTAATTCACTGTATTACTACAAACTTTAGTGTATTTTTATTAAAAGTGATAAAGGAGAATTAAAACCACGGATACACTCATCATTTCCTTCATTTCAAATAGAAATACCAATAAATTTTGCAGTAAGTAATATACTGAAATAGATCATTATCTCACCCTCACAATTCTGTTAAAGGTGATGTTGTTATCTAATTCACTGTATTACTACAAACTTTAATGTAATTTTACTAAAAGTGGTAAAGGATAATTAAAACCACGGATACACTCATCATTTCCTTCATTTCAAGTAGAAACGCCAATAAATTTTGCAGTAATATACTGAAATAGATCATTATCTCACCCTCACAATTCTGTTAAAGGTGATGTTGTTATCTAATTCACTGTATTACTACAAACTTTAGTGTATTTTTATTAAAAGTGGTAAAGGAGAATTAAAACCACGGATACACTCATCATTTCCTTCATTTCAAGTAGAAACACCAATAAATTTTGCAGTAATATACCGAAATAGATCATTATCTCACCCTTAATGGAAATGTGACATTTATTCGTTTTTCCCGTGTACCCTTCATATACGTTGTAGACTCCCATTCGTACAAGAACTGGAAATGCCACAGGCCATTAAAGCCCAGCACTACTGTAATGTGTACGAGGGTCATTTCATAAATAATGCACAGGTTGGAAAAACTGTGAAGGGGATGATACAACACCAACGAAAATTAGGTCAGTTGCCATGAAGGATTGAGGAAGAAGCATGTGTGTTCGTTTCGTCCATAACATACTTTGTGTTTAGGTAACGAGAGCTAGAAATGGAGCCTACATGTGTCTCGAGTACACACACACACACACATACACCAAGCCCGCCCTACCTACCTACCTACCTACCTACCTACCTACCTACCTTTGTGTGGAGTTTGTGGTGAATTTAAAGTGGACCTAATACAGTTTCTCATTGGGCTACTCATTTTCGTGAGTAGCAAGTTTGCAATGTGCAGATGTTTCTGCTTCTGTTGGTAGCAGTCAAGCAGTGAGGGATCCATGACGCAGAAATTTTTCTCTTTTTCAAATTTTTTGTCAAAAGCATTCACCACAAGTTTCATACTTTTTTCATGTGTTGATGTTTTTGGCCTTCCTGGTCTTGCATCATTGTCTAAGCTGATATGAAAACGAGTAGCCCCCGAGAAACTATACTATGGTCCACTATAAGTTCACCATAAACTTCGCTCCACTTTGAATTTCTGTGAGGTTTTGCAACATAAAGATTCGATCTTTGATCTTCAATCTTCACTGTACCCGAGACACATGTAGGCTCCATTTCTAGCTCTCGTTGTCTAAACACAGAGTGTGCTATGGACGAAACGAACACAGAAGAGTTGATTCAGGATATACATGTGAGGAATAGGTAAAGAATTTTACTGAATCATTAGAAAGATATTTAATTTGTTTGTTTATTTGTTGTAAAGATGATTTTGAAGTTTTCAACTGTGCCGAGATACAATTCCTCCTATGTTATAGATTACCTACAGGTTCACACATGTGTTTATTCCTGAGTCCTTCAACTGCAACTGACGTAATTTTCATTGGTGTTGCGTCATCCACTTTACAGTACTGCCAACCTGTACATTATTTATGAAATGACCCTCATATGTTCAATACAATATAATGTACTTTTCCTGGACTTGTCCTGTACTGGTACCATGCTAACTACAATGTAGTATCAAGAAACGATATTCCTTCAGCTTTCATTCATTTACATTTATTAAAAATTATTTTATATTAATATTTTACATGATTGTAATTATTTCCGTGATTATTACTGATAATTTTACCGCTAATATTACTTGTGGTTGTATTTATAAAATTCCATTACTTCAGTTCTTTGTTACATTTAAGCTTGACTATGTCACAGCTATATTGGAAGCGAGGTTGTAGGTACATGTGTTACAGTGATATTCCTTCCTTTATGTACAGTTACATTTAAAAAGCATAGACAGCAGTTTAATATACGTCATTTATAAATGCTGAAAAAATACATGGACCACAAATAATTGTCTCTTTTAATGCTTGCAGTGTTTATATTTACATGGTGATATATTTTAATGATCAGCAATTATAAATTTTCTACAGCAGTTTCTTTTCCATTAAGACTAGTAAAAATATTTATGAAAGAATGCATTATTTAAATCTTATTTACAATTCAGGCAGAAATATAAATCTGTTCACACATTTCTATCACTTGAGGGCTTGTACAAATACGCATTAGCCTCCGTCTTTCGAAGAGCACAGAAGGGTAGCACATAAGCTCTTACAATATTGGTGATTTCTCTAAGGCAGTGCAAATGTTAACCTTTATCAGCCATAGTAATTGAATTCATTGTTCAATGTTCCTCACTGAATTTAATTTGTAATACATCAGCAGAGCAGCTGATCTTAAATTGGAAGGGTGTAGGTGAAAGTAATTCTCGTTTGGAACTCTCTCGTGAAATGAGTTCTGGAGGTTCTCTCCCTGTGGATATCAGCCAATTAAATTGTAATGAAGATGTTTAGTTTTTAATGTTACCGGTATAGTAAAAAATGCAGAGTTCCATATCAGTGCATTTCCATGGTGTTTCATGGAGACAGTCTTTACATGCATACCATCAACATTCCAAAACAAAATGAAAGCATAGACATGACATGTCAAATTTGTTAATTTTTTTCAAGTTAATGCACACTATTGAAATTTCCCGGTAATATAATCTATATGAATTATTCTTTCTGCTGTTTCATATCAATATATGGATAGAGGGGTTACAGATGGCGAGTGGAAAAAACGCACGCTCACTTGAATTTATTGTGCTGCCTCTAGAATTGAAATGACTGATAACTTTTGCCTGGAGCCCTTTCATTCAGGGAAAAGGATCTTCCATATGCTGTCAATCTACAACTCAAATCTCCCAGCTTTACCTCCCTTTCGAAATCCTGCTATGTTTCTTTTCACTCATAAAAATACATCACCCTCATCTGGGTTTGAACTTGTGAACTTCAGATCCAGTGTTTGTATGTGTATCTTTTTGGTATATTTATTTATATTACATGGTGACTGGATTCATAAATAAGGAACGAAATTCAAATGTGTTCAGAATAGGCCTACATATAAATTTTAACGATTTTTAGAAGTGCAGAAACCTTAGCAACAATGTAACTATCTTATTTCTATTTCCATAATTTTAACTTCGGAGATTGCTACAGAATCATTATTTTATTTATTTATTTTTTTTACTTGGACGAGAAGCTATATTCGGTATACTTTATATGGTAAACATTCAGAGACAGGATTCTAAAGAGAAGTGTGTGTGTGTGTTTCCAATGTCCACCCACTTCACTTGCGTGATTCGGGTTTCGCATACTGCAGATAGCTGGCAGAACTGTGACCCATTTTCAAATTGCACACGACTTCGGCAGGCCACGTTGTGCATGATGTGTATCTGTGAAGAGTTATTTCCTGTACTAGGGTGAGTGTATGTTTGTTCGTGTAAATGTAGTGTAGGGAATGAGTGAGGATGATGATGATGGTGAGGAAGGGAGAAGGGGAAACCCGGTGCCAACACGTAGCCTACTCCTGTCGAATAGCACCAAGGGGGCCGCCAGGCTTAACGTCCCCATCCGACTGATGAATCACTATCAACAGTGACATATGCTTTCCCTTCATATGCACTGTGGAGAGATTTGGGATTTAACCCAGGCATATTGGTGCACAATTTAGTGATTACAAGTTGTGCACCGCCATCTCTCCTATTCCCAAGGTAGAAATTTTACAAGAAAATTTCTGACCCCCACCGGGAATCGAACCCGGGCCAGCTAGTCTGGAGGCAGACACACTACCACAGAGCTAACTCGGCGGACTCTTCTAAAGAGAAGTGACTAGTCTGTATGTGCAGTAGAAGTGAAACTTCTTAAGTTGTAAATGTGTGGTAATCTTTTTAAATTAAATTTAATACTTTTATTCTCAATGCTCTTCAGAATTGAAAAACGAAACAATTTCTTGGCCTGCTTTCTTGCAACCGTCCTTTTTCGTTTTCGGCAGTTCGTTTGCATGCTTTTTTTTTACACGTAAAATTCTAATTCGTTTAGCCCCTGATTTCTGTATATTTTCTAGCAAAAGCTACTCAACAATGTAATTTCACTCACTAGTTTTGACTGTACAATGTCGCAACACTACACAGAAGATGCACTGCCCAGCGGCAGCACCATTCTCATTAATTTTTGCATTAGTTTGTGTAAATTGGTGGAAAACTGCAAACATCAACAACTTCATTTAATGTTAATATAGCAAAGTAGGCCCACACAACCCCGTATCAACACCCGAAGTCCTATTATTTTATAGCATTAAATCATTGACACACGATCTCATAACTGAGAGAATTAATGTATCGTAATTTCATGAATCCATTTTGCGGTTGATAAAGGTTACATACAGTATGTAATGTGTTAAATTAGCTTTCTAGTTTGCAACATCATGTGCCCATGCTCCATGCATTCATGTGCATTTACATTTAATATGCACTATATTCAATAACTGTTAACTATTCTATGGGTTTTGTATATGCAAAGTTTTGTTATTGTCAGGAAGGAATTGGAAGTATAAGGTAATGATTTACGAGCATTTAGAGTGGAGAAAGGGAAAATTCTGCTAATACCGTTAGATTACTGGCAGTTAGGCATGCATGTTTTGTAGGTTACGGTATTATATCTTCATTATTTGCTACATTTTCATTAGAACAAGGGGAAGTTTTCCATATGCAGTGAGCATTACATTGGCGTAATATACGTGTATTTTGTGATGGTACAAAATAATAAGTATTGTTTTGGTTTCTGAATGAGACTTTTTAGTCATTTATTAATTGAAGACCTCCCTGGAATAAGGATGTAACCAACAAAATTATAATTCATGTTTCAGGAGAAAGGAAAATAATTTCAGGGACATATTTCATTAGGCCTATATTTACTAGACTAGACGGCATTTCAGAAGGCGGTTAGCTTCTATATGCGCCGTAGCGTTTCTGGTATGTGACGTCACAACCTTTTACAGTAGAACCAATCAGAATCCGTCTATAACAAGCACCTCCCGAGTTCGTTTGTTCACGTGTGAGTGTTTCAATGCATTGAATACGTCAAAACTAACATTTACTGTATGTAAGGTAAATAAATGGAAGAAGAGACTGTAAAAAGACAAGTATTACACAAGCAGGCGCGGAAAATAGTGTTTAAGGTGTGTAATTATTTTAAAAACGTTAACGAGCAGAATGCTGCCAGCCATCTTGATGCTGGCTGCAGCATTGCCAACGCGCAAGAAACGACTGCAATGCATGTGGTGTGGGATTGATAACCATGCAAAGAATATTGTTAGTGAAGGAAAGAGGGTTTGTTTGGTGTCATGCTTACAGTAATCAACGGCTAAGGTCATTATTGTCTTTTGATGATTTAGATTATCTCCTGTGCTATTTGTATTGCATGTGCTCGTGAACTAAGATGTGGCAATGTTGTACACTGCCTTGCTCTCTCTATCTGTCTCTCTTGATGCAAACGCCAGCAGACAACCACCTTCCGAATTGCCGTCGACTCTAGCAGAACCATTTGATTAATCAAGAATACAAGTTTATTCAGCTGTTGAATGCAATAATTTGTTATAAATGAACGCTTCAAAATTATTTTTTCTATCTAAGTCACATATGTCAGTAATATGATGTTACTTGTGCATCCTTTTTCCATGGAGGTCTTCAGTTATGCAAGGCTAGTGTTGCTAATTTTTTTTGTAAATGTAAAGGCAAAACAATGATAAACGATGCAAGAAAAATTGATGTTAAACAGCATATCAGTACTCTGTCTTTACACACAGTATGTAGATATTAAAATAATTACTAATTTAAGTAAATACAGTGAAACCTGTTGAAATCGGAACCTGAATAATCCGGAATCCTGTCTATTTCGGATCAATTTATTGGTCCCGACGAAATTCATATGCATTATGTGTAATTATTCCTGAATAAAACGGAAACCGTCCAACGCGGAAATGGAAACTATGTGCTACTGTTCAAAACGGAAATAATATTTTGGACACACTACTTTAATGTAAACTATATTTTGAAACAGTATGTGCTTTCAAGGAATGTACGAAATACTAGTAGGTCACTAAAATAAAAATAAGTTTTCTTTGTAAAATTTTTGAGGGTGCGAGGGTGTGTTGACCTGATGGTCATAAATTTTATTATCCTAATGACTAGGCAGGCGAGTCCCTTCAAAGATGTTCAATGCTTCACTTCTGTATACTGTCGTAGCTGGGTAGAACGCAAGTGTATTAGTGATTTCGTGATAAAAAAAACTTGCGTAAAAATGTTGCACTATCATTAATTGATGAAGTGAAAGTTATCGAGGAAAATGAGAAACGAAGAGTATGGAAAATAATGTCGAAATTTATGAATGGAAAACTCAGGTGTAACTTAACACTTTCAAAAATAAAGGCCGTATCATGAGTGAGTGGCTTGCGGTCAATAATGGTGACATAAAAAGGAAACAGAAAACAATTGGTTACATAGAAATAAATGAACTGTTGTGGGAGTGGATTGTTCTTGCCCTTTCATAGATCATGGAAATTTCTGGACCTATTCTGCAAAGAAATTAGATAATCCAGAATTCAAGGCTTCTAGGCTCCTAGTCCAATTAAATAATGTGCTATGATATACAATACAGTATTATAGTATAATGTTAGGTATTAAATTTAGTGTAATTAATAAACTTTACAGTGTTTAATGAGTGTGATACAATTTATACACGAAATGAGATTTTCATCAAGATCATTCACCAATTAAATAAGGGACAGGAAGCTGATTTAATGTCAGTAGTGTTAAACGGAATATTTTGTAATTCCTACAATTTGCGGCATGCCATTTTGTTTTTCATTTATGCAAATGATAAAATATTCCATTTTAACTTCACACCTGAATAACACGGAAACCTGTCCACAACAGAAAAAAAAATTAGGACTATGTCACTTCCGTCTTGAACAGGTTTCACTGTATTAGTAAAACAAATTGTCCACATCCACTTTCAGACTCTTCTGTTTCGTAAAATTACAACACTCCCACTGCTGGACATCTTAAAACTATAGTCCCTAACCAGGGATCTATAATGCAAAACAATACTGTCTCAATGTCACTCTTTCCTTTCTTACCTGCTAAATGAACATCCAGAGCAGTGGCGAAGTGTGAAGTCAAGACCAAGGCATGCACTATACAATTATTTTAATTTCTCTCAAGAAATTGGGCGTGGCTATATATTCCTTGATTATTATTATTTTCATCATGCATAAAAAATAATAAAATATTTGAATAAATCAGAAAAGAAATCTGTTAATGTCACATCAGCTATAACGGAACATGAACGGATAGAACATTTCACAGAATTGTGGTACCGGTATGATGAAAAAGCAGAAGAAACTCAACCAACAAAAGAAGTGCAAGTGGTAGATAAAATAGAAATGGTTGAACTAAAAGAAACAATGACGTTCTGTAAAAATAAAAAAAGCCAGTAGCCCAGATGTATTAAATATGGAACTCTTCAGAATTGGAGGATTTATTTTTGAATTAAGGTTCCTTCATTTACTCAATATGTGTCGGGAAAAATCATCGTGTATCTCCCTCATGGACAAACGGAAAGATAATACCCATCTTTAAGGAGTGAAATAGGAATATATGTGGAAATTATAGCGGTATAAGTCTTGTTAATACTGCCTACAAGATATTTGCAAAAATTATCGCCAGAATACAAACTATAGCAGAAACAAAAATAATGGAGGAACTAAATGGATTCAGGAAAGGTAGATAGATCATGTATAGATGGAGTATTTACAGTGCAACAAATAATAGAAAAGCAACAAGAAAGGAACTTAGAAACTCCTCTATTATTTTTAGACATTGAAAAGGCCTTTGATAGGGTGATCAGAGAAAAATTATGGACGATTTTAGAACAACAAGGATACCCCAAACAGTTAATAGAAGTTCTAAAAAATCTATATTCTGATACAACCATCTTTATTAATATACCAACACTGAAAACAAGGAATTTTAAAATAAATCAAGGGGTCAGACAGTGATGCTCGTTGCCGCCTATCCTATTTAACATTTACTTATGTGCCCTCTTATCTGAGTGAAAGAATTATATCAGTGACAAAGGAATACTTATTGAACTGGATATAAAAATAAATATTTTAGCTTTTGCAGATGATGTGGTGTTGATGGTAACCTGAGAAAACGATATACAGAAAATGGCCTACAAATGCAATTCTGTGGACTTACCAGTATATTATTTACTTGTATATGTGAGATTCAGCCGCTGTTAATTTAGGCACTGGTCTGTCACGAGAAAATATCTGTTTTTCCTCAAAGTTCATATATCGAAAATGTTTTAATTTAAGTTTTCCAACATCACACTGACACACCTCGTTACAGTCACCCATTTTTACATTAAATAAAACAACAAAATAGAACTTTACCTTGTCACTGATTTGAATGAATCTTGAGCACTTCATGTGTCATGAAATCATGCTACACTGAAAACTAAATATTGTGAAAGGTACGGATCTTCAAATGGTAAGTAACAGTGTCGATTTTGCTGTTGTGCTGAAAATATCACTATCGGAATAACCATAAAAATAAATGGTTAAGCTGGCAGAAATCTGTGAGTCAGTCCACCATTGCCCTATAGCAGCGTTTCTCAAACTATGGTCTGCGGACCACCTGTGGTCCTCGAGGCCTATGCTTGTGGTTCTTCAAAAAAAGACAGAAGAAAAAATAAAATTCAAACGAATTGCGTATCTCACTATAACTAAAAATCCCAGAGTTTGTAAATGACACATGGCAATTGAAGTTCACTTTTTCTCCCAATGCTGATATATTATGAAATAAATTTATTACCCTACCCGTCTACCGACTTGCCATTCTACTCTCGCAACAAAAGAGGGATTTAAAGCACTATGAATGTAGTGTTTCTCGCCATCTTTTCCCTGCACATCTGGTGCCGCACCTGTAACCCAGCCAGGGACCATCCGAATTCATAACAGATTACCAAAATATCGAACCTTAATTATATTTTAATGTATAAGTATACTGGTATTTAAATTTTGCTACAAAAATTATAAATTTTCTTTTGAAGGGAACAAGAGTAAGGTGGTCCGCAGAACTGTAATGACTTTAAAAAAAGTGGTCCCCACTTCAAAAAAGTTTGAGAAACGCTGCCCTATAGCATGCATCCTTACTCTCAGCTTTTATGGCACCCAAACTGACTGGTATTTCACCCTAACACACCCTTTCTCTGCTCGGTATTTTTCTGAGATCTGTGAATAGTAATATACCCCGAGGCTTCAGAAGGTATTTTTGTCAAATGCTGCATGCAGTATAACCTGATTAGATTTAAACTAAATACAGTAGTGTTTAACATTTGCGTGGAAAATAAAACGAGAAAAATAAATGTAAATAAAACTGTAATAATAATAATTTGAATTATAGTGTGTTTTAAAAAATAAAAGGGCAGGCAGTGCATTTGTAAACATGCTCTAAATATTCGCCACTGATCCAGAGTGTCATACAACCTCGTCTAATAACCTGCATATAGCTGCTATATAATTTTATGGATAATAATTGAAGTGATAACAAACGAAATTGCACAAGCTCACCAATTAAAGCATACATATAATTGATTTCTAAGAAATGGGATTCTGTTCTTTAGTAGGTCTGTAATACCAGTAACAATGAAACAGCGCCCGGTGTAGCTCGGTCAGTTAAGGCGCTTGCCTGCCGATCCGGAGTTGCGCTCGGGCGCGGGTTCGATTCCCGCTTGGGCTGATTACCTGGTTGGGTTTTTTCCGAGGTTTCCCCTACTGTAAGGCAAATGTCAGGTAATCTATGGCGAATCCTCGGCCTCATCTCGTCGAATATCATCTCGCTATCACCAATCCCATTGATGCTAAATAACCTTGCAGTTGATACAGCGTCGTTAAAGAACGAAGTAAAAAAAAAAACAATGAAACATATGATTTCAAAAACTGAAATTTTGTGTCCTTATGTACAGTAGCTGTCCACCAGAAAAAATTATTACAGACTACCAATAATTCTAGTAAAACTTGTGTTGTTCTGCATATCTTCACTGAAAATACTATTCTGAACAAAAAAGTCTGGGGAAATGAGTCTCTAATGTTTAATTTGGTACTATTTCTTACAAAATGAAATAAGTGTGTGTGCACACTGTATCGTACATACTTAATACAAATCATTAGAACGAATTTTGAGTAATTTGCAGTTTTGTGAAAATTTTGGCATAAGAACTTCAAATATATTATTGTGTTTGTGAAAATTATGTAATTTGCACACCTTCCAAATTAATTGAGTCATATTATAAGCAAAATTCGCCAAGTAGTCAGGAGGAATGACTGCACACAAACAATGGAGGAAGAGAAATAGCATGGGAGGAAAAAAATCCGTATTAGGCTTGCTGAATATATGTATTTTCATAAAAATATTGAAATAGATTCTTGGAGCACCACAGTTCGCACTCTCAGTAAAATAGTGTCATAACTCGAAAAGTGTGATTTGTGAAGATAAACATACCAAAACTTTTGATCATTTACTATTTTATTATTAGAATTTCATACTTACAACCAGTAAAACAGTTTGGGAAATTATTTACGAAAGTAATATGTGATTTTCGACATACGACAGTATTTTACTGGGGGTGCGAGTTTATCTTTCCTTTGTATGGGAAATCAAGACACTATGTTCCTTCCCTATCGCAATAGTGCCAGCAAATTTGACATTTTGGATTTCCATATTTTATTAATACCTTCTGTCTTTTCTTACTTATGTATAGTACTATTTAGAAAGTATAGTAGGTCCTAATCGTGAAAAATATGTTTCTGCAATTGTTTATACGTGCGTGCCTATATCAGACTAAGTGATGGAATTTTATGGTTCTAATAACTAAAAACAGTAATTACCTCAACTTCTATGAAGTTGCTATTCACTGATTAATTTCTGAAGAGCTTAAATCAATTCTTACAGCTATAATGGAATGGTAACACTTTGTGAACATAATAATTTGAATACCAGTGTACCAAAATATGTTATTCTGTATTTGAAAGTTAGACCTGTTTTGATGTTAATGAAACAAATATATTATTTTAATGTACCGAAGTACATATGATATTTCCATGCAGATATTCTGCGTCATCATACAAAGAAAGAGTAATGGAACGGAGAAAAATTATCTCCGGCACCGGGATTTGAACCCGGGTTTTCAGCTCTACGTGCTGATGCTTTATCCACTAAGCCACACCGGATACCCATCCCGGTGTCGGACAGAATCGTCTCAGTTTAAGTTCCAACTCTTGGGTTCCCTCTAGTGGCCGCCCTCTGCACTACGTCATAGATGTCTATGAATGTAGAACTTAAGTCTACACATGTGCTGAGGTGCACTCGTTATGAGTGACTAGTTGGCTGGGATCCGACAGAATAAGCGTCGTGATTTACGCGTATCATATATATTATTTTAATGTACCGAAGTACATATGATATTTCCATGCAGATATTCTGCATCATCATACAATGAAAGAGTAATGGAATGGTGTGGCTTAGTGGATAAAGAATCAGCACGTAGAGCTGAAAACCCGGGTTCAAATCCCGGTGCCGGAGAGAATTTTTCTCCGTTCCATTACTCTTTCATCGTATGATGCAGAATATCTGCATGGGAATATCATAAGTACTTCAGTACATTAAAATAATATATATGATATGTGTATAAATCACTTCGTGATTTAAGACGGCGCTTATTCCTTCTGATCCCAGCCAACTAGTCACTCATAACGAGTGCACCTCAGCACATGTGTGGACTTCAGTCCTATCTTCATAGACATCTATGACGTAGTGCAGAGGGCGGCCACTAGAG
Source organism: Periplaneta americana (assembly GCF_040183065.1). Classification (NCBI taxonomy): domain Eukaryota; kingdom Metazoa; phylum Arthropoda; class Insecta; order Blattodea; family Blattidae; genus Periplaneta; species Periplaneta americana. Next base: position 21,842,355 of record NC_091127.1, on the reverse strand, counting down.
GGAACCCAAGAGTTGGAACTTAAACTGAGATGATTCTGTCCGACACCGGGATGGGTATCCGGTGTGGTTTAGTGGATAAAGCATCAGCACGTAGAGCTGAAAACCCGGGTTCAAATCCCGGTGCCGGAGAGAATTTTTCTCCGTTCCATTACTCTTTCATCGTTTAATGAAACAAGTTTAAGGGTTAGTTCGTCAAAGGATCTGAACATGTTATAAATACAGAGTCTTGCATTGTCAAAATTTGAACAGTTGCAATGATTTATTAGGCAAATACTTCAGTTGTGTCATCACAGCCAGAATGTTTATTTTTTCACCAGTGAACTTGCTGATGGTACATTCATTTTTAGAGTAGGAATAATTTGTGTTGCTAACTTAAGTGAATACAATTCAGTAGCTTTTCATTAGAATTGAAAATAATAGTACAGCTGGCACCAGCGTTTTTGACATGTGTCCTAGAGTATAGTGCCCCTGTTTGTGAACATGTTGCTACTGCAGCTGAGAACGGTACCACTTCCTATACACGTCACATCAGCCATTTGTCAAACACAGTTGTCAGAATGACTGCTGCAAAGGTAAAACAGTCGTACTTAACGTTCCCATTACTTATTTCACACGCCAAAAATGGTGACGCGGACTGTACACAATGGTCTTGTCTTTTGCAGTTGCAAAACTTCTGGAAATGTTACTCTGCATCATATTCGAAACTGATATTTTATAGTAAAGTTTCATTATATTCCTCCCAATCAATCTATAAATCATTTCAGTTAAATTTCTTGTCAGTACACTTTATTCTCTGGAAAATAAATGACAATCTGGACTGATCAACAAATACTACAAACATAAGAAATAGCGTTACTACTAGCCTTGACAATATTAATCAGTTTGGCAGCAATGGTGAAAATTTACTACAAAAATGACAATCTGCAGTCGTTATTCCACCCTGTCATAATAGGCTCTGCTTGTGCAACTGTAGGATTACAGTTGCTTGATAATATCTTAATGAATCGCTCATACAACATGTACACTCCATAAACAACATACACTCAATACAAGATGGGTTGCTAGGCAACAATGCTTGAGTCATTAGTGTGCTAATAATAAATAGGACTATGAGATAATATAAAGTTACGTAGTGAAATGAAATTAATGTTTTCTGCAACTACACGTTAGAAATAATTCGTTGCTCAACCCTCCTGCATTACTGTGTGATTCATTGTATTTTACCAGATCAGGGCTGACCAAGTACTTGTTTTCCACACAACACAGAAAGTATAAAGAAACAGTTAAAATGAAAAGATAATGAAATTCTGACTATCAAATCAAAAAGAACGCTTAAATTATTATCACAGAATTTAAAACAAAATTGTAAAAAAAAAAAAAAAAAAAAAAACAGCATAGAATTCACACATCCATTTGCAATGAAAATAAATATAACATGAACTGGCCATAGTGCTGATTCAAACCTTTCAAAATAACATGAGTAATGTTTAAAATAAAGGTAAACTTAGGCACAAAATTAACGTGCTTTTAGGCCAATTTTAGGCATCAAAAACGGATGCTCCCTGGACCAAATTATCGTATTTTATAATTGTTTGAATATAACAGAAGCCAGAAGTCTTGCTAAAGATGTTATCGCTAAAGCACTACGAAATGGCGTTCCTTTACTTATCAATTACCTTTTTTATTCCAAAAGTAATGCACTAGCCAGTCATAAAGCAGAAAAGAAATTAAACATCATTATAATGATGCTCTTCATCATTGAAGAGTATACCAAGAGCCTTTTTCAATAATTATGAGTACTACGAGATTAATATTGCATCATTCGAGCATTTCCTCGGATGTCCTCCTTTTTGCTTGCCTGAGAGTATGTAATTAAATAATACATAAGGCTCTGTCCTCAGAATGTGCTCTTTCCAATTGGTTCTCAGTTTCTGTGTTACAGAAATTAAACTTTACATAATTATTCAATAAGTTTATATGAGAACGGCTATTTCTGTTTTTATTTTATTTTACATTTTTCTTCACCAATGTTCTGATTTCTCATTGTGAATGATATTACCTAGTCATTTTACTGTTGAATTTTTATCGCATTACTTTATTATGTTTACAGTTTTACTTTGAATTAAATCTTACAATTACACATCGAATTTTAGGTAAAAACCTATTTTCTTCCTAAAGAGATAGACTCATATTAAGTTGAATTAATACACTTCAAGAATTGTTGTAAGTAATAACGATTTTATAGAGCCTAAAAGTGTTTAGTTTGATGTTACAACCCATTTTAACTTATTAAAGATATTTTTTTAAAGATATTTTTATTAATTTGTCCCACAGAATAATATCCGTAATATTGACAATTAATATTTGAGGAGAAAAATTCGCTCCGGCGCCGGGGATCAAACCCGGGTCCTTGGTTCTACGTACCAAGCGCTCTGACCACTGAGCTACGCCTAATTCAATCCACAGCACTGGACCAAACCTTCCTCTTTGAATGTTTCCCTTTCGGCCTGACTCCAAGTTAGGCATATATGTTGACGTATATGTCCAATGTCAACTGCCATTATATTAGGAGCGCACTCAGCTGAGTGACTTGTTGGCGGGATTCAGCAGTAAAGTGCACAGTAATCTGTACAGAAATATGCACTGCTAGCTATGAGAATATTAAAGATATTTTTATTTTCTCCTCAAATATTAATTGTCAATATTACAGATATTATTCTGTAGGACAAATTAATAAAAATATCTTTAATATTCTCCTAGTTAACAGTGCATATTTCTGTACAGATTACTGTGCACTTAACTGCGGAATCCCAGCCAAACAAGTCACTCAACTGAGTGCGCTCCTAATATAATGGCAGTTGACATTGGACATATACGTCAACATATATGCCTAACTTGGAGTCAGGCCAAAAGGGAAACATTGAAGGAGGAAGGTTCGGTCCGGTGCTGTGGATTGAATTCGGTGTAGCTCAGTGGTCAGAGCGCTTGGTACATAGAACCAAGGACCCGGGTTCGATCCCCGGCGCCGGAGCGAATTTTTCTCCTCAAATATAAACTGTTTTAACTTGTTTTATTCTAAAATATTAATAATACAATTTCTTTTGTTTTCTTCCTTTATAATGATGGAAATCAACTCGCTTCACTTTGATGAAGTGTCAGGCATTATTTCCTCTATGGAAAGTGAGGCAACTTGTGTTTCTCGTGTTAAAGATTTTCTTACAGATGAATCCATTTACAGCAAGTGGCTTACATTAGATCACACTACATTCTTGGTTAGTGATTACTTTTTGGAAAACTAAAGAGCCACTGATGTAGCTCAGTCAGCTAAGGTGCTTGCCTGCCGATCTGGAGTTGCGCTCGGGTGTGGGTTCGACTCCCACTTAGGCTGACTTTTTTTTTTAGTAGGTTATTTTACGACGCTTTATCAACATCTTAGGTTATTTAGCGTCTGAATGATATGAAGGTGATAATGCCAGTGAAATGAGTCTGGGGTCCAGCACCGAAAGTTACCCAGCATTTGCTCATATTGGCTTGAGGAAAAACCTCAACCAGGTAACTTGCCCCAACCGGGAATCGAACCTGGGCCACCTGGTTTCGCGGTTAGACGCGCTAACCATACCTGGTTGGGTTTTTTCTGAGGTTTTTCCCCAGCTGTAAAGCGAATATCAGGTAATCTATGGCGAATCTTTGGCCCCATCTCACCATCACCAATCCCATTGATGCTAAATAACCGAGTAGTTGATACAGCATCGTTAAGTAACCAACTAAAAAAATTGAAGGGAAACCAATTTATGAGCAACTTAAACTCATGAAAGGGAAAAACTTAGCTCAGCACCTGAACCAGTCGGAGAGAAAGTATGTGGAAAACTATAAAATGTTTTTCACAAGATCCTGGACTTCTTGATTTCTATGTTTTATGAGGAAAGTTTAACAATATGGAAAAATATTATTTTCCAGTACAAAAGTCTATAATTAAAGTAGGATGCTCCTGTGACATTAGTATATGTTAAGTGATAGTTTTCTACCTACAAGCTTGTGTTTACAAAGAGTGTAAATTCTCTCTGAAAGACTTTAATAAGTTACTGGTTATATTATATTGCGAGTGTATATGAAAATTATACATGGTTAAAATGAATGAAAGTAATAAAATAATGGTTCAGTTTTCATCATCATTGCATACTTGCATTTCATTTTAGTATACCTCTACAGACAGTTATGGAAATACACTATATTGTTTAAGGCAATTTCTAAAGCACAAGATTTTTTATACTTAACTAGTAACAGTCAGTATAAGAGATATTGGTTAATTTTGAGTAAAATCTGATGAAAGGTTATTTTAGATATTATTTTTAGAGCATATTTTTAATTTTTAGAGTTTATTTTATAGCTTCATTGAGCCTATTTTATGTACAGTACCTAAAATCTAATTTTTAGAGTCTAAAATTCCAGCGTCTACTTACATTCATTTCACACGAAAAATTTCAACTAATTAAAATCATTTAGGCAAATTACTGAAACAAATAACAAAAGTAACATGGACGTACAGGCAGCCCTGAACCTATTCATATTAATAAAGCTTTAGTATGTGAAAACTATTCTTCCAGTAAAGCTGGATGAAATTAACATATTGCAATAGTTACAAGAAACAAATAAAAAAAAAAAGGTAGATAAAATGATACGCAGTATCCAAGCAGACTCATGAGTTGGGCTCACTTTCACGTAGAAAACACTTACAGGAGTATTGAGGAGTATTTTGATTTTACAAAGACATGGATATGATGAGAGGGACAAATATACCCTGCCCTCTGGGGTGGGAAGCACAATGTTGGCTGCGACACTTTAGAATAAGTGATGGATCAGTGCTCAGTGAAATTTCTACGTCTACAATATCACTGTAAACATTTTACAGCTTTTGAATTAAAAAAACAAAGACCTATCCTACACAATTACTTTCCAACAGTATGCTTCCACATACAGTTGTAGCCAGTATCATTTTATCTACTTCTCACGTGCTCTTTATGTTGTTCGGCTCACTATCTCTTCATTTCCTGCACCTTGAGACTCTTGACACCACTGTTCTGCATTTGCTCTTTGAAACATTTGGAGCAGAAATAGTCCGTTTCGACGTTTCCAAAGAACTTGCAATTGTTAGTCCGACACGGCTGGGCCCCTGTGATAGGGAGACGGATTCCACCAGAAACACGTGAGTTCAAGCTACTGCCACTGTCACGACCAACTCGCTCGACGTTGGGCAAGTCGCTGCTAGACTGCGGACTCAGGGTTGCAACTGAAACATTGCGGGCAGATGTTGAGGTTCCCAAGGAACCACTTGCTGTTGTTGACCGTGGGAGTGGTCTCTGAGTCATAGGGTCAGTGGAGTTGTGAGTCTGATACTGAAAAAGAAGCAAAAATCACATATATTATTCGTTGAATCAAAATGGATTTATTTTTTATTTAGGGCCTAGTCGAGATTAAAAAGAAACATTTTTAAACAATTTTTAAGGTAAAATGCGGGTTTCACAGTGAAGAGAATAACGTTAAATCGAATAGTACATTATGCAATAAGCCTATAATGGTAGCAATTAAGACGCAAGTATGATTGTTTATGAAACGAGCGCAAGCGAGTTTCATAATTTTCATACGAGTGTCTTAATTACCATTATAGGCAAGTTTCATACGACTTTTTATGCTCGACCATATTTCTAACTTGAAATTATGGTTATGTGCGAACTGACCTGAATTGTGAGATGTGCGCAGACGCGAAAGTATTGATTTTTTCCGAGGCCGAATTTCATTGACCTTGGCACAGAATAAGATAAACATTACTCTGGTATAACCTGAAAATTGATTTAGAATTGAAAAACGAAATGACAAATTGAATTTATTTGAATATTACTTACAACCCTAATTATTATAGTAACAGAACATAACCTTCTGCGACAGTATTGGATTTCCAGCCTCCGTGACTTTTCGCTAATTCTCTTTCAATTGCATATCCGAGAATAATCGATACTTGCGGTTTTATAACAGTACAAAGCTGACTTGTCATTGGCTGAACACCTGTACTTTAATGAGTAGGTGTACTTTAATGACATGCATTAAAGGACTGCTATCAGGTGTATAATTACTACATTTCGGCATGGTCGAGCATAAAATATATTAATCATACATAATAATACCTCTGATTGAGGTTCTGGCTGATATGTATATCTATTATCAGGCAGTACATCTCACTTGACGATATGTGTCAGAGGAAGAACAATTGTTTGTATGCATCTGAAGTTTGATTAGTGGAATATGTAGCTAATCAGCGATGTATGTAATGCAGGGGGAAAGGAACTGGCCACCCTACCCCATTATCTCCTGGCCCAGTTGCCTCATGAGTGATGCCTTATTGGTGTTAAGAGGTTCAAACCATGGTTTAAGCTAGAAAATAAATAACTCTCGCAAAAATGCACAAATGAAAAATTACATCTGTGCAAATTGCGAAAAGCTTATGCAATATTTTAAATAACTGTACAGAAGGATGAAATCAATAAGGTATGCAGAAACAAAAAGTTATGTAATTTGTTTCTCTGAGTTTTATTACTTTCAGTCCATCTTACTACACTCTAGATATAGTCTACTTATGTAAGTAAATCATTAGACGTGGGTATGTACGAGTATGTTTAGAATCAATTACTGCTGAATTTACATCACATTAAAATACATTATTTTATGAGCACTCTAAACATTGAAAGACGTGGGTATGTACGAGTATGTTTAGAATCAATTACTGCTGAATTTACATCACATTAAAATACATTATTTTATGAGCACTCTAAACATTGAAATTCTTTACTAGTAGGCCCTTCAAGATTTATTGTCAGCAGAGTGCTAACTCTTGTGACTGAAAGGCGGTTTCTAATTCCAGTTTTACAAGATTCATCCATCTAAAGCCTCGCTCACAATTTACAGTAAGATTATGCGATGGAATTATATAAATCAATTAGAAGAAATTGTTCACTTAACTTGTTAACTTATATGAATTATACGAACTCTTTTTGAAATCCGTTCTTGAACATCTATTGCTCATTACCTTTTTGAACATTGGCCATTCCATCAGCATTTGATTTAAATTCAGATTCTCGAGAACTGAATAGTTCATACACATCTCTGATTTCAGTTTCTCCGTTAGCATCTTCGTTTCTGAAGTTCAATTTGGTTGTCGCATTTTTACACATTTATATTGAAAGTTTGTTGCATTTTTAGAAGTCGAATAGCAAAACGCAAAAATGCGACTGTGGCTTAAACCCTGGTTCAAACCTGTCTTCAGACGTTGACTAAACAGCAACATACATGTAATAATTATTAGGACCATGAAATTTCAACATTAAATGAGGAAAACGTTAAATTGAGGTCGCCTAAAATTAGATATAACTGTATGAAACCAAAAGCATCTTACCATTGCAAGGTGGCCAAATTCAACATATATGTAATATATATGTATATATGTTGTTGTTGTTTTCTAATGTCAGGCGCTTGACAATAAAGTCATTTGACCTCTTGCACTTCAATATTTTTCAAAGATATTATCATGACCAGCCACTGAAGCATAGATTTTGAGGTGTTCCAAATCCATTTCTTGGTTTGAGTTGCACAATGGGCAGTTAGGGGACTGATATATTCCAATTCTATGCAGGTGTTTGGCCAAATAATCATGGTCTGTTGCCAATCTAAATGCAGCTACAGACGATTTTCGTGGTAAATTGGGAATTAACTGTGGATTTTGATGCAGAGAGTTGGAGTATATATATATATATATATATATATATATGTATGTATATGTATATATATATATGTAATAATTATTAGGACCGTGAAATTTCAACATTAAATGAGGAAAACGTTAAATTGAGGTCGCCTAAAATTAGATATAACTGTATGAAACCAAGAGCATCTTACCATTGCAAGGTGGCCAAATTCCTGCTGGCTGCCAGCCCTCCCAAGTGACGGAGGCCTATCTGGTGCTCTGCTGCCAGCTGAAGAAGAAGACGAAGAATCCCAAGACTTGGCCAAGTTGTAGCTGTGAATCCTCTGAGCTGCACTGTCCTGCCTGGTATCCTGCATGGGATACATGTAATTGTACCTTCCAGAGAGCATCGTCACGTTCCCCGCGTCCTGTCTTGTCATGGATGGGCTCAGCTCGTGTATGTAATGAGGCCTTGTGCTCAGTTCTTGGCCCGAGTTCCTCGCGTTCTCACTCTGTGCAGACCCGTAATAGCCTCGGTTATCAGGACAGATAATATCGTTGTAGAAAGTGGATTTTGAGAGATACAGCGTCTGGTCTATGTTGTTCCCCACACGTGTGGAAGGAAGCCTGCTGATGGTGTTATGGGAGTTCATGTCAGATTCGGCGTAGAAGCGGGACTTGCCAATGCCATAGCGCGGTGCACAGACTTCTTGATTGTTGTTGGCACGTGGAAGGGAGGGCGAATTGATTTCATGATCGCGTTGACGCTCAAAGCAAGCGGCGCACATGTAGCTGGTGAGAGCAGTGCCGAACTGGTCACAGCCGGGATTGATGCACTGCGTGAGATCTCTGGCACGCAGTTTGCGTTCTTCAGCCTGCTGCAGTTTGAGGTCCTTGTCACGTTCGAAGCGCTCGCGTGCCGACTGCAGATAATTGCGCACCATCTCCTCCTGGAACTCATGTCGCCTTTCCGTATGCAGAACAGCACACAGGATGTAGTCTTGCGTCCTTGATACAAGGTTCGAATTCAGTTTGGTGGTCTGCCTCACAGGGCTGGATGGCATGTAGTTCTTCTTCTGCGAGTTGTTTCTCGTTATCTTTGTGATGTTCCCCAGGTTCTTCTTTAGCTTCTTGCTCATCGATTTACCAATGCTGCCAAACTGTTTTGCAACCTAAAATTATACAGCACATTGTGATTTAAGTTAGCTAGGCTATTAGAGAATGACATACACACATCACAAAAAGTTGGGAAACATCTATGCATTGGATGTGGCAAGGATTTCTACAAAGTAATCCCATTTCTTCAGGCCCCCTAAGGACGAAGGTCAGTTTTCGAAGTGGCTGAGGGCAATTCCCAGAAAGGATAAGTCTCCTAGTCGTAAATCCTATGTTTGTCACGTCCATTGTTCAGGCAATTTGCTTGTAAAGGTGGATTAATTTATTGTTAACTAGCCGTACCCGTGCGCTCCGCTGCACCCATTAGAAATAAATATAAAGTAATTACATAATTAAAATAGGACATTTGATCCAGGGAACATTCGTGTTTGATAGAAGGATAAATCGTTTAATATGTTACTTAATTTAAATTGTATTAAAAAATTAAAATGCGATCATTTTGATCCAGAGATCACTCATTTGGTGCAATGACAATATATTCCTTTAACATGTTTCTTAATTGTTATTACATGCAACTATAGTTTAATGAAGATTGACATATCATTTAGTTTTAATGTGTATACTTTATATTACTTGCTATATGTTTCCATTGAATTATGGTAATAACTTAATTTTAACCCTTGTTTCTACGTCTTCTGTAAATGGCGCTAGGCCCATTATGGTTCTGAACCCTTCAAATAATTTAAATAGTGATACAACATATATAGTGATATGTAATTATATTTCTTTCTTTCGAAAATGTAATTCTCGATCTCCTATGTACCATTGTCATGGAATGAATAAATGTGTTTTTCTTCCTACACAAAAATTTTATATTTTGCAAATAGGAGTTACTGCAGGAACAACAATGCTATAATCTGAGGCGGCGGTGAAAATGTTTTGTATTATTGTTTTAAAAGTCTTGTATATCCTTAAATATCAGTCCTATCGCAATTTTGCATAGAATAAAACTTATCGCAAATCATTTTTAAAGAAACTTTTGTTATGCAACATTTTTCATGAAAATTAATAATAAGGGAGATATTTCGATTTATTTAATTCAAGCCCCCTTATAACCCCCCTTTTAAATAACATATTTTGAATGCCATATAGCCTAAAATCTAAGTTACAACGAACTTAATTTATATGCCAATTTTCATATAAATCGGTTCAGCTATTATCGCATGAAAAGGTAACAAACATCCAGACAGACAGACATACAAACAAAAATTTCAAAAAAGCGATTTTTGGGATGGTTCAGGATGGTTAATTATACATGTTAACAACAATTATTTTTGGAAAATCGAAAATTACCAGAAAAATTTTGGCTACAGATTTATTATTAGTATAGATGACAAAACTGTTGAAATTCGAAGACTGAGGTGGAGTACACATTACTCAAATCATGTATATATTTTCATCTATATTTATCATTGTGTGTTATAGATAGAATCTATAGTTACAATTACAATTATAAATAAGCAGGGTTATATTGTTTCGAAACTCGCATCTCACTGCATGCCTCTCTCTGTTCTTTGCGAATTTGCACAACAACTAGCAATACTAACGTCATGTTCCACTAGTGATCTCACTTGCAGTCTTCTACTTCCTCTGGCGTTATAATAGATTTTCTAGGGACACTCCCTTTCCCGTTAGTATCATGACACCACTTTTGCATTTACTATCACCCACTTAATGAAACAAATGGGCAGTCTTGCGGCCATTGTGATTCATTAAGGAATCACACAACTAATGACAGTAGCTACCCAATCTATTCTTGGTTCAATAGTTGACACACACATGTGCGCACGATGTATGTGTTACTTTGACAATATATTTTGAATGAAAAATTAATACTAAAAGCATAATACAGAGTGGACTGCTCAAATGTACCTAATTTCAATTGTATGTGACTGGTGAACGGTTGAAAATACGGTAACGTTTATATGAAAGGAAAACTCAACAAGTTTCGAATCCTGTCGGTAGATGGTGCACAGACAGGGTTTCTTTTCGTAGATTGTATCGATTGTCAAAATGGCAACACCGCAGATGAAAGTGCAAACTGTGTTGTGGTATGCGGAGTTTAAATTAATTGTTAGAGTTCAAAGGGAGTATCAGCGAGTGTTTAACCATGATGCTCCAACTGCTAAAAGCATTAAGAATTGGCAAAATACATTTTTAGCTACAGGATCGGTGCTGAAGCATGGTGGTGGTCGTAGAACATCCGACGAAATGGTTGCAAATGTTCAAGCACATATGAGTGAAGCCCACAGAAGTCATTAAGAAGAGCTTCGTGGGAACTTCAAGTACCAAAATCAACATTGCAACGAATTGTCCCCAAACGTCTCAAACTGTACGCATACAAAGTGCAGTTAATGCAATGTCTGGAGCCGGATGACAAACCCAAATGAGTGGAATTCGCCAATACGATGCTAGATCGTCTCGGCGCTGATCCTAATTTAACACTGCTCGATTTCCTTCTCTGGGGCTACGTCAAAGATAAAGTGTACACCACCCCAGTCGGAGACCTTCGTGATCTTCGGGAGCGCATCACAGAGGCAACTGAGAGCATTCCAGAAGACATGTTTCAACGTGCTTGGCAAGAAATCTTTCATCGCCTCGATATCACCACAGTGACAGCTGGAACTCACGTAGAGATATGGTGATGTGCATATCGAAACTTGATGAGTTTTCCTTTCATATAAACGTTACTGTAGGTTTCTATCTTCAACTGTTTACCAGTCACATACAATTGAAATTAGGTCCACCCTGTACTTCCTTAACTTTAATATTTTGCAGAAACAGACTGGAAAATGACATGATACATGCAGAATGTTAAATTTCCATTATTAAACAAAGCCACTGAAATGGAAGGTGCGTGGAGTTAGTGAACAGATCATATACTTACTGATTGCAACTGCTTAGCGGCCTTGCTTCGGTTTGTACCGAACATATTTGAGTCCGAGGCACTGAGAGCGCCTTCGTCAGTCGTGTCGCTTTCTAGCACTTCAGCGAATTTCTTATCTATTTCGTCTTCGTCATTGAGTAAGTTATTGCAGCTGTCGGATTCCGTTTCGGAAATGAAGTCTCCATTTTCTTCAGACTTTGGTGTAGGAGGAATGGACACATTGACGATGTCCAGGTATTCCCGTAATAAGCCTAATTTATCACGATGTGCAAGCACCAGCTTAGACACTATTTGTGGGTTCTTCTCGTCCTTCCCCCATTCAAACTGTTCTCCAGGGTCCACACTGAACTGAATCGGCAGTAGTTCATGTTCTGAGTCTGTCACAGGTATCACAGCTGCAAAGACACAAATCACCACATTACGTTGGGCACAAGTTTTGGGTCAAAGGAAAGTTATATTTTAAGTGAAGTGTGAGGGACACATTGTAACATATTTTACATACTAAATAGCAATTTTAGAAACAAAAATATTCTTTAATGTTAAGAATCTGTTTAATAAGCAGCTAGTGATGGGCATAGTTTGAAATTCTCAATTTTTTTTTTTTTTATAATATATTGATCAATCAGCGCATTTAGCGCTATACAGATCATTTCTAAATATGTTGTTGTTGTTGTTTTCTAATGCCAGGCATTTGACAATAAAGTCATTTGACCTCTTGCATTCCAATATTTTTCACCTCTTGCACTCTAATATTTTTCAAAGATATTATCATGACCAGCCACTGAAGCACAGATTTTGAGGTGTTCCGAATCCATTTCTTGGTTTGAGTTGCACAATGGGCAGTTAGGGGACTGATATATTCCAATTCTATGTAGGTGTTTTGCCAAACAATCATGGCCTGTTGCCAATCTAAATGCAGCTACAGACGATTTTCGTGGTAAATCAGGAATTAACTGTGGATTTTGATGCAGAGAGTTTCATTTTTTCCCTTGGGATTGTGTTATCAAATTTTGTTTGTTATAGTCTAAGTATGTAGATTTAATAAATCTTTTCACAGAGTAATACGTAGATTTAGTAACAGGTCTGTAAGTAGCAGTGCTGCCCTTCTTTGCTAATGCATCCGCATTCTCGTTTCCCAGGATTCCACAATGGGATGGTATCCATTGGAATACAATTCTTTTATTGAGTGATATTAATTGAGAGAGCATTTTAGTTATTTCTGCTGTTTGAGATGAAGGTGTGTGTTTAGAGACTATTGATAGAATAGCTGCTTTGGAGTCTGACAATATAACTGCATTCCTAAATTATTTATAAATATGTAAATATAATACATGACACTGAATTGAGGGCAACCTAGATTGGGCTCCTCAATGAACAAAATAATTGTTAATAAATAATTATTTACATAGATAGCTGTGATAAGTTTTGATTATAATATGAGGTCCATTGGAAGTCGGCTCTTGATTCTGGTGGGAAATGTGGACTTCCTTCCGAGAGAGTAGTGGATGGCGTCTGGAACATTTTCTAGGTTGTTATAGAACTTCTTAGCTTGTGAATGAATAAACTGTTGGATTGTGTCAATACCAGTTTCTCTGTGTAGTTGGCTGTTACGGACAAACCAAGGAGAATTGAGTGAAATTCGTAGGACTTTATTTTGAAATGACTGAATGTGTTTAATTTCACTTATTGCAGCTCCTTCCCAGACAGGACAGGCATAAAGCAGTAGAGGTCGTAATAGAGATGTGTAAAGTAGCATGCCATTTTGTAGCTTTAGAGATGATTTCTTGTTGAGGAACGGATATAATTTAGCGAGTCTTGAGTAGGCCAATTTAAGTTCGTTGTTGATGTGATGTTTCCATGATAGACGGCGATCTGAGTGCACTGCAAGATATTTTACAGCTTCATCCTTTGGTTTCCACGGTATCACGTTGGTTGAAAGATTTATGCATGGAGGATTAGCAGGACGACACAAAGTAAATATCATTGCTTCGCATTTATTGTAGTTCAGTATGATGCGCCAATTTTCAAGCCAAGGGCATATGATGTTTAAGGCTTCCTGAAGGTGATTTGAGGCTATGTTAATGTTGCGATGGGTTGCATAAATAGCTGTATCGTCTGCATACATAGCAATTTGTGCAGTTGGTGTAAAATTCTCAATTGAGTTCCATTAAAAAAAGTTCGTCTCAATTCAGTATATGTTGCGAAAAGTCTTGTTCTTATACTTAAATTTTCACTCTTAATTATGTGTGAAAGAAGAGTGTATAAAATTTAGTTTTATGAAGAAGAATTTTGCCTTTTAACCAGTCGTGTCTTCAGTTTCGTGTCTGTTATTAACTAACTATTCATGTGACGTAGTCAACATAGCGCAAGACCACCACTTAAACATAGGACAAACAATCTGTCCTAATGGGAGAAAGATACATTTCAACTTCTCTTCTAGGAATCGAACCTAGGTTCATTATATTTGTAGGCAGAAAAGCTAACACGTAAATCACAATAGAGGGCCACTAATATTATATTTAACTGATGAAAAAAAATAAAAATAAAAAAATGTACGTATTGACTTGTGTATTTCCATGAACTTCATTTTAACCAAAATCTTTAAAAGTATGGTATATGTTCAGAACTGAATAGTATTGTAATAGGTAAATAATATAATAGACAAGTGTGAGACATTGCAAATCTTTATTACCTAAAACAAAATATTCCATTACCAAAAAAAAAGGTGTGTAAGATTTTTAACCTAAGAAGTAGTAGTGAAGCTCTTGTGAGGCTTTTGGGGTTAACTTACCAAAAAAAATCTGAGTTCTTATTCCTAATAACAGTAGACCTATAAGTTTGTAATAACGATATATAGTAACACTTGTTTGCACTCTAATCCTTCCATATATTAAGTTCACTGTTGGCAGTCATTCTAGTATGGAGAGAGCAATGCGAGCAGCAAGGCTTAAGGCAAGAAGACTCTAAAGGCATGGCTACGATCTTGACTTGCAAGCAAGGGGGTATCGATTTGCTACACCTCTGTACAGTATGAGGCTAGCCTTCCATCACAGTATTACATCGCGCTATATTGGTGTTCTCTGAAAGTGCTGCATTGTTGAGTTTAGTTTAATCAAAAGTGCATGTGTGTCTGTGCTACATACTAATTTTGTGTAAAATAGCTCATACTGAGAGAACACTGAGGTCATTATTTATAGAATTAAAAGAGAAACCGTTTTCAAGTTGGACGTATAAAACAAAATGTGCTTACAAAGATAGAAGATCGACACCACATTTACATATTAAAATAGCGGGTAAAGGAAAACAAAATAGAAATTTTCAGTTTTCATGGTATAAGAAATATCCTTGGGTAACTGGGTGCTCTGAGACAAGTTATATTGTTTTATCTGTATTCTGTTTGAGGGTGAAAATGAGTGGTCATCATCTTCTTGTAGGGTCTGCGTCACAAACAATTTTGATAGAAAAGCCGATAAATATCTGCTCTATAAAAAGATACAAGGTAAGCACATTTTTCAAGCCTAACCAGTATTTACACCTTAATTTCGCCACGGCTAAAAAATTGTTGTCAATGGCAATAACCACAACAGGCCATCTTCTGAAGCATGCGACATACAGATGTAAAGGCTGAGCAGCCTGATCTATCCCCTGAAGAATATGTTTTCTATGATTGTGACTTCTCAGAATGGAGAATCAATCCATTGCTGGATGAGTTCAGTAATGGAATTGTCGGTGTCTCTAAACGTGCCTGATTTTCTGTTAAGTTTACTCTCAGAGTTGAGAGCTCTTCAGTTTAGGATATCAGAAATTCGTTTTCTTTCTTCTTTTTCCATTAACTATAGTCCATTGGGACCAGAGCCCTGCCTTCTTCTATTAGTTACAGTCCATTGGGACTACAGCCAGGATTGTAACATGGACGTGGAAAACTTAATACGTCTTTTTCTTTTTCTTCAGGTATGAGAAGAAAGCTGATAACCAATGTTATAGTAATTCATCTAAGGTCGCCAATATGCAGTATGAGAAATACTTTCACAATATCTGCATTGTAAGTACAGCATTAACTTAAAACCATATTTTAAATGCTTTGCAGTAATCCGTTTTCTCTGGTAGTATGCCCGTTTGCATGGATCAGTTTGGCTGAGCAGATTTGAAGAAACTCTGCATTTAAATGTTTTATAAGAACATGTTGACTAATCTGCCCAACGTCAATAGAAATTAGTGCTTAGGTAAAAGCGGCAGTCTTGTAACTTCTGAAATGTATAATGTAGGCTTACACATATACAGGGTGATTTCAGACTATACTGATATACTTTACGAAGTTGTTCAGAAGAAGTATTAATGTTTTGGAATTGGAATAGTGTGGAGCATTCTAGTTTCGATTTAGAAGTGCAGGTACCAGTGGTTGACGTACGTAGCTTATAACATTAAATTTAAGGAAAAAATGAATAACATTTTATGCACTTTCAATAATCTGGCACCTGCCTGTGCAAGGAATGGCCGGATTACAAGAGTCTACTCGATTATCAAAATTAGTTAAGACGCATGTGAAGAAGGAATGGGAATGGAAATAAAAAATTAAAATTATGGTTTATTTAATGATGCTCGCAACTGCCGAGGTTATATCAGCGTCACCGGTGTGGTGTAATTTTGTCCTGCAGTTCTTTTACATGTCAATAAATCTACTGATACGAGCCTGTCACATTTAAACACACTTAAATGCCATCGACCTGGGCCAGGATCGCAACTTCGAGTACAGAAGGCCAGCACTATACCGACTACTGGGGCCGACTGGGAAATAGAAATATGATACATCTCAGTTGACAGTAAGTTAAATGCATGCTCACCTGGTGGTTGAGGCAGCTTGTCTGCAAATGTTTCCTTCTCCATGACGACCAGAGCAGAAAAATGGGCTGCGTCATATGTGAGCACAAGTGGTGATCGATGGCAGTCAGCAGGAGGACACTCCAGAGGCAGGTAGATGCCTCCAAAAGGAATGGGCGCAAGATCCTCGCCATTCACATCCTGTATCAAACACATCAGTATGTGAAACGACTAGTCTACTAGCTTCATATTATGAAAGTTTAAGGTTTGATTCCTAAGACCAGCTCTCATAGTTCAATGAAAACTCCGAGAACATGATAAGATCTTTAATCTTGGGCACATGGTACCATAGTGCAGTAGCTGCTCAATAGAGAAGGCAAAAGAGGCCACGCCTCCCCAACTTTTGTATATTATTATATCCTTATTGTCAATAAAAATAATAATACATTAAGGAAACCAGGTAGTGAGAAGGGGTAAAAAATACAATTTTTTATTTCGTGTTTAAAAAAATGAGTACAAATCTTGCTCTTTAAAACAGTATACATTGTGAGGGGTATCTCTGCAGATACCCTTAAATTGCTTCTTTAAATTTGACGCGAATGTAATTGATACATCCTTCAATTTTTTAAATGCAGTTTTCCGTAAGTTGATATTTTTTAAAGTTAAGTGAATTTTTCTCTGAAATTACTGAATCAATTTACATTAAATTTTTACAGTGTTTTCTGCAGCCTGTGTTCTACAAAGTAGACCTATAGGTTTAAGGATATCACACACATAACACGAGGAAAAAATTTATAAGCAATGAAAAAATGGCAAAATTATTAATCAAAGTTAAATATATTTTTTTATTTTTCACTAAGGTTGAAATATTTAAATAAATTTTGCTTTATAATTTAAAATATATATTACTTGATAACTTAAAAAAATACAAGGCATAAGAGTGAAGATTGTAGCAAATAATGTGCACCTGAGGAATGAGATAAACTTAGGAAAGTGGGAAACAGGTTATCAGTTGGGGCGTTAATTTTGCACTTGGATACGAAAGTAATTAGTTGTCTTTTATACCAGTGAATTCAGAATGATTGATTGTATATCCATGGAAAATGTTATTCCACTCTGAACAATAAAAGCCTAAAAATATTGAACTAAACTTTTGTATTGAAATTCTTTAATCTCACAGGCAACAGTACCCACTGCCCTTAAAGAAGTGTATATGAATATAGTATAACTATAAAAATAAGTATTGCGATTGCCTCTCGAACTCAGAAGATTAAAAGGCCACAATAATTCATTCATTGTTAAGTTTCATCCTTGGCGTGCAACAGGAAAGCTGAGATTAGAGGCCAGTCTACTAGTGGCTGCATGGTTGCCAAAGCAACAGTGACAATGACAATCTATATAGCGCAAAATGAAGGAGGGGAGAATATTTTAGCAAAGACGAACAGGAGGCCAGTGAACTTGCTGACTTCTGCTCGCTTCATTAATATTACTGCAGTCATTTGTTTCATGAACTTAGCATCAATTTCAACTGAAGAATTCAGAAGCAAAGGGGTACAAGTGAGTTAAGTGCATCCAGGGCAAGCTAATACATCTATAATTTTACGGGACGAAGAGTTGTATCTTTTAACCACATCACACATTAAAATTGAAATAAAAATTTTTACGGAATTTACGAAAGCTTAAGTACTTTCAACCCCAATTTCTAAAAAATAACTTAAGCGTACTTATACCCCTTTGCTTCTGACCCCCTCAAATATCGTTAGTTAATACAGGACTTTGGCTTAACCACCTCGATTATATGGTAGTGAATCTGAACACTTAAGCAAAAAGATAGAAATTAAATGTGACATCTGAAGAAAGAGTTCAAAACTAGAAAATAAATTTGTTACAACATGTTTATCGAATGAATAATAAAATTATCCTTGTAAAAAATGATAAATTATAATTCTACTGGTTGGTCATGCTCCAGAAACCAAGGAAGAGATTTCTATATGAGGTCGATATCTATTTAGGTATAGTTCGTGATGGTTGATGATAATGGATGTAGCTGCCACTAAACCCCATTTCAGTTTGGTTGATAGGCTTTCCCCTCTACTTACACACTCTACCATCAGTGAAGGGAAAACTGCTACTGTCCATCTTATTAACGTTCGACCAATTGAGTTTCAACATAGTGACAAAATTTTATTATTGAAAATGTTTACCGGTAATCTATATTTCGAAAGCCTATACTATGCGTTAATATTTCATTTTATAGCTACTTATATCAACTGGCATATTAAAAAGCTACTGACAGCAGAAGATAAATGTTTTCTTCACCACTAGTTGTTATTCTATAGCACACACAATAGGACAATCTGCACTGTGTCGCTCCCCCCCTGACTTCATAATACAAACTAACATTCCTTAATTTAATTATTAGTTGGAAATATTGTAAGAACGACACTAAAATATACACAAACATGTAATTGTCAAACTTGTGTCACTGTATTTTATATCCACTTATGTACTTTATTTAATATTTTATTTTCTTGTGTGTACAACTTGGGGGGGTGCAGGTGTAAGAGGTAACAGCTACCGTTCTATTACTGACGGACTCTGGGCAAGTAGAAGGGGAAAGAAATGCCTTCGCATCCTCTCAACTTGTATGAAATGTCGTTTAGTGTAGTTTTAACACATACCAATGTAGAGGCAAGGGATGGGAGACAGATGGCGAGGGAAAGAGAGGAAGATGGTGATATATATGTCACTTTCCTGCCAGGAATCGAGCTTGGCTCTATTAGATTTGTAGTTGAAAATGGTGTCACTTGGCCTATAACAGCGATACCACAGAGAGACTAATTAATAAGAAAAAAGTAACTGAAGGAAACAACATACTTGTAGTTGTAACATAGTACCTTGAGCATAAGATCTGCAATGACGATGATGGGGCGTCTGAGGACATGAGCTAGTGCCAACACGTGTACCTCCTCCAGGCTCTCATATGTAGCATTTTCTGACACTTCATCCCTAGTGAAAACAATATTACGATTTAAACTGTTTAGACCAAGGTGTAGAATACTGCAAGTATAGAATGGCCATATAACACTAGGTATCACCGAGAAGTTTCTACACAAAAGTTACATGTTTCTAATTAATATCAAAATTCATTCTCATCATGGAACAAGTTTCAGAATAGGCCTATACGTAAAGATTAATTGTTTTGGTCCTACAGAATTATTTGTTATGGTTATCATGGTTATTAATGCAGAAAAATTCGCTCTGGTGAAGGGGATTGAATCTGGGACCTCCAGTTCTACGCATTGGGTGCTCGAACCACTGAGCTGCGCAAAGGTTCAATTCACAGCACCAGATCGAATCTTTCTCTTTTGGTATTTTTCTCTCTGTGGCCTTACTCCATGCTCGACATATACAGGGTGATTCACGAGGATTTACCGCCACTTTCGGAGCTTATTTTCAAAGACATTCTGAGCAAAAAATGTCATAAACAAGTGTCCTAATCTTAATATTTTCAGAGTTACACTAACTTTAAATTGTTGGTAAAATACCTTTTTTCTTTAGTTTTAAGGGTAAAAGAATATTACAAATAGAGAATGAACTATTCAGAAGTATCATTTCTTTAATTGGCTAGTATTCTGAAGCTAAAAATGTGTTGTTATTGCTTTGTACAGATTTTAATTTTCAATTTTTAACTAAAAATTACATTATTCTTATGCACTTATCACAGAAATTGTTACAAATCATACAACTTTAGGAATTTGATTCTTTACAGTTTAATTATGCATCCTAAAGTGTAGTCTTGAAGAATTTACAAGAGTGGCATGATTTGTAACAATTGTTGTGATAAATGCGTAAGAAAAATATACAAAATATACACAAACAAACAAATACAACCACTCAGGCGTATACAAACTCAAATGTAACACCTGCAACAACTTCTACATAGGACAGACAGGCAGAGCATTTCAAACACATTACAAAGAACACATCACAGCCATAACAAAATTACAAAACACCTCCACATATTCAGAACACATCATAAATGCCAACCACACCTACACAGACATCAACACAGACATGGAAATACTGCACATCCAACCAAAAAGCCAGAAACTCAACACACTAGAACAATATGAAATATACAGACACACGAAAACACACTCCAACGATATTCTCAACACACAACTCAATTTCAAAACACATACACTCTTTGACTCTACACTACGAACGCACCCACACAGAAAACAATAGGCGCCAAAACCAACAATGGCCAGTTCTGCAGATGACCCAAAATAGGTCGAAACATGTTAACAAGGTACGTTAAAATTTAACACAGAAAGTCTTATCATACATATTCCGAAGTGATACAGTGTTAAAAGTTGTGTAATCAAAATGTATAATTTTGTAGTTAAAAATCGAAAAATAATTCTGTACGAAACAACTATGGAATTCACAACACATTTTTAGCTTCAGAATACTAGCTAATTAAAGAAATGATACTCCTGGAAAGTTCATTCTCTATTTATAATATTCTTTTATCCTTAAAACTAAAGAATGATGGTATTTTACAAACAAACAAACAACTTCAAATTAGTGTAATCTGAAAATATTGAGATTAGGACAAATGTTTATACGACATTTTTTGCTCAGAATGTCTTCGGAAATAAGCTCTGTATGTGACGGTAAATCCTCGTGAATCACCCTGTATATTGACACATATATTAAGTCAACAGTCATCTCACCACACAAGGAGCACACTCATTTGAGTGACTTGGTGGCTGGGACTAATAACTAACAAGTCTCAGAATGTTTATAGAAATTATAACAAAGATAAAAACCCTTTGTTTTTGCCCATAGCAATCTGACAGTACTCACGAATTTTTGTCGAATATCATGCTTCGTCTTCTACCACCCTCCAGCTTGCGGGGCTCAGTGGATGCCATGTTCACAATGCTCTCCCATTCTTTCCTCCATTCCTCCTCTGAGTACACGAATCCTGCCTCTGCATTCAATCTTGTCTGTTGCCATCGCCATCGTCTCCACAGAGCATCTCGACATTCACTGCCAGTCATGAATCCGTGCAAGGCCTTGCGCAAGGTCAGCAAACGGTCATGGAAACCCCACATGCCTGAGCAAAATAAAGGAAATAGTAAAGATTGGCACATACAGTATATTATATCGTGTGCAAGATGCCATACTGGAAGGAGAGGAGTAATAAGTATCATGCTTTGGTCGCCACTTACGAAGTTTAGACAGTCCACTTTCAATAGCATTTAAAAATACAGTAAAACCTCGATAAGACGCGCCCGCTTATTACGCTATCCCGTGTAATATGCTTTTTTTGTCCGGTCCCTGAATATTTCATATATAACGCCTTTATAAAATACCCCTTTTGTTGCGCTCAAGTCCCGCATAATACACTATTTTTGTGGAATATTTTCGACGTAATTTTCAGCAATGTACTGTAACAGCAATGAATCATTTTGGCCATTGAAGTTACTGGTGCCATTAACCTGAAAAGTATTGCATTCGATCCTTTACATGCGCATTTAAACCTTCATACTATATAATACCCCACACTCTTGTTATGCTCTCTTATTCGACCCCCTGTCGACCTGGTTGGCGAGTTGGTATAGCTCTGGCCTTCTATGCCCAAGGTTGCGGGTTCGATCCCGGGCCAGGTCGTTGGCATTTAAGTGTGCTTAAATGCGACAGACTCATGTCAGTAGATTTACTGGCATGTAAAAGAACTCCTGCGGGACAAAATTCCAGCACATCCGGCGACGCTGATATAACCTCTGCAGTTGCGAGCGTCGTTAAATAAAACATAACTTTAAACTTATTCGACCCTTTACCTGCGCAGCTTACAGTTACAATAATCCACCCTATTGCTAACCCTCTCTTTCTCAAGCAACATTCCTCACTCAACTGTAATAAAACTCTGGAAATTTTTGCTGGTCAGTTTGTTATCTTTTAGTGTATTGAAGTGTCTGTGTGATTACAATGAGTGTTAAACGAAAAGCGCTTTTTGTGTCTGAAAAATTGGAAATCTTACGAACGTGCGATGAAAACAGTACTCTTAATCAGAAACAAGTGTTTGATTCATTAGGAATCCCATCATCGACATTAAGAACTATAATAAAAAATCGCGACTCAATCACTGCAGCTGCGACGTCGGGAGGGTGTAAGCGCAAGAGAGTGAAGTGTGGTAAACATGAGGACTTGGAGAACACGCACACGGCAAACAACTATAAAGGACTCTTTTCGAAAGAATTAAGTACATACATACAGTATCGTAAATGTCTTTAATGTACAGTACAGTAATTACACAATGAAGTAATACTGTATTACCTTTTATGAATCATGTATTTCAATAAAGAAAAATGCTAATAGATATTGTACATAAGTCAAAATTAATATACCCACCTAATACGTGATCCTAGTTAATACACGGTCCCTTGAACAGCGTCTTATCGGGGTTTTACTATTCTATAAAAATATGAACAGCATGAAACGTTCAGATCTGTATTCTAATATAATTACAGAATTAGCATACGGTAATTCACTTACATATCTATACTAATAATAAATCTGTAGCCGAAATTTTTCTGGTAATTTTCGATTTTCCAAAAATAATTGGTCCTAACATATATAATTAACCACCCTGAAACCGAACATCGCTTTTTTGAAATTTTTGTTTGTATGTCTGTCTGTCTGTCTGGATGTTTGTTACCTTTTCACACGATAATGGCTGAACCAATTTATATGAAAACTGGAATATAAATTAGGTTCGTTGTAACTTAGAATTTAGGCTATATGCATTCAAAATATTTTATTTAAAAGGGGGGTTATAAGCAGGCTTGAATTAAATAAATCGAAATATCTCCCTTATTATTAATTTTCATGAAAAATGTTACATACCAAAAGTTTCTTTAAAAATAATTTCCGATAAGTTTTATTCTATGCAATATTTTGATAGGACTGATATTTAATGAGATAAAGGAGTTTCAAAATTACAATAACAACACCATCTAAGGCGGTGTAATGAAATGAAAAAACAAATGACTTCGTCTATAAGAGGCCTTGCACAACAACAATCGAAAGCTATGAAACATAGCCTACAGATAATGTTTCTGTGTTTATATGAAGTAATATCGGAAGCTAAATTAACCGATTTGTATAATTAATTATTATTTCACCATTGGAAAGTGTAGTTTCTCTAGATGGACATAATGCTATAATGTTATTACAGTAACTTCTGAGTGAATCGAGGACAGGTAAGATTAAAATAGCTTCTTATGCACATAAAACTTGATAGGCTATTCTGTACATTCGTTTCCTCTATTTCCTAAAATAATTTTTATGACCAAATGAATGGTCTCTGGATCAAAATGATCGCATTTTAATTTTTTTAATACGATTTAAATTAAGTAACATAATAAACGATTTATCCTTCTATCAAACGCCCTATTTTAATTATGTAATTACTTTATATTTATTTCTAACGGGTGCAGCGGAGTGCATGGGTACAGCTAGTAAACAATATATGACGACTTTGAAAAGCAAGGAATGGGAAGTCTCACACATACCTAATGACGCTGCATGAAGTAGGCAGTTTCCATCTCCTGTAGTTGCTAGAGGCCAGAGCCTTTGGCATGCACCAGAGTCTGCCCACCAATTGAGGCGACCTGACTGCTCCAAGGACACCAGACTCGACATTTCGATTAGATCTTTTTCCAAAAAGCCTCGAAAATCCTCTGCAAAACATAATTAAGGAACAGTTTATGAATAATTAATGCGAGTATTTTTCATAGTTTTCCGTGTCTTTCACTGCAGACCCAGGGTTCTCTTATTCTGTTTGTTCATTTCACATGCTCCATTCTTCTACATTTCGAAAACAATTAAACAGTTTCAAAATTTGTATGTTGCACAAAAGATAATATGCTCATTAAAGCAGAAGCTAATATAATAAAACTTAATTTATACGTTTTTATGGGGATCTGAAGAAATAAACGCATAAATAAGAAAAACATGTAACTGAAATGGCATTTTAATAACGTCTGAAATAGCACTTGAAGACGAAAAGAATGACTAAGTTAATTTACAAAAATGTTCACAAGAGAAATTTAGAATTTCATAGTTAGCCATCTTTGAGTCTGCTGTATAATACAGTACTCAAATTTATAACGGATATTCCTAAAAAATATAAGATTATTTGTACAAAATCTTAACTTCTTAGAACCAATTACATTTCAAACAAAGAAATCAGAATTAAAAAACCAATCAGCAACCTTATCATCACATCAAGTTAAGTCTATTGTCAAAATATATTCAGTGAGGAGAGGTCTTAGGGTAGTTGTGTTCATTGTGGTCACAACTTTATGCCAGATCCTCTTTGTGTAAAATGTTCCATTTCTCCCTTTTGCGTGACAAGCCATGGGGGTGGGAGTTTGGTGACATATTTCTCTTCCCTCTATGAATGGACTGTCTCTTGTTTCTACAAATTTCAAAATGGATCGGCATCTTAACAATGAACACATGCCATATTTTTGCGTTCTTACATTTTCACAGCAAACCCAATTTCGAGCAAAATTGATTTAGAATGTATAAATAACGCTTCACATCTCCTGGGGTTTAAAATAACGATCGTATAAGTGCAAAAAACGAATAAACGAAACACGTATATCCGAAATAAATTAACATGTGAAGTACAGGAATTTAGCTGAGATCTCAGAAGAAACAAATAAGTATGAAAAACGCATAAGTGCGAAATGTACAAAAGAAGTTTTACTCTATTAAAATTGAACAAAAGGTGAGGAAAGAAAACTAAAAACTATGATTATCGAAGCAATAACAGCAAAATTGGTAAAACAAAAATTGTATCATCTAGTTGTAAATGTCCTTGTTCTAAACTGTGTCTGGTTTTTAAGGACTTCGAAGTAAAAGTTGCTCATTGTTAGTGAGATATTAACATATTATTTTTTTGACAGTCCTAGAAAAATTACGAAAACTTTTTCTGCACTTCACAGTGTAGACAATTTGCCTGTCTTAACTTCACAGGTATTTATATTGTTTCCTGAATTTGCCGTGATCTCAAACTTTGGGTTTGATAGTAATTTGGTATTTCATATTCTCAGTAAATGTTATGTCCTATTCTCACAATGTTCTTACATATTACATTTTATTTTTAACTAATTTCTTGTATCTTCATTTTTATTTAGTCCAGTATTGTACAGCCTGTTATGTTACGTAATAATTGAATGCAAATGGCTTATGCAGAGACAGATTTACCAATTGACAAGTGGGCAAATTTTAGGGTCGGAAATATTTCAGATAACTGACTTGTCTGAAATAATTGAGGACCGTTTTTGCAAAACTTGCTAACTGAAAAAACTAAATTTTACAGGAGAGACAAAAAACTGAATAGAGACTAGTAGGTTATAAGTACAACCATCACACTTTGACACACTATAATGAAGAGAAATAATTCAATTTTACTAAGATAACTTTAACATCATGTAGAGGCGTGCTTTATGTTAACGAATCCACCAAAATCTCAATTTTGCAAAAACGGTCCTCAATTAATCAGTTCGCTTAGCAGAAGGCAAGACAAAAATATATATACTTATTTTTTTATCCATAATTTATCGAGAATCAAAATGGAGTGGTAAAAGGGGAATGGCAAATTTTTGAGTGCCTATGGGCAATAGAGTTGTAAATCCGCCACTGTGCTTGCGTGATATTATATTCGTTTCGTACCGGTACTTAAGTGTCCATGTTCATAATATAATATTGCTAGGACTATATAAAACTTTATTTTAATTCCATTTCTGACTTTATTTTCAAGTTTTTAAGAGGACTTTGAAACTATACAACTTGTCAGTGTTATATTCAGAACTCATTTCACAATCTACATATTTAAAATTTGTAATTCGTTTTTAAACATAATCTATAACGAAGAATAAGCCAATTAAACTGATCTTGCAACAAATTACAGACAAGTCAAATACTAACTGATGCTTCTGGTAGGTACCGTAAATAGCAACACTTTGGGCATTATCTCTGAATGACAGATCACTTACCGGGATATATTGTCAGATCTGGAAGTGTGAATGTGTACACAGGTGTCTCTATAAAGAACTGGTTCACACTGCAAACTGAGTTTTCCTTGAAGTCTAGTGCAATGTCAGACCGTGCTCTTGATACTAAGTTGACATTGTCTGTGGCACGGGATATCCCCCTTGTCAGTTTCTTCACTGGAACAATAGTTACATGAACTACATTTCAATTCAGTTGCACAATCTTTCATATGCAATGCATATTTATTATTCCAATCTAACAAATGTCATCCAATTCTTCTGCTAATCTTACTGTGTGCCAAGAAAAAAATATTCCAATTCCGGACACATTAAATTCTTTGTTTTGGTAAGTTAATCTTTAAACTGTTATTTTATAGGCATAATGCAATTTAGTATTAATTCTGCTGCTTACATTGTTTCATGATATACATTTTCTGCTCGTGTAATGTTAACTTGAATGATTATCATTTTATAAAATATGTATATTATTATGGATATTTTTAACACTTTCCACCCGCACATTATTTTTTTTATATATATTACGAAATATCTTCCAAGAAGAAGCTCCTTATCAACTTTACATCTACCTTAGAATTCGAAATTTTGAAATGAACGGATATGCAGATGGAAAACTAATGCATGGCATAGCTACTGTAATTCTTAAAGTCTTTTACTGACTCAAGTTATCAGCTATAAGTGAGCAACGTTTTGATAAGAATTTCCTTCCTTCTTGGCGCGTGAATCCGGTTGTTATTACTCGAAATCCACAGAGACATCTGTGGGGATGTGGTTTTATTTACGACAAAGTTATCACTTAGAAATGTTTCATATAGTTGCTGGTTTTAATAGCAGAGGGCATCACCAGGTGTTAGCTAGGCAAAGCTGTCTGCATCTGACAATGAAAAAGCCATTGAAAATCGGCAGAACCTCGTATTGTTCTGTATGAAATAGGATCCCACTGGAGGAAGCAGTACTTCTATTTTTTTGACTGAAAAATTGTTTGATGGTGTTTGGGTAGAGGGAGTGAAGTCATTTTTTTTTGCAAATGGAGTTTTGTTCTCCAGGTGAATATGCAAGTTAAATTCTACAAGTGGGCGTGCAAAAAACAAAATAATACTAGCATTTGATGGGTTTTGTATAGTAGAACATTATTTGCAACAAGGTTCGAAGTTTGATTTTCATTTATTTTAAAACTCATTTCTATGACTTGACACCCTTTACCCAGACAACATCGAATTGCTCTTGGGGAAAAGCCAACATGATGGCCTATACTGCACTTAAGATCGTGAAGAAATGATCACCAGAAATCGGGGACGTCTGGTCAGCCTAACTTAATGTAATGTGATGAATCTGCAAGCTCTTGGCATCTACCAGCTTAATTGAATATCATTTGTAGTGTTGACAGTGATCACACAGCACATGCTGCTGAATCATCACCTGAAGCTCAAACATTCTTTGAAACACTAAATTACCTGTATGTGTTTTCTTCAGCCTCAAACCAAGATAGGAAAGTAAAATAAAAAGTGTATCACTTTTCTTAAAATCCCAAAGTAAACCATATGGTTAGCAAGCATGGAAGCTGTTGAGGTTGTAAGTCACTCCTCTCTTCATGTCCGAGACAAAGATCGAGACTACCAACATCAGGAAGTTTGAATTTATTGCCATTACTTGTTTCTGGTATGGTATTCTAAAGAAAATTGAGTGAATGTAACAGTAGTGTCAATCAGAAATATTCATGATCTTTTAAGACTTTTGGAATCAACTAGGGACTATGCCCCATCCATTTTTTTACAGAAGCTAAAATGATTGCTAAGGATTTACTTGCTGATTTCCAAGAAAAACGGAAAAGGAAAAAGAAGATAATGTTTGACAAAGGCTGTGAAGATGAAATTCCAACTTATCATAGGAGAATCTGTTTAGAATTGCTTAATTAGAAATCATTGATAAATGAGCTAAAAAAAACCTGTTCCAAATGACAGGTTTAGCTTTTAAATGTAAATAAAGTACACATGATGGATGTGAAAGAGATAGGGTGCTATGCATAGACATTTCGCTAGCCCGCGCTACGAGCGTGCTAAACTAGCCTCGGCTATTGACTGATTACTTGTACATGATTCATATCATATTGCTAACACTGGTTTATGAATACGAAAAACGTTAGTTCGCTGATCATCCACAAGAAGCCTGCGCTAAGAATGTCTATGAATATGGCCCTTAGAGACTGAAGCCATAAGTTAGCAGAGACCTACAAAGACGACATAAATGAATACGAATTTCTTGAAGAAGTGGAAAGTTTTAAACATCGCGTCTTCACAGTTTATGGCACTGAATCAACACTTTTGAGTCTCATTTACAAACACAGACTTGAAGGATATCCAAACTTCAACATAACCTTAAGGATATTTCTAACTCTTTCTGTAACTGGTGTTTAAGGCGAAATAAGTTTTAGTAAACTGAAAATTTTTAAACGTCATTTAAGAAGCAACATGGGACAAGATCGACTTTCAAATCTGAGTATTACTTCATTTGAACAGAAGAGACCATCGTCTATTTGCTATGATGACATCGTCAAAATCTTTGCTGCAGAAAAAGTTCGCAAACTTGTAGATCCATTCATTCATTTAATTTTCATAATGTGGAGACAATGTTGAAGATCTATTTTCATAGTGTATCCAGCTATTTGCTGACAACACGTGTTCTGCTGCTTCACTATGAATTTCCTGTTCTTACAAATGATGGGTAAAAAGCACGATGCTGGTTGTTGAAGGTGATAAATTACAAAGAATGTCTTTTAATGCAATCTATACTAATAATAAATCTGTAGCCAAAATGTTTCTGGTAATTTTCGATTTTCCAAAAATAATTGGTGTTAACATGTATAACTAATCATCCTGAAACCGAAAATCGCTTTTTTGGCATTTTTGTTTGTTTGTTTGTATGTATGTCTGTCTGTCTGTCTGTTTGTTACCTTTTCACGCGATAATGGCTGAACAGATTTATATGAAAATTGAAATATAAATTAAGTTCGTTGTAACTTAGATTTTAGGCTATATGGCATTCAAGATACTTTATTTAAAAGGGAGGTTATAAGGGGGTTTGAATTAAATAAATCGAAATATCTCCCTTATTATTAATTTTTGTGAAAAATGTTACATAACAAAAGTTTCTTTAAAAATGATTTCCGATATGTTTCTTTCCAAGCAAAATTTTGATGGGACCAAATTGCACCAAAAACGGATGTTCTCTGAACCAAATGATCATATTTTAATTATTTGCATGTAATAACAATTAAGAAATATGTTAAAGGTATTATCATTGCACTAAATGAGTGGTCTCTGGACCAAAATGATCGCATTTTAATTATTTAAATACAATTTAAATTAAGTGACATATTAAACGATTTATCCTTCTATCAAACACGAATGTTCCCTGGACCAGATGTCCTATTTTAATTATGTAATTACTTTATATTTATTTCTAACAAGTGCAGTGAAGCGCACAGGTACAGCTAGTTACTAATAAATAACATTGCAAGATATCGTGTGTTTTATTTTGTCAACCGTTTCTTAAACCTAAAAATCTGTTATATATAAAATTAAATGAAATTAATTTTAACTAAGATTGAAAATTAAGTCAATCATGATTGTAATATATTTCTGTAGTGTAAGTTGTTAAATTTAAGAAAATTACAAACTGATTTAAAATCAATTTTATTAATTTAACATATAATAAAATTTGCTAACACTTTCCTCACCAAACCATGGGAAAGGAGGGCATGCGGAATCCATGTTTCCTTAGGTGACACAGACCCTTGTTGTAGTCCTGATGATGGCTACTCCTTTTGCTTTAGAATCCAAAAATCCGACAGATTTGTTCTAGAAAAAGTATGAAGGCCACTATCACAAGTAAGCTCAATTAACTATTTTTCAGCAGAAATCTTTGAAGGTAAAACTATTTTTCACGAGTAAAAATGGATTTTTTAAACAAGGTTCTGTACTAAGATCTTCTGTAAAGAACTCTGTTCTCAAATAATGGCAATGCTCCTGTATTTCAGCCAGCATTTCCCTTAACATAGAAGACAATCTCGAAGACAGAACTTCCAGATAAAGTGGCAGAGGTATTGAATAATGAAATGTCTGTATGAGACTTGGAATGAGTTGAACCTAAATTGTGAATATGAACGAGATAGTGCTGTTTGATTTTGTTTACTGTATAGACATTTTCAAACATTACTTGATTTATGTATTTATCCATGACCATAACGAAAAACATGCCTTTACTAAATGCTTTTGCGTTTGTAAAGTAGGTTTTTATTCAACATTACTATATTACATATTCCCGATTTACCACGAAAATCGTCTGTAGCTGCATTTAGATTGACAACAGACCATGATTGTTTGGCCAAACACCTGCATAGAATTGGAATATATCAGTCCCCAAACTGCCCATTGTGCAACTCAAACCAAGAAATGGATTCGGAACACCTCAAAATCTGTGCTTCATTGGCTGGTCATGATAATATCTTTGAAAAATATTGGAGTGCAAGAGGTCAAATGACTTTATTGTCAAACGCCTGGCATTAGAAAACAACAACAACTTTATTCCACTAGTGAGATAAAGACCATACCTCACAGTTTGAACTTTATCTCACAGTTCATTAGCATTTTCCTAGTACCCAGGCACACACGTATACTTTTCCATTCAACTATTACTCAAGAAGTTAATGTATTAGTTACTAGATGTCACTATCTCTACTTCTTTATTACCATTTCTTAAATATACATACACTCAATCTCCTTCTCTTTTCTCTATCTACTACGTCGTAATTTGTGCACTGCATCCATATCTAATATGTATTTTTTTTTTTAATTTTTTGGGAGGCGAGGAGACTTGAACCTGCCAAGTTGGGTTTATAGAATTTTATAACAACACGCGTTAGTCAACTGAGCTAAACAGACACGATGATTAATTACGTTTTAATATTCCTCTTAAGTTTACAGAAGTAAAATGTGAAATTATTTTAATCACATTAGTCTCGTGAACACTTTTAAATAATCCCTGAAACTTCAAAAAGATGAAAATACACGTTTAAAATGAAAAAATATATATATATTAAAATTATATAATTAATTATAATTTGTTATTTATCCAACGCCTTAGATACTATTCTTCACTAATCATGGCCTTCTACATCATAACCTACCTAGTACACGTATCGATTCTAAAATCCATGCCATGATATGTGATTATATGAGGACTTATTTTCAACATATTTTCTTTTATAAAACATAATTTTTCGTTATGGCCATGGATAAAATTACGTATGGTACTTGTGAGCGAGATCTTTATTGCACTCGTGTAATTTAAGCACTCGGCTGACGCCTCGTGCTTAAATCTTTCCACTCGCGCAATAAAGATGCACTTACCTCACAAGTACTTACGAGGGGGATCCAGGAAATAACGACCGTTTTGTTGTAATAATTAAAAAAAATATATTTACTTGAAAAAACAAAGTCTGTTACATAACTGAAGCTTCCTTTACTTCTCTACATAATCACCACCTACATTTAAACATTTGTCGTATCTGTTCACTAGCTTTAGAATTCCCGTGTTATACTCCTCTGCCGCCAGTTCATTAAGCCAGGTGTTCACTGTCTTCTTCAACTCTTCATCACTTCCAAAACGCGTACCACCCAGAAAGTCTTTCAGCTTAGTGAAAAGTTGAAAATCGCTAGGAGCAAGGTCTGGACTATAGGGCGGATGATCAAAGATTTCCCAACCGAATTAATCCAGCAATTCTCGAGTTGAAGCAGCAGTGTGCGGGCAGGCACAGATTTTGTGGTAGCCAAGATGTTACGACACAATTTCACCAAGCAAAGAACGAGAAATGTCAGGAAAGGCAATATGCAATTCGTCGAGTGATGTGCGCCTGTCTTGCAAGATTCTGTCGTTCACTTTAGTCTTCAGGTCTTCTGTGATGAGTGATGGGTGTCCGGGTCGAGTTTCATTGTGGACATTTGTTCGCCCATTGTTGAACATTTCGCACCATTTTCTCACATTTCTTTCATTCATTACAGTATCACCATACACTTCTTTCAATTGCCGGTAAATTTCTGCAGGTTTCAAATGTTGGGCATTCAAAAATCGAATCACACTCCTCACCTCACAGTCGGCGGGATTATCAATCACGTTGTTCATTTTGAAGTAACACAAAATGCAAAATGGCGACTTGTTGCAACCAGTACTCACAACATTATGAGGACACATGTTAAGGAAGCCAGTTGACCTTCAAACAAGGAAGGGGAGTCAGCTGCGCGGCGGTTATGCGTGAACGGTCATTATTTCCTGGATCCCCCTCGTACTTACTTCTTACTTACTGGCTTTTAAGGAACCTGGAGGTTCATTGCCGCCCTCACATAAGCCCGCCATTGGTCCCTATCCTGAGCAAGATTAATCCAGTCTCTATCATATCCCACCTCCCTCAAATCCATTTTAATATTATTTTTCCATCTACGTCTCGGCCTCCCCAAAGGTCTTTTCCCCTCTGGCCTCTCAACTAACACTCTATATGCATTTCTGGTTTCGCCCATACGTGCTACATGCCCTGCCCATCTCAAACTTCTGGATTTAATGTTCCTAATTATGTCAGGTGAAGGATATAATGCGTGCAGCTCTGCGTTGTGTAACTTTATCCATTCTCCTGTAACTTCATCCCTTTTAGCCCCAAATATTTTCCTAAGAACCTTAATTTCAAAAACTCTCAATCTCTGTTTCTCTCTCAAAGTAAGAGTCCAAGTTTCACAGTCATACAGAACAACCAGTAATATAACTGTTTTATAAATTCTAACGTTCAGATTTTTTGACAGCAGACTAGATGACAAAAGCTTCTCAACCGAATAATAACAGGCATTTCCCATATTTATTCTGTGTTTAATTTCCTCCCAAGTGTCATTTATATTTGCTCCAAGATATTTGAATTCTTCCACCTCTTCAAAAGATAAATCTCCAACTTTTATAGTTCCATTTCGTACAATATTCTGATCACGAGACATAATCATATACTTAGTCTTTTCGGGATATACTTCCAACCCTATCTCTTTACTTGCTTCAAGTAGAATTTCCGCGTTTTCCCTAATCGTTTGAGGATTTTTTCCTAACATATTCACGTCATCTGCATAGACAAGAAGCTGATGTAACCCGTTCAATTCCAAACCCTCTCTGTTATCCTGAACTTTTCTAATGGCATATTCTAGAGCGAAGTTAAAAAGTAAAGATGACAGTCCATCTCCCTGCTTTAGCCTGCAGTGAATTGGAAAAGCATCAGATAGAAACTGGCCTATATGGACTCTGCTGTAAGTTTCACTAAGACACATTTTAATTAATCGAACTAGTTTCTTGGGAATACCAAATTCAATAAGAATATTATATAAAACTTCTCTCTTAACCGAGTCATATGCCTTTTTGAAATCTATGAATAACTGATATGCTGTACCCTTATACTCCCATTTTTTCTCCAATATCTGTCGAATACAAAAAATCTGATCAATAGTCGATCTATTACGCCTGAAACCACACTGATGATCCCCAATAATTTCATCTACATATGGAGTTAATCTTCTCAAAAGGATATTCGATAAAATTTTGTACGACGTCAACAAAAGTGATATTCCTCGAAAGTTACTATAGTTAGTCTCGTCCCCCTTCTTAAAAATAGGTACGATTATGGACTCCTTCCATTGTTCTGGTAACCTCACAAGTACCATAAATAACTATTAAATGTGTTAATATTGCATAAATGGAGCTATAAATATGGAAATTCTACAAATATTTTCATATGTGATAGGCAAAATCTGACTTCAGATCCTTCAACAGAAGCCAACAATTAATGAAAATCAACCTTCGATATTAAAAGCCTTGAACCAAAATTTAATTTCGCAACCCTATGTTATATTAGTATTAAGAATACCATTTTGTTAACACAAAACAATTTTAGGGGCAAGAGATTGAAACAGAATCATTTTAACAGTCGTCTAAAAAAGCATCCAGGGATACTGGAGTTACCTGCCTTGAGCAGTTCAAGGGGCTAGCACAATAAGCCAAATTTCTGCAATGCATACAGAGTTAATAACAGCAGAGAGACTCATGAAGGATAGGGAGACAAATAAATAAAAAGCACAAACATAAGATGCTGGATGTCACTACTGAATTCTTATTTATGTGAAAATGATATTACTATCAGCTACATCGATGGCATCTGCCTTCTGAAGTGTTGGTCGATGGGTGTTGGTCAGATTTCCATTCTCTTCTGCGACAGGAGCAGGCCAGCGTGTATTGTACAGCTTGGTGCCACTGCCTCCACCACCGCCACTTCCACCACCACCACCGCATGACTCTCCAGACAGATACAGGTACGCCTGTAGAGCCAGACTCAAGTCCCAGCCCTTTGCTGAAATATCACAATAATACAATCTGTGTCAATTCCTTCAGTCACGGCACACAGAGTTGTATTGGCCTAAAGAAAAGTTCCTTCAAGTTTGGTTCATCAGATCAAATTTGTGTTAATATAATTATGAAAATTAAATGTATAATTTTACACAATAAAACTGGCAGTAATAAAGTAGGGGCTACCAATCATTTACAACAAATCAGAATAGTTCAAGCAGTAGACTGGCAGTGAGCCTACTGTCATCCTCTGAGGAGTTTAGTGCTGAGAGGAATGCGGTTCCAACTAGTCTAGCGCGGTACTGGAGTGGGAGGGAACAGTGACAGCGGCAGTCTGGAAGGAAGTACAATCATACTGAAAACATTCGCCCAATTTACGAGAGCAGTATGCCTATTAGTTTTCTAACGTATTTTTGGCGAGATAGAGTTACAAGTATTGTAGAAAATTTATTTATTTATTTATTCTGGTGAAGTTAAGGCCATCACATCACCAGAAATACAGATACAATAAAATAAATAAAAAGAAAAATCATAATACAACTATAATAATATAAATGAAAAGAAGAATCATACTACAAAATTGAGTGATTAGTAGAATTGAATTAAATTTCTAAAGTAATCAATTTAAATATACTGTACTGCTGAACTCACTTGAGAAGTAAAACTATTTGATTTGTATTTTAAGATATCACCAACAAATGATTTTCGCATGACATTATAGGAATCTGTTTTTCACGATACCAATCACACATATTCTAAAATTCCAATAGAATAAAACCAAAAACTTTTCCCCAGCATGTTTCCTTAAAAATGATTTGTAATGGTGAAGTATTTAACATGAGTAATTCATATAATATTAACATAGGTAACATCAGGGAGATGTTTGAGCAAAAATTGCAACAATATATTTAATATATTAATAACAAAAGCATACAGGCCTAGGTAAACATTATGTATATGAAATATTCACACACTACTACAAACTGAAGACTGCATATTTTTGGACGATTAATACTTCCCACTCCGCTCGGCTCGGCTTGGCTGTAGCAACAAAAGAATCTACCTGCAACCCCCCGGCACCGATGGCAAGAATACCTCAGGTCCCAGCACTAAACTCGTCAGAGGAAGACAGTAATAGTGTTACCACATAATTTGCTCGGTACCACAACTGTTAAGCTCATTTCAGATCCTGCTATTGACTCCAACATAAACATAATTATTGAATATTGCAGGTCTTGTACCTTGTAAATAACTGTAAGCAACAGCTGAGTCGGCTCCAGTCTCGGCTACAAACTCTGCCACGAGGTTTGACTCCATTCCCCATCTGAAAACAAAAATTAAATTGCAACACATTTTATAATTAAAACATTTACATAACTGTTTTCAAATGACCCCATAGAAAGAAGTCAAGCAGCGTCAGGTCTGGAGATCTCGTCGGCCATTCTACAGCACCTCTACCACCAATCCATTTTCGAGGAAATCTATCCAGCCATTGTGTGGGGGAGCTCCGTCCTGTTGAAAATGAAAATTTTGTTCGTCCAACACCAGCTTTCCTTCATTGACTTGGTTCTCTAGCGACAGTGTGATAAGTGGATCAATTAAATTTTCTAATATGTTCAGATATAATTCTCCAGTCAGGTTTTCTTCAGTGAAAATAGGTCCAACAATATCATACCCAAAAATTCCAGCCCACACATTGATCTTCTGAGAAAACTGGGTATTATATTCACGAAACACATGAGGATTTTCAGTGTCCCAGTACCTACAATTGTGTTTGTTGACAAACCCATTTAAGAAAAAAGTCACTTCATCACTATAGGAAATATTTTTTGTTAAATTTGGATCATCTTGAGTTTTCTAAGACATCTGTTCACAAAATTCTACTCTTCTATCAGAATCGTCTTCACTGAGCTGTTGGTTTTTAGGAGAAAAATTTGTTCATTTCAGCACTTTATGTGTGGAACCAATCGAAAGGTTTGTTACAGCAGCTACTTTTGGAATGGAGATGTTGGTTCATTAATGAAATTACCTAGTATTTTAATCCGCGAAGTTGGCCATTTGCTTTATTGCACATAGAACCAGTTTCTTCAGATTTCCATATTAGATCTATGACATATCGGTGACTTAAATTTTTCTCAGGATGCCTCTCATTGAAAGCTCTAGCAGTTCTATGAGCACAACGGTTTTCAGCTCCATAAATAAATATAATTTCTGTTCTCTCTTGAAGGGTATACGCCATTTTACATTAATTTAATACACGAACATAACTATATAATATACTCAATAAATGATAGAATTCAACAACACCGCATTCGTTGGGAACAGCATGTCCAGAGAATGGAAGAAACAAGATTGCCCACAGTAGCATATCAGTATAAACGAAGAGGACTAAGGGATGTGGGAAGACCTAGGAAGAGATGGAGGGAATCATTGTGAATTCGGAACAGGCGATTCACCTAATCCTTGAAGTGAAGAAGAAGAAGAAGAAGAAGAAGAAGAAGAAGAACAACAACAACAACAACAACATCATAACTATTACAAGAAATGTTCAATGGTATTTGTAGCTTCCGCTCTAATCAACAGTAACAACAATTGAGGTTGCCAGGCAACGATATAAAACACAATACGTGATATAAATGAATGAGTTGTATAAACAATTGAATGCTCTTTCATATTTAAATATAAAAATATAGGGGTGCCATTTGAAATGTCTAAAGGGGGGGGGTGGCTGGGAGGTGAAATCTAAAATGCAATTAAGCCTATGCTTTGTTTAAACTGAATTCAATTTAAATAATTAGTTTTTTTTTTTAGACTGGGAAGTTTTGAAATGAAAGCCCTATGTATTACGAACATATTTCATAGCCAGAGACCGGAAGTTTAGGCATTATGAATCATTCAAATAGGCAGGCAAAAAGGGATCATAAATAGCTAAAATAGGCAGGCAAAAAGTTATTATAAATAGCTAAAATACGCAATAAAAGGCAATTACGAAAACCTTGCACTAGA
Organism: Periplaneta americana; assembly: GCF_040183065.1. NCBI lineage: Eukaryota > Metazoa > Arthropoda > Insecta > Blattodea > Blattidae > Periplaneta > Periplaneta americana. The sequence goes on along the minus strand of NC_091127.1, from coordinate 21,804,215 downwards.
CCCACAACCTTGCACTTTCCACAGAGGGACTTCGGCAGCAAGAAAAGCTTTACATAAGTCGAATGCAAATTGAGATTTTCTACTCGATGTTGCAATTACTGTTGGAAGCAAAGAAATCTTCTTCCCAGTAGCCTTGGAAAGTGCATTTTTGTGTTTGGTTGTACTGATATGTTGCGATATGAAATATTTAGCTAGCACATGCACTCATTGTTGCCTTGTCAAATAAACACACGCGATAATTAAAACGCTTACTGTTATACATTTTTGCACGGCAGCACTCATTGCTGCAAAGAGAATATGAACTGACTGAAAGACTTTCATTGTAGCGGTTATAGAAATAGATTAAAATATACCTGTAAGCAATTTTTAATAATAAATTAATAAATAATAAATAAATAATCAAATAAACGCAAAAAAAAAAACATTTATTTTTGTAAATTAGGCATTTATATTAAAAAGGCAGAAAAGGGCAACATAAAACTGTGACGTTTCAATCACAAAGATATAATTCGTACAGATTTACTCTCAAAATGAAGATAGATTTAACACATTTAAAAAGGCATTCTGCCAAAGTTCCGGTCTGTTCATAACTGCCCTTACTGAAGAAGAACTGTAATGCAATGACTTGATAAATTTTCAGTTTCGAATTTTTATTTCTGTGTATTGTGTTGTTTGCGGAAGTGTGAGAAACCAAATAAATTATACAACTTGTTAAATCCTGCAACAATGTTAAATAAAATAAATAAGAATATAAAATACATAAAAATAAATAAATTCCGTCTATCCGTTTCTGAGATAGAGCCAGAAACGTATCATTTCATGAATTAAAGTTTAGTTGATATTAGATGTTATGTTATGTTTTATTTACCGACGCTCGCAACTGCAGAGGTTATATCAGCGTCGCTGAATGTGCCGGAATTTTGTCCCGCAGGAGTTCTTTTACATGCCAGTAAATCTACTGACATGATCCTGTCGCATTTAAGCACACTTAAATGCCATCGACCTGGCCCGGGATCGAACCCGCATCCTTGGGAATAGAAGGCCAGCGCTACACCAACTTGCCAACCAGGTCGACCTTGATATTAGACCGTATTGTAAAGATACTGTGATATTACTATAGGTTGTTTGCCTGGTATGACAGAAGTTCCTATTGTCGTGGAATTGTCCGTTTTTTTATGTGTTAACTCTGTCAGGTGTATTTACACACGCTTTAACATCTTGGATCATATCGCGTGTGTAGCATCTTTGGGTATTTACCAGTATGCCGTAAACTATTGTTGAGATTCTGTTTCTCATGTTATTGAATACAAGCCATTTAAAACATGCCGTCTCAAGACGATCTTCGCATTCATTTTGTAGGGGACCAAAATCACGGACACAAACTTCGCTGCGAAATTGTTAATGATGCAGCATGAACTGTTTTGCGTGATCGAAATACAGAATGATGTTATAGATGAGGAGGCGAGAACTGGCATGTGAGCTGTGCGAGAGGAGAAAGAATTAGTTATCAGAAAGGGAATCTGTTTCATGATGGTTAATATTACACGCATCTACCTACACGGAAATTCATCCCAGACTAAAATCTATATTCCCCTTCCATACCCTTTGGTGATATAGCCATAGCACATGATAAGATCACAGAACAGGTCTTGCATCCTCTACTGTACCTAATGATTACTGTCATATGAATAACAAGATGCATTTCGCCCTCCACTACATAAGCGAACAGTTTTCTTGGGGGGGGGGGGACGAAAAACCATAAAATCCCGATATAACGAGATTATGGGGGACATTATTTATATCCTCCCCCGTTATAGCTTGCCCTTGGTACAGTATATCGGAATATGATCATTTAATAAAGGTATTGTAAAACAAAGTAAAATTGTAACAAAATATACAGACAATTTTACTTTTTTTTTCTCTTGTATGAAGGAGGGACCCGAAGGCTTGCACTGCAGCCTGAGGCTTATTGTGCGTGCCACTCCCATTCTGTGAATGATTGGGTAGCCAAAACGGCCGCGCTCTTGTACAAGTGCAGCACGCCGCACCATGAACTTAACCCGGACTATTGTATGGATGATGATATGTGAATTGATGACGAAATGAGTCCGAGGTCCAACACTGAAAATTACCCAGTAATTCTGCTTCAATTGGTTGAGGAAAAATCAGGAAAAACCCCAACCAAGTACCTTGTCTCAACGAGGATTTGAACCTGTGCCCGCTTGTTTCATGGCCGACGTGCTAACCATTACTCCACAGCGGTGGACCAATTTTACATTTACTTTATCTGTTTATTTAAAAAAGTAAGATATCATATGAAATGCAAATTCTAATTATTTTATTTGATCTCGTCGTTAAGTTTACACATTATACCGGGATTACTTTTCTTTTTTCTGCATTGTTGTGCAGTATGTTATTCATATTTCTCCAAGTGGCTGCTTGAACACCTGCAGAGTTCCAACACATGAGTACAGGCTGTTACAAAAAAAAAAAAACATTACGGTGCTTCCATTCCTCAAATGAAGTGTAGATACAAGTGAGAGATACAAAATGAATATTAATACATGGGAAGTGGAAGGACTTCTTTTTGGCGCTAGGGGAACTTCATTTAAGTTAACCAAAACCATTCTACTTTCTCTTAAATTTTCTAATGAGGACATTAACAAAATTTGTTTAATGGTATTGAGAGATTCATTATCCATTTTACGCAATCACTTGTATAATACTACGTAATTAATATATATATATATATATATATATATATATATATATATATATATTTTTTACTTCATGTCATTACTCTTCAATGTACTTTCATCTCATGTTTCTCCGAAATCAAATTGTACTTTATTTTTAAATTTATCATTGTTCCGTATTCTCTCCGCAATCATATTGTATTTTTAATTTAACCTCTGCTTTGTATTCTGGATCCTAATGGTCAACCGTAGATGTCGGCCAGATGTCCCAAATTGTGGAATTTGTTGTTATATATTCAGAAATTTAAAATAAATATTGTAACTTTTTTTTTATTCTTTTAACCACCACACACCCGACAACAATGTGACTTTTATTCTTAATAATTCACCCTGCAACAATGGGTATTCCACTCAACACAGCAACACAATAATCGTTATTGCACTCCACACGACGACAATGACAATACACGACGTGTATTATTGAGAAGAATAACAATGTGCTCCTAATTTCAATTCATGTTCACAATGCACTATGTGCAGTTCACAGTTCGTTCGCCTTGGCTAGTTCTTTTAGCTCACTGTTAAAGTTCACTGCACATCGAACTCAAGTCTTCTGGATGAGTCGCACTCGCCTGGACACTGCCACAGTTACGGACTCACTCAAGTTCACTGCACGTTGAACCCCAATCTTCCGGCTAGGGTCCACGACACGTCGAACTCAGATTCTCCCAGTTGCGGTTCTCTGCACGTCGAAACCTGGTCTTCCAGATGCTCTCGAAGGCTGGCTTCCTTGCTCACTCGAAGACTCGCTTGTAGACTGACTTCCGAAGACTGATTCTAGCGCTTTCATTTATTACACCTTAACTCCGGAATCTTCGATTCGCGTCTCGATGCTTCCTTACTTCCGCCCAGCCACAGTAGCTTTTCTCTCCCCCTTGCTCCGTACCGCGGCTAGCGTCAGGGATTCGTTTTTCCGTTTCCCCGCGCCTTCCTTCTCGCTAGATGCGCGCTCTACTCCCTGCCGCGACCAGAACAATCCAGACGGGTGCCACAATATTATAGTCCAGACACGTGGTCTGAAGACATTAATTCGCCAATTTAAGCACAGAAACTTAATCATAAACAAAAGCAAGAAAAATATTTTGAATTCAATATTTTCTAACGTTAATAAAAAAAAAAGTTCGGCCGCTATAATTCCGTCTATGCTCCACTAGCATGTTGTAAATTATGTTGACAGAATATGCTTGTTTTGGTCACACTTATCATCCCAATAAGTTTTTCCATATTATTTTTGCACCCTTTATACACCTGATGTTTTGTACGTACGTCCTGGATATCTACACTAATCAAATTCCGCTTCTTCCACAAGTCTAAACGATTTTATATTAGTCAAATCAAGCTTTCAGGTATAACTCCCTGTAAGGTTGATTTGAATAATTTTGAGGGAAAATGTATTCAAATCAACTTTACAGGGAGTTATACCCGAAAGCTTGATTTGCATAATACACGTCACTGTTCGTTAACAGAAAACCACAATTTAAGTCACAGAGAGTTAGTGTGCACTCACTGTTGGTTGCTTGACGGTTGTCAGCCCACTTTGAGGTCTGTGGATATAGAGGAAAAAGTTGGATCGGTGTCGGGTAGAGTTCCCGGGTAGCTCAGTTGGTTAGCAGAGAGTTGGTACGTTTAACCAAAGGTCCCGGGTTCGATACCCGGAACAATTTTTCCCTCAAAATTATTCAGATTTTATATTAGTATTTAAGACTTTCATTAGAGTGTTCGTGCGATGCAGGATATTCCGACGAAAAACGGTCGCCGATAATTTTGCTTAAATACGTTTTTACGTGCTGTACTTGTACACAGTGTTGCCAACTTGATTCTTAAAAATCCGCTGTGAAGCCGTGTAGAAACCGCTAAATTGCTATATTGTCAATGTAAAATTATATTAGTTTGCCGCTGTGAGTACTAAAAACGCGATAAATCCCTATATCAGCAATACAAATTTCATAAATTTTACCCACTAAACTAACGCCGAAAAACGCTAGACCTAGCGAGAAAACCGCTGAATTGACAACACTGCTTGTACACTGTATAAAATTTGTCTGCTTTGGTTTCCTTTCGAAGGAAGCCATTAGAATTTCATCATTCTTGGCCAAGTTTGGACCGGTAAGCCTCAGTGGCAAGCATGATACCTACCAGATCACCGACGGGCATTCAGGGAAGTTAGTAAGTTCTTATGTTGAATGTCTGATTAATTTTTATCAGATATTTTATTGTACGCTACGTTTATTGTTTAAGAAGTATGCGCGGTTTTTACCACGCAATCCTTAAAAAATACTCATTTTTATTTTATCGTTAGCAACACATCTAAGGAAGTTATATTCCTTACATTGTGTTCCGCTTTAGATTTTTTTAGTAGGTTATTTTACGACGCTTTATCAACATCTTAGCGTCTGAATGAGATGACTGTGATAATACCAGTGAAATGAGTCCGGGGTCCAACACCGAAAGTTACCCAGCATTTGCTCATATTGGGTTGAGGGAAAACCCCGGAAAAAACCTCAACCAGGTAACTTGCCCCGACCGAGAATCGAACCCGGGCCACCTGGTTTCGCGGCTAGACGCGCTAACCGTTACTCCACAGGTGTGGACTCCGCTTTAGAAGACGAAGGAAAGTCCCAAACAGACAATACGATGTCTTAATGAAACTCTTATCAAGTTGTAGAGTTCGAAGAGTTGATTCTAACACGTCAGCCATAAAAAAAATGACGTTTTTAGGTTTTTTCACTATTCATCAGTCGGCACGCTTGAACTTTCACTTTTTTTGTCGTCCAATAACTTCAGTACACATCATTTTTTTTATCCAATGGAGAGTACTTTACTGCGTCATTCACAAAGCGTTCCTATCTAGGAGTGACACGCCAAAGCTGTAGTTCTTGCCCCCGGTTACTAGTATTGCCTGCAGTGCACCATAGGAGATGAACTAAAAACACCAAATGATTAATGGAGCAATGATTGAATGTTGGTAGGGGAAACAGGAGGATCCTGCGAAAACTTATCAAATACCTATTTGTTCCCCACAAACTCTAAACAAATTCTTCATTTTTCTTTATACACTTTCAACGCTGTCTTATATAGGGTATTTCAAGTTAGCTCAAATATTAAACCGCTATTAATATTATAATATTTGAGATGGGGGGGGGGACATCACAGTGTTGGGCAAACAACGGGGTTTACAAAACATTGGGAAGATGTCCGCCGTTCTCTTGTTCAACGTACAGCATTCTGTCTGCGACACCATGCACAGCATTTTGCAGATAATATCTTGGAATATTGGCAATTTCTCGCGAGATGGCATCTTTCAGTTGCAGTAGGGTTGTTGGATGTGTCAGGAAAACTCGTTCTTTAAGGTAACCCCACAACCAATAGTCGGCCGGATTAAAATCTGGAGATCGCGGAGGTCACGTTGTTGGGAAATGCCTACTGATTACTTTGGTCGGAAAATGAACCTCAATTACACGTGTTAACTCCACTATTAATTTTTTTAGCATGTTACAGAACTTCGTCATCCCTAGACTGAGGAATCACAATAAGGAAAACATAATCTTCAGGTAAAATGGCGCTGCACCCCACATCTTTATCCCTGCAAAACAATTAATTACGCAGATGTTTGGCGATCATGTCATCAGTAGGCTAGAGATAAACAGAGCCAAAGACCCTCAAACCATTTTTGGGGAAATCACTAGCATGCTGTCGCCTTCAATCATCTAGTGAAACACATCCAAATCATCCCTTTCCCATATCAAAATTTAAAATCCATTGCACAACAGTCCATAGAAAACCAAAGCCTACCACAGGGGCCCGAGAAAAAATTGAATTCAAATTACACAATCTAGCAACGCTGGATAAACGGCAGCACGAACCCATCATTACTTATCCGCTTCAGTTACATGTTCTGATAGTCTAGGGTAGAGTGAAGGATTGTAGAACTGCAACATGAGGTTCAGTGGTTCGAGTCCGCTAACAAGTTTTTTATGTACTTAATTTAAATAAACCCCTTCAAAGCCCTATGGATCTCGTTGCACGGCTTCATGCAGCTGTAACGACTGTCAACAGGGATATGTTGCATAACCTACAGCAAGACTTTTGTCGTCGTATGGAGGGTAATGCTTTTGAGCACAGGTTGTAAATAAATGAAATACAGTACAGTATAAGTGTAAAACTGTATTGTGACTACTAAAGAAACAACCTAACATTTAAAAATGCATACTGGAAAGCTATATCAATAAATGAGTTAATGAAAATACTGTGTACCGTAATTCATTTCGAATTAAATAAGTTTCAAAAACAATAAAATGTTAATATTAAAAACAACTTTGTACATAAAAAAAAAAGTAATCGGAGATACGGGGATTCGAACACGTACAATTTTGTGCTTTGATATGACGACGTTCGCGTTACCACGAGACTATGAAAGCAGGGACTTATGTGGCTCACTGATGTTGGACCTATTGTAATCCCATGCTACCATTTATCCAGCGTTGCCAGATTGCGTAATTTGAACTCAATTTTTCTCGGAAATTAGAGCCTGAGCGAAATTTTCGGAAAGAATAATTTGAAAATACTAGTTTGCAATGGTAAATTGCATGGTGGCGTGCATATGCGCGAATTACGACTGTGGCGTACGTAGAATTTTATCAAAAGGAGGGGGGGGGGTCATTATTAAAATTGTTTACAATTTACATTATCAGTATTTTAAATGTTGTGTATTATTATTATTATTATTATGTTACGGTATATTTATTAATATTATACAGTGTTCTAATAGAATATATTCATAAATATCCTTATAAAATCTTTGAAACGTATTTTTTTCACAGCCATCCAATTTTTAACAAACAAGAGGTTAAATGCATAATGGAAAGTTATATCAATAAATGAGTTAATGAAAATACTGTGTACTGTAATTTATTTCCAAATAAATAAGTTTAAAAAACAATAAAATGTTGATATTAAAAACAACTTTGTACATAAAAAAAATCGGGGATAAACTCCAGAACATGGATTGCACCCTTTCCTTCTTAATTCAAAATTCCAACCTTGTGCACACAAAATAAATTATTGGCACTGAAAAGTGCCTTTTCGTAAATATAATGATGCGCATTCGACAAACGCAGACAAATCTGCTCTTTTTAGTATTTTAAGACATAATTTGGTAGGTGCAATCCGTGTTCTAAAATTTTCCCAAAATCGGAGATACGGGGATTCGAACACGTACAATTTTGTGCTTTGATATGAAGACGTTCGCGTTACCACGAAACTATGAAAGCAGGGACTCTTGTGGTTCACTGATGTTGGACCTATTGTAATCCCATGCTACCATTTATCCAGCGTTGCCAGATTGCGTAATTTGAACTTAATTTTTCTTGGAAATTAGAGCCTGAGCGCAATTTTCGGAAAGAATAATTTGAAAATACTAGTTTGCAATGGTAAATTGCGTGGTGGCGTGCATATGCGCGAATTACGACTGTGGCATACCCAGAATTTTGTCAAAACGAGAAGGGTCATTATTAAAATTGTTTACAATTTACATTATCAGTATTTAAATGTTGTGCATTATTATTATTATTATTATTATTATTATTATTATTATTATTATGTTACGGTATATTTATTAATATTATACAGTGTTCTAATAGAATATATTCATAAATATCCTTACAAAATCTTTGAAACGTAATTTTTTCAAAGCCATCCAATTTTTAACAAACAAGAGGTTAAATTTCATATTGTGTCGGCTTCATTTTATTACAAGGTCGGTACTAAGCGGTAGATCTCTCTATAATAAAGATAGCATTGTTATAATTCGAACGTGCTGCAGCACCAAGCACAGGGATTATATTGAATGAAGGTTAGGAAGACTCTATACCTTATGTCGATATAATTATTATTTTTTTTGGCGCACTAGTACATAATTGTTCAGTTTTTCCATGGATACGATATATGTAATATAACCCATTATACCTTTGCGGGCTTAAAAAAAAAACTATTTCTGGAACAACTGGATAATACCCACGGCAGACCAATATCGATAGTCGACGCTACTCGCTGGCCACTAGTCACCGGGCCGTACCGAGCCGTATCAAACAAAATATAATCGAAATGATGGTAGTCAAATTCGCGACTATATTCTTAAATAATTCACTCCATTAGTCAAGTTCAAGGTTTTATGTAGTACAACGGCGGTTTTTTGAATGCATTAAAAGAAAATGAAGATGTAATAAGATCATAAACTAGGTTATCACAAGGAAATTAACAGGAAAAAAGGTGTGTTTCACTGAATACCATTAAAATGACGGAAAGTAAATTTCCGGTTAATGTTCGCCAAAGCGTAAAGTACGTAATTATGACGACGTTGCTGTTTTATTTCTGGCCTACAGAAAAATACCTAGCCTTTTACGAAAAAAAATTTTAGGGACCATGAAATTATTCACTGCTTTCATTATAGGCCTATTATTTTTTTTTTATTAATATTACGAATCAAAAACTGTCATATTATATAATTTTAACTACTACATGGGCGAATGAAATCAAGCTAACCTAACCAAAGCTAACCTAATCTAACCAAAGCTAACCTAAACTAACCTAACCTAACCAAAACTAACCTAACCTAACCAAAGCTAAGCTAAGCTAAGCTAACGAAAGCTAACCTAAGCTAACCTAACCTAACCAAAGCTAACCTAACCTAACCAAACCAAAGCTAAGCTAAGTTAAACTAACCTAACCAAAGCTAACCTAAGCTAACCTAACCTACTCGCAATATTTACGCAAATACACATTGTCGCTAACAGTGGTGCTATCTCTCAATAATGTTCAGAACGAAGGAGGTAGACAGAGAGAGAAAAAAAGAAATATAGCACAAGACTGTTTTGTCTCGAGACCCTCATCTAAGACACGTAATAAGTCACGTAATCTACTTGCAATATATTTGCGCAAATACACTTTGTAGCTAACACTGGTGCTATCTCTCAGTAATGTTCAGAACGAAGGAGGTAGAGAGAGAGAGAGAAAAAAAATTCTCCCGGCAACTACGCCACACACCAACGTCATGTTCTTATGTTGGTGACATTGTGTATTTACTTAAATTTGGTGGTAAACGTAACGGTACGGTTCAAACTGACCGTGGTAATTCTCCAGTATAGCCCTATTTTCTTTACTTATATTTATTTAATTGGCAACAACTTATCTTCAGCTTGTTTGCCTTTAATAACAACTCCGGAAGGAATTTCGGTTTCAACAGATCCCCGAAATTTTTTCCAACATAACAGAACATTGTTTATTAAATTCAGAGACTGGCAACTTAACAACAAAGAAATAATAACATCATGCATGGCCTCCTTCAACGAATAATTTTTATTCTACATATTCTTTTTGTTTCTACTATATACAAAACACGCTAAACAAGACATATAAACACAAAGCGAATTTCTAACTTAAAATTGTTATCAGAAAGTTTTAATTTATTCAATTACGGACCAATGCGCCACAAAATAATAATGTGGCGAAATTTCATGTTTAAACCTCGGGCCACTTCCACGGGGCAGAAACCCTCGGTACCAACCCCGTAGCCCTCGCTATAAACATCTTTATTTCGTCCTTGATACATAAATGACTATTGTTACTCTGATAGTGAAAAATTAGAGAAAGAAAAACAATTATGGATAAAAAGTACTCTAATCTAAATGTGTCATTTTTTCTAAGTTCAAAGAGGAGTTCAAACCCGGTAACCCCCCCCCCCCTTTGCGTACGCCCCTGTATGTAGACAATCTTCTCCATCTTTCATTCATTAAATCGCCTAAACAATTTTCTACGCTTTCAATTAAAAAGAATTCTCATACAAACATTAGTGCTGCCACATTTTGACTTTTGCGACATTCTACTAACAGATTTAAATTCTAACTTAGCCCAAAGATTGCAGCGCGTTCATGATGCCTGCATACGTTTCATTTGCAACATCCGCAAATACGATCACATTACACCTTCCCTTGAAACGCTCCAGTGGGTAAGATTATAGGACCGAAGATAATATAAATCCATTCACTAATTTTCCTCTATAGCATCATCAATACTTCTTCGCCTAACTATCTATTGGTGCGTTTTTAATTTCTTATCCTCTTATCACAACATGGGTACTCATTCTAAAAACGACCCTTTATTATCTATGCCTTGCCATAAAACAGCTCACTATTCTTCCTCTTTCACAGTATTAGCAATTCGTTTCTGGAACTCCCTACCCAGCTCCCTCAGGAACTGTCGAACGATATTGCAATTTAAAAGTGAATTGTTTAAACAAGTGACCAGTATTCAGGTTTAATTCTCCTTTGTGTGTATATGTGTATATATGTAATTTTCCTCAGTGTTGTATAGTTATAATTTGCATTTGAATTTGTTATTCTTGTAATTTGTAATATTGGTTCACTTACCGCTTGCATATTCATTGAGTGTAACTTCTAGCCTTATATTATTTTGTAATTATTATTTAGTATGTTCGCATTATTTTACTCGACTTGTGCTTGTATAACTATATAAATTTTTATGCTCGACCATGAAGAAATGTAGTAATTATACACCTGGTAGCAGTCCTTTAATGCATGTCATTAAAGTACACCTACTCATTAAAGTACAGGTGTTTTCAGCCAATGACAACTCAGCTTACAGGTGTTCAGCCAATGATAAGTCAGCTTTGTACCGTTATAAAACCGCAAGTATCGATTATTCTCGGATATGCAATCGAAAGAGAATTAGCGAAAAGTCACGGAGGCTGGAAATCCAATACTGTCGCAGAAGGTTATGTTCTGTTACTATAATAATTAGCGTTAATTGTAAATAATATTCAAATAAATTCAATTTGTCATCTCGTTTTTCAATGTTGAATTCAATAATCAAGGTTATACCAAGTTTAACGGGATTACATCAAGGTCAATGAAATTATTGTTCCTCGGAAAAAAATCAATACTTTCGCGTCTGCGCACATCTCACAATTCACGACCTAGAACAAGGTCACTTCCGATCTTGTCAGATACAAATAAAATGTATACATCTGAATAATTTCAAGTTAGAAATATGGTCGAGCATAAAAAGTCGTATGAAACTCGCCTATAATGGTAATTAAGAAGCTCGTATGAAAATTATGAAACTCGCTTGCGCTCGTTTCATAAACATCCATACTCGCTTCTTAATTACTATCATTATAGGCTCGTTGCATAATGTACTATTATTAGTGTTCTTTAAATATTAGTCTGTAAAATTGTATCAGCTTCTTTTGTTTCTGGCTAAGTGGAAGAGAAGGCCCATGGCCTTAACTTCGCCAGAATAATATTATGCCGAATGGAATTAGCTACAGGAAGTAACTGAGGAAACCATATGCAGTTTTGGTGAAAATAGAATTGAGAAGCAAGAGAGCGCGCACTGCTTTAACAAAGCCTCGAGTCTTCCTTTGTCAGAGACTATTGATAATATTATGCACATATTTATTACCTCTGCCATAACGTTTCTTTCGCACAAGGCCAAGCACGTCTGCTACCAACTATTACCAAACGTGCCGAAAGAGTAAATAGGCATATCTATTGAGAAAACCCAATGTAAATAAGTATTTAAGAGCAAATACTAACGAGCAATAACATGTTGTGAAATCTCGGTAATAGCCGGCACGAACAGCGGGAAGGTGTGACTAAACCTCACCTGTCCCGTAAATGGCGTTATGTTATGTCATTGTGAAGTTAAGGTCACAAAAGTGATGCTCCTATTTCTGGCAGACTTACCGCTATAGTAAGGAAGCTACCTAACCAACACTCGACTGGAACTTTGCCAGTTGTTAAGTTTGGGTTTGACATTGAACAAACAAAATGCTTAAAGAGATTACAAATAAAAGTAGAGAAAACTATAAATCAAACAGTGGAAGTTTCAAGATCTACAAAATTGTGTCACGTAATGTTTGATTATAACAGATCATACCCGCCGCCTTCTAACTTACTGCAGTATTTTCTGATGTAATTGTTGCTTCTTATCAATTTTTTCGGTACCGGTATAGTCAGTTTGTCACTGATTCCTTGATATTCCAAAGATACAGGCTCTAATAGGCTACGTCCTAAGGATATCAGGATATGTGATATGAGCGCTGTAGTTTTCTTAACTGTAAACGCCGATCTCGGTAAAAAAAATTAAATAAAACCTGGGAAAAGAGATTGATGATAGCCCAAATACACTATAGGTATTTAATCCTATTTGTAGTCGTGCATTGTTACAATAATTGTTTTTCAAAACTTGTTGAGTGTCATTATCTCAACATCATACTCAAATGATAAAGTTTATTGCCCTTTGAATCAATTTCTTGTAAACGTGTTGTGAAAACAAATAAGTTATAAGTGAATGCATGCAGTGAAGACAAAAAATAATAAATTCTGATACTCGTTACATATCATTGTCTCTCTCTCTTTTATCATTGTCGATTTACATACCCTTTCATAATCAACATTACCCAGCTAGGGTAGGGACAGCGAATAGGGATTATAAAGAATGGACACTGAGCGAATTTTCCTGTGTTTTGTTTCTCTGTGCGCCAGCGGCTAGTTCCACTTTCAAGCGCTAGATGTAGTGTAATCGAGCATACGCTAAGATAATTATTGAGAATAGAGTTAAGGCACAGGATCTAAACATCGCCTACCTTATTGCATAATCCAGTAACGCTTTGCTTCAAATAAATTCAAGTTAACAGCTTTTCCTTATTTCTCAGTGACAAACTAGTTGTAATAATAATATTTTATATTTCAGGTATAATAAATTATATTATAAAATAATATAATACATTATAAAATTAAGTATCGAATTCGTTTAATATTTGTATAATAATATAATATAGGTATATGGTTTTACTTCTCGTAAGAGTTTTGTTTTTCCATTTTCATTTAATTGTTGTTGGAGTCATCGTCTCAACTCTCATTATAAAGGAACTCTAGAGTCTAGACATTGCAGTTAATGAAGGATTTATTATTTTATGGATCCAATTTATTTTATTTGAGTACATAATGTACCTAGATGTATTAATTGTATGTGTTATATTTCCGCTGTGTCAACTGCTAGCTGGTGTGATGTCAGCGCCAACTCTAGGGAGAAAGCAGAATCTGACGCTATAGCTGGCTTGAAGGTCATTGAAATCAGTCCGGCTACATCAAAGGTACTGACGCGAAGTGTCCATTCTTTATAATCCCTATTCGCTGGTAGGGAGAAGGGATAAGAGCATACTATTATCTTTATAGTTTGTCATAAGATGATGAATTTAAGCTAATAAATAAAGACATTATGCCAATAAAACATTAAACTGACAAGGTGTCTTCAGTGTTGGATATCAGGTCAGCTGACTTCTCAACAGTAGTGCCAGAGTTCGATTCTCGGTATCTTAAGAGATTTTTGGTGGAAAAGAAGCAGTTATGGAGTAGTTTAGTCCTATGAGTTTAGTTTTTCCTAAAACACACATTAGAGCTAAACATAGTCTATAGTTTTAAAAGTCATTAAGTAACTAACGTACTGTGTTGACCTGCTAATTGTAATGCGTAAGTCTGCCACAAAACTAAAATTCGTAAAATACTGTTGTGGCTTCTAAAATCATTGCTTTTATAGGAACTTGTGGTTTATTAATATTTTTCACACCCTTCACGAAATATGACATGTGAGGCACATTATGTAGTCTCACACCCAAGTGCAATGTACATTGTCACGTTTTGTCGTGAAAAAGTCCGACAATAAATGAAATCTTCGGTACAAAGTTTTCTATCAGATCTAAATTTTGTAAACTGAGATGAATGAACAATGCAGACCTATTGCGATGTCTTATAAACAGTGAATCACTTGGATGGAGACATATACATACTTACAGAAAATATATAACTTACGAAACCATGTTAATCTGAGGTAGAATAACGTGTGATCTTTATAATAAGTATATGAACAGGTATTGGTAATATTTAGAGAATCGAATAGTATTTATTATAGGGAAGAAGCACATAATATATATTTATCTTATTCAGAAGATACAGAAACTGTCATTTTCTTAATTCGGCATCATATTTCAGTTTGAAAATAATCATAATGTAATTTCAAAACAAGTGTATTTGCATAAATTGATTCCCACATTAAGGACCGTAGGTCCTATGTAACTGTTCCATGGAAGAAAGAAGGCAGGTGTTGGTGTACTTTTTATTGTTATTAATCAGCTGCTTATTGTCCAATATTATCATAGGCGCAAGTACGTTATCTCACCAGCTTAATAGAAAATAAAACATAACGCCTACTTACGTGAGCTGTTGTGTCGTATGTAATTAACACTTGGTGTACTTTTGACACCTATATATATCAAATCACAGCCTATATGATAAGACGTACTAAACATACCAACAATTAATGTGTTTCATATATAACCTTGGCCTAAATAGGCTAAGATGTGCCTTACTACGAAGAAAATAATCGACTAAACGGACTAAACTAAAATACACCCATAGTACTTTAAAAGCAGATGGTAGGTCAAGGCATATAATTATGTGCAAGAAAAAAAAAGACGATCAAAGCACGCGTGTCTGGTCTGGTTATGGTACGTTATCCTGGAGTAATGACCGAAATGAACGATTTACGACGAGGTATGTGATTAAACGCATTAGATAATTTATATATTGCTTTCGAAGATAAAATCGTAATACATGTTAAGCTGTAATAATTCCTATTTAGAACTTTCTGATTATGACGTTCAAAAGGATATTTAATTTTATCTGAAAGTATTTTTTATGTAATATTTCATATTGGCTGCACTGATTGAACAATATTATGGAAAATGGCTACTAGATTATTGTTAAGAAGAATTGCAATATTTGAATTACAGAATTTTAATTGTGATAGTGCTCACAAGTGTATACATTAAGCACAGACTGTTGAGAAAATAGTAAAGAAACTGTCTTTAAGCTTTTAGAAGTACAGACACTTATTTTTTTTTTATGGAAGTGGTTTTCATGTAATTTGTCGATGGTACGTAAGATGAATTTATAGTATTGAAATTATCTTTGAATTGCAGTTTTCATTGTTTGTGCCCTGAATTGTTCTGTACGAATGTGTATTCTGCAGGAAGAATTGGTTATATTAGTTTGGGTTAAAGAATGCCTAGGTCTGGATAGCTATCCTGTTGGAGGTTAATGTGAATCAAGGCACTCAGATACTTGCAAAATTTATTAAAATATTATAGACCGGTATGTTAGGGGTTTCCCAAACATTTTTATATTTTAATCATTGCAAAATATGTTTTTACTTGATTAAGATGGCCGTGTTTTATTGATCGCTCACGTTAAGTAGCTATAATCATGATGCCATTAGACTGCTGTGGTTAGTTACCGAGTTATTCATTGGCCGAATTATTGGCTGGTGAATGTGAAACATGTCAGATAAATATAATTAAGTTTACGGTTTCCTTCATTCCCCTCTACCTCCATCGCTTCTGTTTTGCGCACTCATAATAAGTTGACACAAAAATATCATTTCGTAAGCGTGATGTTGCGCATTTGACATTCACAGATAAATTTGTCCTTGGAAAATAAATTATTGACAAGAAACCGTACATTAAATGGATAAATGTCTTAAATTGGATGTAGTAGCATAAAACGTTGCAAAAATTTTCCAGACATCTCTTGAAAAAAAATAGAAACTAGTAGTTGCATGGCATATAAGATATTCATATAAAGTCTCATTTGTCATGCAATATTATAAACCAAGGGTGAAACGAGCGTTGAGCGGATTCCGCCGATTTTGGAATAGACACCGACGTATTTGAACTGCCAACATAGAAAACAAAAAATCACACTCAATCGCTTTCACCTTCATAGCATGTTATGGGCCCTGCCATTAAACAAAAAATCCACATTACATTACTTTCTTTATCCCACAGTTGAAGCATAGGCCCTAAATGTTTAGACATAGAGATGTGATTTTATTGGACAAATAAGGAGATACAAACGAAGAATGTGGTTGTATCTATAATACAATTTGTTGATTCCGTAAGACATTTTTGTAAGTTTCATTTTAACGTTACAGAAATAAATATTTTGTGTAGGCTGTAGTACGACTTCGTTCTTAAGGCCTAGGCTAATCATTTTAACTTCTATAGTCATAAGTTTGAAAGCGATTTATAACAAAATACGTACTTTTGTGCTTTTCACTTAGTATGTTTTCGGGTTATGTGTTGTTTTATTTAAAATACGATACGTTGATATTTAATTTGAGTTCTAATGGAATTTATGTCCAATTCAGACTATATTAGAGTAGGTCCTATATTACTCCCTTAGCATAATCTTGTTTCCTCTATCATCATTCCATAATTTGTAATAATAATAATAATAATAATAATAATAATAATAATAATAATAATAATAATAATAATAATATAATATCTACATCCACTTACTGAGCAAAATGCGTATATGCAAAACATACCAAAAGCCTGATTTAATCAAATCTAAATTGTTACTGATACTCTACCTTACGAAAACTCGCTTTCTATCTATCTATGTAGGTACCTACCAAAAGTCCACACCTGTGGAGTAACGGTCAGCGCGTCTGGCCGCGAAACCAGGTGGCCCGGGTTCGATTCCCGGTCAGGGCAAGTTACCTGGTTGAGGTTTTTTCCGGGGTTTTCCCTCAACCCAATATAAGCAAATGCTGGGTAACTTTCGGTGTTGGACCCTGGACTCATTTCACCGGCATTATCACCTTCATCTCATTCAGACGCTAAATAACCTTAGATGTTGATAAAGCGTCGTAAAATAACCTACTAAAATAAAAATAAAAAAACCTATCAAAAAGCTTACATGCAAGGCATGCGATTCCATCTCTCAGCCAGCCACCACTTTCACAGCAACATGTCACATCCTGATATTGTGTCTCAATTAATTTATTTACATCTGAAATTTTAAAGGTTTCATGTGGACACCCTGTATATGCACGTGTTCTGATTGAAATTCCATCTATACCATCACTTCACTTATATGTACTAGAACTGGGTGCTCAACCACTTAATTAATACTTGTGGTCAAATTAAAACCTCGTAAGTTACCCACGCGCACGCACGAACACACACACACACAACCCCCCCCCCCTCGCGTATTCTCTCTCTCTCTTTTCCTTTTGAGTACCAGAAGGTGTAATGAACAGAATTGTAGGTGTCTGATGCCTTCAAGGAGGCCTTAGCATTGCCTATGTAGTGCTATGCCAATTTTGTCTATCCAGTTGTAAAATCCAGTAAGTTATTAATAGCTGTGTAATACAATTGTGATGCAGGGATATGATCAGCAGAAGTAGCTTAGAGGCTGCTTGTGAGGCCGCAGCCAAAGTTAATGCTGTACTCATTGCTAAGGGAAAGTTGAAACAGCCTGCGCCCCAGATTATAAAGGTATGTGTAGAATAAATAATTATATATTTTACTTTCGATGCCGCTTTGTTAGGCATAGGAGTGGGCATTAAAATATAAATTAATTTACAGGTAGGAAATAGTTTCCGGACTTCAGCTGACTTGTTTACGTCAGAATACGAAATCAACGAGGCACCGATAGCAGCTCGCAATCTTCTCACAAAGGGGCATACCCAGGAGGAGATAAACCAGTTTTCAGGTAGATTGTGTTTTAACACTTTCAGCCCTGGTCTTTCAAATATTATCTGCATTACATAGGAAAAAGTTTACAGCTTTCAATTTTTTCAGACTATGACTTAAATATTTAATCCTTAATACATGCATCACTGTGCAGGGAAATATAGTCACTTTTATATGTGATTATGACTGAAGGAAAATAGTTGTAGATGTTGAATATTCGCAGTTTTCACTTTTACACACTAATAATACATATAGAAGAGAATCTTAAACCAGTTTCTTTCTTTTCGTACACTTAAATGTAGTATACAGGCTTATTCTTTAGTGACCTTACACTTAAAACATCTTAGTAAGCAATCCTTCAGAGTAAATAGTGGTCTACTCTGTATCTCATCACTGTAAAATTATCCTGTCAGCACAAATCTTACACGTCATGTGTTGAGACCATAACAGTTCTGTATTTCATTTTTTGTATATTTAGACTGAGTAGGTTTCATATTTATAGTTAATTCAAACTTACCCAGTTTGTTTCAGATACATTGTGGTGACATAATTTGAAGTATGAAATCTTTTTTAAGGAAGGTGTTTATTAATATCGCATGTTCGATGCTTAGTCTAGGTCAGATTGCGAGTATTTCTTATTCGTTATGAAGTGGAACACCATTGAACTAGTACTGGTTCATTACGAGTCGTTTGACACCACTGTGAATGTTCTATTGCTTCACATTCTTGAATTGCAACCTACAATTTTATGTGAACTTCCTTCTTCCAGCGTATTGCTAGATGGTGTCACATGCTGCAACTCAAGGTCATGTTGGATACATCGATCTTTCGTCTGATGATCGTTACTTCATTGGAGACTTAATTTATAGATGTATTCACTTCAGAGTATTTTTTTTCAGAGAAATTATTTATATCTCATTGGAGTCATTTTTGAGAGTTTGAAGTTTGTCTATTTTCTGATATAGGATTAGCCAATGACAAAATAGACATCACTGATATAATTTGCTCTTCAGGATGATGTGGATTTGTAAATAAATAGTTGGTCCATAAGGGTATAAAAATCTCACTTTTATCCCATCATTGTTTTCATATTTCTCCACAACACATCCTAAACACCAATATCCACTGTTCACAACAGTGACATAGGTCTCTCTTGACATTTAAAAATGATCTTCATTTTCAAATAAAGAAGTTCTCGAATTCAAATAGTGTTATTTACAAAAATATGTATTACCAGTATTGTAACATTTTTATGCTGAAGTAATGATGCCTGTTGCTAGTAGCCATAGGTGGGGTGTAGTCAATATATACTGCAGGGCTGTGTCTTTTGCAACTGGTACTGATGATTTTAATTTACTTCTTTTGTGGTTTATGGATGGACATTATAGAAGAATGTGTTCCAGATCTTCATCATGATTATTACACCACAGACAAGTAGGATTATCAGAAATGTGAAATCGGTGTAGATACAATTGAGTGACAATGTGACCTGTTCTGGCTCTTGTTAAAAATGTTTGAACATGTCTGGGCAAGTTTTTGTACTTTTCCAGGTCATTTGGTTTCTTTTGTACAGACTGTAAAATTTTTCCTTTGTCAGAAGAGAGCCAATTGGTGATCCATAGGTTTGTAAAATGAGACTTTACTGAAGCAAAAGCATTGGATAGAGATATCACTTGAAGAGGTCTTGGTTGCAAATATGTTGCCTGTTTTGCAATATCATCGACTTTCTCGTTTCCAGGTATTTCCTTTTGGAGTTCTTTTAGTTGTTTCTGAATTGGAATAATTCTGTGTGCATATAGGTTTGGTACATATTTAATTATATTAAATATAGAGCCCCCTTTGAGTCGGTAAGTATGTAAATAGATTTTTCAGAAATTTGAGTAACACACTGAAGAGCAACATCAATAGCTAGTAATTCAGTATCAAGACTGGAGGAGGATGAACATGGTATGAAATAACTTTCTTGATATTTTGGAATGTAATACCCTGCTCCTGATGTCCCATTATTAGGATTTAGAGATCCATCTATATAAATATGAAGGTGATCCTTATACAGATGTGGACAAATTATTATCAAAATGGAAGATTTTTATTATACATTTTTACAAAATATGACTCTTCAATTCAGAATACAGTTGACATTTTTGCGTATTTACACATTAAAAAAAAATGAAGATTTGTATTGTATATTTTCAAAATTTGACTCTTCAATTTGGACTACAGTTTATATTTCGGATATTTCCAAATTATTAGCGAAACTGAAGATTTTTATAATAATTTTTACTAAATTTGACTCTTCAATTTAGACTGCACTGACATTTTTGTACATTTGCAAGTTATTAGCAAATCTGAAGATTTTTATTATATATTTTTACAAAATTTCATTCTTCAATTTAGAGTGCAGTTGACATTTTTGCACATTTACAAATTATTAGCAACATTGAATATTTTCATTATATATTTTTTCAAAATTTGACTCTTCAATTTAGAATACAGTAGACATTTTTGCATAGGCCTATTTCAATCTACTGTATGATAGAAATATGCAAAATTGTCAACTGTAGTCTAAATTGAAAAGTCAAATTTTGTAAACATAATTATCATAAAAATCGTAAATTTTGTTAATAATTTGTCCACGTCTGTATGTGCTGCAGAGTAGTTCCATGGCATCTAACTTAAGAATGTATGGAGGATCATTTTTGGAATGATTTCCTGGAATTTGTATGCTATGTTCTGGAATCACCCATTTCCATTGAGATATTTCGTTCACAACTGGACTTTTAGCAATGAGTGTGTCTGTGATATAGATTGGTATTTCTTCTTTTTTTATTTTATAGAAATTACACAGGATATCATCTGGCAGTTTGAAGAACATCTGAGATCTGGATGAGGCTTCCAATTTTAAGTGTATTTTTAGATCCTTTTGTAACATATAGTGTCTGATTGGTTGAATATTACATTCAATTTCTAGGGCAACAGTTGATGTGGTTTTTGGTACTCCTAGGCATAATCTTAAGGCTGAGTTTTGAAGAACAGAAATTTTTTGTAGATGAGTTGCTGATGCTCTTCCCCATATTTCACATTCATAGATCAATTTTAATCGTATATAAGCATTATAAAACAGACGCATTGTCGTAATATCTGATCCCCATTTCCTATTAGCTATGATCTTCAAGAGATTTAATCGTGGTAGACACTGCGAAGCAATATTGGTTAAATGCGTTTTCCATAAAAGTTGGTTTTTTGAGATGAATATAATAACTATCTTGAAACTACTGCACTGTTTCCAACTCCTAAATAAGTGATAATATGTTACTGTTGCTATGATGCAGGTGCTGCTGTGTCTACACGAGGACGGTACCTGAGCCAGGAGGAGCGAGCTAGAAACCCAGGGGAGAGACCACTCTATCTGCATATCCAGGCTGCGACAAAGCAAGCAATTGATTGTAAGAGAAAGTTTTATAGCAAAAGAAGGGAAAGACTAATTTATTTATTTTTACATTTTTCATTTTGATTCTGCATTAGGGTATGATTTTTGTAAGATTAAGAAAGAAAAATGTTCTATGAACTGAAATATTGTCAGTGCTTCAGTAGTTCGCGACATTCCTTCCTTTAAATTGAAATTGGCGTAGTTTTGTCCTGCTTTTAGTGTTGTCGTGTAGTCATTGCACACTTTGTGCCACTGGTTATTGTCTTTGTTCACATTACTGATACAATTATGAAATGAAATCATAGCTGTGTGTACATTCTACAAATCATTTCACATGGCAATAGACTGTCTTTTACCAAACTGATATCTAAATATAAGAGCTCCCCATTTTGCATGTTCAGTACTTTCAACTTAAGATACCATCAATCAATCAATCAATCAATCAATCAAACTCCTGTATCTCCTCATGAGGAGCATAGGGCATTCACAAAGTGCCTCCATCAGACCCTATTTGTAGCCAACTTCTTCACTTCGCTCCATGTTTTCCCCTCCCTAGCAATTTCCTCCAAAACTGTTCTCTTCCATGTATTTTTTGGCCTTCCTCTTGTTCTACTACCCTGGGGGTTCCAATCCAAAGCCATTCTTTCTACTGCTCCATCTTCTTTCCTGATTGTGTGCCCTATCCAATTCCACTTTCGTCTTTTGATTTCTATTGTGATTTCTTTCTGATTTGTTATCTTCCATAGTAAGATACCATAAATGGCCAGGCACTCTCTGAAAATATATTAGAGGGGAAAATTTGGAAGCAAAATCAGATTCCTTCTCCTTTTTTTCACTTACACCACCTCCTTAATTATCAATGACAGCAGCAGTATAGGTGTAACAAAAAGAAAGACCATATTATACTTGAGGAATGTGGTGGGGGGTGAGGGCTCTGACACAATAAGCTTATGTAAATTTTCTGCATCTTTACAGACCACATTAGAATAACAAGTCTGAATACAGGACATTGAACCCAGATAAAACATCTGCATACAGTGGATATTATGAAAGAAAACTCAATCTACAGACTGTGTGGTGAATGAAGAACCGCTCTCTCATATCATATTTGAATGTGAAACTTCAGCTCACAGAAGACTTGATCTGCTCCTACTTTTTTTTTTCTTTTGACAGTTACTCTCTTTTGTTTTGATGAATTTCTCCCTTCCAGATCATAGTCACTATGTTTTATATATTTTTCTTTCACCATTTATAATCCTTCAGTTTTATTTGACATCACAACATCTGTCTACGAGTTTCTATAATTTCACAACAGTCTACAAAAAGGGCTAAAATTTAGAATTGTAAGAAAATGATGTATTACCTGACTAAACTACAGAAAAAATATTCCTTTACCATGGATTCTGTCCCATTGTGTTATAAAGGGATATGAAACAGCAGACTTTCTCACTAAAAAGGACACTGAAATTTTACAATCATCTAATAACATACTTCATTTCATTCTATAAATCAACTAATCAAAAGTAAATTTAGATTTACCCAAAAGCAACAAAATTCAGCTGGTGCAAAAGATAAAGCCTGGGAAATTTTATTGACTGCCTCGAAATAATCCCCCAAGGGCCATGTAAATCTGCTGTTGCAACGTTCAGGTTGATAACAGGTCATGATTGTTTGGCAAACCACCTGTAGAAGATAGGAATTTCCCGTACATCTAAATGTGTGTAATGTGATGCAAATAAAGAGTTGAAAATGGAACCCATCAAAAGGATGCACAGCATTGCTACAAGGTCACATCATGCAAATAGCCTATATTGGAGTGAAAGATAGCAAAGACTTCATTGTCAAGTGCCTAGGCATTGGTCCAACAACAACAAGAACAACATGTTTTATATATTTATATATTTTCTTTCACCTACAGTTTTATTTGACATTACAAATCTATTACACAACAGCTGTCTATGAGCTTCTATATTTCAGAAACTGAAAATTCAGGGGGGAGGTGGGGGCAAGAGGGAAGCTGACATTTACTCTTTTTTGTTTTGTTGAATTTCTCTCTTCAAGATTATAATCAATATATTTTATATATTTTCCTTTCACTATTTATTATCCTGCAATTTTATTTGACATCACAACACTTATACAACAGAGCAATCTACGAGATTCTATAATTTTACAAACTGAAAATCCGACATATTTCGTATGAAATCAAGAAGGCTCTAAAATGTTAATAATACTTGAGATACTACTACTTGTGGTAGACATCTGCTTTCGACAGAATGAAACACGAAATGTATTAATCTGACACTGTGTGCACAACAAATACTGTGGAGGACTGGTAACTGTGATCGTGTGAGAGGGGCCTGCCGCAACCGCGGGGAAGAGGGTAGGTACTAAAGGTTCGGGATGGGGGTGGCTTTGCTATGACATTGACAGACAACTACCAGTTCTGAATATATATTGCGAGAGTGCAGTCAACTTGAGTTTACAGTATTCTTTACATTGTTCAATTCAGAACTTACAGTAAATCTGTGAAATTCAGTGTAGTGCGTATATTTAGTATAGGATTAGTATAGTGTAGTGTAGTGTAGTGTAGTGATAAAATAGTATAGGATGTGTATAGCTATAGTATAGAAATAATAGTGCGAGATTATAGAGCAGCGATATTAGCAAGAACGATAGTCTTAAACACTTTCGTTTAGTGTGGCTAATAGAAAGGCAAACACAACTATTCATAGTGAAGCAAGAGAAATAATAGCTAACATCATAGAGAAGTGCGATGAGGAAAGAGTGCAAAAACATTTGAGGATTCCCTTAAATATATCAACTGAAAGAGCGGCCGAATACACTGGAGCGGGATATGGTACAATAAAGATGATTAGGAAGGAACATAAGATAAGAAAAGAAAACAGTCCGGATAGACTTCTGAAATCGCCAGGAAAGAAGAGACTAATAATGTCTCGTAATATACTGCATGTAGACGACTTCGACAAGTGTGTTATAAGAAATACAATACAAGACTTCTATATTCAAGAAAAGAGAGTGCCGACAATACCTAAACTTTTGACGGTAATTAAAGAAAAAATCAATTTTCCTTGGGGCAGAAAATCACTAAACAGAGTCGTGAAAAGCATGGGGTTTAGATGGAGGAAATGTTTCTTGCACACATAATAGTACGTTTACCACTAAGCTCAACTCCCCCCTTCCTCTTCGCTTCCCTCAGAAAACCTTTTCCTCACCAACAAGACCGCGGACACAGTTACCAGTCCTGTACAGTAGTGCCAAGAGAGCTATTGAGCTACCACGTCAGAACTGTAACATTGGCAACTCAGACATTGTTACCATAGCAACACTCCTCCCATGCTATGTAATATTCAGTTGTTTTTCCTATCACAGCACTAATATGCTTGTTTGTACAGCAGTTTCCAACAGTTTGCAACTGTCATGAGCATGCACACATCAACTTTTTGCTCGTAAATTCCAAGTGCGCATGCTCATGACAGTTGCAAACTGTTGGAAACTGCTGTACGAACAAACCTATTGTCATGCTCAGTCTTTAGAAAAACAGATTTACGGTACTTCCCAACATCCCAACACAGATTACCACCTGGTAAGTACTGATTATGATATTAAGCATTACACAGTTCACATATGCATAACTTATCCAAGCTTTGCATGTAAATTTGTGTAAAAATGCTGCCTTATGAACACAAATTATTGTTTCAGAGAAAAATTAATATAGTACATTTTTGTATGATCTAGTACCTTTATGTAGAAAAATGTAGTGCGAAAATTTTTTGCTTGGTGGCAACCTTGTAGTGTACAGTGTAAGTGCAAACAAGAATAAAACATTACGAGGTATATCCATTACGATTTTACGTTATGTAAGATAACACTGGGTAACAAATTTTGAGCAACTTTTTGTTTCTTCTGATTTTTTGGTTTCATATCAATAAATCACACACTGAGTTCAGAAATATCAGTATTTTCAATGTAGCATCAATAGTTCTTTGGGAAATTAAGTGTATATGTTTAAGTAATATGCATATTTATTAGGCCTACCAGAAAGAATAATGACTATATAATATAATATTTACGATGGACAATACATATTTATACAATAACAGTCTTGAATTAAGTATGTTAGAAATGCAGATGTGATCGTGCTTTCCTTTTGTGTTGCTGATTACTGTCCCTGACCAAACCCCACACATAGTCTCCAATCATGGCTGTATCCCGCAATATTGTGTGAAAGTTTGATACCGCTTCCTATATTTTGTGATCCTGCTTCCGTCAAGCAAGTTCCATACTTGTAGACCGGATGCTAGGAGCTCTGCTTTCGATTTTGGTAATTCAAGATCACGTATAAGATCATCTAGTTCCTTCTGATTTCGAAAATAATGATTCTGGCTGAAACGGTCACTGTCACTAAAGTCTGAGTCACTTCCGGGGACGGGTATATGGCAATACAAATTCGTTTGAGTCAACGGCTGGTGGTTCAAAAACTGGTAAATCTTGACCATGCGGGATAGGAGCAATAGAAGATGAGATATCCAGATACTGCAATCTCCCTCGTTGTTTTAACTTTTTCAAAGATGACATATCGACCATGCAAAAGCAGCAATTGTCATGGTGGTTGGTTCGTTCCCTCCAAACTCTGGGAACAGCGAAAGGCATACATTTTCGAGATCCTCGTAGCCATCCTTCCAAAGTTATATTACAGGAACCACAACACACATGTTGTGCCCTTGAAATGTCTTGGTCTCGTATTGGTACTTCAAAGCAAGCATTGTGAGCTGTATAATATTTGGTGCCAGGTCTTATGTTATGCTTCTTCTGCTTTGTACCGATGTCATATCCACAAACGTAACAGAAAGAGTCCGGTGAATTCCTGCAATCAGCTCTAGAAGTCATGCTTCAACGTAGACAAACATGAAGAATATCGTTATATTTCTAGAACCGGTATCATTTCAGAAAAAATAATTACAGATTTGAAATCAGCGCAAAAAATTGAATCAGAAACAATTAAAATATCGAGAGAAACATTTTCGTTGTTACCCAGTGTAATCTTTAAATGAAATGAATCGATTATTTCTGTATTTCATCTTAAATTTTGTAGGTAACAGTGGGATGTGTGTGTATAACATTATGGCATCTTATTATGTGCATAAAAACGCTAATTTAACGTTTTTCCAGAATTATCATTTCCTCTTATCTCGTTTTTATTCCCCATCCCCTAAAAAAAAGACGAACAGAGGTTTTTCACTATAGTTGCTGAGACATGTTACGTAACAAAATTTATCTATGCAGCTGTAGTCTGGATTTGCCTTAGAAGGATATTTATATTTCATTTTTTTATAAGTTCATATGTTTTGCTGCTGCAGGTTCACAAATATGTCTACCATGTTTTCAAGAGGAAAGGTAAAAGAAACAGAATCATACTTGTAATCATTAAAAATAACTAAATTCATTTGCCTGACTGATAGAGAGCAGGAGGATATAAACAGAAAATAGCAGAATAAACTGATAGCGAGGAGAATTAAGTATAAAGTGAACTTGAAGTGAAATACATGGTGACATCTGATTGTCAATTATTGGTTAGTACTGGTAAGGTCGATTTAGCTATTCATAACATTTCAAACAAGTAGAATTCCTGTACTTTTTTACTTTTTCATTTCAAACTTGAGATAGATCAGACCTTCGAAATAAATAACTATTAAAGTAAAATACAGTAATATTTGTGAAATAAGATATTAATTATTATTATTAAATATCCACGGAAAAGAACCCTACTTCACCAAGCGGTATGCTAGGGTTTTAGTTTTTGTTATACGGTATACTACTTATCTATACTACTTATTTTTACACAGATAATGGTGAAATATGTATCTACAGTCTTTTAAAGATAAAGTTCAGCAAGTCTATAAATTGTCTGTAGCAACAAGGTTTTTTGATTACTTCACATAGTGGAGCCCTGTATTCGGTGTTACAGTCAAGAAGATGTGCCTTTATTTGAAATCTCTTTGCTTCAATAATGGGGAAGTCAAAAAGAAGGTGTTTCAAACTGTGAAGGTATTTGCGGCAGATAAGATATTACTTACAAGGGATCTTCCAGATCGTGGAGCTTGAATTTAATGAAAATGCATATTTAAGCTAATTTTCGTTTGTTAACAAACATGGTGATAGTCGTGCATTTCGCTTTTTTCTCGGTTACGAAATATATTCACTTGAAAATCGTTGCTCCTTGTACCACGAACGCAAATTATCTTAAATATGCGTTTTCATTAAATTCAAGCTCCATGACCTGGGACGGTTGCCTTCTTAGTCATGTACGATTTTATTTTGTTTTGTTAAATATAGGCTATATTAGAAACATTGTACACAGTGGTCAGTTAAAAGTTTAATATTATGGTGCATGAATATTCTTAAATTACGAAAGTATCTTGCGATTTTGAATGTTTTGGGTGCACATACTTTGTGCAACTGGCAGCCACATAGAGGGGATTTTATTGTGCATTTGGTTCTGTGAACAATTTACTTTCTGTGGCACAATTCATTTTGTGGTGAAATGCAGTTGAGTCAGCTTGAGTACTATGTGACCATTTACAATGACCGAGCATATAGATTAGCAAATTTGCGTCAATTTATGCTTTCAAGTTGAGCTTTTATCCTCAGAAATTATTCAAATATATTAATTAAGAAGACTTTCAGTAATGATAGAATGAGTAAAGCCCATTTAAAATTGTGGTATCAATGCTTCGAAGATGACTGGGAGTCCATTGAAAGCAGTCTGCGTTCTGGAAAACCTTCAGCGAGCAGAATTCCTGACTATTGAACTTGTGCAGGCTGTAATCTACGAAAATCTGCGATTGACAGTGAGAGAAATATAAGAACTTCTGAGGGTTCCACAGACTATTGTTTCAGAGATTTTGATGATACGAAATATCGAAGGACCAGTTTAAAAGGGAAACAACTCAAAATAGAAAAATTTTGAGGAACCACAGTCTAAACCTTCATGTTGCTGAGAATAAACCAATGAACATATTCCAATTTGAAACTTATAGTAAATATGAAACATCATTAACAGAATTTGGAGTAATTTCAGTGACCCTTCATTTTTTCCCAGCACCATGCAGGTTCCTCAAAACTTTGAATTTTGAGTTGTTCCCTTTTTGAACTAGCATGTCGATACGGTATGGAAAAATTCATTCTTTGGTTCCTGTCACGAGAGCAGAAGAAATTTCACTCTAAAGTAGCACAGAACTTGCTTGAAACTGCTTACACTGATCCATGATTCCTCAAAATGGTTGTAACTGGAGCTGAGTTATGGGTTTACAGCTTTGAACTGGAAATAAAAACCTGTCTCATCAGTGGAAATAGCCTGAGTTTCTTTGTCCAAAGAATTTGCAGCAAAGTTGGAATGACATCAATAACATGTTGACTTTTCTTTCTGTCATGAATGCGTTTTCCACTATGAGTTCTTTTTTTCAAAGCCAGGCAGTAAAATTGGAATTGCTGACTGAGGCATGCAGTAAAAAAAAATGTCCTCAGCTTTGAGCAACTGGCTGCTTCATCATGACGATGCATCTGCTCATTCGTGACCTCTTTTGCAATTTTTTTCCTTCAAAGCATTACTTTACCCAGATCTGTTAGCCTCCATACAGCCAATATTTGGATCCCTTTGACATCTGGCTTCAAAACTAAACTCACCATAGAGAGGTAGAACAGATTGCAGACCATGAACAAAATTAAAAATAATGCAAACAAAGCAGTTGAAGGTGATTCTGAAAGAGAACTTCGAAGACTGTTTTAAAAATTGGAAAGGATGCTGGGGTGAGTATAAGTGTGCAATGTTCCCAGGGAAGTATTTTGAACAGGAGTATTGTATCACTGCCCTAGGTAAGCAATTTTTAATGTTTTTTTTTTTAATGGCATAGGATATTGATATTTTTATATTATTATCCCATTAGGTCTCTAGCTTCCCAATAGTGATGACTTACTTACTTACTGGCTTTTAAGGAACCTGGAGGTTCATTGCCACCCTCACATAAGCCCGCCATTGATCCCTATCCTGAGCAAGATTAATCCAGTCTCTACCATCATATCCTACCTCCCTTAAATCCATTTTAATATTATCTTCCCATCTACGTCTCTGCTCCCCAAAGGTCTTTTTCCCTGCCGGCCTCCCAACTAACACTCTATATGCATTTCTGGTTTCGCCCATACGTGCTACATGCCCTGCCCATCTCAAACATCTGGATTTAATGTTCCTAATTATGTCAGGTGAAGAATACAATGCGTACAGCTCTCTGCATTGTATAACTTTCTCCATTCTCCTCTAACTTCATCCCTCTTAGCCCCAAATATTTTCCTAAGAACCTTATTCTCAAACACCCTTAATCTCTGTTCCTCTCTCGAAGTGAGAGTCCAAGTTTCACAACCATACAGAACAACCGGTAATATAACTGTTTTATAAATTCTAACTTTCAGATTTTTGGACAGCGGACTGGATGATAAAAGCTTCTCAACCGAATAATAACAGGCATTTCCCATATTTATTCTGCGTTTAATTTCCTGTTGCTCCAAGATATTTGAATTTTTCCACCTCTTCGAAGGAAAAATCTCCAATTTTTATAGTTCCATTTCGTACAATATTCTGGTCACGAGACATAATCATATACTTAGTCTTTTCAGGATTTACTTCCAACCCTATTGCTTTACTTGCTACAAGTAGAATTTCCGTGTTTTCCCTAATCGTTTTTGGATTTTCTGCTAACATATTCATGTCATCCGCATAGACAAGCAGCTGATGTAACCCGTTCAATTCCAAACCCTCTGAGTTATCCTGAAGTTTCCTAATGGCATATTCTACAGCGAAGTTAAAAAGTAGAGGTGACAATGCATCTCCCTGCTTTAGCCCGCAGTGAATTTTTAAAAATGCATACGCGCATATGTAAATGCATATTTCGAGGATTATTGATATTATAGCATATTCTAACATAACATATTTCGGCATATATGTTTGAAATTAAGGACAATTTCAATAGATCTTGTCTCTAATAATTTTGTTTTATCTGTGTTTTGGATATCACTTGCCAGTTGCTACTTCCTAGTCTCCAAGTAACGGGACTTTGCTTTTACCATTTACAATACAAACAAAGTAGCTAGCTACTTCGAAAGGGAGGGGGTGGAATTTTCCTGCATTACTTTGACCATAATACCAGGCAGTAGCCCCACAGGGCTGATCTTCATAGGTCTCTTCAGATAGTGTGTTACTTTTTTCTTTAAGGTTTCGTTTACGAAAATGCCTAAAGAAAAGTCTGGCAGTGCGTATTTAAAAAAAGAAAGAAAAAAACAATGGGTGTCGGAAAATAGTGACTATTCAACGGAGTATGAATAATGTGACCTGTTTTAAGTGCATATTGTTTCATTTTTGGTGCATATTTTCCCCACTTTTTAGTGCATAGTTACCTTCATATTTTAAATGGTTTTAGTGCATAAAGATCCGGTCCCTAGTGATGACTTTCACAGATGGACTTCAGCGATGGACATTGTCATAGTTGTTCTCTGTCCATTGCTACTTGTAAATCACTCGAGGGCAATATGGTTCAGGTCGAATTCCAATACGAAAAAGGTGCTTTGCCAGACAATCGTGCCCGGTGGTGAGTTGAAATGCCACAGTAACACTGTTATTGGCCCATCAGGAATCTTCATTATGGTGTTTATAGTTTTTGAAATGTCCTCATGACTAGTTCATTCTTGTGGATTTTTGTTAAATGACCGAAAACTTTCCAGACAGACCCAATATATTTAGACCAACAATATAAAATTCAAGTTCATTAGTATACCGGGGACAGAACAACTAGAGGCTTCATTGACGTCACTACAGAAGAACCCACACATAGCAGAATTGTTCGTTGCACTACAAACTGAAAACGTTGACCACCTACTTTCACTGATCCAGCTGCGCTCTCACAATACAATAACTTCCGTTCAGAAAATGTTTTGCAGCTGAATGGTAGCGTACCTGCTAGTGCGGGAGGAGGGGGTGGTCGGACCGCTTAAAAGTAACCGTCTCCAAGCTTCTAGATGTTCTGTCCCCAGTATATTCTAGGATACTTCAGCACTTCCTATTTTATAAAAACAAAACAGAAAGTCGTGGTTTATAGTTCCATTACTATCAACTTTGCATTATAAGCAAACAATTGAACCAGTGAGTGGAAAAAGGGAATAACTACATTTTTTTGCTAAATTGAACTGAGATAGCCATTTTGTTCCTCAATGATAGACCCATTGGATGAGCTGAAAAAGGGAATATTACTAACATTCTTACCCACGTAAAATCTCATGTCTGTTTTGTGTGGAGTGGAAGAAGGAAATAACTTCTGTAGTAGTTCCCTTTTTCCACTCAATACTGTTCTATTACAGCTAATATTGGAAAATTTTTATAATAAACCAATAATAAGCTACAGGAAGTAACTGATACATGTAAACAAAGGGGAAATGTTGTTGGGTTATTATTCGACTACATGCAGAACTTGTCACTTTCCTTTATTCGTGTACAGGAGATGTTTTATCTTCACAAGCTTTGGATATATGTACATACAGTATTCTGTATTCATAATCTTTCTAACAACAATGCATTGAAACTGCCACAGATTAACCGAACAGTAAAGCAGGAAAAGTTAATTACCATAATTGCATAAAAACACCTTTTCCAAAGCTTCCTTAGTACCGTACCGTGTTACAAAATATCTGTAGATGCAGTAACTAAAGTTTGTGTCATTATTACAGTTATCTTTAAATAACTTGAAAACGATCAGACATATTACAAAACGAATTGCACCACTGTTTTTCTCAGAAAATTTCAGATGATTTTGAGTACCTATATGACCCTCTTTCCATTTAAAATTTCAAAGGTGCATTCAAAATGGCGGCTTTTGAGATAGCAGAGAGCTAGAATCGAATGTGTCACTGGTATAGCATTTGGTTTTACAAATACTGGTAACACCTATAACAATCGAAAATCAAGCATATGGAAGATATATATGGTTCCAGACTTTTGATTCACTCTGTATATTTTTTCCATAAAATTGTAATGTGGAAGTCGTTATTAACCTGTTTAATCATCTATATACATTTTTAAAGAAGGAAAAAACTGGAGGAGAGGCTAGGAAGCTAATAAAGTATATGTATGATTATTGAGTGGAAAAAGGAAATAAGTTTTAAAATTTAAAACAATTGTATACGAATATTAACAAGGCATAGAGCAAAGTGTGGTAATAATATATATATTACAAACAATAGTGAACATTTTTACTGTTAACAACATTTAAATCAAACTTAACAGAAAAGCTGTAGAAAGTTTTTTTTTGTTTTCTGAAAAGTTGGGTTCAAAGTAGTTATTCCCTTTTTCCACTCACTGATTCAATTGAAGTGTTAACTTTATAGACTGGATTTCAAAATTTGTAATATTGAAATGAAATATGTTCAGTTCAAATAGTTACAAAGTGTACCAATTTAGATAATTATGTGGGTTCCCAGACTTTTGCCCACATGAGTTCCGTCCATCACCTTTTTGTCCACTTTTATTTTTTATCCAAACTCCATTGTAAGTGTATGTCCACTAATTTTTCGTTCGTATGTTGATGGCAGTCATAGCCAATAATTATAATAATAATAATAATAATAATAGTAATAATAAAATGTATTATTTTATTTTATTATTATTATTCCATGTTAAGAATATTTTTTTAAATAGTCGCAATATTTTCTTATTGTTAAGTACTAATGTTCTCTTTCTCCTTGTGGTTCCACCAATACAATTTAATTTTGGTACTTGTTATTATCAAATACAGATCAGTTATGTTACATTCACGATATGTTTGAAATCTATCCACAATTTGTTAGCATTGATGAATGCCAATTTGAATGACATCTTTTAAGAAAAGTTTTCGATGTCACAAGATTTACTGTGTGACTGCAAATGCTTTAACCAAAAAGAAATAGGCATCCCTTTACCATTCTATTTTGGGATGTAGTTTGAGCAGCATTTATTGCATGAAATTCGACCCAGGGTTATATGGTAATGCAGCCAGAAGGTTTAGGTCAATTGAAAATCTAATTAAGTCTCAGAATTAGTAACATTTTCTTCGAAAATATGTTGGTCTGTTTTATTAGCTATTTAATGCATATAAATAATTTTTTTTTTCTCTTCAATTTTTGCCAAGTGAACAAACATGGCCAATGGAATTGTGTTTGAGCAAATTTTTCCCCTTACATAATTCTGTGTGTTTGATCAGAACATGATAATCTCCAAAAATGGCCTTTTTTAGCTGAAAGTGCAGCCCTATATAAAAAACAGTTCTCTTTTGTTTAGTATAGCCGTGATATCTCCATCTAAGCTTATGTCATTTTCATTCACATTTCTATGTAAACTAGAATTATGGTTTGTATAGGAAAAGTGCAAATAAAATGCTTGTATCTCAAAACAGGTTTTTTTTTTGGAGTTATGTTTTGACCAAACACCTCAGAATTGAGCACTCTCTGTTACGTAATATGAAATCACATCTAGAAGTATTGTTCATTTGATAACTGCAGCACGAGGTATGAACTTTGATTTAACTCTACAATTCGTATTTGTGGAATTCATTACCTTCTGTTCCTTCCACTTGTGCCACTGAAAGATGTAGAAGTTTTGGACCAAGTAGAAGATAGTTGTCATGATAATGTCCAAGATCTTGTTGCATATATTGAGACAATGCATGTATAAGGCCATCTAGCAAAAAGCTGAAGAGAGGTACGGTACCTCCAAGATTTCTGGCTGCTCATTGGAATTTTCATTGGTGTTGCATCATCCACTTCACAGTTCTGTGCATTATTTATGAAATGACCCTCGTAGAATATACTGAGTTGTAATACCAGCTCTCATATATGTAGCTGAAACACGTGCTGACACTAGTAAACAAATTTTGGTAATGAGTACTCCAGGAGGAATAGCCAGAAAAACGAGATTTGATCATATTAAAAACCAAGATATTAGCATCAATCCAATCAATAGAAGCATGGATCTTTAGAAAAGATAAGAATAGAACCAATTGTGTAGACGAATTTACCTACAGAGTCGTTACCAGGGTGTGCCATAGAAGGCTGGTTATACTAACCATGCCACAGGGGAACCAGAGCTCCCTGTGGTCAGAATTGTTAAAAATAATATAACAATGAAACACTGAAATGATGGAGTGAGACTGTAACAGACCACCAGGCTTAATACGTGATAGGAAGAAGAAGAAAAATATAACTATAGGATGAAGGAGCTCGGAAAGGCCTTGCAAGAAATGGCTTGGTTCTTTACCATTATGGATAAGCTAATAGCCTAATAAATATTTTTTTTATAACCAATGCCACCAGGTTGTCTTTTCGACATTTCTGGTCTTCTCTCCTGGCCGTGGCTTAGTTGTAACCCACTTCTGAGGTTAGGGCACCTGGAAGGCGGAGTTACATTACCCCGATGATGTGATGGGATGATTATGATAATGTGGTGCCAGGAGAGGTCTTAAATCTAAACTTAACCTAAATTCCAGATCATAGACGAACACAGGAATAATCCCCTTTTTAAGGAAAAATTCTTGTGCTCTAACCGGGAATCGAACCCGGGACCTCATGAACTATAGCCAGAAGCTCTGACCACTAGACCATGAGGCTGGTCAGCCTAATAAATATATGTCCTGGTGTTTTTGTAAGTAAGTGTAATGAGAGTACTGAATATGAAATTCAGCTTTATTGTTACTGATGTCACTAGTAATACTCATAAGTAGGGAGCGGATTTTTATGTGTTAAAAAATTTAAATATATTTATTTTTATGTGCTAAAAAGTATGAAAATATTTGCTAAAAATAAAAAAAAAATCTTTTAAATATGACAAAAATACCTTACTTAGTTTGGAAAAAAAAATGTTATTAGGTACTCACCAACCACACTTGAGTGCTAGTAGTTGGCCGAGAATTGCAGTGAACTACAAAGGTCATCTCCAAATTCTCCATCACAAATGCATGCCGATTATCTCTGAACAACGACTTATACTGTGAAAATGATCTTTCCACATCACAGGACGTCAGACGTGCATATTTAACACCGTCAATTTCACCTACAGGCACACCCTCCAATACTTGAGCAACTTTACACATTTTTTTTATATCCACTGTTTTTCCCAAACACATTCTGGAATTTGTCCCTTAGTACTTGTACTTCTGAACCTGGTAGTGAGTTTAGTTTAATTTTCATGGCACGCACCTCCCTGTTTCAGGCAATAGGTATTTGGATGTTTCGAGTTTTTTTATGGTGTCACACAAAAAGCTTAGATTTGCTAATAGGAAAGCCAAATCGTTTTTTAAACAACCATCTTTCAGTATATCTTGAAGGATATCGATTGACGAAGCCCGATAACAGGGAATCACAACAAAATATATTGCCTTAATTGATAGACATGAGGGAGAGGCGAGAGATTTGTTTAAATTAAATGTTCATACCGGAGCTCTTATCTGTTGTGTTTCACAACAAAGAGTGGAATGAAATCATCTTCAGTAACAACAAACATTCCTAATTATGTGTTGCAAGATCTCTCCTCCTTGTCCATGTTAATTTATTCTCTAATAATAACACTGATATGCTGCCTAGCAATTCTCAGAACTTGAGGCGATACTATTACAAAAATGGATCACGGATACACCACAAAGTGCTTAGAAACACGAAGCAACCAAGAATTCTTAAAAAGATAACGTACTTCTGATTGACATAATTGATTTAGTTTTGAAATATTTAAAAGTTCTTGTAAAAAGTTTATTTAAGTAAAAAAACTCCAAGATTTATGTGTTTATAATAGATTTCCTGAAAATATGTATTTACATAATTTTTTTTGTGAAAATGTGTTTTTATGTGAAATAAAATTCGGGTTTTAAACTTGAAACTTCATGTTCGGAATTTTTAACTTTGTTAATTGTGTTTTATCACACGCAAAAATAATATTTAATTACATAGGAATCTGCTCCTTACTCATAAGGTTGACGCTTTTGATTGTGTGTCAGTTTAGTGAATTAAATTACAGTACCGGTAGGTAGTATAAACACGTTATGAAGAATGGACTTGGAAGTCCTCTTGAAATCTTTCAATCAAATAAAACAACATCCCAACTTATTACAAAATAGAAGTAACTTATGAAATCCCTACAGCTATAGTTTTCTTAAATGAAAAATAAATGCTATTTGTAACATATTCACCTCTCAGCAACATTTTGAGATATTTTACAGTCTTGTTGCTTGCATCTCTGAACTTTTGACTACAATTTTTTTGGTTTTATTTCTGTTTAAGCTGCATGTTGTCATTGTTTTTTTAGTTTGCTGCATGTGTTGTGTGCTTCTTGCTAGCTTATAATACTAGTGATGTTGCTCCAGGATGTACGCTAAGTAACCTATCGGTTACTTTGCAGTGGCTGTCCAGAAAATTGAGGAAATCATACAGCAGCATCAGATGGACCAACTTCCACCGTTGGGCCGTCAGAGTAAATTCAAGATGGGTCCACCACAGCAGAATATGCCTCCTCCGTTGATGAGTATTCATACAACAATGCCCTCAGTTGTAAGGATAAATATAATTTACTAGGGATCAAGCTCTGCTATCTGTAGTTAGCTGCAATGCTTCCTTTATTATTTTATAGCTGTGCAAACTAGCTAATACTCTGAGCATGAAACTTTTACATGACTCACACTTAGAAGTGCTTCAAAATAAATTACAGTTGTGTGTTAACAATTCAATGTGCACAAAAATATTTCAGTTATTGTATGGCCACATCCTTGAACATAGATTAGCAGTAGTGAATATTATTACATTCAAAACATATTTGAGCCCTTTTTAAATACATTATATTTTTCTTTATCATGGTTATACTCATCCTTTCAATATCAGGGTCACAATGTTGTGTTAGGCCGGGTGCACACAGAATCAGACGCGACATGGCGTGACGCTATGTTTTGCTTTACAACGCCTCGCAGACAGCTTAAAACTGTCTGCTCGCGACAACTGATTTGCTGGCTGTGTGGGTTTGGAAAACTGGCCTAGGCTAGAAAATGGCGTCAATAAAAGAGGACTGTCTCTATGAAAAATTCTATTGTATTTGCTTATTATTTCTTAAGGACGCAAGCTCCTAAAAATTTATACGATTGAAAGAGTCTTAAAATTAAAATGTACTGCAAAAACGTCATTTTTTATGTTCATGACTACTTCACGATTCACAATAAAGAAAAATAATATATTAAATCAATAATGAGTGATAGTATAGAGCAGAGAATTAGGCTTACTACAAATTACACTGGTCAACAGTCATTTTGTGCCAGACATAAAACTGACAAATTCTTACTAATTTCGAGTCGCCCTCAGTAGCACAGTTGGTATAGCGCTGGCCTTTTATGCTCGAGGTTGCGGCTTCGATCCCAGCTGAGGTCGATGGCATTTAAGTGTGTTTAAATGCGACAGGCTCATGTCAGTAGATTTACTGGCATGTAAATAACTCCTGCGGGACAAAAATTCCGGCACACCGGCGACGCTGATATAACCTCTGCAGTTGCGAGCGTCATTAAATAAACCATAATTTAATTTACTAATTTCGACCTCCTGAATTAAAAAATAACAAGCAAAATATTCCTTCACTTCGGGTTTTCGAGATGCATAATATAATTCATTTTCTATGCATTTTATTAAAAAAAAATCACCGTATTTCGTGTGTAACTATTTTGTTTTACAAATGTGAAGACCCATTATGTGAAAACAATATTAGTATAAGTAGGACACCATGTTAGAAGCACTTGTAGAAAGGGAAATTATTTAATTGCCCTTCTACAAGTCTATTTGGAGGGGGTGAAACAGGTTTGCGGTATAAATTCACTTGAGTTTACCTGATTTTACTTGAGATGTGTATTTCTTTCACAGTGAGCTTTAATTACATTCCTGTAGTTTATATTTTGCAGTAGATCACCATGTCAAAACCACTTCTAGAAGCGGAAATTGTTTTATTGCCCCTTTCGGTTCCATTTGTAGGGGAAGAAACAGGTTTGCCGTATGAAAACGCTTCAGTTTACCAGGATATTTCTGTGGTGTTAGTATTCTGTGTAAGACGTGTATTTCTTTAAAGTGTGCTTTAATGATAATATTCAAAGTACGAATGGTTTATATGTGCGGATTTGAAGGTTGTAGCATTTCTTTTTGGAATGCAATTAGGCTACACAAAATTTTGCTGTTTTCTGTGCGAATGGGACAGTCGCACTCGAGATAAGCATTATAGAGCCAATGAAGAAAAATATTATACATCAACCCCTTGTACCTCAAAGTAAAGTAATTTTATCCCCTTTACACATTAAGTTGGCGTTAATGAAGAATATTGTTAAAGGGATGAATCATAAAACTGAAGCATTTAAACATATCCAGAGAAATTTCCTGCTATTAATAATCTGTGGCGCTACACCCCGTGAAGGGCCCAGACCGACCAGCCGGCTGCTGGCCTCACGCCCACATGCCAAAGCAGAGGTGGACGATCATCCAACTAGAATGGAGGTATCATGTGGTTAGCACGATGATCCCCCCAGTCATTATATCTGGCTTTCGCTACCTATCGTAGCTCCCCAAGTGCATCACGATGCTGGGTGGGCACTGGTCCCATACACTGGCCGAAATTTCGTGAGAAAATTTCTTCCCCCATGAGGACTTGCACCAGCGCGCATTCCGTAACATTTCCTGCTATTAGTGATTCAAAAATGAAAGAAGGAGTTCTCAATGGACCACAAATTAGAGAAATAATGAAGGACAATCACTTCGAATCTTTGTTGGAAGGAAAAGAGAGAGCCGTCTGGACTGCATTCATGGAGGTTGTATTAAATTTTCTGGATAACTGTAGAAGTGAGAATTATGAAGAATTAGTGCTAAAATTACTGTTGGCATATGAAACTAGGGATTGTAAAATGTACCTGAAAATTCACTTCCTTCACTCACATCTTGACTTTTTTCCCGAGAATTGTGGCGATTTCAGTGATGAGCATGGTGAGTGCTTCCATCAAGAAATTTCAACTATGGAAAAAAGATACCAAGGACAATGGAGTGCCAATATGCTAGCAGACTATTGTTGGACTTTAGCTCGTGATGTACCTGATGCCCCGTGTAAAAGAAAATGCAGAAAAAGAAAGCTGTAATCTTCTGAACAGTGAATATTTAGCCTTCTTGTCATTATATAAAGCAATATTTTGAATATATATAAATTCGAAAATTTCTCAAAAACCGTAACCAACAACTGTTTTTTATTGTCATATTCGTATTCAGGAGGCTCAAATTATATAGAAAACATGCATCACTTGCCTAGCACAAAAAAAAAATTAAAATTTGTTACGCAGTGTTATTATTATAAATTATTATACGCCTGGTGCTTTCATCTCATTTGCAATTTCTCGCATATTTTCAGAAACCACATTATTCTCGTGATATTGTTTCAAAGATTGTAGGCCTACAGAATATATTTTTCCTGTACTAAAACAACTAATTTATCCGCATCAAGCTCCATTATGAATAATGTGCACTACACGACAATAGTATTTTTTGTAGATAATGAAAGCGTGCAATCGTAGCCACTACCAACGCATGCGCAGTACACTGCAGCTATCAGACAGTCTCCTCGTGACGAACTTAAAGCAGTCATTCGAAGTTGTCTCTTTGTGTCTCCTCATATCTGCTCGCGGCTGTCGCGCCACATCTGATTCTGTGTGCATCACATCATAAGAAATCAATGGGAGACAAGTACCAACAGACAAAATGTTGCGTCGCGCCGCGCCGCATCTGATTCTGTGTGCATCACATCATAAGAAATCAATGGGAGACAAGTACCAACAGATAAAAATGTCGCGTCGCGCCGCGTCTGATCTGTGTGCACCCGGCCTTAGTTTTGTACTATTAGTAGTGTTAATGTTTGTACACAAGCAACAGATTTTTAGAAAAGTCTCTTAGGACCGATTGTATAAACCATTTAATCTTAGATCAGAGGTTAAATTGATCCTTGTTTCAGCTGAACTTGGAATTTTGTGTTGTATAAAGTCTAATCTGAGATTAATTTGTCTCAAACTAAAGTCAACTTTGACTGAAGAAATTTCTCCGATTAAATTAGATGATCCAAGTTCAGTTATTTCTTTTCTGTTTGAAACATACGAGTGACAGATTGTGCAAATAAAATATCCATTATTATTAATATTAATAGATATGTTAGGTACATTTATATATATTTCTTTCAATTTCTTGCCTTAATACACAAACATTCTTATATTTTATAAGGCTCTATCGTGTTCAGCAGTATCAAATAACATAACCTATAATTATATTATGTTTATAACAACCATTAATTATTAATGGATATGATAGGTACATTCATAAATGTTCAATTAACTGTATTACTAAACGAAAATTGTCGTTTTATAAAGCTTTATTATGTTTAGCAGTATCAAACACCATAACATGACAACAACTTGAGTCAACCTTCTTCTTATTGTCCGCCATTATTTACATTGCACAAAAAAACCAGTGTCTCCAACAGAGTGTAATACGGAAAGTCGCCAAAAAGTAGTTGTAAAGTCGCTAAATTTCTCATTATCAACAAAGAAAGATTAAATTTTGTCACTATGGGGCGCTAAAAAGGTCACTAAGTTCCTATTTAAGCAATATAAAAGTTAAAAGAAATTGTTGTTGAAAAAGAGTTAAAGTCGCTAGATTGGCAACACTGAACAAACCTGTATAACATGGTCTGCACATCATGTATTTCACCTGTTTATGCGATGTTGCCAAATCCTTTTCACGTGAACTTAGATTGCATTTGAACCAAGGAAATTTGATCGCAGAAAAGTTTTATACAATAGAAGAAGTGTCTGAACTCGGTTCACTTTTCGATCTTCGATCAAAGTTGATCTTTAGTCAGGGAGTTTTATACAGTCGGGCCTTAGCATTATAAGTGAGGAAGAGGTGAAAGTTAGGAGTTTTTAAGAAAATTGTAGAAGTGTAAAGGCATGAATAAAATCTTCATTTTGAGATATATGTGGGTAACCTTTGTTACATTTCATTGTACAAATATACAGTACATAATATATCTGTTGTAGATTTGAGAAATTATAGCATTAATTCTTTGTATTTATAACAAAAATGCGTTTAAAAATAGCATTTTATAATGTTAATTATTTAAAGAAATAGGATTTATTAGATAAAACCCATTCTGTTATTTTATGTATTTGAATATAAATAATAATTAGATATTGAAATGGTAATGGAAATACCTGATCAATATGACAATGTTTAGTTAAATATAGTTTGAATTGATGCCAGAAAAGAGAAAAGAAAAGAAAAAGAAGCAAAACAGAAACCATGAAACTGAAAATAAAAAAAGAAGCACTATTATATATTGAGAAAGACCCATTTTGCTATAGCAGTGTGACACTGAATGAATGTTCGTGTTTAAATTCAATGGCACAATATGTCACACTCCACAAAAATTTGGTTCCTGCTTATGTCCTGAAGAACGGATCAGGATCTGGAAAGGTTATTCAAATTGAAATTTAAAAAAAAAAAAAAAGATTACTCATTCTTTGAAATTGCTCTTATTTCCCAGGGAATACAATTTATCGCGGTAATATCTATTTATAGCATTCATTCGCAATAATGAAACTGACTTCAAAGAGTTGTAGTTGTGATGAAATGTGAAGAAAATTAAAAAAAAAGGAGCAAAAAGCATGGTTTGTATTTTTGTCGCGTGTATGATAATTTATTGCAACATTTTCATGCCTGTAATCATTTAGGACATTAGGGATTTGTAACATGCCCAAGGGCCTATAAAGTTTGTCATGGTTACAGGCTATTGCAAGAGAGTAATGTTTTCAATTTGCACAATTTCTGAAACTGAACAAAATACAGAAATGAATAAAATTAAACACGACTGGAAGAGAGTACTTTTTCAATTTACACAACTTCTGAAACTGAGTTTGTTATACAAAAAACTCCCTAGTTACTATTTTATTAGTAACTTCATTGTTGACTCTGACATATAAAATTGACAAACATTCATCAAATTAATGTGATATATTAACCCTTAAATGGTCGCGTGGGGTGTTGTGAACACCCCAGTCAGATATTATGGAGCTTGTAACTATATATTCAGTAAGCCTGTACTTCTGAAACTTTCAGTACCTTTATTGGAATTGGTAAGATAACAATAACCGTAGACATTTTTGAAATCTGAATTCGCATACTCGAGATAACAGTTTAAGTGAGTGGGGTGGTTGTACACGACTGCTTAAGGGTTAATATTTATTTCCTTTTCTAATAAAAAGGTAAAACATAAATTATTGTATGGAACTCGGGAATTAATAATGATTAATACATCTATGGCAACTTACAAAACCTAGGTCCACAGACCCTCGGTTTAGCAAAGCTGTTGCCCTCAGTGCTTAATTAGTAACATAATACTCTCGATACATAAATAATATTTTTTTAACTTAATCTGTAAGTATATAAAGACATATCTATCTTCGTAATGAATTTCTAAATACCGTATATACGCGAATACTCCGCGCCATCAAATAATCCACACACCTTTATTTTAGGAGAAAAAAGAAGAAGAAGAAAATTGACTGTAATTTCTGTTTTTTGATTTACAAGACATTAATCCTATATACTTAATGATGTACTCCAAAACTAAATAAAATATGAATTTGTTTCAAGAAACTCATCATAATCTTCACATGTTGTTGTAAAAGCATCCGGGACTCTATGTAGGCCTACATTAGCCAAAAAAAAAAAAAAAAAAATGCGAATTACAGTTTTTATCAGTTTAATGTTAATATGTGCATAAAATATTAAAGTCAGTAATTACATGCTCCCTTACATGTATTCATCATTACTTTCATCGTCATCACTAGCAGAAGAATCATTGTTGTCGCCATCTTCCTATAAAGGATCCAGTGTTTGAGGCGAAGCTGTACCAACCTTATTTCAGATGATGCGTGCACCCCAGTTTTTCTTTGCTAAATTCCGGAAAAAATATATGCAGAGTATTCGCGTACATATGATACTGTTCTTGTTTTTCTGTAGTGATTACTGCTAGCATTCATAACATTTTCCAAGTTACTGTATTAGTATTGAGTCGTGTGCATTGCAAGCTGTTACAATAAAGGTAACATTTTCATTTTGAATGAAGACTACAGAGGCAACTACGTTTTCATTTCTTTTTTCCAGGAAAAAGTTTTAATTGGGCTTGAACATGCTCCACCAACTTTCGATTTGCGAAATAAGTTGATTGGTCAAGGAGGGGCAAATCTTCACTACATACGTAATGAA
Source organism: Periplaneta americana (assembly GCF_040183065.1). Lineage (NCBI taxonomy): Eukaryota > Metazoa > Arthropoda > Insecta > Blattodea > Blattidae > Periplaneta > Periplaneta americana. The sequence goes on along the minus strand of NC_091127.1, from coordinate 21,760,009 downwards.
ACTGGAGCTATTGTTACACTACGAGGCAAAGGTTCTGGCTTCTGTGAACCTACAACAGGAGCAGAGTCTATGGAGCCTCTACATCTGTGTGTGGAGTATGTACTACATAATTAACACATGTCATTTGCACAGAATGGGGCAGAAGCTTCATTGTTGCCACAGAAACATAATTAAATGCATTGATTGAATATTGGATGCTTGGTCAATAAAATAAATGCTGGAGCTTAGCATACTTTCTGTCTTTGACACTTAACTGTCAAATTCTTCTGCCCCATTCTGTTTTTAAGGTGGTTTTATTTCATAATTCAGTTTAAAGTAGCATATACAGCAATACACAATGCATTTACATTATTCCAATATCATGGGAATTTTTTTCATTAATATCTCATATCAGTGTTAGCAGAGGAAAACCTGTTTCTGAAGCAGCATTTATGTTTCAGACATCCTAAATTTGAAGGACTGCAGGCAGCTCAACAGTTGGCTCTCAATTTGATTGAGACAATGCAACAAGAATTTGCTCAATTTCAACAGCAACAGCAACAACAGCAGCAGCAGCATCAACAACAACAGCAACAGCAGCAGCAACATCAGAATCAACAAATAAATAATCTTGCTCTGCAACAAGGTAAGTAAATCCTCTTACAGCAGCAAATAAAAAGCTGAGATGAAATAAGTGATGTCTTGAAGTTACTAGAGTGCGGAAGTAGGTATTATCTGTGAAGGTGAGTGGGGCAATGATGTATATTTGTGATGCAGAATTAATTACTACAAAGAGTTACAATATATATAAAGGGCTATGTCATGCAAATTTATGCAAAATTAATTACTACAAATATTGCAATATATAAAGAGCTTACTACAAAGATTACAATATATATATATATATATATATATATATATATATATATATATATATATATATATATATATATAAAGAGCTATGTCATGGGAATTTATGCAAAATTAATTATTACAAAGATTACAATGTATAAAGAGCTATGTCATGGAAATTTATGCAAAATTAATTATTACAAAGATTGCAATATATAAAGAGCTATTTTATGGGAATTTATGCAAAATTAATTACTACAAAGATTACAATGTATAAAGAGCTATGGCATGCAAATTTATGCAAAATTAATTATTACAAAGATTGCAATATATAAAGAGTTATGTCATGGGAATATATGCAAAATTAATTACTGCAAAGATTACAATGTATAAAGAGCTATGTCATGGAAATTTATGCAAAATTAATTATTACAAAGATTGCAATATATAAAGAGTTGTCATGGGAATTTATGCAAAGTTAATTACTACAAAGATTGCAATATATAAATAGTTATGTCGTGGGAATTTATGCAAAAATTAATTACTACAGAGGATTATAATATATAAAGAGCTATGTCATGGAAATTTGTGCAAAATTAATTATTAACAAGATTGCAATATATAAAGAGTTATGTCATGGGAATTTATACAAAATTAATTACTACAAAGATTGCAATATATAAAGAGCTATGTCATGAGAATTTATGCAACATTAATTACTACAAAGATTGCAATATGTAAAGAGCTATGTCATGGAAATTTATGCAAAATTAATTATTACAAAGATTGCAATATATAATAGCTATGTCATGAGTATTTATGCAAAATTAATTACTACAAAGATTACAATGTATAAATAGCTATGTCAAGGAAATTTATGCAAAATTGATTACTACAAAGATTGCAATATATAAATAGCTATGCCGTGGGAATTTATACAAAATTATTTACTACAGAGGATTACAATATATGAAGAGCTTTGTCATGGAAATTTAATTACTACAAAGATGCTATGGGTATAAAGAGCTATGCCATGGACATTTATGCAGAATTAATTACTACAAAGATTGCAGTATATAAAGTGCTATGTCATGGGAATTTATACAAAATTAATTAATACAGAGGATTGCAATATATAAAGAGCTTTGTCATGGACATTAAATTACTACAAAGAATTACAATATATAAAGATCTATGTCATGGAAATTCATGCAAAATTAATTACTACAAATATAGAAATATAAAGAGCTATGTCATGAGAATCACTTCATGTAATCACCTCATTACCAACGTTTTGCCAATTATCACCAACTTTCTCTGGTACATAATAGGGACTTAATGTCTGATGTGCCACTTGAGTTGAAAATAAGCTGAGACCTAAATTATTACTTGGTTTCAATATATTGAAATATTATTTTCAAAGCAAATGATTTTGTATGCACGTAGATATGACCAATAAAAATGTAACTGATATCAATAACAGATGTAATTTACCTGCAGCTCAGTTCCAGACAGTGAGTGTTGGAGGCTTGGCTCAGCCAGGGCTGGTAACTTTGCAACACCACCAGCCCATACAACCACAAGGTATAGTAGCATATCTGCTTGTTTTCCATACTCTTTCTTAATTAACTATTATTTCTAAACTTCTGGGGAGGAAAATGATGTATAATTTAAGACAAGAGACATCGGAAGCTATTTTTAAGAGGAAGATAGTACATGCTATGAAGACTATGTGATTGTCTTGCAGATCTTGTCCAGCAGCAGGGTGCTATTCCGGGCTTGGTAGCTACATCCATATCACTTCCAGTTGTGTCCAGTGTACCTATATTCACGAATCAAGTGCCACAGCAACCAGGTAACGTACTTCCTTCCCATTTTACATTCAATTCAAGATAATGGGTGACATGAATAAAACAAAGTACATGCTTTGAAATGAGCAGATAGTTCAATTTTCGTAATAATAAACTGCAGGGAAGGAAGTGGAGTACCTACTTCTTTTTCTTCTTTGGTTCTACAGCCGGGTTCCAGCCTTGACTGCCCCAACGATGCTTTTCCATGTCCTTCAATCTAACACCTTTGTTTTCCATCCTCGAACACCTTACTTACTTATATACTGGCTTTTAAGGAACCCGGAGGTTCATTGCCGCCCTCACATAAGCCCGCCATTGGTCCCTATCCTGAGCAAAATTAATCCATTCTCTATCATCATATCCCACCTCCCTTAAATCCATTTTAATATTATCTTCCCATCTACGTCTCGGCCTCCCTAAAGGTCTTTTTCCCTCCACTTCATCCAGCCATCTTAGCTGAGGTCTCCCTACTTTTCTGGTGCCAAAAGGTATAGTGAGAGTCAAGGATCATTTTCATCCTTCCTACAGATATGGCCCAGCCACCTGACTCTCCTAGCTTTAATTTCTCTGCAAACATCTGGTTCTTTAAAAAGTTGGTATAATTCATAGTTATATCTTTTCCCCCAACTGCCCTCATCATTTACTGGTCCGTATATCGTCCTCAGAACCTTTCTCTCGAATATACTCAGCCTACAATTGTCAGCACTTCCAACTGCCCAGGTTTCAGATCCATAAAGCAAGACTGGTCTTATTAATGATTTATATAATTTGCACTTAGTGTTGAGGCTGATATCATGTGATCTTAACTGTTTTTGGAGTGCATGATAGCATCTATTTGCTGTGAGGAGTCTATGTTGGATTTCTGCACTCACATAATTATCTGAGGTAACTAGTGAACCTAGGTAATTAAATTCGGTAACTTTTCCAAACTTGTATCCCCTACTTCAAGATACTCCATTTCTGAGGGATTTATTGATACCTCCATATACTTGGTTTTACCCTCATTTACTTTAAGGCCAATTTGCTGTGCTGCAGCATCTAGGTTGATGAATACATCTTTTATGGGTCTTTCTGATCTCCCAACAATGTCAATATCATCAGCATAAGCCAATATTTGCACCGATTTGTGGAATATTGTACCCCTCCTTTCAATTCCTGAGCTTCGGATAACCTTTTCCAAAGCAATATTGAACAACAGACATGCAAGGAGTACCTACTCTGCCTGTAATAATACCTTTTTCGAGTACACATGCTGGGGAAAGCAGGTTTGAATATGGTTGAACATGTCTTACACAGTACTTGTGTGGACTCAATTCTTATTTGTATTGTATTATCTAACAATGAGAGGAGTTTTGGAGCAAGGATGGATAGTGAATTAGACCAATTAAAATTTGTATAGTTGTTAATAGAAAACGGCTGATGGCGTCATTGACATGATACCAGAGCATTGGCTACCAACCAACCATTAAGGGTATAAGTACGTGAACGACCACAATTATTATAAAAAAAAATGCAGGTTCTAAATTTCTAAAATTTTATAAGGAAATGAACTCACAATTGGACAAAAATTACAAGGTACCACAACAAGACTTATTAGAATTTAAATATCTGATAAAAGTATAAAAAAGAGTAGTCTACTTTTCAAAAACAAATGTTGTTGTTGTTGTTTTCTAATGCCAGGCGTTTGACAATAAAGTCATTTGACCTCTTGCACTCCAATATTTTTCAAAGATATTATCATGACCAGCCACTGAAGCACAGATTTTGAGGTGTTACGAATCCATTTCTTGGTTTGAGTTGCACAATGGGCAGTTAGGGGACTGATATATTCCAATTCTATGCCGGGGTTTGGCCAAACAGTCATGGCCTGTTGCCAATCTAAATGCACCTACAGACGATTTTCGTGGTGAATCGGGAATTAACTGTGGATTATGATGCAGAGAGTTCTATTTTTTCCCTTGAGATTGTGTTATCAAATTTTGTTCGTTCAAGTCTAAGTATGTAGATTTTATAAATCTTTTCACAGAGTAATATGTAAATTTAGTAACAGGTCTGTAAGTAGCAGTGCTGCCCTTCTTTGCTAAAGCATCTGCATTCTCGTTTCCCAGGATTCCACAATGGAATGGTATCCATTGGAATACAATTCTTTTATTGAGTGATATTAATTGAGAGAGCATTTTAGTTATTTATGCTGTTTGAGATGAAGGTGTGTGTTTAGAGACTATTGATAGAATAGCTGCTATGGAGTCTGACAATATAACTGCATTCTTAAATTTATTGATGTGGCATAGAAGATGGCTTCATTGACATGATACCAGAGCATTGGCTACCAACCAACCATTAAGGTTCTAAATCTGGCACTTTTGTATGCACATGTGCACAGTCTTTTTTATTGATTTTCTATACTGTAGGTTACTTTATTAAAATTATGTTGCACATTGCTTTTCATGATGACTCAATGCTAGCATGATGGACATACAAGCTACCAAAGGGCCTGGGTTCTAATCCTGGTTGATAACCAGATAGGTATCCTTGTCATTACACACACAAATTAATTTCATTGTGCAGGAATTATCCAAAACTGACATCAGGCTTGTGATTATGCTCAAAATTCTCTTTTTCAGCTATGTCTTTTGTCTATATCTTTTGTCCCTATGTCCCCTGTATGTCTTAAGCTTGACTCATACTTTTTCAAGCATTTTATCTGTACTATTCTAGTGAAGCTAACTTGCATGCAAGTCACCAATATACGTACTCCTCTTTCAACATTAGCTGTTGTCCCAGTTGCACAGTTAACGGGACCTCCACCACTGTTGGGTGTACCACCACCCCATTTAACACAGCAGCAGCATCAGCAATTGATTCAGCAACACCAACAACAACAGCAACAACAGCAGCAACAGCAACAGCAGCAGCAACAACAACAGTTACTGGCACAACAGCAGCATCTTCAACAGCAGGTGCAACTTCCGCCCCCTGGACTGCACATTCCAACTCACCAAGGACCTCTGGTGCCTCCTCAGCAGCCAGTGCCTCATCAGCAACAGCATCTGCAGGTACGGAAAGGAGAATGAAAATAGCTACAGGATGTACAGTACGATTATTCAGTCCTGACAGTCGCCGGAGATGTGCGCCTGGGTCAGGTGAGTCCATTTAGTTATGCCAAGGGGTGTTTGGGTTAGTCACTCGCTTGTCTTCGGAGCAATCGGATATCATGCGTGCGGTAGAGCAGTATGTTTCTAGTACAATTAAGCTGTACTGTGTTCCTTTACCGACTGCTCGCCCTTATCTCTACTCCGGAGCTCTCCCCACTACTCCTATTACTTCTCCTCTTTCGCGTCACTGAGCTGTCAGGACTAATAATCGTTCTGTACGTACTATTTTCACCATTATCGAAATGCGCATTAAATTAGGCTTAATATCTCATGCAAATAAATAAATGAATGAGTGAATAAATAAATAAATCAAAGAATAAATCAGTGAATGAATAAATGAACAAATCAATCAATCAGTGAGGTAGAAACTATAATCTTGATGGCAGTGAGTGTAAATTAAACAATATGCAGTTGTTGTGTCTCAGTCTTTTGCAATGGGAAAGAGAGAAGAGCAACAAAAACTCAAATTTTGCGTATTAAAATATAAGGTATAAAGTCAATATTACTGGCCAATTTAGCAACACATTAACTGAAGATTACAAAATTAATGGTTGGAAAGAAATATGTGAATATGGAAAATCAATTGGAACAACACATTTTCTGTCGTCTAAGAGGAGGCCTTCGTAAGTCTTCTTTATCTGAAGAATCCAAAACTAGATAATTAATCATGATTTAATTTAGTGTTATTGACTACAAACAAACTAACCTTGCTAATAATCTGTAATAATGGGTGAATTTAGATTTGTAGAAAAAATATTAGTAACCATTAATAACTAATAATATTAGTTTCAATTATGCAACAAGAGCTTATAAAATTCACTAATAATATTAGTATTTTACTAGTAATTTGTAAGTGCTCTTCTTACATTATGCAGCAGAAATATTCTACAAATTACAAATCAGAAATCACAAGTCAATTTACTAATATTATTAGTAGGGCTAGGATTTTGATGACCTATAAATCATAAAAAAAAGTCCTAAAAACAATCTTTTTATGACCTAAAAATCTTTCAAAAATGTCCTTAAAAATGCCCTAAAATTGATCTTACATTCTAAAATTAGCTTAGTAGGAAAAGGAGTTTTGTGCTACTTAATATTTAGACTAGTAATTAAATTAAATTCTAGTACCAACATATAAGTTTATTTAATTTTACATAATTTTTTCTAAGTGGTACACTTTAATTAATTATTTTACCTGATGTAGTTTCTATGTAGCCCATCACAAGGCCACTCTTATACGGAATTAGCAAGTATAGAGGAGTCTATGTTGAAGGGATGGTGGTACTGATCCATTACATGGGGTGTACTATATTAAAAGGGCAATATTTGCGTAGGAAAACGATTAAAATATCATACAAAATAATGGGTATTAGCCACCAGCGTAGCTCGGTTGGTTAAGGCACTTGCCTGCCGATCCGGAGTTGCGCTCGGGCGCAGGTTCGATTCCCGCTTGGGCTGATTATCTGGTTGGGTTTTTTCCGAGGTTTTCCCAACCATAAGGCAAATGTCAGGTAATCTATTGCAAATCCTCGGCCTCATCTCGCAAAATATATCACTATCACCAACTCCGTCGACGCTAAATAACCTCGTAGTTGGTACAGCGTCGTTAAATAACAAAGTAAAAATAAAGGGTATTAATGGACAAAATATGTAGACAAAATATCAAAGGAAATAAACATTATTTTATATTAATAACTAGCCGTACCCGTGCGCTCCGCTGCACCAGTTAGAAATAAATATAAAGTAATTACATAATTAAAATAAGACATTTGATCCAGGGAACATTCGTGTTTGATAGAAGGATAAATCGTTTAATATATTACTTAATTTAAATTGTATTTAAAATATTAAAATGGGATCATTTTGATCCAGAGACCACTCATTTGGTGCAATGACAATTCCTTTAACATGTTTCTTAATTGTTATTACCAATTATTTTTGGAAAAGCGAAAATTAACAGAAACATTTTGGCTATAGATTTATTATTATGTTTATATTATATTATATTATATTATGTAAAAAAGTGTGTGATAATGGATGTACTCGAATTAGAAAGTTTTTAATTTGTTGTGGGAGCTCTTGAATCTCAGGAGGAACAACTTTTACAACAGCGCAACATAATCTGCTTGGCTCATTACCCAATTTTTTTGCATTGCATTTATTGCATATGTATTTTATGTATTTTAACACGATTCAATTGAGCATAGTTAAAATTTGAATTATAAAATAATGGATTGCTAAGCTAACGTACTATTACTGCATACTAAATCAATACACTCTCGTTGTTCGTTAATTCTCTGAGATAAAAATGAATATGTTCATAAACATTATTTTAAGAAATACAGGAAATGAATATACAGAATAACCTATCAAGTTTTCTGTGCATAAGAAGCTATTTTAATCTTACCTGTCCTCAATTCACTCACAAGTTACTGTAATAACATTATAGCATTATGTCCATCCAGAGAAACTACACTTTCCGATGATGAAATAATAATTAATTATACAAATCGGTTAATTTAGCTTCCGATATTACTTCATACAAACACAGAAACATTGTCTGTAGGCTATGTTTCATAGCTTTCGATTGTTGTGTCCAAGGCCCCTTATAGACGAAGTCATTTGTTTTTTATTTCAGTACACCGCCTTAGATGGCAGTTATTTTAATTTTAAAACTCATTTATCTCATTAAATATCAGTTCTATCAAAATTTTTCAAGGAATAAAACTTATCGCAAATTATTTTTAAAGAAACTTTTGTTATGTAACATTTTTCACAAAAATCAATAATAAGCGAGATATTTCGATTTATTTAATTCAGGCCCCCTTATAACCGCCCTTTTAAATAATGTATTTTGAATGCCATATAGCCTAAAATCTAAGTTACAACGAACTTAATTTATATTCCAATTTTCATCGAAATCCGTTCAGCCATTATCGCGTGAAAAGGTAACATACAGACAGACAGACAGAAATACAAACAAACAAAAATTAAAAAAAAAGCGATTTTCGGTTTCAGGGTGGTTATATATGTTAGGACCAATTATTTTTGGAAAATCGAAAATTACCAGAAAAATTTCGGCTACAGATTTATTATTAGCATAGATGGGGATTTGTGGCCAAAATGAAATGAAAATGCCTCAAATATGTCCGAATAACACAAAAGATGCTCTTATGAGTTGAAACAGGCAAAAAATGCAAGAAAATGCCCTAACAAATATGTCTTAAAACACTCAGTTTATCACATAACATATAAATACTAAAGCGGCTATGTTTCTGGCTTACTAGAAAAAAGATGCAATTTCATAAAAATCCTAGCCCTAATTATTAGTTTGTAGATTATTACGCAACAGGTCCTAGCTTTCACAGTAGCTACTTTCTCGAGAAAAAATAAGTACAGTATCAAGACAGTCACAGAAAAGTAATGCATCTGGTGCTGTGTTGGTTGTGGCAGGCCGTGATGCAACAGCAACAGCAGCCCATGCACCCGCAGCAGATACAGCAACATCAGGCCCAGGTCCTGTTGCAACAGCCACCACCTGGCATTCCAGTGCAGGGACAGCCTCCTCCACAGAATGCCCTGACGTCACTGCCACAGCAGCTGGTGGCTCCACCTGGGATGGTGGTTGTGAGCCAGTCGGGGGCAATGGGCACAAATGCTGTGGTGACTACACAGCCACAGCAACCGCCACTGGTGCAGCAGCAACAGCAGCCCATTCCTCCAGGTGAAAATGGTCCTCTCGGCCATTTAGCATTTACAAGTAGGGGGAGCTCTTTATTGCTGATTTAACAACCGTGTGCCACTAATGTTCCTGTTTCAAACTAACATCCTTTCAGTTGCTAAATTTAATTGCTTTGTAAATATTGCTTACACTACCAGCATACCTTTCTTTTCTTTAATCTGGATATTCTGCCAAAGCAATTTTTTTCTTACATAAATCTTGATACAGTAGAACCCCGATTATCCGACACCCTATTAACCGATAGACGGATTATCCGACTATCTTTCTCTCACTCTTTTTCTTATTTTGCTACAGAAACATATGCAGTACTACTGTATGTTATGTTAGTACGTATTGTTTCTAGAGAGTGTTATTACAAGTTTCAAAACTTATCCAGTTTGGTCTACTGTTCGAGTTGCCGTACTGTACAACTTACTTACTTACTGGCTTTTAAGGAACCCGGAGGTTCATTGCCGCCCTCACATAAGCCCGCCATTGGTCCCTATCCTGAGCAAGATTAATCCAGTCTCTATCATCATATCCCACCTCCCTCAAATCCATTTTAATATTATTTTCCCATCTACATCTCGGCCTCCCCAAAGGTCTTTTCCCCTCTGGCCTCCCAACTAACACTCTATATGCATTTCTGGATTCGCCCATACGTGCTACATGTCCTGCCCATCTCAAACATCTGGATTTAATGTTCCTAATTATGTCAGGTGAAGGATACAATGTGTGCAGCTCTGCGTTGTGTAACTTTCTCCATTCTCCTGTAACTTCATCCCTCTTAGCCCCAAATATTTTACTAAGAACCTTATTCTCAAAAACCCTCAATCTCTGTTCCTCTCTCAAAGTTGTTGTTGTTGTTTTCTAATGCCAGGCGTTTGACAATAAAGTCATTTGACCTATTGCACTCCAATATTTTTCAAAGATATTATCATGACCAGCCACTGAAGCACAGATTTTGAGGTGTTCCGAATCCATTTCTTGGTTTGAGTTGCACAGTGGACAGTTAGGGGACTGATATATTCCAATTCTATGCAGGTGTTTGGCCAAACAATCATGGCCTGTTGTCAATCTAAATGCAGCTACAGACGATTTTCGTGGTACCGTAAATCGGGAATTAACTGTGGATTTTGATGCAGAGAGTTCCATTTTTTCCCTTGGGATTGTGTTATCAAATTTTATTTGTTGAAGTCTAAGTATGTAGATTTAATAAATCTTTTTACAGAGTAATACGTAGATTTGGTAACAGGTTTGTAAGTAGCAGTGCTGCCCTTCTTTGCTAAAGCATCCACATTCTCGTTTCCCAGGATTCCACAATGGGATGGTATCCATTGGAATACAATTCTTTTATTAAGTGATATTAATTGAGAGAGCATTTTAGTTATTTATGCTGTTTGAGATGAAGGTGTGTGTTTAGAGACTATTGATAGAATAGCTGCTTTGGAGTCTGACAATATAACTGCATTCCTAAATTTACTGATGTGGCATAGAAGATTCCTGAGACTTTCACTTATTGCAATGATTTCTCCATCAAAACTTGTTGTTCCATATCCAAGAGATCTATAAAGTAAGAAGAGACAGCACGTAACACCTGCACCGGCACCTTGTTCTCTGGAGATCAAGGATCCGTCAGTGTATAAATGAAGCCAGTTTTGTGGAGGGTATCTAATATTAATTGTCTTTAAAGACAATTGTTTTAGTATTTCAGTGTTTACTTCTGATTTCAGTATTTCTTCTGTTAAATTTAGATTATATTCTATATTTAATAGAGTTAAAGGGTTTGGTTTAATTTGTAGGTTTTCTTTTAAATTCGGGATATTGATTTTCTGTTTTAATTCTTGAACCATGGATATGAAACTTTTTTGAGTTTTGAATCTACCTCTCTCAAAGTGAGAGTCCAAGTTTCACAGCCATACAGAACAACTGGTAATATAACTGTTTTATAAATTCTAACTTTCAGATTTTTTGACAGACTAGATGACATAAGCTTCTCAACCGAATAATAACACGCATTTCCCATATTTATTCTGCGTTTAATTTCCTCCCGAGTGTCATTTATATTTGTTACTGTTGCTCCAAGATATTTGAATTTTTTAACTTCTATACGAAATGTATTCCATGAGTGTTAAAAGAAAACGTTTTGTAATAAGTATCGAAAAAAATTAAAGTAACTGAGTAATTTGGGTAAAGAGAAACTGTGGTTTATCTGGCTTCAGAATACGAGACTGATGTTACAGCTGTGCGCGATTTAATAAAAATCAAGGATAAAGTGTATAGAGTATGTAAATCTACAGCATGAGACCTCTAGCCCTACTATTCCTATCTTTCTGCTGACAGCCATTACAAGGAGTTTCCTTGCCCTTTAAAAGCACGTCGTTTACAACCGAACTTAAATTAGTGAATTTCTGATCCACTACCTAGCATGTTAAACATAAGACCACGGAGGAAATTACGTAACTTCAGCTCTTATTCACTTAATTTATGAAAATATTTTATGATACGGATTATCCGATTTTTTTGATTAACCATCCAGTCCATCCCCTTCGTTACCACGGATAATAGAGGTTCTACTGTACATAGTTGTTTGGTTTGGGTTTTTGTTACTGTGTCACTTTTAAATATTGAATAAAATTGTCTTTGTATCTTTCTTTCTCATTTTTTGCACACTCTGATTATTACTGCTCAAAAGTTTTGTAGAGTATTTTTCCCCACACAAGTTCATTCTCTTCAGTTAGAATTTCATTTTCATGAAACTATGTTAAAACAGATTATTCAAGATGTATACATATATGGTGATTGGTTGCCAAATATTTGATAAGTAATAATTAAGTCGTTAGTTCTTGTCAACTTGTTTCTGCCTGATTGTTATTTCATTGTCAACATACGCACCTACATGGTATAGATCTCGCAAGGAGGGAATACCAACGGAAGAAATGTGAATCAAACAATGCGATAAGGAAGAAAGGGTGACAGAAAAGGTCACGAGATAGCTTGAATGATCTTCAAGAGTACAGTCAGAAGAGAAATGACATCGATAGAATCAGTCTTGCGTTGTGATAGTTACATTACGACTTTAGTTTGTTCCATCTGTTTTTCTCTTCTTCAAATTTTTGTCAAGAGCATTTGCCACAAGTTTCACACATTGTTCATGTGTTGATGTTTTCTGCCTTTCTGGCCTTGAATCATCGTCTAAGCTGACACGAAAACGAGTAACCCAACGAGAAGCTGTAATACAGTCCACTAAGCTCACCACAGATCCACTCCTCTGTGCATTGCTGTGAGGTTTTGCCACATAAAGATTCGATCTTCAATTGTCACAGTACTCGAGACACATGTAGGCTTCATTTCTAGCTCTCATTACCTAAACACAGAGTATGCTATGGACGAAACGAACACAATCCTTCAACTGTAACTGGCGAATTTTTATTGGTGTTGCGTCATGCACTTTACAGTTCTGTCAATCTGTGCATTATTTATGAAATGACTCTCGTACATATGCGTTTTTAATTGTAAATTAAGAAGGAAACAATTGTGCAGGTCATCAAGGTCTGGCACCTCCACCAACAGCTGTTCCACCACCTAACCAGGCACTGCCACCACATTCGTATGGAAGCCAACAGATATATGTGACAACGCAGCCCCCTCCAACTTCAGGTGCTCAGCTGGTGCCGCAACCACCGCAGCCAGTGCCGGTCCCAGCTCAGCAGCCTGGCCAGGAACCACCTCAACCAGTGCCCATGCCTGCGCTGGCAGGTCAGCAGCAGCAGCCCCCACAACAGCCTCAGCAGCTCGGCAATATTGCTGCTCAACAACCGCAACCTGGACAACAGCTTCAGCAGCTGCCGCCACAAGGCTTTGTGGCTGGGCCTCCAGGCAGTCAGCCTGTTGCTATCTCGTACCCATATCAAGTAAGAAAACCCTTTTAGCACTAGAGACAAGCACATACGAGTAAACTATTTTGACTTTACCTGGCTCTCACCAGGAGGCTCAGGTTCGATTTCTGTACTGGAACCACACCCTGTCAGATTTTCTGATCTACCCTACCTGAAGGTAGGAGACCCTTGACGTAAAGGGATGATATTGGCTTATTTTTACCATTATCTTTTATATCTCACCAAACTATTTTACACTCATTGCTAAAACTCCAGTTGTGAACGAAATTCCTCCATGGAAATGTGTGATTCCAGAACATAGCATACAAATTCCAGGAAATCATTCCAAAAATGATCCTCCATACATTCTTAGGTTAGATTCCATGGAACTACTCTGCAGTACATATAAGGATCACCTTCAAATTTATACAGATGGATCTCTAAATCCTAATAATAGGACATCAGGAGCAGGGTATTGCATTCCAAAATATCAAGAAAGTTATTTCATACCATGTTCATCCTCCTCCAGTCTTGACACTGAATTGCTAGCTATTGATGCTGCTGCTCTTCAGTGTGTTACTCAAATTTCTGAAAAATCTATTTGCATACTTACCGACTCCAAGGAGGCTATATTTAATATAATTAAATATGTACCAAACCTATATGCACATAGAATTATTCGAATTCAGAAACAACAAAGTAAACTAAAAGAACTCCAAAAGGAAATAACATTTCAATGGATACCTAGTCATTGTGGTATACCTGGAAACGAGAAAGTCGATAATATTGCAAAACAGGCAACATATTTGCAACCAAGATCTCTTCAAGTGATAATTCTATTCAATGCTTTTGCTTTAGTAAAGTCTTATTTTACAAACCTATGGATCACCAACTGGCTCTCTTCTGACAAAGGAAAAATTTTACAGTCTGTACAAAAGAAACCAAATGACCTGGAAATTACAAAAACTTGCCCAGACATGTTCAAACATTTTTAACAAGAGCCAGAACAGGTCACATTGTCACACAATTGCACCTACACCGATTTCACATTTCTGATAATCCTACTTGTTTGTGGTGTAATAGTCATGATGAAGATCTGGAACACATTCTTCTATACTGTCCATCCATAAACCACAAAAGAAGTAAATTAAAATCATCAGTACCAGTTGCAGAAGACACAGCCCTGCAGTATATAATGACAACACCCCACCTCTGGCTACTAGCAACAGGCATCTATAATGAACACCAATCAAAATACCCCTCATTTCTCGTGAAAACAACAACTGAATAGACTACAGTGGACTATAGTGGACTTTATGTTGTCAGCAAACAGCTGGATACATTAAGAAGATTGATCTCACCAAACTGGCTTAGTGCAGCATATCTAACATTTTCCCACAGACTTATAATTGTCTTTGAAGTATAGCGTGGTGAGCCACAATTTCTAACTATTATTTAGCAAAAATATTAGTTTGAATAATATTATAATTTTAAAATTTAAAATGAGCGATTTTTCTAAATTAACTTAAATAAAAAACGTACATTTTGAAAGTACAAATTATGACTACAAAATGTGGAGGTTATTGCTGACATATGTGGAATTTTTTTTAAACACATTTAGTATTTTACTATTCATTTTGGGCATAAATAATAAATGATCTTCTGAAATTTTAGTGCCTTTACATTATTTTTAAACTAACTAATGAGAACTATCACATAATATATTCAAATAAAGAAAATTTAGAGAATTGAAGTCTGAAAAGGTTCCCAAAATGCTGGCTACATTTCCATGTTGGATAGTTGTTCCTATTCATTGTCGTAGATAATTGGTACAGCGAGAGTCTCCAGTAATAGGCACCAAACTTGTACAAATTTCGGAAACCAGGTCTTTTGCTTCTCTACAAATAAATACCTTTTTATGTAAAAGTTTATAAGGGCTGATTGAGAAAAGTATATTATAACAGTTCAATAGTTCATGTGTGTATGTTTAGTTAGCAGTCTGAATACTGGTTGGAATCTCATAAGTGACACCAATAAGGCATCACTCATTGAGCAACTAAGCCAGGAGATAATAGGGTAGGGTAGTCAGTTCCTTTCCCCCTCTCCATTGCATACATTGCTGACTAATAACACATACTTCTTCAGCTGAGCATAATATTTGCTTCATCACATTGAAACAGTTACTGAAACAAACTCACAACATAGCAGCTTATTTTGTGAGTGACATTTTATTATTTTTCATTAATAGTAATAATAATGATAATAATAATTATAATTATAATAATGATGATGATAATAATAATAATAATAATAATAATAATAATAATAATAATAATAAAAATAATAAACATTTTGTATAGGAGGTATTTAAACTAGTTACACTAAGCCTCACTGAGGATTTCGGTCACTGACAGCTACTGGAAAATATAAATACTTCCACTTGTCAAAATTCCTGAAACTTAGTTTTCTTTGAGCACTAGCTAAGTTATCTTGAGATACCATTACCAATGCTGTATAACGTGTGAATGACTACAGCTCTTGAGTTCACTTTTTTTTAGTGCTTTCTGGTAGGTATAGGGAAAGAAGTGTACCTGAGTTTATAGTGGTGCTCTGGTGTGGGTTCGATTCCCGCTTGGACTTATTAGCTGGTTGGGTTTTTTCCGAGATTTTCTCCAACTGTAAGGCGAATGTCAGGTAATCTATGGCGAATCCTCTGCCTTATCTCGTCAAATAACATCTCACTATCACTAATTACATCGTCATTAAATAACCTAATAGTTGATACAGCTTCGTTAAATAACCAACTAAAAAAATTACAGTGGTTTTGGTATTGTTCAGGATTTGATTTTTCCTGTATTTCAGTACATGCAGAATTCTGTGCCAGCTCCTGCCACATATCCAGCATTTGGGCGACCAGAACCCCAACAAGCTCCACAAGGGATTCATGCTCAAGTGCAGCAGCAGCAACAAGGGCCTCCAGTCCAGAATCAAGGCCCTCCTCTGCAGCAGGGCCCTCCTCTTCAGGCTCAAGGACATCCCCTGCAACACCAAGGTCAACCCTGGCAACAAGGCCTTCCTATCCAGGCTCAGGGCCCTTTACAGAGTCAGGGTCCTCCTTTACAGGGCCAGGGCCCTCAGGGACCTCCAATACAAGGACAGGCACCTCCAATGCAAGGACAGGGTCCTCCATTACAGCAGGGGCCGCCAATGCAAGGTCCTGGAATGCAGCAGCCAGGACCTCCTATGCAGAATCAGACCCCACCACAAGGACCACACTTGCAGCAAGGTCCTCCTTTCCAACAGCAGAATCAGGGCTCGCCATTGCAGAATCAGAATTCTCAGCTTCAGAATCAGGGGCCTCCCATGCAGAATCAAAATGCAGCAATACAGCTGAAGCAGGGGCAAGGACCACCACTCCAGCAGCAGCAAGGACCACCTCTGCAACAGCAACCCCCTCCACAGTTATTGCAGCAGCAGCCATCTCCTCAACAGCAACAACAGCCCCAGCAGCAGCAGCAACAGCAGCCACAACAGCAGTCACCACAACAACAGCAGCAACTGAGCAAACCTGGGCAGAAGCGACGGTTCACTGAGGAGAGGGAAGAGCCTCAAGAAGGATTCCAGGTGGGGACATGTTTTGCTTAGCACTGATGAGATTTTTTGATACAGGTTGAAATTCCCTGCTTGATTCTTCATGAAACGTTCCAAATTATTTTTCACTCTGTGATAATTCGAGAAGAATGTATGCAGTCTTTAATACTTCCATTGTGTGGTTCATTGTAATGCTTTCACAACATAACAGATATGGTACAAGCAAAATGCATATCCTTTTTGATACACAAGCTCTGGGTTGGCTCATTGTGGAGATGTTATTTGTAAGTTATACAGGACATCATTTTATTTTTACTTCAACTTTTATTGTACCTGGGTTTTTGAATGTACTTCACTCCCACCCCTTCTACTAACGAAGTTCCAACTGTCCTCCACACAGAACCAAGGCCGCAGTACTGAGTGACTATAGTACGTTTCAGAAATATGTTCGCTTTTCCCTTGATGAAAACTTCCAATATTGAATCATATTTTCGCACAGGTACTGTCGACTGTTTGCCTACGTCGCATCCTGATTTCCCCCACCTGCTTCTGCTCGCTCCACTGTAAAGACTAGTGGCTGGGCTGCTGGGCTTTCTTAGCTCTTTTCTGAAAACATTAATTTCTGTTAGGAATTAATTGGACGTCTGCGTAATATTATGCAACTATTTAAAATAACTTAAATAAAAGGGCCTCGTTAAGTAATTAACTATCACGTGATTCGTCCCCTTTCTACGATCCTGCGACATAACCACTTGGACGGACAGTAGATAGCATGTCTGAGTAATTTTATCTGTGCGGGTTGGGCAGAAATGAAGACTGAATTTACAGTACGTAAGGTATTCTTTTATAGAGTAGGTACAGAATTATTTCAACATGAGTTACTAAGTATGAAGGACGAAACTGGTAATTGGAATTAGATGCAATAGTCTATAGTGCGATAATAAGCACAAAAGATCTGAAGCCTATATCGAAATGAATGGCCACCATTTTAAAAAATGTATTTACATATCCATATTACGATTATTTTTCAATTTAACTTCATTCTCTATATTGTATGCTCATGTGCTGTAGACAGTATAATATACACTGCATAATGAATACGTTCGCATGGATAACTCAGTTCGTGAGTAAAAACACTTATTGTTAACACAGTACTGTATTTTGATTAAACAAAACTTAATGAAAATTATCAAACTCAAAATCGCGATATTTCCTACTTTACGTAAATGGATGAACTACTTTTCTTCCCTCCTATACCTAGTAAAGTGATATGTTTGTATTTTACGCCAGTACCATCGAACTCCAGTCGTGGAAGGAGGTAACAAACTGTGTTTCCGGGTCTCAATCATTAATCCAAAGGTATAGCCAGGTTAATATTAAAAAGTTAGTAAAAATAAAATGATGTCCCTGTATAACTTAATTCGAACTAATTTAGTATTGAAAGATAGCAATAATGTCTTTTGATTGAGAAGTACTTTTGTTTGAACTGTTTTTCTTGCTGTTGGACAATATGAGTTTGAATTATTCCTTCAGCAGCAATGAAAATAGTGTAAAGAAATCTTCTGTCTCACTCTGTTGTAGTGAAAACATAATTCTTTTAAGTATGTGCATTGGTAAAACGCAATATTTGTCTATGGAAGACTTTGCGTAGATTCTGAAAACATTTTATATTGCAAGAATATTAGAGGGAGGAAAGAAAAAGTGAGAATTTTTATTAACATAAGTTCTATGGGATTTTACACAAGATCACTGTCTTACAGTGTATTGTTTTGAAAGGTATGACAATTGATTCATAGCTAATTTTGTTGTTGTTGTTTTCTAATGCCAGGCGTTTGACAATAAAGTCATTTCACCTCTTGCACTCCAATATTTTTCAAAGATATTATCATGGCCAGCCACTGAAGCACAGATGTTGAGGTGTTCCGAATCCATTTCTTGGTTTGAGTTGCACAATGGGCAGTTAGGGGACTGATATATTCCAATTCTATGCAGGTGTTTGGCCAAACAATCATGGCCTGTTGCCAATCTAAATGCAGCTACAGACGATTTTCGTGGTAAATCGGGAATTAACTGTGGATTTTGATGCATTTTCATAGCTAATTTTGAGTAAGCAAGTCCCCCCCCCCCCAAGCTTAATATAAAGAATTTTCCAACTTCATTTATTTTCCTTACCTGCTTACTGAAGAATTGTCCTCTTCACAGATGCCAAAATTAAAAGAAAAAACACAAAATTTGTTGTTCTTTTGATACTCAGTGGACACTTTCTCAGAGGTGTCACATTTGACTTTTACTACACACTGTTAGATTGTTCGTGATTGTATTGAAATAGTATAGAAATTTTAAAAGGATGGAATGACAAGTTCAGTTCACAGCATATTTCCAAAACATTCAATAAGAGTTTATGATCCGTGATTTTGAAGTTAGTAAGATCTTGTTTTAAAAATAAAAGTTGAAGACAACATGTAGTATGCGGAAGACTTTTGCATAGGAAGTGTGACGAATTTGATTTTATTCTCACAAAATTTGAAAGTAAAACTGATCAAAATGTTATTTTGTGCCTCGATAATAAAAAACATAACACAACATCTTTAAGCACATAGGAAAGTATCTGAATTATTAATTTACTCCTGTAATTTACGTAAAATATATATCATGTAATTTACTTGGCTAACCCTGATGGTACCTAATAAGGAAGATAATAAAATGACAAGCAAATGAGAATGACTTAAACTTTCTTCCATTGGCTCTGCACCACACAATGATGAAAGTGATAAGTATTAATTTCCGTTTTAGATGTTTAATAATAATAATATTATTATTATTATTATGTTTCATATTATTATTGATTCATATTTTCGTAACTTTTATATATTTTTATGCTCGACCATGCCGAAATGTAGTAATTATACACCTGGTAGCAGTCCTTTATTGTATGTCATTAAAGTACACCTATTCATTAAAGTTCAGGTTTTCGATTATTCTCGGATATGCAATCAAAAGACAACAAGGGAAACGTCACGGAGGCTGGAAATCCAATACTGTCGCAGAAGGTTATGTTCTGTTACTATAATAATTAGCGTTAATTGTAAATAATATTCAAATGAATTCAATTTGTCATCTCGTTTTTCAATCCTAAATCAATTTCCAGGTTATATCAAAATTAGTTCATGTTATTCTCTAAATTATATCAAGGTCAATGACATTATTGTTCCTCGGAAAAAATCAATACTTTCGCGTCTGCGCACATCTCACAATTAACGAGCTATGCACAAGGTCACTTCCGATCTTCTGTCAGATGCGAATAAAATGAATACTTCTGAATAATTTCAAGTTAGAAATATGGTCGAGCATAAAAAGTCGTAATGAAACTTGCCTATAATGGTAATTAAGACGCTCGTATGAAAATTATGAAACTCGCTTGCACTCGTTTCATAAACAAACATACTCGCGTCTTAATTACTATCATTATAGGCTCGTTGCATAATGTACTATTATGGTATCAACTAAGTATAAAATAAAATTTAAAACCATATAGAGCTCATGGAATCCCGGCAACATACTTTGATAAACGCTGCTCTACTGTAATTCAGCAGTTGTCCAGACTGAATGAAGAGTGACATAGTGTGTACATACATTTTCGGAAATCGCAATCAGAGATAATAGTGGTAATCACTATTATAGTCTCCAATATTATAAACAGTAAGACCCGTAGAACAGCATAGGATAATGTTTTCAGAACATGTAATATGCTGCCGTGCCGCATGCTGAAGCTACTGTGATGGTCCGAGCAGACCTAAGAGGCGTGGCTATAAGCACTAGGGAGTTCTCAGCTCAGGCAGTGAGACACACATAGTACTTGCTGTTCAGTTAACCGTGCAGCATTCATGTTCCAGGCATTCCTAACTTTCGTTGTGCTCCCTGTGCAGGGCAATCGGACTTTGGCTCTAGGGCAAGGGCCACCTCCCTCCACAGGAGTTCAACATGCCAGACAGGGTGTGGGGTAAGTTGAAATATTGTGTGATGTATGTTTTGCGTAGTATATGAAAGTAACATATAAAACGAGATGAGACTGATTCATGAAGTCCGTGCTCGCATTGGGGCACCAGTTTTTTCTGTGCAGTGTCTTTCTTCCTCTTCCTCTAATGTTTCTTTGTATTCTCCTTCCAGGCTGCCTTTCTTTGTTACCCCAAGACTTTCTCCGCAGTTTGTTGCTACTTTCTTCCCTTTAAAGCTGTTATATTTAGTAATACAACTGTTTTGCTTAGTTTATTGCTATGCTCCTTTTTTTTTTTTTGTTTCTCTTTCTGTTAAGAGTAACTTGGATTCGGGCATGTGAGATCTGTTGTCAGGTCTCTTGGTCTTGTATATTACGTTAGTGACGTGTTTGTGGTAGGCATGGTTTGAGAGGAGAAGTTGATCATTTGCTTTGTTACAGTTCAGCGGACAACTCCGGTGCACGACGTATCACAGCTATAATACATTTGATATTGATATAGTGTCACAAGTCGTGAAACACTGTTCCAGATGCAGAGAAGAGTATCTCATAGTTTTTAAAAACCCTAAAATGTTGAGGTACTATTTGTATTATTTTTTTTTTCTTTCAGCAGGAAAGAGTGTTTTATATATAAATTACAAATAATCGTAATTAGGTACAAGTACACTTGGGAACATAAATACAAAATCATATTAGTTTGGATGAAATTCAAGTTGCTGTTGATACATTAATATTAATAACATTTTCACATGGGGGCTTTCAATTTGAAATGCCACTCAAAGTGTTCTTTGCTCTCTATTAGTAGCATTAGAAGTAATTCGTAGTTCACAAACTGTAATACTTTAATAAGCTATAACTACAGCCACTGTTAACAGAATGCTCATACATTATTATAACCACTTGCTGTTGTGAACAGAACTGTGTTAGCTGTTGAAAACAAATTCTGCAGACATCCAGTAATGCTGTTCTCATTTACTAGGCATGAAAATGGGGAAATGTACTAATAGTCACAAATTGTGCTTTGTAGAATTTGGTGGTGTCTATTGTTTATGTAGGTGTAATTTTTACTTTAAAATACACCGTATGTGATGCCTGGATCATAGTGGACTTTTTAAGTTAAAAATGTAAGTATAGAAAGGAAAAAAAAAAAAAATAGTTTAGACATAGAATGCCAGCTTTCTCTCATTCATTTAGCATATTTTTGGATAAGTGGATCTCTCAGATTGATTTACGTGCTTTCTCACGATATTAAGTTTGCTTTTCAAGGTTCTGCAAATTTCATATTTTATTAATGATATTAGTCACGTTTTCTGAAATATATTTCAGGACACTTATCTTTATTAGACCCCCCCCCCAAAAAAAACCTCTGGACCTCCAAATTAATTTTTTTATGGAAAAGAGAATCGAAAATATGGCTTCCTTTGGATGAAGAAATAAAGTCATTGGCTCCTTATAAAAGATTTATTGAAGGTTAAATGGACGGAGTTACGCAATAACAGACCAAGCGCCAAAAACCTGTTTCGAGATATTGGCCATTGAAGTAAGTCTGTTTTTTTATAAAACATTTTATGCAAAAAGTATTATAACATTCATACTATTACAAAAAAATAGCACAGATAATACCAAAAAGGGTTAACCGATTTTTAGTAAGAGACCAGTAGTTGAATTAATATTTCAAAGCAAAATAAATAAATTAATTTTATGCAATAAACTATTTTTTGCTTATAAATAGCAGCAAAATTCAGATATCACATTCTTGAATTTTTCCGAGTTAAATTAGCCTGCCATCAATAGATTTATGCAAATATCTCATTTTTTTTTCAAATTGTCAGTTGGTCTGTTATTGCATAATTCTGTCCAAATGTTCCTTTGCTCATAAATAAGGAAATAAAAACAAAATTCTATGTTCATGCCCACCACTACGCCATTCTCATTCTTTGCAACCATTGGTCATTAATTATGAGGCCTTCTGGTGAAAATGAACGAGAATGTGTCAATTTAGAACATTTCATTCGTCCACAGCCTTCTGAGTATAACAATGGTACCTGTTTATGAGATGCGCAAATCGAAACAAAATATCATTTAAGCCAGTGACTTCATTGTGAAATGATCGACATTGAAAATCAACCAACCAAATTGGTACCAATTAATGCTATTTATATAGGCCATCAGAATGGTAACATAGCTCGGATCACAGTTCTGTTTGTTATTTTCAAATAACTTGCAAAGTTTTTTTATAGCTCTGTATAATAATTTATTAGCATTCTTTGAATTAAATGCACATTAAATTGAATGTACTAAACTTTTTAACATTTTTAAAACTTTGAATTAATAAGATATGTAAGCACTTAAAAATTATAAATGCTAAGATAATAACTTTGAACTTGTAAATTCTGTTTTCAGGCAGTGTAAAGTAGTCATTCATAGTCGTTTGCAAACATAAAGAGCTCAGGAGCGAGTTGAAGCAGTCCCCATGGTGCGATAATACGTACACTTTTTTTTTTTTTTTGTTGAATGTATGTGGTTTCGCCCTCAGTGTTGAAGAGTTGATGCAGCTTAACCAGCAACAGCGCCAGCAGCACCAACAGGGTGGGCAACAGCAGCCATCGCCCCAGCAACAGCCCCAACAACAGCAGCAGCAGCAACAGCAGCAGCAGCCACAGGTGAATGCCGGAAACCAAGCGACATCCCAACAGCAACAGACTGGCGGTCGAAGCACCGAGCGCGACAAGCAACTCATGCCTCCGCCCCCCCCACCTCCATCCTCCACAGGTTGGTAATCCCCTCCAGCACCCCGCCCACCAGCCCCTTGTCTCAGTTTCCAGCTCTCCACCACTCGGATCGGTACTGTTCAAAATGTCTTCATTGTTAGTCGTAGTTACAAATAACTGTCTCTAGGTTCTCCCAAAGATTTGCAACCTTTCCATGCCGAGCAACCCAGCAGAGTTCTACAAGGTAATTGTCTCTGTTTGCACTAAAAACTTCATTATCTTCTGTATTTCATACTGTGGAGCTGGTAAATGCGTGCTCGATCACGGTTTTTGGTCTGTGGTCCAAAACTTTAAAATGAATACTGGAATTGTAATGGAGTTTTTGAGGCAAACATGAAATTAGATGATATAAGCTGAATAGACTAACACACTGTGCTTTGATGCAGATGTAAGAGCCTCTGAAAAGAGGAGAATGCGATGCAGGCTGCCGATCGGTGACGATGTAACTTAGTTCTTATTGCACATGGTTCCTTTCAGTAGTAGTTTTTCTACTTTGTAGTTAGGCTAAGAAGTAATCTCAACTGTGCGAGTATTTTTTTTTTTTTCCAAAAAACAATACGATAAAGAAAAACAGATCTACAAATTGTTGTACAGGTAAGGAGACATTAATGAAGTTAGTTTTCCAGAAACCAGTTAATGCTGAGTCAGAAGAATTAAAAAAGTGGATGAATTTTGTTTATTTTTTTCATTTGTAATTTATTTAGACATTGTCTGGTTGAAGCAGAGGTACATGAGGTAAGCAGATGTAGTGACGTTGTTGAGTGTTGTTAACTGTCTTACCACTGCACAGAATATCCAACTACATAAATATATTTACAACCACTTGTACTTGTCTGTTAGGTATGCCAGGTGATGTGCAAGATATTTGTTACAATTTTTAAAAACTTTATAAGGTTCATAGTGTAAGTCGCAAGTTGAAGACCACTTGTCAGGTCAAACCTGATTGAGGTTGTAGTAACCTGAATAAAACTACATTAAAAAGTGTCCTATGCAAGACAAGATGTAAAAATAACACATGCTTTCTCATTATATGATTCACATATTTTGCAAGAGTTTAGCACACATTGCCAATGAAATTCTCGTTTATAGTTTCTTTTCTTGAACTATCATACTAAAGGCTTATATGAAATTATTTACTATACACCCATATATGAAATAATATTTATTCCACCAGCTTGCATCGGTTGTGATGGCCTTTCACATTTCTGTGTACAGTGCCGTTACTCCTTTGGATACATACTCTTACTTACTTACTTGCTTTTAAGGAACCTGGAAGTTCATTGCCGCCCTCACATAAGCCCGCCATTGGTCCCTATCCTGAGCAAGATTAATCCATTCTCTATCATCATATCCCACCTCCCTCAAATCCATTTTAATATTATCTTCCCATCTACGTCTCGGCCTCCCTAAAGGTCTTTTTCCCCTCTGGCCTCCCAACTAACACTCTATATGCATTTCTGGATTTGCCCATACTTGCTACATGCCCTGCCCATCTCAGACGTCTGGATTTAATGTTCCTAATTATGTCAGGTGAAGAATACAATGCGTGCAGTTCTGTGTTATGTTAACTTTCTCCATTCTCCTGTAACTTCATCCCTCTTAGCTCCAAATATTTTCCTAAGCACCTTATACTCAAACACCCTTAATCTGTTCCTCTCTCAAAGTGAGAGTCGAAGTTTCAGAACCATACAGAACAACCAGTAATATAACTGTTTTATAAATTCTAACTTTCAGATTTTTCAGATACATACTCTGCTTGCGTTTTTTTCTTATCACCCGGCAATTTCATATAAATGACCCTGATCATTTTTCTAACATTTTTCTCACCTCTGTTTCACCTTCTTTTTCTACTTACTCCTTCCCTTTCCCATTTTTCCATCTTATTCTTACTAATCTCATTGAACTAAACACTCACTTCTCTCAATTCCTTATTAATTGTTCCTAACATTGTTTACATTAAGTTGAATTCTTCCATAGTTGTCATCCTATTTATCCACTTGAATCACTAATGTTCTCTGATCACTTATTCCAACTAATCTAATCTGTATATTTTCCGACTAACTATAATCGCGTCACTGTTTTATTTCTGGTATGACCCTCCTTCTTTGCTTATGCCTTAGGAAGTAAAGGCTCTATATAGTCTAGGTAGGTAGTATCGTTAGCTATTTTTGTTCTTTCGTTGTCGAGCTACCAGACGAATCTATTTGCTGCACCGTTAAACATTATCATGTCGTAGCTCCTATGATAATAAATAAAACGCACTATAATTCAGCAAATAATTGAGCGGCAAATAACGTCCTCGTGTAGTTTCTGCAAACGCCAACGAAAGAGTCAAAATGGTGGGTGATTATATTAAATATTTATCGAACCTTAGGAAGTGCATAACGTCATCAGCAGCGAATCACAAGACACACACGTTTAAATGTAGCTGACCTGCAACGTGATTGGCTGCCGGAAATAAGACGGATGGGACTATAGTTTCTACACTTTAATTACATTTCGACTCCCA
The DNA here is from genome assembly GCF_040183065.1 of Periplaneta americana. NCBI lineage: Eukaryota > Metazoa > Arthropoda > Insecta > Blattodea > Blattidae > Periplaneta > Periplaneta americana. The sequence continues at coordinate 21,733,709 of NC_091127.1, read as the reverse complement.
CTCTCTTTATTATATTTGGATTACTACTTACTTATCATCACTCCCTGGCTATTACTTGTATCTTTCTTATCATTTTTTACTATTATTCCCGTGCCTTACCATCTTTTCAGTCACCATCACCATTTTCACTTTATCATTTTCCTATGTTTTGTCACTCATGCACCAATCTCTTAAGTTATATATAACTTTTCTGTCCCTTACTTCTTCCCATTGACTTACCTCTATTTGGTGTTGCTAACATTACTTCGTCCCTTCCACTTCTTGCAGAATCTTGACTTCTTATCTCAGTTTTCTTTCTTCTCTCGATCCCCTTTGTAAGTGCTGACCCATATTTATCCTTTCTGCTGCTTTCACTGAACACTTTTTGCTGTTCTCGGCTTCTCTATGCCATCCTTCGGTTCTTCCCTGTCTATACTGTTTTCGCTGTAAGAAAAATCCTAATGTAAACATAAGCACGTTGCTGTCATACCCGTGATTGGCTCCCAGTCGAAACATTTACACGACGCAGGAAAATATAGTCCGTATTTGGCAACCATAATCTTGTATTATATTTGAAAATAAAAAATTGAATTCTAGTTGTTAAATATGATGAAACATATAACTTCACTCATATGTAAAACGCTATGTAGAAGAAAAGCTACTTTTATATTTTGTTATGTACTATGAACGCAGATGAATACCAACAGTAATACCGAGGTAGTCTGTTCTTGTAACAAGCTGGCGTCACTTGAGCTCGTAGTTGTTCACGTAAGCTCATGGTACTGAAGTATGGCTTCTGCATCCTCGGTGTGTATGGTTATTAAACATAAGAGTGGAAACTTTCTCAAAAGTGGAGAAAAACAAATAGTCTTAAATGTATATAATAAGTTAAGTGAGTTTTAATTACAATAATAAATAAAGTAAATGTTTCCTAAGCAAACGAATACACAGTAGTGAGGTTAGGCCTACTTGACGAGTAACGGGAAATGTTTAACATGAAACAGAATGTACAACAGTAGGCAGGAACATGTACTGAGAATCTATGGCGCCAAACAGCGGCCAATGAAGCCTCACTTCAGTCACGTGCTATTGTTTACATTAGGATTTTTCTTACAGCGAAAAGATTATACATGATGCTGTCATCATTATTTTAGTGCAGTACACCCATATAAGATTATTAACTTTAGTTTTCTGTAGTGTATACACAAGGCATTTTTATTACACAGTTTTATAAAATGTGTGTTATTAATTTCGCACAAATTGACTTATAATATCTATTCATATATTGTAATGATTTCTATTTTATATATATATTTTTTCATTAAAATATCTTATTGGTCTGTAATGAATTCGTTCTTTCTTGTCAAATAACCAGCAGAAGTGTAAAATCGGACTATTGAAGGGGAAGATTTAAAATTAAATTGCTTCTGTGGACATTTACCACACATAATAAGGGGAAGTAGTGACTGCTTAGTTTCTTAGAAGTATTGAGTCTTTGTTTATCTACACTTCGCATGTTTTATTAGTATTTTTTTTTTATTCAATGCGGTTTAAAACTTAAAATTAATAAAATTACTATTGTCACATCATACTGCTTCAGGTTGTCATGGCAAAAGTGTGCATTCATACTGAAATAAACAGTATCGTAGTATATGCTTCATCACTTGGCATTTCTACTGTTCTGCAGAAAACTAAGAGATTATTATTATTATTATTATTATTATTATTATTATTATTATATTTAAAATATTGCATATTTCCTTATACATGTTAATGATCTCTTAGTAACACTGTATAAAATGGATTCATGTGTGACTTTCACTGTGAGAAGCAAGCTGAGGTGTGTGTGAGGTGTGGAGTGGTTAGTGGAATACAGTCTGCTGTCGTGTGTTGGTGGTATTGGCACGAACTGGGATGCTGGCTCCTGGTTCTGCGCTATCCTTTTTACAGTGCATGTGACAACATACTTTAATTTGTTTCACGTTTGCTTTTGCAATAATTTGATTTTAATGACATTAGAGGTAAATAAGATCTTCATAAAACCTTTCTCTTGTTTATAGGAAACTACAGGGAGGCCTCGTATGTTGCATCTGTTTGGGAAGTTATTGTTGCATTTGTCTTCTTACTAATCAAATCACACACTAGTAGCTGTGGTACATTGAGAGGTAGCTGAAGTAATGGAATTGCACTGCACAATAGATCTTAGGCATAGGCATATAAAATGTAGTGAACAGTATACTCATACCCATCAGCCTGAAGCAATTAGATTCTAGCTTTTACGAAATTTGACCGTCTTGTATTCACATTCTGTTAAAATGGGTAAATTATTTGAATTTGTCTCGTAAAATTATTTTTAATTTGTAATTGATTTTCTATAACTAAAAGAATTCATATTATTACATTATTACGATGTATCGAAGTACATATGATACTTCCATGCAGAAATTGTGCATCATCATTTGATGAAGGATGGGTGGAACGGAGAAAAATTCTCTCTGGCACCGGAATTTGAACCCGGATTTTCAGCTCTACGTGCTGACGCTCTATCCACTAAGCCACACTGGATTCCCATTCCAATGCCGGATTGAATCCTCTCAGTTTAAGTTCCACCTCTTAGGTTCCCTCTTCTGCATGGAAATATTTCTTTTTTTTTAGTAGGTTATTTTACGACGCTTTATCAACATCTTGGTTATTTAGCGTCTGAATGAGATGAAGGTGAAAATGCCAGTGAAATGAGTCCGGGGTCGAGCACCGAAAGTTACCCAGCATTTGCTCATATTGGGTTGAGGGAAAACCCCAGAAAAAACCTCAACCAGGTAACTTGCCCCGACCGGGAATCGAACCCGGGCCACCTGGTTTCGCGGCCAGACGCACTAGCCGTTACTCCACAGGTGTGGACTGCATGGAAATATCATGTGTACTTCGGTACATCATAATAATATGATATGCGAAAAATAATCACTTAGTGATTTAAGACGGTGCTTATTCCATCGGATCCCGGCCACTTAGTCACTCGTAATGAGTGCACCTCTGCACATAATGTGTTGGACATTGTGCCACTGTCATACATCTATGTCGTAGTGCATGAGGGTTGGCCACTAGAGGGAACCTAAGAGGTGGAACTTAAACTGAGAGGATTCAATGCGGCATCAGAATGGGAATCCGGTGTGGCTTAGCGGATAGAGCATCAGCACGTAGAGCTGAAAACCCGGAGAGAATTTTTCTCCGTTCCACCCATCCTTCATCATAAAAGAATTCAATTTTTACAAAAATTGAAAACTTTTAAATATGTGAAGTCAGCATAATGAAGAGTCATGTAACATTGAAATGTTTACAAAATTTTCATGAATTTGGATGGAGATAAATTCATAAATTTTAATTTGTTCTTGTAGACAAGCAACATTGTCATTGACATTTATTTTAGTTTGCTTTCCTTTTAGATACAAGAGACTTTCTGTACTGTGAAATAGATACTAAAGAGTAGTTTCAGATTCTGTTAAATTGCTATAACAATGTTTTCTCTTCTGTACTCTTGTCTTTCACGTATCTGTTATCTTTGTCTGCTTAAAGGACAGGTAGATGTATCTGGAAAGGGGAGGCAGAGGAGGGAAAACATTCGAGCTAAGATGTTTCTGTCCTGCATTGTACTTAAAAATGCTTCGAAGGGTTTGTGAGGTGTTTTAATTTCATGTTACTCCTTTCCCTAGATTAGCAACACCTGTATGTATTTTCATATAAATAGTTTAACAGTATCTGAGAACATAGTTACAAGTAATTTCAATAAGCAGCATGTAAAGTAGAATAATTCTCGAAAATGCAAGTCACAGTGTTAGGAACACTGCTTGATGAGCTGATAGCATTGTCGAATGAAGTAGATCAGTGGTTGCCAAACACCACGAGATTGTGACGTAATAGAAATGCAACCCGCACACCACTATCGCAGGGAGAGGGGTAGAGTGGGTATCTCCTCAAGTAATGCAGTGAATGCAAAGACTGACTGTGACCAAAAAACAAAAACAATATAATATTCTTCTATTTATTAATTACGTACACACACTTTCTTCTGTGTTAACTTTTTATCCTCCTATTCATTATTTTTGTATTATTAATAAAATAAAATATATTTTCTTATTTATCATAAAAAGAATGTGTAGGCCTACTTTACATCAGCAGATATTTGAAATTACGAAGTTGTATGTAAATTACACTACATACTTCAGAAAAACATCGAAGTACAGATGTGGACAAATTATTAGCAAAATTGAAGATTTTTATTCTATATTTTTACAAAATATGATTCTTCAATTTAGACTACAGTAGACATTTTTGCGTATTTCCAAATTATTAGCAAAATTGAAGATTTGTATTGTATATTTTTAGAAAATTTAACTCTTCAATTTGGACTACATTTGATATTTTTGCATATTTACAAATTATTATCAAAACTGAAGGTTTTTATTATATATTTTTACAAAATTCGATTCTTCAATTTGGAATACAGTTGACATTTTGGATTTTTTAAATTATTAGCAAAGCTGAAGATTTTTATTTTATAGTTTTACAAAATTTGACTCTTCAATTTAGACTGCAGTTGACATTTTTGCTAATTTACAAATTATTAACAAAATTGAAGATTTTTATTATATATTTTTACAAACTTTAACTCTTCAATTTAAACTACAGTTGACATTTTTGCATATTTCTGTCTATTGTAATGATAGAAATATGCAAAATTGTCAACTGTAGTCTAAATTGAAAAATCAAATTTTGTAAACAGAATTATCATAAAAATCGTCAATTTTGTTAATAATTTGTCCACGTCTGTATTTTACCCCGATTAAGACATAGAAGCCGATTCTTTTTATTGTTCGTTTATTAATGAAATATTCAACTTACAGGTAAGGGCGTGGTAGTCTTCATAACAAGAAGAATAATGATAACGTACATTGTTCTTTTATACTTCATTTAAAATTTTACAACAAATTAAGTATCTCATATTTTTGCCATCTGCACAAAAGAGATACTTTTCCTCCCATGCTCCTTAAAATTAAGTTTTTACATATTATCTGTTTTGGAAAAGACATTGAAACATATTATCCAACACACTTGTAACATTACATGTGTAGCCTACGTCCGCTGCTGATAAATGTCTTGTCTTATATCGAAGTTAAGGCTGTAAACAGAGGCTTGGGGTATGATGCCATGGTTACGCTTGAGTGGAGGCAGGGGCATGTGTCGTGACACAGCTTTTGGCGATCACTGAAGTAGATAGTGGATGCATGCAGGCGTGGGGTTGTTCAAACGTTCAAAATATGCTTGGTGTATCAAACCCTCTGTATATCGGAGCACGAACTCAGTAGAATTTTGTAGTGATTTGCTTGTTAATAATATGTAAAGCGTTTTTCAATTTTATTGACAGAATATGTGATAAAATATTGAATAATAGGATACTCATAAAATAATATCTACTTTGCAGAAATTTGACCACATAGAAAGTAGAAATAATTCATGCATGTTTTGTTAAACGGGTGCTTTGCAAAACAAGCTAATACAATAGCTAATGTGTTCATCTCTGTTTATTATTTTATAATATGTCTCCTGTGTCTCCTTTCCTATCTTCTCTTGGAACTTGTTGCGTTGTTCTTTTGTGACTCACTGTTATTCTCTGATTCCCTCCCTCCACTCTTTAATATGTGTTGATGTTTCAGGTACATACAGAATTACATGTTAATATAATGATCATTCAGCCCGAAGATTAAGAACCCATTGTCTAATACGGGACTTGAGTGGATATTTCATGAAGCATTAAAAATGTATACTTATAAAAGTCTGCACTCTTATAGTTTAACAGCCTAGGATTATTGACAAGTTATCATTCAAATTTTATTTGTTTAAATAGGAATACAGATAAGCTTGTTTCACCAGAGTTTGCATATGACGAGCATGTATGTATTATGCATGGAATATGTTTGGGTTATAAATGCTTTGCTAATGCTGCCAGCATATGAGTCCAGTTGGTGCCAAATACAGAACTGCTTGTGAGTAATGTTAAAGATTGAGTATACGAGCCTTCCTGGTTTTTTTCAGAAACGAACTTTTGATGGCCAGGTATAAAAATTTCAGAGTAATCTTTTAACTTGAACGTACTTGGTGTGAGTGATTTTCAGCGTCTGCAAGTGCTGTTGGAGGATCCAGCAGTTAGTGACTTCTGCTTTGTAGCTTTATTTTCACAGCTGAGTGCAGTGCCGCTATCACTTATATTACGTTGATCGAAATAAGAAATAATGAGTGTAATGAATCCTTCATTTGAATTTTCATCTGTGTTCTGCTGAATAGTATTTGAATGAAGCAGTCATTCAATTTGAATGAAGCACTCATTCATTCATTATTCTTTTTGCTAGTATTTGTAATTCTCATACAACTTTCTTTATTTCTTTTTTGTTTTTCTTCTTTACACGTACCTCAATTTAACACATCAATCATCCTTCTATCACGTAACCTGATTTCATTCCTCAAAAAACTCCTACACGTATGCATGGTGGATCCTCTGCCAATACCTGAAGCAGGTGACAAGAGGCCAGGCGACCAGGAGATGAATGTCAAGAGGCTTAAAGGAGGACCAGGTGGGTGCAATCATCCATGAGAATTAATCATCAGTAGGGGGAGGATGTTAATGATCTAAAAATCTACTTAAAATGATCATTAAAATGTCCTTGAACTAATGGAAAAAATGACATAAAATTAAAACAAAATGACATTTAAATATCAGAGGTCTGCATCGGACGTTTTCGCTCGAGCGCCAAGTAGTTCATAGCATAATCCGATAGGTAGCGCACATGCATGATCGGTAAAATTGTCGCGAGCGATAAATCCTCGAACAGTATAAGCCGAGCGTTAGACATTCGTTCTTGTTACAGTGATGAACTGTGTGGTAACATCATAGATGTTTATCATTTCAAAACTTTGCAGTGTTTAACTAACCTCTCCATAGTACTACAGAACTTCCTTTAAAATGTAATATAAATGTTGTAGGTAATTGTTTTGTTTTTTTTTTTGTTTGTTTTTTTTTTTTTTTTTTTTTTTTCCAAACAGGAGTGATTTTGTTTTTGCCACATCTGGTAGATGTTATTGTATGTAAATGTAATTATTATAAACGTAGAACACAATCACGATAATGCAAGAACCATATCAAGTTTTCTAGTAATAATAATAATAATAATCTCTAATAATTAGTGTATCAATCTTTTTCGTCTGTAACAGTTGTGCAGCATGATTATTCGTTTTATTATATTTTCTGTGACATTATCTCTGTACTAATATTGTTATTAATCTACTGCTATATCAGTAATACTTTGTAAAACGTTTCTGCATTGTTGCAGTATATAAGCGGAACACTATGTATGGACCTATCATATTATATATGTGGTAAATCAAATATTAAATAATTATTAATTAGCAATAATAACTGTATATCGAAGTTTTTCATACTGTTTTATTTATTACTTCATGTTACTGTTTTGGTACGTTCCATTAAACATTTGTCATGAACGCAGAAAATAAAGTCTTATTTTTACCGTGTGAGCAAAACATATGTGTCTCTTATCTGTCGCCTTCCATACAGGATAAGACATGTCGATGAGATGACCTTGTACTGTGCTTCTATTTATTACAAGTGTATCACGACTAATCTTATCTCACTCGAGGGTGCGACATTCGACTGAGTTCAAGCGAGCGATTTAACTCCAATGCAGCACTCTGTTAAATATTATCCACCATACTCGCACCACAACTTCTTAAAAATTAGTCACCTTGTTTCAATGACTACCCTGCAGACCTTGGATAATGGAAGCAACTTCCTGGAATTTAACTAAGATAAAGGAAAAGAACATGCAACAAAATGAAAGTTTTAAGGAAAAACTATAGATTTTAATGAGGGTTTACAATGTGTTTCAATCAGGGGTGGTCCATGTCAGTGCCTTCATTCTCTGTCTCCTCCTCCTTCCGCGCTACACTTTTGTTACCGGATCTTCCAAATGAGGGAGTGTGAATGACAAAACAAATTGTGGGCGCAGTGTGCATTCTTGCAATCTCTGTGTTAAAAATACTGTCTATCTACTACAGTAGACATCCCTTCCGAACCACGTCTTGTCCAAGACATGGTGAAAGTTTCCCCCCCTTCCAAACATAAATTCTAAAGACACCCTCGTACAGACAAAAGAACAGTAGAGGTCAAAGTCCTCACTTAAACTAAGCTGCTGCCAAGCATTTTAATATTACTTCTGCTGTGTGAAGTGAAGCCTTCAGTGGAATGAGAAATGGACTTTAGAGTCTGTTCCAAACTATAAAACTCAAACTTCACTGTTATTCAGTTATTCAGTAGGTAATTACTACTGACCTATTTGGTTAGAAAATGATTTAACAGACCTGTCAGTAAAGAAGAAAGTAAAATGCATTCCAAATGTTCTAAAAGTTCTTCATAGTATTAAAAATGACCAAAAAAAATGCCGAAAAAATATAGAAATGACGTATTAATTCAAAAACATAAAAAAATGCAATGTAAGAAATTATTTTTTACGTTGATATTAACATGGAAAGGATTTCTATATTAATAGGCATCGTCCTAATGTGAAAAATAAGACGACTTTTCATCAACATCCACCCCCTAGTCATCAGTAAATTACACATTTTCACATGACACACATTCAGAGCAATTAAATTCGCTACAATATTACATTCCTGTCTTTTTCCAAGTCACAACAAAATTCCCAGTGGTAGAGTTATTTAGCTTTTTACTTTAAGGATTTAAATAACACAGTGGTTTCAACCTCCATCTGTAAACCTGTTGATGTTCACTGCTGTAGAGTAATGGTTTGCATGTGTGACTGTGAAACTAGCAGGCCCGGGTTCAGATCCTGGTTGAGACAGGTTACGTGTTTGAGGTTTTTTCCGGAGTTTTCCCTCAATCTATTAAGAACAAAATGCTGGATAATATTTTTGGAAATACACTGTCTTTACCATTTCACTCATCACTTTATTTTACGTAAGAAGAAATTCATTAAGTTTTAGCTACTTTCGATAAATTGCCTTTTTCCCCCCAAATAAAGACCTATACATAGAGGTGTTTGTTTTTGTTGACATGCGATAAAAACAAAAGTCTCTTTTCATATATTTGTTTGAAATATCTTTGCGTATTTCGGGCATTATAACCTTTTGGATGTAAATTCAATTCGCGAAATAAAGCGAATTTTTTTAATAACGCGAAATATTGACACATTAATTATTAAATAACACTCAATTCGCGAATTTTAATGCTCAGCCATTTTTCACGCGAATTTTAGTGTCTTTTTCAATAATATGATGACGAGCGCTTTAATGGCATGGCGTTATCTGGTGTTGTCATGTGCTCATGTGTTGCCAAGCAATAACTAAAGCCGTAATGTCACAGCTTCACAATGCGAACATGTGCTAACCGAAAACGTATCTTTTGTACTTATATTCTGTGGAACCAGCATATGTCTCTATTGATCATGCTTGGGTGGTGGTATAGCAATAGTAGCAGTGGATAGCAGTAGTAGCAATGGTGTAGCTGTGGTATAGCAATAGTAGCAGTTGTATAGCAGTATTAGCAGTGGTAGTCGTGGTATAGGAGTAGTAGAAGCAGTATAGTATAGTATAGTAGCAGTGGTGTAGTAGTAGTAGTAGTAGTAGTAGTAGTAGCAGTGAAATCATTTAATGAGAAAGCAAAGACATCAATTTCCTTTAGTTAATAATAATAATAATAATAATAATAATAATAATAATAATAATAATTATTATTATTATTATTATTATTATCATTATTATTATTATTATTATTATTATTATTATTATTATTATTATTATTATTATTATTAGGTAAGGTAATAACTGCCTCCCATTGGAGGTAGCCCAGAAGGACTCAGTATACTCTCCTACATGAATTTTGCAATATTAAATGTTTACATAAATTTTGTAGAAAGAAAATTAAAATAAACATATATGAATAGAAAGTGAATAAAAAAAATTAAACAGAGTAAATATGATGACTCAGAATTTGGCAAGAGCATTTCAAAACTGAAGTTATGATGTCAGCAGTAAGTGTTTGTGGTAGTTCAAAAGTCTTCCTGAAGCGTTCAAAGAACTTGGGAATCACACCACGAGCTCCAATAAGACCAATCACCTCAATGTCTTCAAGCTGGTATTTTGCTTTGAAGTAATCAACTGTTGGCAGATAAATGTTGATCTTTTCTTGATTGACATCCTCCGGCTGGCTACTCCCTGTTTCAATCCTTATGGTAGGATCAATTATATATCCTTTCTTGGTAGTCTGGGAATACGCTAGTCAATACGTCTAGAGGAGCCATTAGTAGCAAGGCAAAAAACTTCCTCTTCTACTGTCCAACACTTTTTTCTTAAAGCAGTTGCAATTAAGGATCGAACATGATGGTGTCTGGCATTTCGGAGGAGTAAACCTCTGTTACACTGACCTTGGACTTGGGCAAGGGTTTCAGTCTCCGGGCAGCCATGTCTGCACCGGAATCCGTCCAAAGAGCGACCAGGTACTCCTCTAACTGCTGCTAAATTGGCATTCATTTTGAGGCAGGTTACCCATTGAGATGTAGATAGTCCAGACTTATTAAAAATCCAGGCGTTGGCTTTAGGTACTTGGCTGTACAATTCTACACCTCTGCCTCTTCCAGGCATTACTTTCCATGATTCGAATTCTGCATTTCTTAATTTCCTAGTCACAGATTTACGAAGTTCAACTGGACAAGGGAGACTTGGATGTTGACAGGAAGAATTAAGTTCAGACATCAAAGGTTGCATACTATTTACATAAGGATTTTCATTTAAAATTAAAGTGATGCAGATGTTGCAGTGTTGCAAGAACGCTTCCCATGATGCTCTGACTAGTCCCAAACCTCTGTAGTTTTTGCTTGCATATAACATACTAGTAGGTGTATCAGATGGCAACATAAGCATTTGTTTAACAGAACTACGGATTAACTTATCAATATCTTCTAAGAATGTTCCTGGTAACTGATGGATAGGAGCCATTTGTAATGGGTAGATCAATTTAGGCCATATATACTGGTTAACAATGTTGAGCTTTTGATCTGGACGGAGCATGGAGGTGGATACTAAATTTTCCAAATCATTTTTCAGACTTAACTTAAATCCCTCCCGATGAAATGTTATTTCCTCATTGAATGATACACCCAAATATCTTGTAGTTTCATCTTGTTTGATACCTCTTATGGAGCAATCTTCATAAAGAATCAGATCCTCTTCACGTAACTTTCCTTTTACAATATTAATGGAAGTTGATTTATTTGGATTAATGTGTAATCCAATGCCTTCTAAAAGCTCCTTCACCATTAATACTAGGTCCTGAGCAGCTGACATATCTTTCCCTGTGACTACTAAATCATCAGCAAAGGCAGCCATGTTAGATTGTCTAAATTCTCAGAAACCTCAAAACCAAATTTATCACTGACTTGTTTCTCCGTAAGTTCTTTTAGAATAAAATCTATTGACATATTAAAAATTAATGGGGATAAAGGTGATCCTTGGAAAACTCCTTTCTGCAATACAATTGTATCAGATATCTGATTGGAACTGTGAATCCGAGTAAAGTTCCCCACTACTAAAGATTGAACTAATTCTCGTAAAGATACTGGAATAGGTAGGGATTTCAGACAGTTAGTTACGTGTTCAAATCCAATAGAATCAAAGGCCTGTCGCACATCCAACATAACTATTGAGACATCCTTCTTCTCCTTCTTAGCTTTCTTGAGGCACCCATTATACTGGCAGAGTTAAGGCCATAGGGTCTTCTCTTACACTCTACCAGGTCACAAAGTATACAAGCAGTTAAAATTTAACAAAAAGTTAAAGAACAGAATACTAACATATTACAAAAAAATAATAATAATAGCATAATAAAATCGACACTAAACAACATGAAAATAATACCATAATAGAAAAAAGAAAGTAAAATACATTGGAATATAGCAAAAGCAACTCATTTAGTACAAATGGTTAATATGGAAAACGTAAGGAAGAATATAACAAAATAGAATGTAATAAAATAATAATAAAAAGGAAAAAAAAAAAAATTAATAAAATTCACAATAAAATGCTATGATAATAAATTCATGATGATAAAGAGAACAAAAAGGGGAAAGGAAGGAAAAGAAATACATAACCTATATTTTTACAAAACTATCGCAGAGAAAAGGGCTTATAACTGAAAGGAATCTGAATTGAAAAAGTGCAATTTTAATTTATTTTTAAAACTAGACAATGTTCGACAGTCTCTGACATGTTGTGGTAGAGAGTTACAGAGATGAGCTGCAGAGACTGTGAAAGATGAAGAGTAGAAGGATCATGTTGTTTTGTGCAGGATTCAGCATAGAAGAAGGAGAGGAGGGTGAGAGAGAGAGGGAAAGAGAAGAAGTGGATGGGAACAACCACTCGACAGGCACAAGTGGCGGAAACCCTAGAGGAGGAAGTGGTGACTTCCAGCAGCGTGGTCCCACCGGCCGTGACCGCCCATCCTTCAATCACTACTCTTCGAAGCCGCAGCTGTACAATGCAAATCTGCCGTTCCATATGCATGGCATCAACATGTATCCACCGCCCCCACCTCCTCCTCCACCCAATTCTCAGCAGCAACAGGGGCTACTGCAGCCCCCACCCCCACCTCCACCTCCACCTCAGCACCACCAGTATCCCTACTACGCACCACAGGGGCAGTACCAGTACAGCCCTTACTGGATGATGCCGCAGTAGGCGTTCGTGGCATTGCTCAATCTCGTTACTTAATGCAGGCCCGCAGTCTGGCAAACGAATCTGTGACCCTTACTGTTCATTTAGTCTCGTCCCTCCTTTTGCTTTTTACGTATACAGTACTTGGTCAAATTTCGCACTAGATACTAAATGCTAAGATGATTGATCAAATAATAATTACTAACATGTACGTACATGATGAGTGTCAAAAGTAGTAAGAAATGCTTAAGCTACAGTTTGGCTACAACGATCTTCGTCGAACGTACATCGCTGACTATTGAAATCACCAGCGGTCATCGTCAGAGAGTGGTTTCTTTACCGGCGAACTTCGTAGGTGGATAGTAAATGTGTTTTATATAGTTGACCATGTCTGATCAGCTGATAAGTGGATGACAATATGATAACGTTATAATATAAGTTTTGCCTTGAAAAACAAGTACGGATCTTTAAAATAGTTAATGTCATGTTTAGAAATAGATATACAGAGGGGTCTTTTAATTAATTGATATTAAGACATCTTGAAAATGAACCCACCAATTATAAGGATTATTTCAGACTTTCTCCCGAACAATTTCATTTTATTTTAAGTTCAATTGAAAAGATATTGTAAAATTACCCACAAAATTTATTCACAAACCAATAAGCCCAGCTGAAAGATAAGCACAACTTTAAGGTAAAACCGAATGATATCAACACTTTATTTTTCTTTTTACAATGTTATTTTTTTCATTTAGGAAATAATGTTACAAATAAAAAAAATAATGTGAGAACGAGGTTGTTGCACTTCTCCCTTTGCTCGGAATTCCACTTCACTTACTATTTCACACTGAAACTTTTGCTTCAGTAGCTAAATCTGCCGCATCGTGTGTGTGTCCTTCAATTATGAATCACTTTACTCAGTTGTATGGACAGTTCTGGTTGTTACAAAATATAGATTTTTTATTGTTTACGTTGGTTCTTCTTTTTGGTTCAGGGATTTATGTTTACTCAATATCTCGTCTTCATTAGTGGAGAAATTGCAGAAAGATTCCTGTTTTACCGCCATTATGGTATGTATGATGTATAAATCACGTTATTAAATGATTTAATTCATCACCTACTGTAATTTTACAATTGGTTTCTCGGCGATGATCGCCAGGTTTTTGCCTCCAAGGCAAATGCCGACGATGTTCGTCGAGCCCAGCGACATTTGTTGACGTTCATCGCCATAAAGAAACCATGCACATTCAAATCAACGGGACAGAATCCCAGCAAAGATCGCCGTAGCCAAACCGTAGCTTTAAATGATAAATCTTTATTTTAGTAGCTAAATTACAAGGCCATACGTTTCCTGATTGTCTCACGTAACTGGCTTCTCCTATGGCATTATTTGCCTGCTGGTAAATCGTAACTTGCTTTTGTGATTAAGTGTATGAGTATGTACTTGTTATTAGCAGTGGATGCTCGAAAACATGACTGCCTGTAAACACAGCTCGCATCTTTGGAAACCTGGTATTTTTCTTACTGTGAAATGTTGAGTATGTCTAAACATTTGAAGCAGTTTGAACTCAATCATAATTCCCTCGTGTTTCGAAGATTGGTCTGTAATTGAGTGTCAGTTTAACCTACTTTTTCTCAGTTTGAGTCGACGGCAATTCGGAAGGCGGTTGTCTGCTAGCGTTTGCGTCGAAAGAGACAGATAGAGAGAGCAAGGCAGCGTACAACATTGCCACATCGTACTTCACGAGCACATACAATACAAATAGCGCAGGAGAGAATTTAAATTATCAAAAGACAATAATGACCTTAGCCGTTGATTACTGTAAGCATGACACCAAACAAACTCTCTTTCCTTCACTAACAATATTCTTTGCACGGTTCTCAATCCCACACCACATGCTTCTGCAGTCGTTTCTTGCATGTTGGCAACGTTGCTGCCAGCACCAAGATGGCCGGCAGCGTTCTCCTCAACATTTTAAAAATAATTATACACCTTAAACACTATTTTCCATGCCTGCTTGTGTAATACTTGTCTTTTTACAGTCTCTTCTTCCATTTATTTACCTTACATACACACAGTAAATGTTAGTTTTACTTATTCAATGTATTGAAACACTCGCGCGTGAACAAACGAACTCGGAAAGTGCTTGTTATAGACTGATTCTGGTTGGTTCTACTGTACAAGCTTGTGACGTCACATACCAGAAATGCTATGGCGCATGTAGAAGCTAACCGCCTGCTGAAATGCTGTCTAGTCTAAGAAACGCCGTTTTTTCTCCCTCTATGTAGTCTAATACAAAATTACTACTTCAAAGAAATTTTTCCATTAATTGGTGTGTTGGTTTACCAGGAATAGAAGAATTGGGGAGCTTCTTATAGGATTTCCTGTAAAATTTCTCCACAAAGATGGTTTAATATATACATCACAAAAAAGTGCAGTATTTCACATGCAACACTGCACTGATACAATTACAACTGAGTGTATTAATTGGCTACTGCAACTAGGAGTGACATCTGTCTTGAATGTTAGGAGCACAGAGAGGCCTCGACCATCAACACATTTCCTCAGATTCAGTGAAAAACTAAAAAATAAAGAACCACTTCTTGTGGGTCCCCCCCCCCCCAACCCACACACACATTACATGTATTTGGCATTACATGGTTGAGTGTTACCTCATTTTTCTGAGTCACCAACCTAAAGCATGAATATCTTCCATAATCACGTGCCTGTTCTTCATAGCCTGCTTTATTTTTTTGTTCCATGATCATAGTATATTGTCCTGCCATCCCGTGATATACACAGTGTTCTGGGTGTACTTGGAGAGGACTGAAGGGATAATTATTTTTGTCAATGATTAAGACTAGACGATACTAAATAAATCATTCGAAAATTACTTTGTGTTGCCGATGTGTAGTAACATAGTACTTTTAAACCTACATAAGACTGACGTCCTTCCAGATTTTGTGTAGTGGCGCATAATTTGATTTGATTCTTGTAAGTGTTAATTTGCAATAGAGTTTATTGTAGCTCATGTTTTAAGAAGTGTCCATTCTTCAGTAAGCATTGTTTGGTGGCACTGAAAGAACTGTAAAAAATGAAACAAAAAACAATTAAAAACTACATTATTTCTAGTAAAGATTGTGTAATAAATAAAAAAAATGTCATTACAAAGCAGATGCTGAGATTGAATTTGTTGACTCAGCAGTGGTTGACTTTCTCATTCAATTACAGTAGAACTTGGTTATAACGACATCCAAGGGACCTTAAAAATTATGTTGTTATAAACGAGTATCGCAGTAACCGAGATTCACATTATCAATCTAGTGAGGTGGAAAATGAAAAATAACAAACTTAATTAGACTTATTTTAGATTTATGTATTGACTTTTAAGCTTACAATAAACATAATAAAATACACATATGCCTATAATTATAAATACAGTATTCTGTATTAAAACAGTTTGTTCAGTACTCACCAAACTACTTTACTTAGAAGTGAAGTAATCAGTCATTTTACTCTGTTGTCTTCTACTTGCCCAATACACACTTTCTAGGGCTAAATTACGTTCTATGTTCATAATTTCAGTTGCAATTTCACTGCTCCCTTCCCTAGCTTCATAGAACATGGTCATAATTCTAATGACTTCTAAAGCGTCACTCACTTCTTTTAGTGGCCATACTGCATTAAAATGCGTGCACTTAATGAAAACTTCCTGTCGAAACTGATCTAATACCACATGAATTCGGGCAGGTTACAATGGGGTGGGGAATCCGCCTACATTCCAGAGGTCTATGACAGAAGGAGACTGTAAAGAATTTGTCAGGGTGAGATTTCAACAAAATATTTCTTAAAATACTTTGGTTCTTAGAAAATCTTATTCCAAACCGAAGTTGAAAATGACGTTATATGCGAGGTAGACGCATATGCATTTGTTGTATTAAGCAAGGTAGAAAAGCATATGTCTTATGGGGAATTAATAGGGACCACAGAATATTTGACGTTATAGGTGTGGTGTCGCATAAAACGAGGTCGCTATAACCAAGTTCTACTGTATATTGATATAACTAAGCGAACTAGCTGGAGGAGTGGCTGGTGAATTACTTACTCACTGCATCAATTCTGTAACAGATACATTACTTACAGTTACAGCTGGCAGAAAACCAGAAATTTAATATTCCGTGATATTTTAATTTTATTGGTTATTTTACACGACTCTATATCAACTATGAGGTTATTTAGTGTAGATGGGATTGGTGATAGCGAGATGAGGCAGAAGATTCGCCATGGATTGCCTGACATTTGCCTTACAGTTGGGGAAAACCTCGGGGAAAAACCCAATCAGGTAATCAGCCGAAGTGGGAATTGAACCCATGCCAGGGCACAACACCAGATCGGCAGGCAAGCGCCTTAGCCAACTGAGCTAAGCCAGTGGCTTTCTGTGATATTACCTACTTGATATTTAACTGGTTGCCATTTTTGTTGTGGTTTTAAATGGACTGTTAACATCTTATTCATCAAAGTGAATTTTCAAATTATGTAGTTTTTAAACAGAAATAATTATTATCGAAGCACTTTTCTTGTATTTTTAATACATAAAATTACTTTGTTAATTTACCATTGGTATTCACTGCATTGATCCCTGCATTACTACAAAACTGAGTAGGTACATTAACGACTGTATAACCAAAGCCACCATTTTTGGCATGTGAAATAAGCAATGGGCACGTTAAGAGGGAGTATCTTATCTTTGCCGGTGTGTGGGTGAGAAAGCTGACAACTGTGATTGGCTGATTGCTGACGTGACTTCTGTTTAGGAGGTGGTACCATTCTCAGCTGCACTGGCAACAAATGGTCACTGACTGGGCATTGTACTCAAGGACACTTGCCAAAAATACTGGCGCTGGCTGTGATGGCTGTTACATTAAAATTTGCTTGTTGTATTTATGATTTTTATTATGGAGGTAGTTGAAAATTTTAAGCTTAAGGGAGTACATTTACAGAAAAGATTGAGGAACACTGGTATATAGCATTCAGCAACCTTTCTTTGCCTATCCAAACAACATATATCTTCTACAAATAAAAATTTGCCATGGCTATATAGAATTTCCTATTTAATTAATAGTCAAGGTTTGTTTGATTTCGAACTATGAGACAACAGATGTTAGTTATAAAAGTGCTATTTTTTTTATTTATTATTAATAGAAAATAGGAAGAAAGATCATAACTGTAGCATATGAGTTTTGAAACTGTTTTCAATAAGAACATTCATATGAATATGAGTATGGGTCCCCTTTTGAACGGTTGTGAAACTATGGCTGTTTGATTCTAAAAAATATAGCTGTGCTTTCATTATTCTAAATAACTTTCAGAGACTGACAGCCAGAAAACTTAGTTAATGTTCACAGATACTGTTTATCTCGCGTCAATTTCTTTATGACTGTCCTTTATGCTTCACTTATAAACGCTACAAAGTGAGCTGATATGGAAAGTTTGAAAAACCTTTGTAGATGCATTTCAATCTGGAATTTTTCTATTCGAAAAGTCATTGAGTAGTAATGTAGTTTTCAACACAAAAGTCATAAAGAAACACCAAATCGTTATATTCAGCATTTTAGAATTTTAATTTGCTTGTAAGGAGAAGCATGATCTTTCGATAAAGATCACAGCAGGAAATTATTAGTAATACGTGATACATAATAGTGCCTTTATTTCTACAAGTTAGGGAACATTACTTTAAACATTTAGATTTGAACTCGTGTTCATATGAATATGAACTTTACCCAAACGGCTTCAAAGATCATATTGTAAATTATGACTTACTTACATTATTTTCCCTGTATGTGTCAGGAAATAGCCAGTTCACTTCCCAATTGTACTGTATCATGGCCAACCTTAAGATGTCAGATTGAACTATAGTTTGTACCAATGTCTCTCTCTGATAATGCACATAGAACATAAGCAATTGATCAGGAACTCCGGCAATACTGCTTGTCAGTTCATAACAATAGTAAAGAGGAGGCCTGGGAGAAAACAGACATTTTTGCTGGGGACAGATTCGTTTGCCAAACAGAATTCTTTTGTTAGGAATTCTATCTAATGTAATTTTCCATTTGCTTCATTCCTTTATGTTGGAGAATCCCTCCACCTGACACTGTTTGATGGGCTTGTGTGAGTCTGGACAATTTTTGAAGATCTGATCGATCATAGATGTGTGAGATGCATGCAATATAACAAAATAATTCTGTAGCTTCGTTGAGGGCCACTGTAAAAAGCTGAATTATATTTTCACATTTACTGTATTGAAATCAGTTGGAAATGTTTATTTCCACTCTATCCAAAAGACTGAATGAAAAGTACAATATTTTTGTGCATATAAGTCACGCTTAAAATAAAATCATTATCATTTTTTAAGAATCCAGCCCAAAGAGCAATTAGTGCTTTATTAGGAGTTGCAATAGATGTCGTGTCAATACCAAATAAGTACATATCATTACAGAATTCTGAGTTGTTTTCATAATCGTGAAGTAACCATTTAACGTCTTATTACTAGAATACCTATCGACACCTGTTTACTGTATATTTTTTGTTTGTATTTGTAGTTTTATTTTAGAATACTCTTTGTAGATATCACATTCCTCTAGTCTGCATTGTAATCTTCAATATTGAAAATGTTCTTGAGGAACAGGAATGCATATCCAGTCATTTCTCATTCCATTTCTTCACTATTGTCTCAGTTTGAGCTATTGCATACTTACATTGTAGTTATGAAGTGATTGTGTATAATAGATTGTCCTTTTCCAGCAGAACTTCAGTGTTTTCTTTGAATTACTGTAATTGTGTGAATAAGTGTGAAAACATGATTTTTATCTAATGCCAGACAGTTGGCAATATGAAACAATTTGTCCTCTTGCAGTAAAATATTTCTCAATTATGGTTCCCTAGTTAATAGAAATTGACATTTTAATGGAGGGTTCTTGGTCCATTTCGTCATTCAGTTCGCGTAATGGATCTAACAAACTGCAAATATCAGTTTTTTTTGTGGATACATTGTCATGACCTGTCAGTCTGAAAACTGCTACCCCTGATTGACTTGGTATGTGTAGTTTTGTCCTTACACATTGATTTAATGAATCTTTTAACTGAATGAATAGATTATTTTTTCCTTAGATCTGTGAATAGATCGTTGAATTACCGTGATACTGTAAACAGTGGCGGCTCGTACCCAGTAAATAAGGTGAAGACCAAAATAATTCTAGGTAATTTCATAGATTCGATGAGTAGAGTGACATCATTGGTGATGGCGTGAACATATTTGTAAGCTATATTGGAATATTGGATTCTATTTTAAATTATTTTATCTTTCTTCTGCAGAATGAGAGAACGTAGTCTCCAAAACATTACACACCAAATTGTTTACCTAATGGATTCATGTTTTCATCGTACTAATATACTTGCTACCACAAAGTATGTATAAACTAAAACTGAAGTCGTTGGTTAGCTCAAATGCGCGATTTACAATGTAGTTTCGAATTTCACGCCAACTTTCTTCATTAAAAAGTAGGCTACTACTTAAGACATTTTAAAATCTACACAAAACATAATATTCATGAAATGCTAATGTTAAGAAATACTGAAATATATGTGTAAATTTAAACAGTATTTAATTTCTTTATACATTTTATGCTTTCTTATTTAGTTACAAAATATTACAGTTTGTGAGCCTGGTCCTGTGTTTGTATGACCAAAGATTCTGTTTTTCAAGAAGGAGAAAGCACATGAATGTCGCTTCAGGAGACCATAATAGCTTCACAAAAAGAATTGGCAATTTGTAGTAAGCAAGTCGTTGTCATGACAACCGGGTTTGTTTACTGAAGCATTCACACCTCTTACCAGCGAATAGGGATTATATAGACTGGACACTAAGCGAATTTTCCTGTGTTTTATTTCTCTGTGCGCCGGCGTTTAGTTCCACTTTCAAGCGCTAGAGGTTAGTGTAATCGAGCACACGCTAAGATGATAATTGAGAATAGAGTTGAGACTCATGATCCAAACATCGCCTACCTTATTGCATAATCCAATAACGCTTTGCTTCAAATAAATTCAAGTTAACAGCTTTTCCTTAATTCTCAGTGACAAATTAGTTGTAATATTTTTTTTATTTTATATATAATAAATTATATTATAAAATAATATAATACATTATAAAATTATGTATCAAATTCGTTTAATATTTGTATACCATATAATATAGGTATATGGTTTTACTTTTCATAGGAGTTTTGTTTTTCCATTTTCAGTGCTATCAAATCATTGTATATTTTAATTGTTGATGGGGTCACGTCTCAACTCTCATTATATAGGAACTCTATAGCAGGGGCGAATGCTACTCACGAAAGTTAGGCTTGCTCTTTTATTCATAGGGGAAGATAGGAGGATATAATAATTCATAATTAATAAAAATAATCAGACCCACATAAATAATTTATTTTATAATTATGAAATCATTATGAGTCATGGATCATATTCGCTTATCAGATGTAGAAGTTCGATATGATATAACAAACATGGCCAACAAAACAGTTTATTTAGTTTTTTTCGACCCTGCCAACCAATGCACATTGTTGTATTGAGCTGCATTGAACGAGCGCACATATTCTCTATAATGTCTGTCTTTTCTTGAATAGTCCTTCGGGAAAATGGATTTAATAATAAGGTTTCAATAACACACAATTCCGAACTCGTTGCAATACTTCAAATTAATGTTTACAAATTAATAATACATGCAGCAGCTAACACATGCATTCTGCTCATACAATTACATTGCACTCGCAAATCACAGCACATTCCCGCTGTCAATACTGCTCTGTGTAACGTTAAATAGTCGTTGGTGTAGCTCTTGGACCAGAGCTTCGAACAACACATAACAGAAGCATGTGCGCCCAGGACGAACTAAGGAGGAAGGCACTTGCGCGCGCATCATATTCTCGCTATTTCTACGTCTTTCCTGTAGCTCGGAGAAACGAGCAAGTGTTGCCAATACTTGCTGTGTGCAACCAGCGGATGGTATTACGCCTATACAGTATTCCAAAAATCAAAATAAATTTTAATGTACGTAATCCCATTTTGAGAAATACACATTCTACGAAAATATTGGGCTTGCGCAGCAAGCATAGCATGCCCTGAGAAATCGTCTACACATTACAATTAATGACGGGTTTATTATTTCATCGGTCCAATTTATTTGAGTACATAATGTACCTAGATGTATTAATTATATGTGTTATATTTCCGCTGTGTCAACTGCTAGCTGGTGTGATGTCAGTGCCAACTCCTGGGAGAAAGCAGAATCTCATGCTCAAACTGGTTTGAAGGTCATTGAAATCAGTCCTGCTACATCAAAGGTATCGACGCGAAGTGTCATACTATATAATTATCTATACGCTGCTCTTACCAGCTGGTTTTTGCTAATCATGTGGCCTGACTGGTGATGAAGCCGTGCAAGATAGATTAGTGAGGAATGCCTTTTTTAAATTTATTGATAAAATATAATTTATTAAAACACAGAAAAAGAGGTGAAGGCGGCCTTCATCTACTTCACTTGCATAACCACCACTGACTGCGAAAGACGTATCTCATGCTTATATTAGGAAAGAACCTTCTTAATGAGGTAGTTGACCGACTTTGATGAAGGTAGATTCAAAACATGAAATGTGTTTTCAAATTTATTTACACTATTCCAAACAGTTCAAAGAAAACTTGTTTTGATTAGCAAGCCACCATTATTTCCTTTCGTTAAACCAGTTATGTTACTGATTCACTATTTTTTGGGGGCTTTACACTCGTTATTGTATTATTTAAGTTGTTCTCTAAAATGGATACAAATGTCCTTTAATTCGAGAGTATTTGCTATCAATATTGTGTATCATCCAATTTTTTAAATGAAAATATGTGACTTATATGTCAGAAAATATGGTATTTTGTAAACTTTGCGAAGACTTCACAGCCCACACATTTGTGAAGTCTGGAATAAAAGATGTCAAGATGGTGGTTGCTCCAAGTCTTTGCTTGCTGATGTATTGTGTTCGCCCATGTAGTAGTAGCAGCTGTGGAGTTCCAATGTAAAAACTACTTATGTACTGACAATCCTTTGAGAAGTGGAAGCAATGTTGCCAAGCAGTGTGAACATTTTAGTAGTTTCAGCTTCAGGCTACATTCGGTTGTTCTGGTGATAATGGTTATATTTGTCCTTTGTTTATTGTTGCTTTTTTAGGCCGGGTGCACACAGAACCAGACACGACGCGGCGAGGCAAGACGCTACCATAAACTGGGGTAAAGAGGATCACATGTGGTAAAGTGGATCATATGTGTATTGTTAGATAAGTCAGCGCCATATGGATCACACATGCAAAGAAAACTATTTTTAGTGGCACTTATAGAAGAAAGGTTTTCTTTTCATGTGTGATCCATGTGGCGCTGCCTTATCTAGGCAATACACATATGATCCACTTTACCACATGTGATCCTCTTTACCCCAGTTTACGGTACGTTTTGCTTTACAACGCCTCCCGACAACTGATTTGCTGGCTGTGTGTTTAGAAAACTGCCTGGGCTAGAAAATGGCGTCAATGAAAGAGGACTGTCTATATGAGAAATTCCATTGTAGTTTTGGTTATTATTTCCTAAGGATGCCTAATACGCCTAAAAATCTATAGAATTGAAAGAATCTTAAAATTAAATACTACTAACGTAGTGCACAAACGTCATTTTGTATGTTTATGACTACTTCACGACTCACAATAAAGAAAAATAGTGTATTAAATCAATAATGAATGATAGTATACTGGGTGTTCATTTCAAAGTGTGTCATGACGTCACTGTTGATGAGTCAGCGATTTGAAGCGAGTTTCAGCTCTTGTGTCAGAGAAGTTGCCTATTAATCAAGGCATTCAATCTGAACTTGAGAACGTGTGCGGTATAACTTGAACGTCGTAGCAACAGATGGCAGTCTGTACCGTCTGTGAGCTACCATAACCTCTTTTGAACTGTGTTTTGCGCAGCCAAGTTGTACACAGGGTATTTGTTATCAGTTACGTACGGCAACATTCCACAATACAAATCAAATGCTCCGAGTCCATATTGACCGTCGAAATCAATGTCAACAAATATGTAAGTAATCGTCTTAACCCTCTCCCCATATCCCGACAGTAAGAAAAAACTCACCTCAGTACATGTTTCGAAACAGTTCACATTCCTGCCACTACCGGCGTTACCGTACGTATCGGTAAGTACTCTTCTGAATGAACGCCGTACTTGCTAGGCAACTTCTCTGGCAGATAAGTAATACACCTCTGCGGAAGTGTAGGAAGATTGAATTCTCTAGGCTCATCGACTAGCCACATGACGGCATACAGCGAGCCATGACACATTTTGAACTGAACACCCAGTAGAGCAGAGAAGTAGGCCTACTACAAATTATTATTATCATCGACATTATTATTCACCTGGTGCTTTCATCTCATTTGCAATTTCTCACATATTTTTAGAACCACATTATTATCGTGATATTGTTAAAAAGATTTTATAGAACATATATTTCCTGTATTAAAACAACTAATTTATCCGCATCGAGCTCCATTATGAATAATGTGCACTACACAACAACAACAGTGTCTGTAGATAGTGAAGGCAATCAATCATAGCCACTACTAACGCATGCGCAGTGCACTGCAGCTATCAGACAGTCTCCTCGCGGCAAACTTCAAGCAGTCATTCGATGTTGATTCTATGTGCACCACATGATAAGAAATCAATGGGAGAGAAGTACCACGAGACAAAATGTCGTGTCGTGTCGCGTCCGATTGTGTGTGCACCCGGCCTTAGTTTTTAAAGTAATGATATATACTGTTTTTCCATTCATAAATAATATTGCAAATTTTTTCTTGTGATGTGAGATAGTAACTTTACTACTGTTGATTATCAGTTTTCAAAATGGCCTACACTGTAATTGCAGTCCTTTCCCAAACCGCACCCGACAGTAATACTGTACCTTCATCAGCGCTGTATGAATTTGTTAGAATGCAACTTGCTTGCCACTTAAATAAAGTGAATGAAATTTCAATCAAAATGGGACAAGTGTGACTTATTGCATGGGAAAATATAATACTTATATATTTTAGTAAAGAAAAAGTGTATGTTCAAAGGTGAATGTGTTAAAATGTAAATTGTTACTGTTTTCGCAGTATGTATTCATATTTTGTAAATAATTGTAGGATCATGGCTGAAGTATTGGTGCGGTTAGAACACCAAGTTTTATCTTGCCAGATAACTTGATATTTTTAAATAAATAGTAAAATCTCTCATGGCTGCAGTCAAGGCGGTTTGAGTAACCGCTTATGCTGCCTGCAGTTCTCGCATCTCCATATAGAGTACAAATTATTATTAATGGCGTTGCTTTTCAAGGTTTGTGTCAAGAGAAACCAGGATTCATTAGAATATGAATTAAGACTTTGTATTGCTTTGCAAAGTAACAGCCTATGGCAGACCTCCCATGTGAAGGAATTTATTTCGATCACCGATACAGAGAGATTTTACTATTATTAATGAATATAATGCTGAAGATGTAAGAATATGATGTGTTGTGTGTACAGTTTAAAAGTAAAAAGGAAAATTATTCTGATACTGCAAACTAAAAAGTTATATATTTTGGGGCTTACCAATAAGGAAAAGCTGGGAAGGTGAATATACTGAGACAGATGGGTCAAGGCAAGAGTTTATTTGGAAGAACCAGAAGTTTGCGACTTCCACTCACAACTGCCATTTGCATTAGGAATCATGTTTTGGTATGTACAAAATGTAAATTATATTTCGCTTCTCATCCTTTACTTGCTGCAGCTGTTCCATGCTCATTGCATTGCAGGTCAGCACTGTACACGGTAAATAACATAGGACTTTCCATTCTCTTCACAATTGTAATAAAAGTTATTTTAGTTTTTTTCATTTCTGTCCACTTTATGGGAAGTTTTACTAGACACATCAGGACAAAGCTGAATTATGATTTACAGCATACGAGTATATACTTATTATAAGACCTCATAATTTCCTTCAAGAAATGCATTATAAATACAAATAAAATGCTATTTGTTTGCTCTATTACAATAGACGCTTCTCCTTATGTGTAGAATATTATTTCTGGAATTTGGCCGTCCTCCACTGAAGTCCCATTGTTGTTTCCTGCAGCATATGAGAACTGGAAGGTGACCTTACCGCCACTAGGACAGTCTAGTGTTACTTTGCGAAGACCTTTGGTTCCATAGTGTGAATCAGGACCCTAGAAATGTAGAAGGACATCTATAGTTTACAAAGCTCTTACTCTTGGGATATTATATTATGGCCCGGTTTCTTTAACCTTTGTTAAATTATAACAATGTGTTATTCCATTTTAACTGTAAACTTAACAGTTGAAGCATTTCTTCAACTACTATTAGTAGTAACAGGCTGTTAAAACCTATGTTAATTTAACTGCCCAATTTCATGCAGTTAAATCAATCTGTTAGCATAGAAGTATCCAATATGGCTGGTGCGTTAGATGCTGAACTTATATATCTGGATTATTTAGAAAATGATATCCATGAATACATAAACAGAGCGGATGATTTCTGTGATTTGACAGACCAGAAGTTCATACAAAGGTATAGGCTATTTTCTGCCAAGCCTCACTTTTCGCTTTCAACTTACTCGTAGATCCGTTTGTTTGTTTATTCTCATTAATTGGTTTATACTGAGAAATAATTTCCAGCAGAAGGTTTCTTTCGAACGAAGAGAAATTAGTCCCACGATTTCTATTTGTTCCAGTGTTTTCCATTTCATAACAGCAATACCAATACGCCGCTCCACGCTATTGTGATACAGACGAGGAAAGAAGCAGAAATCAAACCTGAGAGAATAGAAAGACTTCTATCCTCTCTGAATCAAACAACAGAAACAAGCGAGAATCGCAATTGTCAGAGTTCAGAAAATAGAAGTGAGTCTATACTTGGTTATAGGTTATGGTTAAACTCTAGAATCTCTGGTCCTAACAGAGAGTTAACAAACAGAATGTTAAAATGTGAAATGTAAAGTGGAGGAAACGCAATATTTTTAACAGCAATTCATACTTTTAACTTCCAGTTAATTGACGCTATGTTAGGTGCATTTTAACAAAGGTTGAAGAAACCGGGCCTATGAAATTTACGAAAATGTGATCTCAGTTGACTAGTTTCGTCTCACTATTTCATAACTGTATACACCTTGCTTTGCAATGCCTTAAAGAAATCTTGTTCGCTCTTTAATTATTACAAGTAATACATTATGTTGTAAATTCTTCCCAAGACTTGCGATTTTAACCCCTTCAGTCCTGAATTTATATAAAAAAAAATGAAAAAAAAAAACTGGTCACATAATCATTCTGGGGATCCAAAATTCCCAAATCAAGTCTTTTTTTTTTAATTGGGTTTTTTACGACGCTGTATCAACATCTAGGTTATTAAGCATCTGAATGATATGAAGGTGATAATGCCGGTGAAATGAGTCCGGGGTTCAGCACCGAAAGTTACTCAGCATTTGCACGTATTGGGTTGAGGGAAAACCCCGGAAAAAACCTCAACCAGGTAACTTGCCCCGACTGGGATTCGAACCCGGGCCACCTGGTTTTGCGGCCAGACGCGCTGACCATTACTCCACAGGTGTGGACCCAAATCAAGTCTTCACAGAAAATCAAAATTTGGGGTTAATTTTGACCCCTGGGGTCCTAAAATTTTATTTTTAATTCAGGTATAGAAATGTTTAAAAAATAATATTCTCTATTTCTATCACATCGAATTTTTTCAAAATATTTAAAAGTATCGAAGACATTCCAAAAAAGAAAAAAAAAAGAAACAATGTACACTATAATGTAGATTAGGCCTGAAGGGGTTAAAGTAGATCAAGATTCAGTAGCCTGGTTCCTAACATGCCTTTTTATGTGCTGTAAAGCAATAATATGAAAATCACGGATTTTTTTCCTTTGCAAAATACTGTGTTTATTTTTTTCACCTCATTTAAAGTCATAACCCCCGGTCTAATAGTAAGAATTGTAACCACTTCACCAAGGGCAACTCGTGGATTAAATCTTTTGTTCCAAATTTTATGAGAAATTCCTAGTACAAGGTATCTGGACATCTATAATCTTTTCGCTGTAAGAAAAATCCTAATGTAAACAACAGCACGTGACTGAAGTGAGGCTTAATTGGCCGTTGTTTGGCGCCATAGATTCTCAGTACGTGTTCTCACCTATTGTTGTACATTCTGTTTCATGTTAAACATTTTCCGTTACTCGTGAAATAGGTCTAACCTCACTACTATGCATTCGTTTGCTTAGGAAACATTTATTTTATAATTATTGTAATTAAATTATTTTTAAGTCTTATGTCTTCACAATGGACAGTTGAGGATCCAAAAGCCATACTTCAGTACCACGTGCTTACGTGAACAACTACGAGCTCAAGTGACGCTAGCTTGTTACAAGAACAGACTACCTCGGTATTACTGTTGGTATTCATCCGCGTTCATAGTACATAACAAAATATAAAAGTAGCTTTTCTTTTACATAGTGTTTTACATATGAGTAAAGTTAAATGTTTCATTGTATTTAACAACTAGAATTCAATGTTTTATTTTCAAATAATACAAGATTGTGGTTTCCAAATACGAACTATATTTTCCTGCGTCATGTGAGTGTTTCGACTGGGAGCCAATCACGGGTATGACAGCAACGTGCTTAGGTTTACATTAGGATTTTTGTTACAGCGAAAACAGTATAAATATAAATTTTCTTTTAGGATTATGGAAATTCTCACTCATGTTTTTGAAAATAATCACATACTAGTTCCAGACATGTCACTTTGGGAAAAGGCAAACTGTTCTGGGCTTACAGTTGATAAGTGATTGATCCAGAGTATTGGGGGGGGGGGGGGACCAGAAAGAAAATAAGACTTGAATTTTTATTTTTTTTTGTGCTGGTATAATTTAAGATAAATTAAGAAAAGTTTCTAACCTTGAGAGTAGCAGATGCTGTGTAGCTTGTATTTGGATGAATCTCTACGGGTTCCTTGAACATTACTCGGAAGGTGTAATTAGAGCCATCACAACTGAAACTCGTGTTGTTGGAGCCACATACTTTCCCAGATGCTGTGTGTATCACTTGCAAGTTAACATCGTATTCAGTTGGACCATGTATTGATCCATACAGGCCAAAGCCAACTACGAAGATGCGTCGATCCACAATGAATCTGTGTAACAGATCATATATTAGTAACAGAAAATAATACAGCTGTATTTTGTAAATATATTTGAAAAATTAAATTAGTGTTAAATATTTGCCTTTTTGAGACACATTCTATCACCTCAATATTACTATTATTTTCAGTCTTGGACTAAATTCACAAGTTTATTTTCAAAATTAAATTAACTGAAATCTCAGCAGAAGCCTTAGGTAGGCTATATTACTAATGCTATCAAAGAGATTCCGAAGAACATGTTATGAAACTTCTTATCTTTCTCTGTTTCTTTAAGCCCTCATGCTGCTAACACATTTTTGCTATCTTTCCAAATCAAAAATCATCTTGCAATAGACCATACATGGGCACAATTTTCGGTTACGTGAGGCACTCGATTTGAAATAGTTTGTTTACTAGGAGAGGAGACTGCAGAGTAGGATGGGAAATATAAACTGCTGTGACCTGCGTCACCTTATCGTAATCGCTAAGGCGGTCAGTGGCGAATTATTAGGAAAGCGCCTGGTTAACGTGAGAGACTCGAAAACTTTTATTCAATTTGGCAAATTAATTCGGCAGCTTTAATCATAAACCTCTTTACTATTTCTCCATCATTGAATTTACTTAAATCACAGGCGAGAAATTGCGTAACTAGCCAATAATATTCCATCACGTTGTCTACGTTTATTTTCTTGAATATTCTGGCATTTATCAAGATTACTTAATAGATTTGCACCTTCTCGACCTAAAATAATTTCAGAAAATCATATTTCTTTTCTACGCACATTTGATATTTGTTTTTTTTTTATAAATTTCTTTTGGAAGTAATACGTACAAACAACATTTAATTCCTCGTACCTTTTAATGCAGCGAGTTTGAGGTATAATGTCGTATTTAATATACTATGCAAATGTTAAGATCATAAATTTTCTTTGGAATAGTACGAAAAATAACATTTAATTTGTCTTACCTTCTAATTCAGCATGCTCTCTAATAGGATTTTCGAGCATAACATACATCATATGTTCTCCCCTTCTAAACAGCAAAAAAACTCTTCCTCCCATTTCTCATGAAATAATCGTTTTCTAATGCGTACACTGCTTTGATAATGCCATTATGCCATCACTGATATTGCTTATGAAACTGATATAGAACCTACCCACGCCTAGGAGCTGCGTGAGGGAGGAACAGGGATGTCACTCAGAGCGATAAGCTCTGTGAAGGTCAGTGAGGCACTAATTCTCAAGTGAGGCACGATGCCCATGTATGCAATAGACCTTTGTTCCAGCATCCAGAAGGAAAACTTGTCCCTTTTGAGCATCTTTGATTTCTATGTAAATAGTTTCATAGTGCTGCATGATAAGTGTCCGGAGAAGAAAAAAATAATCAAAATGATAAATGGTCCACCACTGCACATTTCTGAACAGGGAAAAACTACGATAATGAATAGAAATTCCTGCCCAACTCGATATACAGTCCAAATTTGGTACCCACAGATTACCATCTATTTAATTTCATGAAAACTGAAGATACTGAGGTCACTACTACTTTCAAGTTTCAATCCCAACATACTGTGCGATGTTTTCTGTAAGATGACAGAGCAATTTTAATGCAAGAAAGTTTTTGAGCTACTGAAAGATAGCAAAATATGCGTCATGATTTCATGGTAAAGCGATAATACAGTGTATGGGCTATTCCGTATGAAATCGATCAGTAAAAAACCTCGCATTTTTTATACTCTAATTTTTTTCCTATTTATACAAGGTGCTGAGGAGAGTGCATTTTCAAAAATATACTATCGAAAGTCAAACGGTGTTCATTGTTGAGCGACAAATTTAGCGTATTTTATAAAAACAAGCCTCTTTCAGCGCTCAGAACTCTGGAACCATTTACTGCAGAACATTGAACGAGAGCTTATTTTGAAGCTGACATTTGGTAGGTTATGATAAGAAGTAATCCTTATTTTTATTGTATACAGAGAGACAGATAATCTGATTTTACTTACTTTTAGGCTTTTTGCCCATTTGTAAAAATGTAAAAAAATATTGAGAAAAAACCTTGCATTATTAAGAGGGATTCGGCATTGTTTTCTTAGTGTCACGGCAATAAGTTTCGGGGGTATTAAATAAATTATTTTCACATGCCTGGACTTGAACGGCGCAGTACCGCACGCACTGGCCGAGAGATGAAGATAAACGAGCGTTGGGCGTCATTTTACTCCTGTGTTTATGAAAACCTGTGATAAAGCTAGCCCAGCTATGTGCTACTAGACGAAACATCACGTGTCTGTCTCCTGGCCTTGCTTCCCTCGGCTAGCTCCCGCCTCACAGTCAGCTGGTTAGCTCATGCGCGTACTATTTATTTTCTTTATTTGATTTTTCAATACTTTCTTATCAACGTTGCACCAGTAAAAAATATGTGTTTATTTGTACTTTCAATGCGGAATCTAACCATATATTTTAAAAATATTTTTTCGTGGGCAAAGGCGTCTTAATGAAGAAAAATCTAAATTTCTCCATTTCCATAAAAAGTAAGAAAAACTGTTTACATGTCAATATAAACTTTAACTTTTCAGCATCAAAATAAACCATGATCTTGATCATTGGGTGAAAGGGTTTCGGAGCCACAACAGTTTAAAGTTGCTAATTTTATGAAAATACGATAAATTTAAATATTATTAATTTAAACATTATGAGCGGCCGGGTAGCTCAGTTGGTAGAGCAGCTGGCTACGGACTGAAAGGTCCGGGGTTCGATCCCAGGTGGTGACAGGATTTTTTCTCGTTGCCAAACTTTCAGAACGGCCCCGAGGTTCACTCAGCCTCCTATAAAATTGAGTACTGGGTCTTTCCCGGGGGTAAAAGGCGGTCAGAGCGTGGTGCCGACCACACCACCTCATTCTAGTGCCGAGGTCATGGAAAGCATGGGGCTCTACCTCCATGCCCCCCAAGTGCCTTCATGGTATGTTACGGGGATATCTTTACCTTTACCTTTTACCTTTAAACACTATGAAGTTCTGATGCCTCAAACTTTGCACAAAGCATTGTATCACAGTTGTCTACGGACAGAAAAAGTTTCATTGTATTTAAAAATTGCAAGGTCAATTTTCTCTGTATTTCGGTCGATTTGAGATGGAATAGCCCGTATGTAAGTTTCTTTGGACGTGACATTACTATTCATTTCCCTTACTTAATATTTAACTTTGCATCTAATATTGTCATCTTGCTAATTCCATATAAAAATTCCATCGTTATATCTGTCTGGTATTAGAAATAAAGCCTGAATATAGCTTAGGTTATAATCTTGTCAGGAGAAAAATATAATCTCTATGAAAATCAAAGGATAGATTTAATTAGTTGATATGAAGCACCTTATGCGGTCGCTGGTTCCACTGTAACCCCATCGGCTCTCGATCTGCTGAAACCTGTTGACAGTCTGCTCCTTGCCTGTCATGCAGCAGCGAGGAACCTCCAGGAAGCCCACAGCTGGCTTAGGGTTTACTGTGAAGTACAGGAAGAGTGACACAACTTCTCTGTCACTCAGGAGACCCGATTGTGCAGCTCCGACTGCAAACTCTTCCACTGACATGAGAGGGAATCGAACCAAGGATAGAGCTCTCCCGAGAACAGAGCGCTTGTTCTCAGGGGTGGTAGGCAGTTGCTGTCTGCTGCACTCTGCTTCCGACCATCTGGACACAAACCACAGACCACAGTCAAGGTAACGTAAGTGAATTAAAGGTACTATAATTGATTTTATGTCTTGCATAAAAACAGGAGGACATTGCCTAGCTATATGGTTACTAGTTGTGCCGGTGTGTCATGTAGGCTCATGAAAGAGTATAAACTATGAAGAAAGATAGGTTATTTGTGCCTTAGCAGAAAAGAACATAGTTATGCTCAGGTATGAGAATATGGATAGTCACAGATCAAAGATTGTTTAATATATTGGATTGGTGTATAAGTTTGTAGCGTTTTTCTGTACTTTGATTCATTTAATAGTAGGCTTACTATAGTGACACCATGGGAACGAAAAACACTACGAACCAATATATTGAATAATTGAAGTGGAATGCAACTGTTTAATAAAAATGAAACTGAATCAACAAACTCTTCTTGATTAGTAATCGTGCAGAGAGTTCAATGAAGATTGTATAATGACACAACTAATAACAAAAGAACAGCTAATCAAAACACACTACTGCCATGTGGCGGAATATTTGTAATGATAAGATGGTACTACCTATAATACATACATAAGATAATTAGTAAGTCATTTAACATTTTATTGTATTTGAGTATTTTATTTCGTCTAATCGTGTAATAGTCAATTAAATCCCACCGATCAACAATAAAAGTTTTAAAAAATGAAGTTGACAACAAGAGAGGATATTTACATTCGGCAAATAGGATTCTGAGAAATAGAAGATTATAAAATTAAATTGGTGCTTCGCTAAGATGTAACCTTAGGTTAATGCTTAGAAAACTGAAAATTTTTATTGGATCACCCCGTGTTACGGAAATATAAAAAAGTAAATGGTTCAGTCATTTCTAATCATTCAGTTGTGTTCCATGTGGTATTGTATACAGAACGACATCCTACAAAGACCTTTGGAAATAAAGCTTAGTTAACAATAGAAAATGATATACCAACATAACGCACCCAAAACGATTTGCTCATACCTGACTACTGCTTGGAAGAGTTTAGCTTCGCGTATCCTGAGCGTGTCCCTCTCTAGCACAGCGTTAAGTGTATCAAGATCTATATCTGTAAAGCCATCTGCTGCAAGGGCCTCTGTGGTGTTCTTATCAATCATCTCGAGGCACAAGGCAGCGAGCTGTGGCTCATCAAACAGCCGAGCCTGTGTGAGCAGCATGAACGCATTGTCACTGCCCAAGTTGCTTTTGAGGAAGTCCACACAGTGCTTCTCTAGAGCTGGCACTGCATATTTCTTGGCCGTATACAGAGTTGTCATCACAGTCTCCGGTCCAATCTGCACTTCGTCTGAGTAGAGAAACCTGTGTGGTCAAGTCATATACATCATAGTTGTATATAAGGGCAGCACTGCTACTTCCAGACCTGTTACTAAATCTACGTATTACTCTGTGAAAAGATTTATTAAATCTACATACTTTGACTTCAACAAACAAAATTTGATAACACAATCTCAAGGGAAAAAAATGGAACTCTCTGCATCAAAATCCACAGTTAATTCCCGATTTACCACGAAAATCGTCTGTAGCTGCATTTAGATTGGCAACAGGCCATGATTGTTTGGCCAAACACCTGCATAGAATTGGAATATATCAGTCCCCTAACTGCCCATTGTGCAACTCAAACCAAGAAATGGATTCGGAACACCTCAAAATCTGTGCTTCAGTGGCTGGCCATGATAATATCTTTGAAAAATATTGGAGTGCAAGAGGTCAAATGACTTTATTGTCAAACGCCTGGCATTAGAAAACAACAACAACATCATAGTTGTGTTAAAATTATTTAAAAAATAGTGCTTTGGATAGCTAGAAACTTACACCTGCTGGAATTTGAAACTACATCTCTAGCAGAGTATCAGCAATGCAAATATTTGTATGGCTAATTGTGTGCCATTTGGAGACGTTAAAATTTCCATTCTTTGTAGATGTTTCGAAAGACAAATATATCCAGTGAAAAGTATAAATTTTTGCAATAACTGATATGAAAATTTAGATCGTGCAGAAACTTCTCCCACTTTGAATTTGTTTCACGGTCAGCATTATTTATGGCTTTTAGGGAACCTGGAGGTTCATTGCCAACCTCACATAAGTCTGGTATCGGTACCTATCCTGAGCAAGATTAATCCAGTCTCTACCATTATATCCCACCTCCCTCAAATCCATTTTAATATCCTCCCATCTACGTCTCGGACTTCCCAAAGGTCTTTTTGCCTCCCAACTAACACTCTATATGCATTTCTGGATTCGCCCATACGTGCTAAATACCCTGCTTATCTCAAATGTCTGGATTTAATGTTCCTAATTATGTCAGGTGAAGAATACAATGCGTGCAGTTCTGTGTTGTGTAACTTTCTCCATTCTCCTGTAACTTCATCCCTCTCAAGCCCAAATAATTTCCTAAGCACCTTATTCTCAAACACCCTTAACCTATGTTCCTCTCTCAAAGTGAGAGTCCAAGTTTCACAACCATACAGAACAACCACAGTCTAGTATACAATCACGAAGCTCAATACGTAGTAAATATGCATCCATAGATAGTTGCTAACCATTAGGATCGCTACTATTGCCTCATTACAGACAATGCAAAATAGTACCAGCACAGTCTATTGTTCCTAGCATCCTCAAAATTCAAGCTTCGTGACTGTGTGTACTAGACTGTGGAACAACCGGTAATATAACTGTTCTATAAATTCTAACTTTCAGCTTTTTTGAGAGCAGACTGGATGACAAAAGCTTCTCAACTGAATAACACGCATTTCCCATATTTATTCTGTGTTTAATTTCCTTCTATATATCATTTATATTTGTTAGTGTTGCTCCAAGATATTTGAATTTTTCCGCCTCTTCAACGGATAAATTTCCAATTTTTATATTTCCATTTCGTACAATATTCTAGTCACGAGACATAACTTAATCATATAATTTGTCTTTTCGGGATTTACTTCCAAACCTATTTCTTTACTTCAAGTAAAATTTCCGTGTTTTCCCTAATAGTTTGTGGATTTTCTCCTAACATATTCACGTCATCCGCATGAACAAGCAGCTGATGTAACCCATTCAATTCCAAACCCTCTCTGTTATCCTGGACTTTCCTAATGGCATATTCTAGAGCAAAGTTAAAAAGTAAAGGTGATAGTGCATCTCTTTGCTTTAGTCCGCAGAGAAATGGAAAACCATCCAACAGAAACTGGCCTATACGGACTCCGCTGTACTATTTATATATATATTTCCTGCAATTGTCAATTATCGGTTTTTCCGTGGTTTTCCTAACACATTAAGACGAATGTCAGGATGAGTCCTAAAAGAAATGGGCCACGGACCTAAATCCCCCTCTCCATAAAGACTCTGGTATTCTCCTTTCGAATCACCAAAGAGCCAATTGGCTATTGCTATTTTGTCGCCTAAACTTTAACCACTCATCTCTTTGTCAGCTCATTGTGCGTCTCCTCCCCTCCACCTATGTTATAGCTAATAAGTCACGTCCATTTTCGGATTTCTCCTTCGAAATTTTCTAAAGCTCCTTCAGTGGAGCAGTGAAACCCGAAGTGAGACAAATGGTCAACAAGCTTGGAGCTCACCTATTCATTTTTTTTTTCATAGCCCCAACTCCCTTGCAAGGATGTGTTTTCACGTACCTTTAAAGTTCTCCCATCTCTGGCTCTTCAATTCAATTCATTTTATAACCCAATCGACTGGGCTTACAATGTCCAAATGTTTATCAAAACAGTGTTAGTCCCTAACACAGAAAGCTAATGTGTTTTAACTTATTACCTCAACAGAGCCAGAAATGCTGCTGGTTCAACATCAGGAAGCTCAATTTCATCTGCTCTGGTGGCCAGTGTGCCATTAAACATAGCGTCAAATACAGCACTGCCAACTGATAGCACAAACTTATGTGCTGGGATGCGTTGCTGCTGAATATCTCGGCCGACGATGAAATGGACATCACACAAAATCTCATTGTTGAACATGAAAGCAAAGCGCTCCTTGACGGTGGTTTTGGTGGCCTGCCAGTTATACACTGGATGACTCTGCGTCGAGCCAGTGGAACTGGTAGAGCTGTTGCTTCCCTGCCGTCGACTGGAGTGAGAGTAACCACCGCTGTCCCTCTCCAGGCCTGTGGCATGCAAGTGACCTTGGTGGTTATTGGGTGCGTTGGATGGTAGCATGTTCTGTGGAACCGTGTCCAGAGCTAGGAACTGCTCGGCATTTTGGTTCTGAGCATTATCTTCCAGTCTTATGTTACTCAGCCTTGACACTGTCGAATTGTACACTTCGTTCGCAGAATTTCCTGTGGCCATCCTAAATGAACAGAATAATATAAACCTATTTAGAAAAATTACAGATCTACTCCACAAACTTAGTGAATGTGATAAATAGAGACCAGATTTTTATGTAAAATCATGAAAATATTTAATATCAATATCTGGCAGGTATAGGATAGGTAAGACTCTCCAGTTGTTATTTCATAGCACACCCGACTTTTTTACCGCACACTTAACACATTACCACTTTTCCATCTGTAGTGAAAGCTTTGTCCATCGCAATTCATGATTTTTTGTCGTTAGGGTTGAAGTGAAGATAAAGGGGCCATTTTAGTTAGTTAAAAGCAGTAGGTAAACTCACTTGCACTTTATACTGTAAGTACTAAAACTAGAGAACTGAGTGAAATGAATGACACAACAGTACTGCAAGCACTGTTTCGCTTTACTGGATTAGGAGAAAATAAGAGGAGATGTGGGACACATGCATTATCTGCTCCCTGTAAGAAAAAATACCTACTAAAACCTCAAACTATAGGCATTTACAAATTGTTGTTTGAAAAG
Source organism: Periplaneta americana (assembly GCF_040183065.1). Taxonomy (NCBI): domain Eukaryota; kingdom Metazoa; phylum Arthropoda; class Insecta; order Blattodea; family Blattidae; genus Periplaneta; species Periplaneta americana. The sequence continues at coordinate 21,696,116 of NC_091127.1, read as the reverse complement.
TGACATTCCTGTCTCATTCAGAAGGGTAGGATTATTCCAGCCGAGAACCATACTTTCTAGTTGCTCGGAAAATCCCATTTCCATATAGGTTTACTAAACTTAAAGTAAAGAGGTCAAGCAATAACTTGAAAAGCTATTTATTTTAATCTTTCAACATCTTTCCAGTTTGTTCCTTTACTTCAGCTTCTTTTCAAAAATAGGCTACTTTATTGCAGCTCATGCCAGACTTGACACAGGTTTTCCCTGGAAGGATTAGGAAGAGGGTGGGTAAGGTTGCAAATTGCATGGGAACGGCTTGTTAAGATGTGTGCAGAAAAATTATAGTTCGAGACAAATTATGTCGTCCTTGTCCCACTCCACCACATGAAGATAACGCTACTTTCTGAGTGATTTTTACAATACCAGGTAGTTGTATGAGGTTGCCTTTTGTTCACTCATATTTACAGTGGGTGGTATGGGGTGAGTGCCTCTGTTACTTCCTGGAACTAAGAATGTTATGTTTCGTCCCGAAATAATATATCCTTTCTTGGGTAGGTAAAAATACTTTTTAAATCTGTGTATTTCAAATTGTAAACTTCCCCAGCAGAAGTTTTTTTTCCCCCTTTTAGAGAAGTAAAAATGAATAAAACCCCTAAATATGTAGATTTATGTAATACCAAGCCATAATATGTAATGTGGGGTAACTATGTAAAAATATGTAGTATCAAAGTTTAATATATTAATGGTAATTACAGGATTCGTAAAGATTTGTTATTTATATACGGTTACGTTAAAAGGAATATAATATGTAATTACATAAAAATCCGGTCCCTAGTGATAAACGGTAAATGGATGATTGAAAGACATGTACTGTCATCTTTAGCTATTTGGCCAGTCATAACATTATGCTTAGTAAACCAGGCAGGTCCATTTGATACTGACAAGGAAAAAAAAAATGGGTCTATGGATTAGTCGCTGTGCAGGTCCTGTAGAGTTTTCTTTTCATCGTGCACAGTATACTAACTATTGCAAAAACATTAGTACCATAATGGAACCAATAAAGACATTGTAGTTTATTTTATTGTGAGAAGAAGCGTGAAAAGAAAAGACTTCGTTATGTTAAGTGTATAGCAGTGAGTGGAAAAACTGCGATTGTCCATGGAGTGCAGATTATGTGGAGCAATGTTTTTCAACATAGCTGTAACTTATGTCAGCATAATTCTCTTTCTTCCCCCTCCTGCCTCACCGAGAATGCCGAGAAACTGACTCACTCCACATCACCCCTACTCAAATGTTCGTGCATAACACGGAATTTGCGATGTGGACAATGACGGACATTACGTCATAAAAGCAACAAACGTTACCTTACGTAAGTGTACCACATAGTGGAAGCAATTCGTCGATCTTTGCATCTTCATTATCTTTTTTTTTTTTTTACCTTTCTTATTTCATTTCATTACTCTTCATTGTACTTTCATCTCATGTTTCTCCGAAATCAAACTGTATTTTATTTTTAAATTTATCATTGTTCTGTATTCTCTCCGCAAATCATATTGTATTTTATTTTTAAGTTAAACCTCTGCTTTGTATTCTGGATCCTAGTCGGCCAGATGTCCCAAATTGTGGAATTAGTAACCCAACACAATATCAATTGTTTGGATAAACTTGTATAGTTCGTAGCAGTAAGTACTTAGTTTATTAAAATGACAGAAAAAGTCTAATGAAGAAATAATAGCAGTTTTCCAAAGAAATACATTGTGGAACCTGAGTGGCTCCTTGCACATGCGTACGTGTGTGCTGAGAAGACATTGCGAGAAATTTAATGTGATTACCGATCTATATTCAATGGTAATGAAGTCTTTAAAATTCGTTATAATTTGTACCGTATTTGTCTCTCTTCTGATTTGTTAAGAAGTCAATGTTTTCTAACTCGTTGAAATATATTAGAAATATATCTATGTATGTTTTAATATGCAAAATTATAAAGCTATGTCCAGTTTCAGTAATAGTAAAATCATGAACGTAACACTATTTTATTGAATAAAGTAAGTAGAAATGTTTAAATTCACGTGTTATAATTTAGCCCAAAATCAACTTTCTTTAGAATTTTAATAATTTAGCATTTGTTGCTGGAATCAGCTGGTTTAACTGGTAGAATCGCGAAAGAGATTGCAGCTTACAGTTTGTACAAAGCAACCCTTTGCCTCATACCACCTTGCTGCACACATCACATAACGTATTGCGTTCGGTAAGTGCACAGCCTAAGAAAATCGCTCTGCAGATGTTGGCCTTGAAAGAGACTTACTTCAAGATTGTGCTAGGATTATTCGTGGTACATTGCACATTAAGAAATTTAACAATGTAAGAAACCAAAGAATGACACCAAGAGCGATGGTGAGTAAACTTCTAAAACCGATTAAAGTTTCAGGGTTGTCTGATAATGGTTTTATGTAAAAGTAGTAATCACTAAAGGGTCAGTCACTTTTATTGAATTTAGCCTACACTCTAATTAAATTTATGATCACTAACACTTTGTCAAATTTAAAAGTGTTGTGCTGCATACGGTTTTGTAACAGAGTGCCTTTCACATAATATATGAATGTAGTGTCTTGTAACATCGAAAGATATTAATAATAAATCAGAAACAGAGCACATCTCCAAGGATCCATTGGGGCTCAAGTGCTGAGGTATGATAACCTAACTTTAATTCTGTTCTATTGTTTTATCATGTTTCAAATCGAGATATTGCAGTTAGGTTATGAGGGAACTCGATAAGAATATACACGAAAAAGAATTAAGAAACATTAGTGTTAAAATGAAAAAGCAGCAGTAATATCAGAACTATACCATTCTCTAAAACCATACAAAAATAATGCACTGAATAGTATTATTTGCAATAGATCAAATAACATAATTTACTCACGTCGGAACATTGCGCTTGGTATGCACAAGAGCAGTATTAATTTTTATTATTAGTAGAATATTGTGAAATGAAGCATAATCATTATTTGGTTAAAATTAAATTATCTACATATGTATTTAAATTCAAAGCAAATTTATAGGTCATTATGACACATAAAAATAAGATAATTACTGATATTTATAAGGGACATATTAAATTAATTGTTATCACGATTTTGGGCATAATTACTAAATTCCTACTCTTTACGAGCAATAAATGTACTGCTATTTAAACTGAGAACCCAATGTTTCATGTGAAGAATGCAGTCTATAAATAAAACATGGATGAAGCATGTCGTGATTGTTTTTCTATATTGTTTACACCCAGCATTACAAAAATAAGCTCTCGGGAATCCATGTGCAATGAAAGAGTTTAATTTTCCTTAGAACTACGGTACAACAGTTTAAGACATGTAATGTCAATCACTATAAAATTATTTATCTTTACCTTATAAACCACACAAAAAACACTGTTGTGGACAATCAAATTGAGAAAAAATTCGAAACCCTCAGCAATAAACTTGCACGACTTTAACGTCGGCAGCCTCCGCAATTTGACAGAGGTTTATCGTACCTATTTTGACATAAACAAACACCTAAACAACAGAACAGCTGACAAGACTACAAGAGTGAAGCAAACAAGGAACTTCTACTAAAAGATCGGCAGCTCATACGAATAACAGCAACACTTTAAATTTAGATTTTTAGAGACGTAATTGTACTTTATTGAAGTCTTAAATAATTTCGCTAAAAATGTAATATATTTATCTATGTTATTAGCACCTTCCAGTTTGTAAAATAATTGATCAAGAAGTAGAGACTTTATCACTAACCAATATAACAAAACAAATATCCCTTTGAACCGACAGGATGGCCAACAGCAGAGAATTTCTTTATTTGGTTATTTAATGACACTCTACCAAGTATTGGGTTACTTAGCTTCGATGGAATTGGTGATAGCGAGATGAGGCCGAGGATTCGCCATAGATTACCTGAAATTCGTCTTACAGTTGGGAAAAATCAAATTACGTAATCAGTCCAAGCGGGAATCGAACTCACGCCCGAGCGCAACTCCGGATCAGGAGAAGAACGTGCTACCTCCTGAGCTACGCCGGTGGCTAACAGCAGTTAAATGACCTAAATTACAAAGAGAGTGAAGCAGTGGTGTGCTGGATGGGGCTCACGTGAGCCCTTTGTTAAATATTTATATTTCGATTCCTTTGTTAAAATAGCTCACAAGGAAAAGCCAATAAAATTGCTCTTTCCTAGTTTAACCATTTCCTATTCTATATTCTGTAAACGCGAGCGATTGAACATAAAGGAATTTAAGCATATGTTTTTATAGTTCCCACGGTGTGCGTTTCCTTGCTGGCAACCAAGCTTGATGCTATGCTAGCTACGCTGCTGGCTCCCTTGTTTGTTTTGGTGATGGTTACAGTTCATAGTCAACGGGCTCTCGCACTGCCATCGTGATCTAGACCAGGCCGTAATGCAGGTTGTGTGACGTCACTCGATGAGTCGGGCTTTTCTATTTGAGTATACGGAGCTGAGTGAAATATATTACTTTATAGCGTGTCGGCGCTCAATTTTATTTAGTGTAATGTGTGTATAAGACCCCTTCACACTTCTTATTGCATAATATGTTGCAGAAATAATTACAAAACTGTGTTATTTTAATGTGAACGGAGTTTTACATGGTAACAACCTGGTTGCATCAACATTTTAAGTTTAGAATGGAAGCTATTTTGAGATTTAATAAAGAAGAATTATTTATATTGTGATTTTAATTTAGCACGTCTACCTTCCTTACTTGTAGGTACAAAATTTACCACAGTCCCTCCTATGAAATTAGTGTATGTACAGTTGTGTGTTAATCTGGTAGGTTAGATAAATACAATTCATTACAACCCAGTATAGTAGGGAACAAATAAATAATACAATTAAATTTTTATTCAATGTAATATGTGCATAAGTTCCATTTGTGTGTTGCATAATGTGGCAGGAATAATAAATAAAACTGTGTTATTTTTATGTGAAGAGAATTTACCATGTTAAAATAACCTACCTGCGTCAACATTTTAGGCTTAAGTTGAGAACGAAAACGGTTTTGAGATTTAATAAAGAAGAATATATTTTTAGGATAAACTTCAGAACACGGTTACCGTCCTTACTTATAGGTAGAAATTTCACCACAGTCCCTCATATGAAATATACATACGTTATATTACTTAGTAGCGCTGAGGTATAGTTCCGGTAATTTCTGAACTGAAAACAGTTGAATTTATTTTTTGTGGAGATGCATTTGATCCTATAAGCAAGGCATATTAAAATCCTGAACGAACCGAACTAATTTGTATATGCAAGATGTATGAATACGAAGGGAACTACCTCAGCGCTAGTTTAGCCCTAGTAAGATATTAAACTAATCAGACTTCAGACTGGAGTACCGTCTGAAACGAATAAATACAATTGAAGTGTAGACAAATTGCATTTATAAGTTATACGTAGCGTTATGCTTAATTATAATGCATAATTGCGAATATGGAAATAAGGCAAGTACTGATAGAATAAACATAACCTATAACTTCAACACATTAAAATATGCGTGCGATGCAACTGAAAATTGTTGAAACGTGCATAAATGAATGTGCAAGAATTTCGTAATGAAGCATGAGTGCTTTATTTCAACTAATTACAATTCTAGATACTGTAACAGTAATGAAAACTATAAGGTATAATTTTTCGTAATATACTATATGTATCTCGTTTTTAGTTCATATTGTGTATATTATCAAACGTCGTATTATTTACTCGTATAATGTAGGTTATTCACAAATAAAAAGGGCGCAATAATTTAAATTTAATAAGACAAATACGGTAAACTAACAATAATGCATTAGACAAGAGTAACATCGGTAACGCTGCACTTAGGCCTAATCACAACTTACTTTACATGCCAGTCAATGTTTCACTTTCACGTATATATTATTACACATATTTAGCCTACTGTTTATAAGACCAAAATTTCACTTAACCACATAAGGGCGCAATATTTAATCGAAATAAAGGCAGGTATTACACATACGAACTTTGCCTGCAACAACGTAATTTTCACACCAAAAATAATATTATACCTTAAATTGCAAGTGAATTGTGTCTCAAGTGTCTCACAATCACTGTTTAAAATTTTACTGACGCAATTACACTGCATTTCAGAGAAATATATGTTATTCTTCATGCACTGCAAATAATTCATATGGTTAAAAGACCGCCTTTCGCGATCAGCTGTTAAGCGAGTCACGTGGTCTGCCTTACGGCCTGTATTAGATCACGATGGCAGTGGCTCTCGTCAGTTCAAATTGTAAAATCGTCTGCTGTTTCATCTGTTGCCAACGCTAATGATAAATAAAAAAACTAAACCATAATTACAAAACAACTGAAGTCTTATATTAACAATAGTAAATGTCTGTAATACAGTAATTAGACCAGAAATGTAAACCTGTATTGGAAACAAAGGGATATAGAAAATATAACAGATTTATTTGGAAAACAACTTGGTAAGACTGTATCCAAAATGCAACAAATACGAAAAATAGCAAGGAACCTAATCTGTAAATATAGAATGGTTGTTACCAAATCAGCGAACAGTGGGCAGGATTTCTAGCAACCAAGCACGCCGAGTTGCAATTTTTTTTCGCGCAGGAGGGGCTCGCGACAGGAACAGTTTGGATGTGGCGCATGCGCAGACCACTCATGCAATGCCAACGTGATCCGTATTTCCAATGCTCCCCACATGCGATCTATGAAAGAAACACACACCGTGGGAACAGCGGCTTTTGCACGACTTGTTTGAGACTTACGAGTATAATATTATTGTTGTCAACTATTGTCATATTTGAGCTAGCATTGATATTTCAGGTGTCATTCAGTTGGTGGGCTATTGTATTCTATCGTCATTGTTAATGATTGTCTTAATTTTTTTGGTATCGTAATTAAACGTAGGTTTTCTATGAAGCTGTTAGGTAAAATGACACGTCGTTATTCTGATGCAAAGGGGCTAAATTCCTTGTGTCTGTATGTTCAGTCAGTAGTCCGAAGACTGGTTGGAACCTTATAAGTGACACCAATAAGGCATCACTCATGAGGCAACTAAACCAGCCAGAAGACAATGAGATTTTCTCCTCCATTGCATACATCACTGATTAGTAACATAAAATTCGTTAATGTGAGTGTGTGTTTTTTTTTTAAAGAAAATCCGCAGGTAACTGTCTCAGTTACATTCCCAATAGGTATATCGTCAACAATATTATTTAATCACTTTCCAGCATGTGCTGGAAAGATTTATTCCGCAAAGAGTTGGAATTTATTTTTCAATTTACTTTACAGTAAGAAATACTCGTAATAATAATTATACCACCAACAAAACCAATGCTTAAAAATAAACCACAGCTTGCCTTTCACAAATTTTGTTTCAACAATGAATAAGTTTGAATTTGTGTTTCTTTACATCGAGTTTGATGTGCTTCATCAGATCGACTTGATGGCAATATCATGAATGCTTTCTCCATGAAGAAAATGCGAAGAAAATCTTTATAATTCAAAAGTCATGTATTTTGATTCCAGTAATATATTGTTTTCTGAATTGTAACATTTCATTTAAAACTAATTTAAACTAAACATGACCTGAATAACTGCCCATAAACTGTTTGTGGGAGTTGGGGGGCGGAAAATTTTAGGACTGCCTAGGGGCGACATTATACCTAAATCCGGCCCTGGCTACGGTATAGCTGACTGAACCTGTCACAATATTTTTATTTTCCTCCTTTCGTTGCGACATTCGATTGCGAAGGTACCGTACTAAACAGGCTCAAGCAAAAGCATGTTATCCTACAGACCTCGAAGAGCCCTTGCTTTAGAACGGGAACTCACGAAACTATCCTACTTGCTGGGAAGTATCTTAATACTTCTTAGAGACTGAGTGAAGACCGGAAGAATCACATCAATGGGAAAAATGCATACCCGGGAATCGAACCCTCGATCTTACGGCTTGTAGAGTAATTTCCTTAAAAGCGACGCTACCAGACTCGCTTACTAACACAGCTGTCAGCTACATACTATGACAGCAAGTGATACCGTTGGCTCTCCCAACTCTCTGCGTCCATGACGTATACCTATCAGTCTCATGCCGAAGGGAGGGGTAACAACTCAAGAGACGTTCCAGTGTCTTTGGATTGGTGAGTTATGTAGTGGGAGCGTACGTCGCCCTTGGTTACATCAGATGGCATGTATAAAGGCAAGTTTTCGACAATATTTTGTTATTTTATATATCGCATTCATTGGTAGTAATGACTCATTACTAATGTGTAATGACGTGAGTTGCTATTGTAGAAGGAGAAATAACGTTTTAGTATTATCATTGGAACTTTATCTGAATTAATATAGTTCTGTTATATCTTTAGCACAGTAAAAAAAAAATATGTTGGTTGCTACGCATTTGTAATATTGTATACCGTTTGCGTTTCAAAGATTAAAGAAACAACAGAGCCCATTCACAATGAAAATTAAACATAAACGTAACATAATCACAGAAGTTTGCTGCCGGGTTACCAAATGAGATCATTCACAATGATTCACATAAACACTGACATTAACATTGCCGTTAGACTTTAACATGAAAGTTTGCAAACATGTTACCAAATGGGATCATTCATAATGATTCACATAAACACTGGCATAAACATTACCGTTAGACGTTAACATATAATCTTGCAAAATACAAACTTTCATGTTTATGCTTTCGTGATTTCGAAACAATACACAATCGTAAAGCGCTGAAATGATGTTATGTTTCCATAGTTACCAAGTATCTTTGTGGTTATGTTTGTTTCCATCGTGAATGATGACCTGACTTCTTGATTTTATTTGTAGTGTTTATATTCCTAAGTTAACGTTTACATTATGTTTAATTTTCATTGTGAATGAGCCTATTATTATTAAGTTAGTGTTTATTTAATTGCAATACTCGAAACTTGTAGCTAAAGATATTTAATGTACCGATATTTATTTAATTACACTGTTATGACTTGTGAAATACAGTTAACCTCGATCAATTGGAATACAGTTAGGGCCGTATTCATAGACATTTTTAGCGCGGGCTTCCGGTGGATGATTAGCGTTTTTCGTATTCATAAACCAGTGTTAGCGATAGGATATGATTTGAATTCTGTACTAGTAACCAGTGGATAGCCGGGGCTAGCTTAGTACGCTCATAGCGCGTGCTGCTAAATGTCTATGAATAGCACCCTTAGATTTTACCAATAGGCCTACAACTTCCGACTTAATTTCGTTTCAAGTGACTTGAGATAAACTCGTTTACTGAATATTTGTACAAGTAAGAGAAAGTTAACAATATTGTACAGAATTATTGTAAACAAGGGGATCATTAATTGCTTGAAACGAAATTAGGAAGTAGTACAAAATCAATCTAACCGAGCGAGTTAGCTCAGACGGTGGCGTTTGAGACTCGTATTCGGAAGGTCTCGGGTTCAAACCCCGTGTTCGGCCAATCTGACTGGGGTTTTGCATGGTTAAATCAACACAAGCGATCTACAACACAAAATAGAAAACAGGAACTCAACAATAGTAACAAAGACCTACTGGTATACCCACAGATCCTAACACGCGATATGATCACAGATGTTAATGAGTGTATAAATAAACTTGACAAAAAAATCTAAATAAGTTATTGTACTTCGGGTGTTTGCGTCTAGACCTAGGGTTTGGATTGAAAATTAAGAATTGATGAAATCCACGCACATCTACACATTCACACACTTATACAGGCTCATTGCGCATCCTCCAAATTTTGAAGCAGTGAGATATAATAATAATAATAATAATAATAATAATAATAATAATAATAGGCCTAATAATAATGATAATAATAATAATAAATTTATTTCTAAAAAAGAGATATTTTTTATAAAAAAATCTCTCTAGTACCCCAAGAAAGAGTAAGCCTACATACCCTTGCTCAGGGGACATTCCACAAAATATTAATATCAGTATTTTGTTAATCAGCAGAATAAAAAGTAAGAAAAGAAAAAGAAAACACATCACAATATGAGAGAGAAAATTTTTCCTGGATTACATTAATTTAGAAGTGGAGTCTCCAGCTTTAAGGCTCATTCACAATGAAAATTAAACATGACGCAAGCGTTAACTTAAAAATGTAAACGTTACGATAAAATCAAGAACATCCACGATGGGAACATAAACATAACCGTAAAGATACTTGGTAACCATGGAAACATAACAAGACGTCATTTCCTCATATTCTGTCGTATACTTCAGCGCTCCACAATATTTGCAAATCACGTAAGCATAAGCATGAAAGATTGGAGTATGCAAACTTTCTTGTTAACGTCTAACGGCAATGTTAATGTCAATGTTTATGTGAATCATTGTGAATGATCCCATTTGGTAACCTGGGCGCAAACTTTTGTGTTTATGTTACAGTTATGTTTAATTTTCATTGTGATTGGGCCTTTACTCTTTCCAAAGAAAATCATGCTAAGGATTTTTTCATCATTTTAATAATCCATTGTCCTTTGTCACGATACGCTTACAACCATTCATAGACTTGGAGTCGTACTGTAAAATATTTCGAAGTCCATTCCTCCACATGGGGATGGTACGTATATGCAACGTTTATTAAAATATCTATATTTGACGGCTGTATAGCTCAGTTGGTAGGGTATCTGGCTGTGGACTGAAAGATCCAGAGTGTTGATAGCACTTAGTTTTTCTTTTCTTTTAGGTTAGGCGCGGCTGCTTAAGGGTTAATAGAGATAATTTTACTTTTGTTGCTATAAGGTGCTGAAAACATCGATAAATCCCTATTTTAACAATGGGAAATTAAAAAAAAATGTCGCCAAAAACGGTAAAAAGTCGTCAGATTTAGTGACGAAGTCGCTGATTTAGCAACACTGCCACCAACGCCAAAAAAATAGATGTCTTTTGTTGTATCTTTGTAACATTGAGAATCCTATCTTGGCAGATTGTTTCATTGAAGTTGATTAACTGCAAATAATTAGGTTTCTGTTAAATAACGCCACATTAGAGTACTGATTGTACCCAATACTCTCCATTATACCACTGTATAATACATTCTGTATCTTGTTTCAGTACCATAACTTTACAATCTTATACTTAATTAATATTGAAATAGAATGATATTGATCTAGGCTATAGGGGAATTAAGTTATCTCTGAGAACTTCAGCCCCAATTGACCCATTGTGTCTACCTCTATCGTATAACACTGTTGACCAGATCCGTACCTTACGCGATTATGCTATACTGTAACACAAGTCAGTTCACATAATCCTTCACGATATTTGAAGGGTTCAGAGCCATAAATGGGCCAAGCGCCATATATTAAAACGCGGAAAACAAGGGTTAAAATTAAGTGAATACCATAATTTAATGAAACGTATAGCAAGTAATATAAAGTATGCACATTAAAACTAAATAATAGGGCTATGTCAATTTTCATTAAACTATGGTATTCACTTAATTTTAACCCTTGCTTTCTCCGTTTTTAATAAATGGCGCTTGCCCCACTATAGCTCTGAACTCTTAATTTTTTCAAGTTGTGACAGTGTATTTAAAAGTGAACAATTTTTATTTTCTCGAATATGGCCTATATTATTCTTGCCAGATGAAAGTAACAAAATAAATAACAAATATTTTAAACAGATATTTAAGACAGATTAAACTAAAGCAGAGATTTGTAATAAAATTCACTTTACTGTCTGTTCATGAAAGTTCTCTTTCTTTCTTTTCCTTCTTTCTTTCTTTGCTTAATCTTCCCTTTTATCCGACTTAAAACAGTGACATATATTCCTAAATTAAATTGAAATATTAATGTATGTAGACTATATATCTAAAATATTCCTGTTAAGAAAGCCAGCTATAAAGGCTGGAGGGATCATTGTGCTAACCGCACGATACCTCCATTCTGATTGGATAATCGTCCACCTCTGCTTCGGCATATGAACGTGAGGTCAGCAGCTGGCTGGTCGGTCAAGGTCCTCCATGGGCTGTAATGCCTATGATGATGATTATTAATTATTATTATTATTATTATTATTATTATTATTATTACTACTATATGCAGGGTTTGGAATTGAACGGGTTGCATCAGCTTCTTGTCTATGCGGATGACGTGAATATGTTAGGAGAAAATACACAAACGATTAGGGAAAACACGGAAATTTTACTTGAAGCAAGTAAAGCGATCGGTTTGGAAGTAAATCCCGAAAAGACAAAGTATATGATTATGTCTCGTGACCAGAATATTGTACGAAATGGAAATATAAAAATTTGAGATTTATCCTTCGAAGAGGTGGAAAAATTCAAATATCTTAGAGCAACAGTAACAAATATAAATGACACTCGGGAGGAAATTAAACGCAGAATAAATATGGGAAATGCGTGTTATTATTCGGTTGAGAAGCTTTTATCATCTAGTCTGCTGTCAAAAAATCTGAAAGTTAGAATTTATAAAACAGTTATATTACCGGTTGTTCTGTATGGTTGTGAAACTTGGACTCTCACTTTGAGAGAGGAACATAGGTTAAGGGTGTTTGAGAATAAGGTGCTTAGGAAAATATTTGGGGCTAAGCGGGATGAAGTTACAGGAGAATGGAGAAAGTTACACAACGCAGAACTGCACGCATTGTATTCTTCACCTGACATAATTAGGAACATTAAATCCAGACGTTTGAGATGGGCAGGGCATGTAGCACGTATGGGCGAATCCAGAAATGCATATAGAGTGTTAGTTGGGAGACCGGAGGGAAAAAGACCTTTAGGGAGGCCGAGACGTAGATGGGAGGATAATATTAAAATGGATTCGAGGGAGGTGGGATATAATGTTAGAGACTGGATTAATCTTGCACAGGATAGGGACCGATGGCGGGCTTATGTGAGGGCGGCAATGAACCTTCGGGTTCCTTAAAAGCCATTTGTAAGTAAGTAAGTATTATTACATTACTATATATGAAATATTAAAAAGTCTATAATTTACCATAAAAATAATGGAAATATTAGTATTAAAAATGTATTGGTATTATATTGAATTTAGTTAATCTAGTGATAGATTTCGCAAGCGGGGATTACTGACAATAGGAATGCGAAGGAAACAATTCGATAAGGAAGAGCGGGCGACAGGAATGATCACGAGATAACTTAAATGATATTCAAGAGTACAGTCGGAAGAGAAACGACATGGATAGAATCAGTCTTGCATTGTGATAGTTACATAACGGTTTTAGTTTCAGTTCCACTGCATGTGAATACGTGTCTTGTTCCAAGTGCGTTTATTTTATTATGTAGTGTTGGAGCGTTCCCCTCGCAGAGTATCATTATTTTATTCGTAAACATAATGTTGCCCGTTTAATTCGCTTCGAACTTTTCTCTTGCTACGGTCTTCATTTCCACAGGCGATGTCCCCATCTGTTCATCTTCTTGGAAGGGGCAGTACTTTCATCGGCCCTCACCTCTCGCTCCCTCGGCGTGCCTACATACACACGTCAAAACAGACAGTAAGGCACGCTACCACTGTTTTTCGGTAATCGTTCCTTGCGCGAGCTTTACAAGGAAATTCGTTTATGTGTTTCGATGGATACTGTAATGGACATTTATAGCATGATACAGTAATTGAAGTTAAGAGCACCGGTATCTAACTTTTAAACAAAACATTAAAAAAATAATGGGCCTACATTGTATTATAAAGACTGTTAGCAAAGTATTACTTTTTGTTTTTTCAAATATCTATGAGTATTAATTAATTAATTAATTAATTAATTCATTCATTCATTCATTCTTTTTTTCCCCCAAGGGCAGGTATATCACTGCAAACCCAGAATTCTTCAATCTTTCCTGTTTTCTGTCTTCCTCTTAGTTTCTACATACGCACCACGTTTCTTAATATTGTCTATCATCTATCACAGTGATGTCAAAGCAAGGGCTTTTAGAGACCTTGACGTCGTGCGCGGGCATCAAGCGCTAAGTATGGAAAGAGGAAGGATTGTGTATATGAATAAGCAGCCTGTTGGATTAAGAAAACAGTGGTGCATAAACTTCAGACGGAACGTGAAATTTTATGTCGTTATTTTATATGGCTTCTTTCTCTTTCATATTATCTATATTGTCTGTAAAACAAAAGTACTAATAATACCAATTTCTTAATATTGCACTTGTGTTTTAAATGTTAACATAAAGAGTTAAGAAGGAATATTGACATAAATTCCATAGTAATACAACTATAGGCTACTGTACTAAATGGATGAAACACATCATTCACAAAGAAAATGATATCTAAAAAAAAAAAAGAGATTGAGTATGACATAAGTTGGAATTAATATTGATGGTACATTTAGCCTTATAAAAGTAATCAATAAATCAGTCAAAACAATATTAAAGTACAAAGCAAAGTTACCTAGGTACTGTATCTGTTTTAAGTGTAACTAATATTACATAACAAAACTCTTATCGCATTATGCTTTTAAGGTGATATTGGTGAGCAACTTCCTATCATCAGAATATTAAATTATTTTCTCGAAATATGCTGAAGCTATAGAGCTCACATTTTTACAACACATGGGCACGTATCTTTTGCTTATGATGTAACAGTAGTTGCTTTGTTAATTCATTTCCTTACAAACAATTTCCATGCGAATATTTTCAAAATGTTCAATACACTATCTTCAGTAATAAGTATTTACGGTTTATTAGATTTACGAAAACATTCCGTAAGGCTACTAAATAAATAGGCCTATATCTGAAAATTTCACTTTTATATAAAAAAAAATTGAAAAAATATTTCTTTTGAATAAAAAAAAAACAAATTTGTGAAAAATGAGCATTAAAATTAAAACTTACATTCTTATAATGCACTTATACTTCTCAGACAAATCTAAAAATTAACGTGGATACAGTTTTAATAAGTTCTCTTCTCTTTATCCATTGAATCAGTGCTGGCCATCCCTGAATATAGCTCGACCAAGCGGCATATACTACCTCTTTCGTCTGTCTCTTTCCTTTCCGCTGTAAAGCGCTCAGGCTCTCCTGAGCTCTAAAGCGCGTGCTTGCTCCTATGGGCATCAATTGACATGACTGATCTAATATCTTCTTCTGCACCGAATTCTTCTCCCGTTCACCACTCTTTCCAGTACATCCTTCAGTAGGTAGTCTCTTGTCAGCCAGTGACCCAACCAATTCCTTTTTCTCTTCCTGATCAGTTTCAGCATCATTCTCTCTCCACTCACTCTTCCTAGCACAGATTCATTTATTATTCTGTCTGTCCATTTTACACGCTCCATTCTTCTCCACAAGTTAGGTTGAAAGTATGAAATAAAGTAACATATGCCATAACTCACAAGCAGTGACCTAGGGTTTATCAACTTACTATTGGTGCTGTAGTAAAGAACACATAGTTTATGCGTGTGTATTAACAAGTACCGGTAAGCCAGAGAGATAATGCATAATTATTTCAACGCTGCGCCATCATTATGGAGTCTGTGAAGCGGCTTAGCGGTGACAGTGCATATCGTCTATAATATGGCAATATGAATCCGGTCGATGCGTGTTACTGTACAGAAACTGTTGTACCAAAAGCCGCATGTCCAAACCTCTCGATTCGCTTTGCATAACACATAGTGCATATTATGGCGGTACAGAATTATGTTGACAATAGGCCCTACTGATGGAAGAAGTCCATAATTTATTGTACCCATATTTAAGAAAGGAGAACAACTAACTGTCGTAACTTTCGAGGAATATCACTAGGGCCGTGACATCGATATATTTGTATCAGTTTGAGGTCTACTGAAGGGGAGAGGATGGTATTTTTTTTAACTTTTTTCCTATTTGGTGTAAAATATTAATTTTTTGTATGTAGAGAGCTCATAGCTGTAGCAACTCAACCAAATATAAATATTTTGAAAAAAAAATTATTTGGGGGCCCAAATTTGAAAAAAAAAATGCCCAATGCAGGATTGTACTGAAAACGATATATCTAAACCGTTTTTAAAGATAGATTCAAACTGTTTTTTGTAATGTATTTGTAAAAGCATGTTCTACAAACTGTCTGTAACAGAATTTTGATATTATTCCCTACGTTTTTAAAATAAACAATTAAAATTCAATAACAATTTTCTGATTTCCTTTCTTGCAAACAAACGGACGTATTTTTGAAATGATATCAATTAACAAAATTCTGTTACAGAGAAAAGTTTCCTAATAGTCTAAAGAATGTGTGTTCTAAATTTCATGCATGTATCTTTAATAGTTCAAAAATTATATCCATTTTTGTCCGGCAATGTAGCAAAAAAAAAAAAAAAAAATGAAGTTACTCCAAACCGATAAAAGGGGGCGTGTGATTTAAAAATCCATAGCGCAGGAAGTTTAACAATGACGTCTCAACATCCGATAAGGGCACAAATACCCACAAAATGTTATGCAATGCATTCCACACATATCACAGAGTATTTTAAAGATTTTTGTGCGAGATCGTGCGTATTTGCTTGTTTTCTGCATAGAACCAATACGCGGTAAGTGTGAAATACCACATTCAGTATTCCCAACGTAACACACATAACAATTTCCCTCTTCTTACCGCTTAAGCGCGACATTCATTTTACTGCTTTAGGCTTTTAACATATTATTTTTAGAGACGTTTAACATAGTAATAATTATAAATTGGAAACTTACCACTGCAATTTCACCTAAATTGCACTCTTAATTATTGTTTTTAAGTATTTGCAAAAATTAAGTAAAGTCTACTACTCCACGAAACTTATTGCATCCCTGATACAAGTAACATTAAGGAAGCCGTGAAAAAATCAACGAGATTCCAGATGCCGATGTTATTACTGCAATATGTTATATAAATAATATTGTTAAAATATTAAAATGAAAAATAAATCATTACATAACCTTACCGTTTGTTATAAGTTCGCATTTATAGACTGGGGGAAAAAAAAAGACAGACGTATATCACGGCCTGCTGGAGTATAGATATTTTTATTTTCTAAAGTTGCCGTCATTAAACAGAAACCAAGATGGAGATTTCATTGCAACTAATTAGAAATTCGTCTTTGAGGTACGTAATAAACGATCTTCGCACAAAATAATGTACGATACACGAGCGGTATGTTTGTTTTCATGTTCTCGGAAATTAAAAAAGCTCAACTACGTTTCGCTTTTTCAATCATTTCCTCGAACATGAAAACGTCAACATGCCGCTCTTGTAACGTATATTACTATTTTTTTAACTTACACATTTTTCACCAAAAGATACCATCCTCTCCCCCGAAGGTGAACATACGACGCCGGACAGAATGTAGTCGACGAGTTTCAAGTACAGGCAGCGGAAGCGAATTTGACACACGCCTAAGCAAGCACGTTCCGTGTTTTGTATACGATTATTGCATATTATAAAATCAAGACAGTACAATCATTCTTATAAGGGTTAATATCGGAAAGGTCTAAAATGCTGGTGAGGTTGAGAATTGTTGGAAATAATACTTAAATTGTCACAAATGTGGTGAAACATAAGTCTGAAAAATGTTTTATAGAGTTTTGCATTACAGATTTAGAAAGCCGAAAATATGGCGTACAATTTTGCTTTCCCTATATTTAATTGTTACATTAATTTATTTATCACATCTATTCCGTGCCCTACCTTTTCTTACATGTTGTTTGCCTGGTTTCGGTTCCTGCTGAAATAAACAAAAACATTCATTTTCAAATGTTCAAATGAAAATGACCGCCGAATGTCGGGTAGTACAGGGACATCATTTTATTTTTACTTCAATTTTTATTGTACCTGAGTTTTTTAATGTACTTCACTCCCACCCCTTCTACTAATGAAGTTCAACCGTCCTGCACACAGGTCCAAGACCGCATATACAGTCATAGTAGCCTTACGGTCATAGTAAACAGTACGTTCCAAAAATATGTTCGCGTTTTCCAGTGACGAAAGAGCTTTCAATATTGAATCATTTTCGCACAGGTACTGTCGTCCATTTGCCTACGTCGTATCCCACCAGCTTTTATTCGCCAGCTAGTGGCTGGGCTGTCTTAGCTCTTTTCTGAAAACATTAATTTCTGTTAGGAATTGGACGTCTACGTAATACTATACAACTGTTTAAAATAGCTTAAATAAAAGGTGCACGTTAAGTAATTAACTGTCACGTGATTTCCTCCCTTTCTGCGACCCTACGACTTGGACGGACAGCAGATAGTATGTCTGAGTAATTTTATCTTTTCGGATCGGGCAGAAGTGAAGATTGAATTTACAGTACGTAAGGTACTCTTTTATAGAGTAGGTACAGAATTATTTCAACATGAGTTACTAGTACGAAGGACGAAACTGGTAATTGGGATTAGGTACAATAGTCTATAGTGCAATAATATGCACATTAGAACTGAAGCCTGTATCAAAATGAACGGCTACCATTTTAAAAATGTGTTTAAATATCCATATTATGATTATTTTTTAATTTAACTTCATTCTCTTATAGTGTATGCTAATGTGCTGTAGACAGCATAATATAGCCTATACTGCATAATGAATACGTCCGCATGGACAGCTCAGTACGTGAGTAAAAACACTCATTGTTAATACTGTACTGTATTTTGATTAAAGAAAAATCTAATGAAAATGATCAAACTCAAAAGCGCGATATTTCCTAGTTTACATAAATGGATGAACTACTTTTCTTCCCTCCTATACCTAGTAAAGTGATTGGTTTGTATTCTACGCCAGTATCATCGAACTCCAGTCGTGGAAGGGGGTAGCAAACGGCGTTGATCCAGAGGTATAGCCAAGGTAATATTAAAAATGTTAGTAAAAATAAAATGATGTCCCTGTATAACCTTGCATGCGGAATGCCTGCGTTCAACATCGGCTGAAACCAAAGGCACATATGTAAAATATTTCACATCATCCATTTCTACATCAAGTTGATAACAATCGCACTTGTCATCTGACAAAACTCTTGCAATTTTTCTTAATGAATTGAAACCACTGTTTTTTTTTTTGTGTTACTGTGTTCATTTTCCACACACCCTTTTTTGCATACATCATCTTGCAGATCATTCACTTTTGAGATGAGATTTACTATCGAAATTTGCTCCACCAATTTGACACCAGTCTTTTTGAGACAGTCGATTGTCGAGAGGATAAATCCAAAATTAGATGAACTATATTCACACTGTTTTTTAATATTTGGGTCACTAAGAAGATTTTGGGCATTACTTATGGAAGCTGCATCGTTTCTGTCAAAAATCTGCATGACTCCCTTTACCCTTATACTGGGTGTTCAGTTCAAAATGTGTCTTGGCTCGCTGTATGCCGTCATGTGGCTAGCTGATGAGCATAGAGAATTCAATCTTCCTACACTTCCGCAGCTCAGGTGTATAACCTAAGAGGCAGAGAAGCTGGCTAGCAAGTACGGCGTTCATTCTGAAGAGTACGTGCCGATACGTACGGTAACGCCGATAGTGGCAGGAATGTGAACTGTTTGGAAATACGTACTGTCGGGATATGGGGAGAGGGTTAAGACGATTACTTACGTATTTGTTGACATTAACTTCGACGGTCAACATGGACACGGAGCATTTGATTTGTGTTGTGGAATGTTACCGTACGCAACCGATGATAACAAATACCCTGCGTACGACTTGCCGGCGCAAAACACAGTTCGAAAGAGGTTATGGTAGCACACAGACCGTACAGACCGCCATCTGTTGCTACGACGTTCAAGTTATACCGTACACGTTCTCAAGTTCAGATTGAAGAACGCCTTAAATAATAGGCAACTTCTCTAACATATATGAAACTCGCTTCAAATCGGTGACCCAACAACAGTGACGTCATGACACACTTTGAAATGAACACCCAGTATAGGCCTACAATTATTGTATTGTCTCGATTTTATAATAAGCAAAAATCGTATATGAAACATGGAAAGTGCTTGTTTAGGCGTGTGTGAAATTCGCTTTCGCTGCCTGTGCTTGAAACACGTCCGACGTCTTCTGTTCATCTTCAATCGACCTCAAACTAATATAAATATACCGATGTCACGGCCCTAAATATCACTTTTATTGACGCCGTACAAAATTTTGTCCAATATTATTTTGAGAAAATAAAACTCCTTATGTAGGTTAAATTATTGGGGATTATCAATGTGGTTTTAGGCGTAATAGATCCACTATTGATCAAATTTTTCTGTATTCGACAGATATTGGAGAAAAAATGGGAGTATAAGGGTACAGTACATCGGTTATTCATAGATTTCAAACAGGCATATGACTCGGTTAAGAGAGAAGTTTTATGTAATATTCTTATTGAATTTGGTATTCCCAAGAAATTAGTTTCATTAATGAAAATGTGTCTCAGTGAAACTTACAGCAAAGTCCGTATAGGGAAGTTTCTGTCTGACACTTTTCACTGCGGGCTAAAGCAAGGAGATGCACTATCACCTTTACTTTTTAAATTTGCTCTAGACTATTCCATTAGGGAAGTTCAGGAAAATAAGGAGGGTTTGGAATTAAACGGGTTACATCAGCTGCTTGCTTATACGGATGACGTGAATATATTAGGAGAAAATCCAGAAACGATTAGGGAAAAACAGGACTTTTACTTGAAGCAAGTAAGGAGATAGGTTTGGAAGTAAACCCCGAAAAAACAAAGTATATGATTATGTCTCGTGATTGGAACATAACACGAAATATAAACATACAAACTGGAAGTTTATCTTTTGAAAAGATGGAAAAATTCAAGTACCTTGGAGCAACAGTTGTTGTTGTTGTTGTTGTTGTTGTTGTTGGTCAACTGTCCGAAGACAGGTCTGAACCTCACAAGTGATAGGAAAAAGGTACCACTTATGAGACAACTAGGTCAGGAGATAATGGGGTAGGGTGCTCAGTTCCTTTCCCCCTCCATTGCATACATCGTCGATTAGCTACATATTACACTAGTCAGACTTCAGATGCATACAAACAATTGTTCTTCCTCTGACACATATCGTCAAGTGAGATGTACTGCCTGATAATAGATGTAGGTCTACATATCAGCCGGAACTTCATTCAGAGAATTAGAGCAACAGTAACAAATATAAATTATACTCGAGAGGAAATTAAACGCAGAACTATGGGAAATGCCTGTTATTATTCGGTTGAGAAGCTTTTATCATCCAGTCTGCTCTCGAAAAAGCGGAAAGTTATAATTTATAAAAAGTTATATTACCGGTTGTTCTGTATGGTTGTGAAATTTGTACTCTCACTTTGCGAGAGGAGCAGAGGTTAAGGGTGTTCGAGAATAAGGTGCTTAGGAAAATATTTGGGGCTAAGAGGGATGAAGTTACAGGAGAATGGAGAAAGTTACACAACGCAGAACCAGAATTACAAAAAATGGACACTGAGCGAATTTTCCTGTTTTGTTTCTCTGTGTGCCGGCGTTTAGTTCCACTTTCAAGCGCTAGAGGTTAGTGTAATCGAGCACACGCTAAGATAATAATTGAGTATAAGAGTTGAGACACAGGATCCAAACATCGCCTACCTTATTGCATAATCCAGTAACGCTTTGCTTCAAATAAATTCAAGTTAACAGCTTTTCCTTATTTCTCAGTGACAAACTAGTTGTAATAATATTTTTTATGTTTTATATATAATAAATTATATTATAAAATAATATAATACATTATAAAATTATGTACCAAATTCGTTTAATATATGTATACAAGGTAATATGGGTATATGGTTTTACTTTTCATAGGAGTTTTGTTTCTCTTTTTTCAGCGCTATCAAATCATTACATATTTTAATTGTTGTTAGGGTCAACGTCTCGACTCTTATTATAAAGGAACTCTAGAGTCTAGACATTACAGTTAATGACGGATTTATTATTTTACCGTCCAATTTATTTTATTTGAGTACATAATATACCTAGATATATTTATTGTATAGCTGGTATGATGTCAGTGGCAACTTCTGGGAGAAAGCAGAATCTCACGCTCAAACTGGTTTGAAGGTCATTGAAATCAGTCCTGCTACATCAAAGGTACCGACGCGAAGTGTCCATACTGTATAATTATCTATACGCTGGCAGAACTGTACGCATTGTATTCTTTACCTAACATAATTAGGAACATTAAATCCAGACGTTTGAGATGGGCAGAACATGTAGCACGTACGGGTGAATCTAGAAATGCATATAGAGTGTTAGTTGTAAGACCTGAGGGGAAAAGACCTTTGGGAAGGCCAAGCCGTAGATGGGAGGATAATATTAAAATGGATTTGAGGGAAGTGGGATATGATGGTAGGAACTGGATTAATCTTGCTCAGGTTAGGGATCGATGGCGGGCTTATGTGAGGGCGGCAATGAACCTCAGAGTTCCTTAAAAGCCATTTGTAAGGAAGTGTACGGACGATGTCTGTTGTTTAGTAACGCCACTGAATTCTGTTGAAATAAACGTAACGATTCGCCGCTAGAGTCGTTATTTCTCGCAAATAAAATAAAGCGTTATTGTAACTCTGAAATAAAAATGGAATAACGTGACTGGAGTGCAGTATTCAGTCTGTAGCAGAAAATCATTTCTCTTTGGAGTCCGCGCCGCAAATTCTGAAGCGATGCCATTGTCAGCACAAAACGAAGGGAACTGTAATGGCGTGGATTTAGCCTTTAATAGAAGAGTCTTTGGGGAGAATACTTGCGAATTTCTTCTCTCAATTGCCACCAAGCAACGTTCTAATTCTTTACATTTTCAGAGTTATTTTCAGGTCCGAAGTTCTGAAGACTTGAAAATGAAATGTACCGTAATACGGTTACATTTTTGTTCAGACTTTAGATAGATTAATAGCTAAAAATAACAGAACAGCGTTTTATATTGATACTAGTGGCTTGTGCAGCAAATGCTGCTAACTTTCAGATTTATTTTATTTATTCAATGAAAGTACCAGACATTTTGAAAATGCCATAATAATGAAACATACTCCCTCTGAATGGTTTTTTATGCCAAGTACTTTTTCTTGGATCTATCCATCTTCAGTTTTGAGTTTCAACGCGAAAACACAAGTAAAAATGTCAGGACGATCAATGTGTTTTTCATGTGGAAGTAAAGCAATAGCTATTTCAGGTCATTGTGGATTGTAGGTGAAAGTTAAAAAAAGTCAGGTTTGCTATGCTTTCGAACAATAGACATAGTATCTTGGTATAGCTGCTGCATGTAGAGCTTGAAATGTAGAGGGTAAAATCATTTTATCCTGCTAAGAGATCTTGCTGAAATGGTCGAGAGACTACACAATTTTGTAGGCCTTTTTTTTATTAGTACGTAATAATTTTTGGACTTTCCTGAGGAACTGTAATTTTTGCGCTCTCTCGAGCCAATACTGAAGAGAATGACGCATATAAATATCTACACCACACCGCCATTAAGTATATGAAAAAGACCCAACCCCACTTGATTAATAACTATAAAAATATTTGATTTTAATAAAAATATTATCTTACGTTAGTTTCGTAGTTATATATTATATATATATATATATATATATATATATATAATAGCTGCCACTTAGTAAATTGTAGAAATGAAGATCTAATTTCAGATATTATCTACTTATATAACCCCAAAACGTTTCACTTTCATCAATATGTATGAAGGGTTTTGAAAACACTGAATTCCTACACCACAAATAAATAAATAAATAGACAGACAGATAAATAAATAAATAAATTGAATGAATGAGTGAGTAAGAAAGCGAGTAAAGAAGTAAGTGAATAAGTGAGTGAGTAAGTAAATAAATAAGTAAAAATAAATAAATAAGTAAATAAATAAATAAACAAATAAATAAATAAATAAATAAATAAATAAATAAATAGAATGAATGAGTGAATAAGAAAGCGAGTAAATAAGTAAGTGAATAAGTAAGTGAGTAAGTAAATAAATAAGTAAGAATAAATAAATAAATAAATTGAATGAATGAGTGAGTAAGGAAGCGAGTAAATAAGTGAATAAGTAAGTAAAAATAAATAAATAAATAAATAAATAAATAAATAAATTGAATGAATGAGTGAGTAAGAAAGCGAGTAAATAAGTAAGTGAATAAGTGAGTAAGTAAATAAATAAGTAAAAATAAATAAATAAATTGAATGAATGAGTGAGTAAGAAAGCGAGTAAATAAGTAAGTGAATAAGTGAGTGAGTAAGTAAATAAATAAGTAAAAATAAATAAATAAATAAATAAATAAATAAATTGAATGAATGAGTAAGAAAGCGAGTAAATAAGTAAGTGAATAAGTGAGTAAGTAAATAAATAAGTAAAAATAAATAAATAAATAAATAAATGAGTAGGACAGTGAATGAGTAAATAAGTGAGTAAGTAAATATGTAAGTAAATAAGTGATTAAATAAATAAATAAATAAATGAGTAAGACAGTGAGTGAATAAATGAGTAAGTAAATATGTAAGTAAATAAGTGATTAAATAAATAAATACATAAATAAATGAGTAAATAAATAAATAGATAAATCTGAGTAAATAAATAAATGTGAGTAAATAAATAAACGAGTAGATAAATTAATGAATATACAGAGTGATTCAAAAGTCGCGCGACATAGGACATCTCCGTTATTATTGTAAGCACAAAAAATAGTTTCAAATAAATGTTTTAGATATTGATACGTGTAGTTCATGTACAAAATTTAAAAAAAATCGTAGCAGCCATTTTTGAGAAAATTGCAAGAAACATGTTCGCGTTTCAAGTAAAGTACCAGTTTGGTTAGGAAAAACGCATCCAAAACTGAGGTGCCACATCTCTGGAGGGTACGAAACTTAAATTAGAAATGTGGTTTGGGTCGCGCGCCGTAATCAATAAATTGTGTTTTTTATGTTGACAGGTGAGTAAGTTGAGAGTCACAATGGCAAATTGAAACATTTTAGCACTTGAACCTTCACGGCTTGTGAAATTGTTCCACATGCACACTAAACGAGTAAGTGTTCAAATTGGTAGCCATTTTGTTGACGGCATATCCATACACGGTTGAGGTAACTGCTTCGCATATTACGTAACACTGCAGGTGTTATTTGTGCACATACTCTCCTGATACTGTCCTGCAGTTCATCCAGTTTTCGGGGCCTGTTGCTGTAAACTATAGACTTGAGATGTCCCCAGAGAAAAAAGTCAAGTGGCTTAAATCTGGCGACTTAGCCGGCCATTCCACTGGATCCTTGCGACCGATCCAACGTCCAGAGATAACTTCATACAGCAATTCGCGGAATGTTAATCTGAAATGCGGTGTTCCATCCTGCTGAAAGAAAAACCCACGTCTTCTTTCTAGTGGCAGATCATCCAAGTAGGGCAGCAGCGTAGCCTCGAGAGATGCTATCTGTACAGTGGAGCAGTGAGCTTGTTGTTCAGAAGCACGGGACCGATGACAAATCCCCGTGTATGCCACACCACACATTTAATCTTGGGTCAAACTGATTATGAGCCTCTACAGCTATGTGGGGGTTCTCGGCTGCCCAGTACACAGCGTTATGTCGATTCACTGTTCCGTTCAAATGGAAACAGGCCTCATCGCTCCAACAAATATCAGCTACAAGGTTTGGCTGGTGCGTTCGTCGTTCAAGAAACCACTCACTGAACTGCACCCGCATATCTGTGTCATCCCCATGCAGTTCCTGCACAAAGTGCATACGATAGGAATGGAAATGATTGACGGATAGTATCCTGGACACGGAAGCTTGACTGGTGCCACATTCTTGCGCCACTTCCCTGGTTGACCGTGATGGACTGACTACCAGCTTAGCTAGTACACTATCTGCGTTTGCATCCCCTGTTGCTGTACGAGGCCGTCATGAACGTTTTTTGTCGTGGATACTGCCTGCTGTCTTGAACCGGTCCAGTAAACGATCAATGCTTCCGTGATGTGGAGTAGGTTGATCTGGATGCCGTCTGTGATATTCTTCTGCTGCTTCCCGTAGACTCAGGCCTCCCGGATGGATGAGAGCCATTTCTACCCTCTCAGGAATTGTGTACATTGTCTGTTGCTACCCGGTTCACTGGCGAAACTAGCACTTACTCACCTGTCTACACAAAAAAAAAAAAAAACAATTTATTAATTACGGCGCGCGACCCAAACCACATTTCTAATTTAAGTTTCGTATCCTCTAGAGATGTGACACCTCAGTTTTGGATGCGTTTTTCCTAACCAAACTGGTACTTTACTTGAAACGCGAACATGTTTCTTGCAATTTTCTCAAAAATGGCTGTTACGATTTTTTTTAAATTTTGTACATGAACTACACGTATCAATATCTAAAACATTTATTTGAAACTATTTTTTGTACTTACACTAATAACGGAGATGTCCTATGTCGCGCGATCTTTGAATCACCCTGTATAAATAAATGAGTAAATAGATAAATGTGAGTAAATAAATAAATGAGTAGATAAATAAATAAGTAAATGAATAAATAAATGAGTAAATAAATCAGTAAATAAATAAATAAATGAGTCAAATAAATAAATAAATAAATAAATAAATAAATAAATAAATAAATAAATAAATAAATAAATAAATAAATAAATAAATAAATAAATAAATAAATAAATAAATAAATATTACCTTAAACTCTATAGCAGTATCCTTATTATATTTATGCCGTTTTCCAGACGTTGAATAATATTTACGTTGTTAAAAATACTCAGACGTGAACGTGTTTGTGACATGATACCTTACCGCTATGCGGGGGCTTGGATTCTCGTCACAACAGACCACGTTATACTGTTTTCTGCTATCTTCTGGCTCAAACGCATTATACTAAATCGGTAGAGCAATGTACAGGGTACTGACATCGGTGGAAGTGTTTTGAAAGTTTTTTTTTTAATATGTTTTGTGGCTTTAAAAGTTTAATTTGTATAATTTTCTTCATATCTTGTACTGCGTATTTTTTCTTCGTAGCACGTGAAGAACTTTACTTGTGTTACATATGCTTCTGTAGAATCCTTAGCTCTCCAAGTTCTTTCATGATGTATTGTACATGTTCACGTTTTGCCCGAACCTCACATTCTTGTAGCAGTTTTTGGGGTCTTCCAGCACCTGAAATAGATGAGCCAAGCTCTCAAGTGCTGTATAAACTCGTGAAAATTTATAGACTTTACCCACGAACTTTCATTCTCTACTAGTTGGAATGTTTTTACAGAAACCTCTCTTCCTGGCGCACTTTCTATACCGGATCTGAAAAACGGTCTTCAGAGATCTAAGTCATTTTAACGGATCCTAGAATATCGTAGGACAAGTCTCTATAATTAGTTTATTAGTGAATTACGACAGAATTGATCTAATTGTGCTTTGTATCATTAAGTTGCAGAACACTCTGCGCGTGATAACGGGGCGAGACTATTATCCTCTGGTGAAAAATATCCATTTATTGCTGTTTGAATGGAAGAGAAGGCCTTATGTCCTTCAAGCTGTCAGTATAAATAAATCTATTACATGAATGAATGAATAAATAAATAATAAATAAGTCAATAAATGAATGAATGAATGAATAAATAAATAAATAATCAAACAAATAAACAAACAAACAAACAAACAAACAAACAAACAAATAAATAAATAAATAAATAATATATATAAAAATATATAAACGAATGAATAAATGAACAAGTAAATGAATGAATAAATGAACAAGTAAATAAATGAATTAATGAATAAATGAATAAATAAATAAATAAATTAATGAATAAATAAATAAATAAGTTAAGTTAATAAATAAATATATAGATGCATCATTGGCTTAATGAATAAATAAACAAATAAATGAATGAATAAACGAATAAATAAATAAATAAATAAGTCGGTAAATAAATAAATGAATCAATGAATTAATGAATAAATACATAAATAAATAATCCAATCAATCAATCATTCGTAATCAAATAAATAAATAAATAAATAAATAAAGTAGATAAACAAATAAATAATTAAATTAATTAATGAAAATAAATCAATAGGTACATAACTAAATACAATTTATAAAAAAGGCTCAGATATGCCCAAATGCCTAAATTGTATCACGAAGTATACTCGATACTCTGATGGAATTATGAAAATTCATCGTCGCATACTCTTTTTATGTCTACATAACATTAAAGATTATACTGATATTAATGATTCTCTTAGAGTTTCAACTGAACTTGACTGAATATGTTAAATTTGTGAACTAGCATATTATGAATGCATATCGAAGAAATTTTTAGTTATATTGAAGAATATACCTGTAGCTTTCCTTACCACATTCGTTACTCCGAAACTATAACATTATTGAAACAATTCTCACTCTTCACAGAGGAAGTATGACTTAGGAATTCTCGATTATACAAAAATAAGTAAGAGACGCAAAATTGACAGTTTTGGGGAGAGTTTTCTATGTTTATTATAAATTCCTAAAGCTGCACGTAACAGTACAATGCGTCCACCGGTGCGGAGTAAAGGTTATCATGTCTGACCGTGAAACTAGCGGACCTGGGTTCAAATTCTGGTTGGGACAAGTTATCTGGTTGACTTTTTTTTCAGGAGTTTTTCTCTCAACTCATTAGGAACAAATGCTGGGTAACTTTCATGACATAAATATTACACATAACACAAATAAGTAACAAATCTAGCATTCATATTTACATTTCAACCCGTATTATTATGAAGTTGTATCTGTAATACTCACTGCAATATGGCCGGTTTAAACGGCCATTAAATCGTGATAATTAGGGCTAAGAATTGTATGCCGTTACATTGCGCTTCATGCGCCTCTGACTTCAGATTCCGGTACGTAATTGCGTTGGGGATTTCAGCACAGTCTAGCATATATAGTCACGAAGCTCAATACGTAGTACAGACGTGGACAAATTATTAACAAAATTGACGATTTTTATGATAATTCTATTTACAAAATTTGATTTTTCAATTTAGACTACAGTTGACAATTTTTCTTATTTCTATCATTACAATAGACAGAAATATGCAAAAATGTCAACTGTAGTTTAAATTGAAGAGTCAAATTTTGTAAAACTATAAAATAAAAATCTTCAGCTTTGCTAATAATTTGAAAATATCCAAAATGTCAACTGTATTCCAAATTGAAGAATCGAATTTTGTAAAAATATATAATAAAAACCTTCAGTTTTGATGATAATTTGTAAATATGCAAAAATATCAAATGTAGTCCAAATTGAAGAGTTAAATTTTCTAAAAATATACAATACAAATCTTCAATTTTGCTAATAATTTGGAAATACGCAAAAATGTCTACTGTAGTCTAAATTGAAGAATCATATTTTGTAAAAATATATAATAAAAATCTTCAATTTTGCTAATAATTTGTCCACGTCTGTAAATATGCCAACATTAGGTACTTGCTCACCACTAGGATCGCTAATATCGCCTCATTACAGACAATGCGAAATAGTACCGGTACAGTCTATTGTTTCTAGCACCTTCAAAACTCAAGCTTCGTGACTGTATATAGTAGACTGTGATTTCAGTGTGTTTAGTTCAGCAGTGAACTTTAGTTGATCGGTTACATTACGACCGAATACTGCTATTCGTAACAGGCAACATTCAACGTCCTGTAAAGAAGAATAACAGCAAGATGACGAAGACGAAATTTGGGACTTAATTTCAAATAAGGAAATTTGTAATAATGATACAGATTTTGAGATAAATAAAGCTTGTGTAAAATATTTCAAATATGCCCCCATTGTTTCTGCAGAAGTGGAACGAAGTTTCTCTAGATACAAGGCTGTGTTTTCTAGCAACAGGCAATCATTCTCCTTTGAAAATTTGAAAATGTGGTTTGTTATTCACTGCAACAATATAATGAAATGAAAAATTATGTAAAACAAAAACTTAGTACAGTACCACATAAACATAGCGAAATAATAAGACTGAACTTGTCAATGTCATATTAGGTGTATTTTCTACAGACAGAATATAACATGTAGTCATTGATATTGTGACAAAACTGAATACGAGTAGTCTGGAACACGAAACAGGAAAAAATGCAGCAAACAAAATGAAAAAAATACTGGATAAACATTATGAATATTTAGCTCTGTGTAAAATATGCCAAGATTTCAAAGGAGGAAATTTATAATAATGATACAGATTTTGAGATAGATAATGCTTGTGTAAAATATTTGAAATATGTCCTCATTGTTTCTGCAGAAGTGGAACGAAGTTTTTATATATGTAAGGCTGTGTTTTCTAGCAACAGGTAATCATTATCCTTTGAAAATGTGAAAATGTGGTTTGTAATTCACTGCAACAATATATGAAATGAAAAATTATGTAAAACAAGAACGTAATACACTATCATATTAACATAGTGAAATAATAAGGCTGATACTTGTCAATGTTATATTAGGTGTATTTTCCACAGACGGAAAATAAACTGAAGAGTCCTCTGCAAGAATGATGGATGTCATTTGGAATACATTTTGCAGGAGAAGCAATTGAAAGTTTGAAATGCTTAGCGCTCAAAGCTTAACTGTGATTTTCCGATCATTACTGGACAATGACTTACTTACTTACTGGCTTTTAAGGAACCCGGAGGTTCATTGCCGCCCTCACATAAGCCCGCCATTGGTCCCTATCCTGAGCAAGATTAATCCAGTCTCTACCATCATATCCCACCTCTCTCAAAACCATTTTAATATTATCCTCCTATCTATGTCTCGGCCTCTCCAAAGGTCTTTTCCCCTCTGGCCTCCCAACTAACACTCTATATGCATTTTTGGATTCGCCCATACGTGCTACATGCCCTACCCATCTCAAACGTCTGGATTTAATGTTCCTAATTATGTCAGGTGAAGGATGCAATAGAGGAGATATGGAGGGTAGCTGCGAATATATTGAATAAGCAGTCGTGGACAGCCGATAAGGGGTGGTCCTCCAGCTTGGGGGTTGGGCGAAGGGCTATCAACCCATCACCGTAAAAAGCAGCTTGTTACGAAACCTAACAATAAGCCTTGGACAATGACTATCAGTGTTAATGCCATATAACTCTCTATGTACATTCTATATGTCTTAAGCCAGCCGTGGCGAAAAGGCCATGGTGCGCCGAGCCACTGTGTAAGCTGCAACGTGTATAGCACCTATGGAGGGAGGCGGACAACCGAAGGGGAAGTTAATGTTTAGGACGTGTAACGAAGAAAGAAATGAACAAGAAAACATAGGACGCATTATCACAACCTAAAATTAACTGTCTTCAGAATGTCTCTGCGACAAAGTTTCAAAATCAGGAATTATGTCACTTACTGCCAATCGTAGTTGTCTGTCAGTCGTGATCTAAATTTGATTTTTACTATTTTCATTGTTGAAAATAATTTTTCACAAACGTAAGTTACAGCGAACATGGCTTCAACAGAGCAAGCGAAAGAACGAAGCTTCAAATATTTTTTTTTTTTTTCCAAAGATTTGAAAAGTTCAATATCTGTCAAGTCCTTACATCTAGCTTTCATTTAACGTCATATTATAAATCTGTGAGTTTAAATTGAAAATCTAACCGCATTATTCGTACATCTGCTGTAAAAGAATCGACGTACAGAGATAATAATAATAATAATAATAATAATAATAATAATAATAATACTTAACATTTTAATGTTTCATCAGTAACATGTAGTAACTTATAATGCCGTTTTATGTTATACAACCGTTTTCCTAATAATATTTGTGAACAAATCATACATTTAATATTGTCATCATATTGTAAGCAAAAGAATGCGTCCTCCCATCCTACTTGAAACTTTCGTTTTTTTTATAAAGGTACATGGTTTCGAGAGAGACATTGCGACGATACGCCACTCGCAGGTCCCAGACAAATACAAATAGAACGGAGTTTGACTCCAGTGAGTAAGAGGGTGGGGGTTGCAGGTAGGAAGCGAGAGAAAAGCACTGCGAGCCACAATGTGATCGTGAGTCACATTTTCGCCGCGGCTGTCTTAAGCTATGCATTGACAGTCTTGGTTCATTTTCGACAAGAAAGTGACATCCATCATTCTTGCAGTGGACTCTTCAAATGTCTTTAAAATAGTGCAACTTTTCTTTAACAAAGAAAATGATGTCTTTAAATTTTCCTTTGGCGGAAAGTTGTGTTTCGAAGTTAAAGGAGTGGCTTTGAACCACCCAAATGCTGAGGACTAACTTACCGTGATGATAAGCATGAGTTCAAACGAACGAAAGACACTGCTTTAACTCACCCAACTCTGAGACGTACTCAAAGTCAGAGGCAAACGAAGCGCACTGGTAGTATAACGGCATATACAAGGACATCATTTTATTTTTACTTCAATTTTTATTGTACCTGAGTTTTTGAATGTACTTCACTCCCACCCCTTCTACTAATGGAGTTTCAACTGTTCTCCAGACAGAATCAAGGCCGCTTATAGTAAACAGCACTGAGTTACTGAGTATAGTACGTTCCAGAAATATGTTCGCGTTTTCCAGTGACGAAAGAACTTTTAATATTGAATCATATTTTCGCAAAGGTACTGTCCGTTTGCCTACGTCGCATCCCGATTTCCCCCACCTGCTCTTCTGCACGGCCCTCTGTAAAACCAGGCCTGTCTTAGCTCTTTTCTGAAAACATTAATTTCTGTTAGGAATTCGACGTTTACGTAATATTATACAACTGTTTAAAAAAAACTTAAATAAAAGGGCCTCGTTAAGTAATTAACTGTCACGTGATTTCCCTCCTTTCTACGATCCTGCGGCATAACCACTTGGACGGACAGTAGATAGCATGTCTTAGTAATTTTATCTGTGCGGGTCGGGCAGAAGTGAAGATTGAATTTACAGTACATAAGCTACTCTTTTATAGAGTAGGTACAGAATTATTTCAACATGAGTTACTAGTATGAAGGGCGAAACTGGTAATTGGAATTAGATGCAATAATCTATATGCGATAATATGCACAAAAGAACTGAAGCCTGTAGGCTATCGAAATGAACAGCTACCATTTTAAAAAATGTGTTTAAATATCCATATTATGATTATTTTTCAATTGAACTTCATTCTCTATATTGTACGCTAATGTGCTGTAGACAATATAATATACACTGCATAATGAATACGTTCGGATGGATAGCTCAGTTCGTGATAAAAACACTTATTCTTAATACAGTACTGCATTTTGATTAAATAAAAACCTAATGAAAATTATCGAATTCAAAATCGCTATATTTCCTAGTTTACGTAAATGGATGAACTAATTTTCTTCCCTCCTATACCTAGTAGTGATTTGTTTGTGTTTTACGCCAGTATCATCGAACTCCAGTTGTGGAAGGGAGTAGCGAACGGTTTTTCCGGGTCTCTAAAGGTATAGCCAGGTTAATATTAAAAATGTTAGTAAAAATAAAATGATGTCCCTGTATTTCTCAGGCCTATGGGCAGTTTGTGCAAGTAATGTTTAATTTTGCTTAACGAATGTTAAATTAACAGTCTGTTTATTTTTAACGCTTCGTTAATTTATTTTCCATTTGTTCAACATAATTTTGTTTAAGATAACCAACACTTAACTATAACGTCTGTTAGCACTATTTTAACTACTCAACAGCAGTTGGTAATGATTTTTTACATATAAGACAATTTTTGATTGGCTAAAATTGATCTTTAAATTCTATATTATAGAGTGAGTCATGAAACTTGCATAAAATGACAACCTGTCATAGTAGGCCACGCTCCATAAACAAACAGTTGACAAATGAAAGTTGTAAGGTGACGTGCTGAATAATAATTACAAAGTGAGGTTATACAGAGACATCATTTTATTTTTACTTCAATTTTTATTGTACCTGAGTTTTTGAATGTACTTCACTCCCATCTCCTCTACTAGTAAACTTACAACCGTTCTCCACACAGAATCAAGACCGCGTACGCAGTACTGAGATAGTGAGTATAGTACGTTCCAGAAATATGTTCGCGTTTTTCAGTGACTAAAGAGCTTTCAATATTGAATCATATTTTCGCACAGGTACTGTCGCATTCCGGTTTCCGCCATCTGCTTCTGTTCGGCCCTCTGTAAAGTCTAATAGCTGGGCTGTCTTAGCTCTTTTCTGAAAACATTAATTTCTGTTAGAAATTGGTTGTCTACGAAATATTATAAAACTGTTTAAAATAACTTAAATAAAAGAGCCTCGTTAAGTAATTAACTGTCACGTGATTTCCCTCCCTTTCTACGACCCTGCGACAAAACCACTTGAACGGACAGTAGATAGCATTTCTGAGTATTTTTGTCTTTTCGGTCGGGCAGAAGTGAAGATTGAATTTACAGTACGTAAGGTACTCTTTTATAGAGTAGGTACAGAATTATTTCAACATGAGTTACTGATACGAAGTACGAATCTGGTAATTGGAATTATGTACAATAGTCTATAGTACGATAATATGCACATTAGAACTGAAGCCTGTATCGAAATGAACGGCCACCATTTTCAAATATGTGTTTAAATATCCATATTATGGTTATTTTTCAATTTAACTTCATTCTCTATAGTGTACGCTAATGTGCTGTAGACAGTATAATATACACTGCATAATGAATACGTCCGCATGGAAAGCTCAGTTCGTGAGTAAAAACACTCATTGTTAATACAGTACTGTATTTTTATTAAACAAAGACCTAATGCAAATTATCAAACTCAAAATCACGATATTTCCTAGTTACGTAAATGGATGAACTACTTTTCTTCCCTCCTATACCTAGTAAAGTGATTTGTATTTTACGGCAGTATCATCGAACTCCAGTCTTGGAAGGGAGAGCAAGCGGTGTTTCCGGTTCTGGACTTTTAATCCAAAGATATAGCCAGGTTAATATTAAAAATATTAGTAAAAATAAAATGATGTCCCTGTATTTCCTCATTGCTATTATGGATACGAAATACGAGATAAATAAAATAACTCTGATGTATTTAAACAGTCCAAAGTATTTTTTAAATGTTATATTACCAGTCATATGCTAAACATTCCCTACAGAGAGACACAAAATATTAATTTCGCAACTTCTGTTCGAACAGCTATGGATATATCGGCCATATTTAATTAACTGTTAAACGAGTTAACTGGCGGAAATCCTAAATTTAAAATTAACAAACTGTTAACAATCTGTTAAACAAAACTGGTGTTGAAAACATACTATTTTATTAATTAACAAACTGTTTAGAGTTTAACAGTTGTTAAATTTTCTAACAATACTTGAAAAAACCGGCCATTAGTGATAATTAGACTTCGTTGAATTGCCACACGCAGCATGCAATCAGGTTGCCGATGTACGGTAGTATAGAAGAGGTGAGCGACCGCCCGGTCTCGTAGTATAAGCAGTTCATGTTAAGAGTTGTGACCGGTCCAAATAGATAGAGCAGCTACAGCTAATGTATACCTATGTAAGCACTTGTTTTTGCATTACTGTGGTTTGGAATAGTCAAAGCTTAACATCTGTTCAGTGCAGACAAGAATTCAATCAAACATACTGCAATGAGAGTGTTGCTGTTCCAAACAATTGTCCCTGGAATACCCTTACCCCCGTAACCAGTCTTGACCCGTTTGGTAAGCGTGGTTGGATGCTGTTAATTATTATGCAGAACATTACGGCAAAATAATGGAGGTAATTGATGCATTGGATAGCACAGACAGTTCCGCTGTTGCAGCTGTAAAATCATTGCCTTCTGAACAGCTATTGGAAGATATTCTGTTCATTGATTCTAATTTTAAAATCGTGTCCAAAAGCATCATCCTGTTAGAATCGTCTAAACTACACTCTCAGAAGCCCTTAATATAGTGGATAACGTATCACAAACCGTTATCCAAAATAACAATTCACTAATTTCAGAAAAAGTGAAATGTAAGTTGAGAAACATTATTGCTAAAAATTCTGCCTATTCATAACTTCGTATTATAAATTATGTACTATCAGGTCACGACAAGACGTCTGAAGTTGGTATACTAAAAAGTAGTGGCTTTCCGTTCTTTAAATATGCACCTATTACTTCGTGTGATGTCGAATATACATTTTCCCAATATAAAAACTGTTTAAGTGATCATCGGAGGAGGTTTACTTTGCAGTCGCTCAAAATGTACGTAACTCTTTACTGCAATGCACATATTCAAGGATGATGTGATTATATTACATTAAATTTTAAGAGTTATATCTCACTACAAAATAATTGTGTATTTACATATTTAGACATTTCCTACTTCAGTGATCATTCATTATATTTCTTGAATGCAGGATACAGGTTTTATTGTAACCGCAGTATACTGCTCAGTGTTTACATCAGAGGTGTAGTCCATCCGTTGCATGTCTCCTCATACAGTCTATACTGCGTGCGCAGTAAACCTTACGATTCTCGTGGCAATTCCACGAAGTCTAGTGATAATGAATTAAAGAGGCTGTAATTTCCATGGATACTTATTTTTTAATGTTTCTGAGTTTAGTCGGCCGTGAAATCGTATCTTATAATGTCTCTATCTTGAAATTTTTATTCAATGTAAATATGTGCTAACGTATAAAAATATTGTAAGTTATGATATACATTCGTAAAGTTATCTTTTTGGTACGAGTGTAAATTTTTTTCGCAAACTTTATATGCATTATGGTATGCCGTTGAAGTCGGATTTTTAGGCTCGAATAGGATAGGTTGCAACAGTTTTATATAAAAATCCCTAAATGTATGCAACGCGAGAAACACTCGAGCGATGATATTGCCTAAAACTTAGGTGCATTAAAGCACTTATGTTTCAGCCTATGCTGAACGAGTCTAAAAATCCGAGGTCTAGATGAGTTACCTGCATGTAGCTTAAGACTAGGCCTATAACTTTGGAGAGACGCAGTGTTGTGAACGCGCTCACGAATCCCATTGAGCGATATGTTTGCGGCCGCATTATGTTGACAGTCATTGTGCAGAATAATCGCCGGCTTCCACATTGATTGCTGATTATTGAGTGTGCAAATTAGGTATTAAATTTAACTGCTTTGTTACACGCGCTATTGATTTCAGCAATAAACAGGAGTTCTTTGAAAAATGCGCCTTTGTGTGCAGAATATGGACTTTGCATGAAGGCAGATTAATGACGTCGTACAGATGAACGTAGTTGTTAATTATTATTGTAGCTTTGTTTAGTTTACCTCTTAATGTCGCTATACATTCGTATTCTATTTATTTATTTATTTTATTTATTTATTTATTTATTCTGGTGTAGTTAAGGCCATCAGGCCTTCTCTTCCACAACACCAGGAATACAAATACAATAACAGAAATAAAAAGGAAAAAAAAACACTATAAACGAAGTAAAGTCACACAAAAATATACACAGGTTGCAGTCACACAAACTTTAAATGAGTGATTAAGTATAATTAATTGTATCCTAATTAACTAACATAAACAAGAAACTTGCGATTTTAATCTGGAGTAAAAAAAAACACACAAATCAACACTTCTAGCAATATCTAAAAAGCATTAAACAAGACAAAATTTTCCAATTTAATTTTGAATTGTGATAAAGTCCGGCAGTCCCTGACATCATTAGGTAGCGAATTCCAGAGACGAGCTATTTCTACAGTGTAGGAGGATGAGTATAGAGACGTTCTATGATGAGGGATAGAAAGAAGTGCTTGATGTCGGTTTCGAAGAGTTGTAAGAAATTGAAAGCGCGATAAGAGATAATTCGGAGTAGAAGTATGCATGATTCTAAATAGAAGAGACAGTGAATGTATTGTTCTTCGTTCCTTCAGACGCACCCATGAAAGTAACCGGAGGGAAGGTGTTATATGGTCAAATTTACGAGTATTGCAGATGAATCGTATGCACATATTATGAACACGTTGTAGTCTCTCAGCTAAGAGTGAACTTACGTTAGTTAGTAAGGAATCGCAATAATCAAAATGAGGCATTACGAGCATCTGAATAAGATTCTTTTTTAGACTAAGTGGTAGAAATTCTTTCATATGAAACAAAGAGTGAAGTTGAGAAAATATTTTTTTGCAAGTGTGTGTTACTTGGGTGTTCCAATTTAGATCGCTATCCATAAAAATGCCAAGATTTTTAACTGTTTCACTGTATTTAACAATAATCCCATTCAATGTTATATGTGGTATAGTACCACTATCAAGAATACTTCGTAGACGATTATGTCCCATTACGATTGCTTGCGATTTCTCTGGATTTAACCTTAATCCAAATTTGTGTGACCACAGTGAAATCGAATTTAAGTCTATTCACAAGACAAAATTTCCCCGAGATTTAATCGCCCGTTAAGTGAAAGTGACGGTAATTTTTAGTTAACTGTAATCCTTTAAGGCAAGTAAACATTTAAATTTCTTGCTTCAGAAGTGAACAGCAAGTATTATGACGCAGCTATTATAATCCTAGTGGAAATGTAATTTTGAGAGACTTTTAATCTAAATACGTCTACTAAATTTCAGTTTAGGGGACGTAATAGTTATTTACAATATGAGTATTGTAACATTTTATATTGACTATTACACTTCTACATATTTATCTTCCTATACTGTAGAAATACCTCGCCTCTGGAATTCGTTACCTAATGACGTCAGGGACTGCCGGACTTTATCACAATTCAAAATTAAATTGGAAAATTTTGTCTTAGTTAATGTTTTTAGGTATTACTAGAAGTATTGATTTGTGTTTTTTTTTTCTTTTTCTTTTTTAATCTAGATTTATTTATTATACTCCAATTTTACAGAGAACCCTATTTTACCTGAGATAGGTATGTTAGGGTTATAAATACATAATAATAATAATAATAATAATAATAATAATAATAATAATAATAATAATAATAATAATAATAATATGATATTGATTAATGAAGTCTCCTATTGAATTAATCTTACGTTTCAATTATGAAATTAATACAATTTTACAAATCTATAAATTCAGCAAATCTCTACAAAGTTTTATAATTTATACACATGAATGAATGAAATGCAATGAGGTGAAATTAAATACTAAAATACAAGCTTATATTTCAATTAACAAGTTTTATGAAATGTATACTATATTATAACCTAAGCAAATATCTAATCCTAATATTCGCTAGAATGTAGTTTAAATTTCTGTGGGTTGAAATCTCTGAAGACGTTACACAGTTTTCCGTAAAACAGTGTTGTTACAAGCAGTTTATAAATTTTATACAACACATTTATCGTGAATCTATTTTAAATTATTATCCTAATTTAGTTCTATCAACTGTTAATTTAAATATTTTTAGCAAAATACATAAGAACTATAGAAAGAAAATAATAATATTTTAATCTAGATTAAAATTGCAAGTTTCTTGTTTGTTAGTTAATTAGGATACAATTAATTATGATACTTAATCACTCACTGCAACCTGTGTATATTTTTGTGTGACTTTACTTTGTTTATAATGTTTTCTCTCTCTCTCTCTCTCTCTCTCTTTATTTCTTGTGTAGCTTTACTTTGTGTATAGTGTATTTTTTCCTCTGTTTATTTCTATTATTGTATTTGTATTCCTGATGTTGTGGAAGAGAAGGCCTGATGGCCTTAACTACACCAGAATAATTAATTAAATAAATAAATAAATAAATAAATAAATAAATACAATTAATTTATAAACTAGTGGACTTACACGTGTTAATTATGTAAGATTTGTGCAGCTTATAGCTGTTTCAGTGCTTCACGCACCATCCTCAGAGCCTACTAGATCACGGCGTCATCTCTAACTTCTCTGCCTGTTATGTGGGTGTGTTTGACTGTTGAAATGTGTTGAAGGGTAGAGTCAAATAGTGTGTGTGTGTGTGTGTGTGTGTACTGAAATTGATCTGTGTGTTGAGAATTTGTTCAGGGGTGTGTTTTAGTGTGTTTGTATATTTCGTATTGTTCTAGTGTGTTGAGTTTTTGGTTCTTGGGTTGTATGTGTAGGATTTCCATGTCCGTATTTATGTTATTGTATGTATGGTTAGCATTGGTTATGTGATCCGCGTATGTAGATGTATTGTGTCATCTGGTTATTGCTTTAATGTGTTCTTTGTAGCGTGTTTGGAATGATCTGCCTGTCTGTCCTATGTAGAACTTATCGCAACTATTACATACGCCGATCACATAACCAATGCTAACCATACATACAATAACATAAATACGGACATGGAAATCCTACACATACAACCCAAGAACCAAAAACTCAACACACTAGAACAATACGAAATATACAAACACACTAAAACACACCCCGATCAAATTCTCAACACACAGATCAATTTCAGTACACACACACTATTTGACTCCACCCTTCAACACCTTTCAACAATTAAACACACCCACATAACAGGCAGAGAAGTTCGAGATGACGCCGTGATCTAGTAGGCTCTGAGGATGGTGCGTGAAGCACTGAAACAGCTGTAAGCAGGGCAAATCTTACATAATTAACACGAGTAAGTCCACTAGTTTATCAATTAATTATATTCAAGTGTTAAAAGTAGTGTACGCAAGATTCAAAATGAAATAAATAAATAAATAAATAAATAAATTTCATCGACGTTAAATAACCTAGTAGTTAATACAGCGTCGTTAAATAACCAACTAAAATAAAAACTTAAAGAGAATCCATCTTTTAACTTGTATAACGAATATCAATCTGTATGCAGTAACTGATATCATTTGTTTTTACAGTAGAACCTCTATTATCCGTGGTAATGAAGGGGGTTGACGAAACGGTTAATCGAAAAAATCGGATAATCCGTACCATAAAATATTTTCGTAAATTAAGAGAATAACACTTGAATTTTCGTCATTTTCTCCGTGGTCTTGTGTTTAACACGCTTAGTAGTGAGTCAGAAGTTCATTAATTTAAGTTTGGTTGTCAAGACGTATTTTTAAAGAGGTAAGAAAACTCCTTGTAATGTAAGATATAAATAGTAGAGGTCTCATGTTGTAGATTTACATACTGTATACACTTTATCTTTGATTTTTATTCAATTACTCACAGTTGTAACATCAGTCTCATATTGTGATGCGAGATGACCCACAGTTTCTCTTTCCTCAAACCACTTAATTACTTGCATTTTGTTCGATACTTAGCACAACACGTTTCTTCTGACAGTCATGGAATACATTTTATATAAAAAGTTGTAGAGTACGGCAACTCGAACAGTACACCAAGCTGTGTAAATATAAATGCTTGTAATAACACTCTCTAGAAAAAAGCCTATACTAATATAACGTACAATAGAATCTACTTCATATGTTTCTGTAGCAAAAAAAAAAAAAAAAAAAAAAAAAAAAAAAAAAAAAAAAAAAAAAAAAAGAGCGAGAGAAAGACAATCAGATAGTTCAAAAAAGAGCGAGAGAAAGACAGTCGGATAATCCGAAAAAGAGCGAGAGAAAGACAGTCGGATAATCCCAGAAAGAGCGAGAGAAAGAGTCGGATAATCCAAAAAAGAGCGAGAGAAAGACAGTCCGATAATCCGCCAATTGGTTAATAGGGTGACGGATAATCGGGGTTCTACTGTATTTGACGTTTTGAAATCTATCATAGCGCTTCATTTCTAATTTTCACACCCATCGATTTCAGTTTTACTAAACACGTAAATTTCCTTTTAAGGTTTAATATTTGCGTAGATGAATTCTTTGGTATTTACGTCAGCAAAAATGTGTGTGCTACCCTAATGCAGAAAATGTAGCAGCTCGGATAGGCCGGCCGTGCAGTGGGTCAGTGTAGCATCATGGCCTGGTTCCAGGACGCGCGCGCGCGCCGCCGCACAGCGCAGCCAATGGGGGCGCCACTGCTGCTCCGCGTCGGTCGGCAGACACGCTACCGCCGCGGCCTCGGCATGTCGCGCCGCA
Organism: Periplaneta americana; assembly: GCF_040183065.1. Classification (NCBI taxonomy): domain Eukaryota; kingdom Metazoa; phylum Arthropoda; class Insecta; order Blattodea; family Blattidae; genus Periplaneta; species Periplaneta americana. The sequence continues at coordinate 21,654,220 of NC_091127.1, read as the reverse complement.
CCTGTTGCTCGGCATGCTGAGCCCCAAGATGCAGCGCACCGTCCGCGTCAACGAGAACCAGCTGCTCATGCTGTCGGAGCGCGCCCACTACGACCACTCGCTGGCGGGCTACCTGCACAAGAGGACCGCCGACAGCACCAAGTGGCAGCCGCGATGGTTCGTGCTCTACCAGGTCAGTCAGCTGCTTGACTTCCACCATTGTGACCACCTTAACCATCATCTCCACCGCTGCCATACAGTGACCACCACCACCACCACTGCTGCTAATGACCACCACCATCGCTACCATTCCATGACCAAAAACACCGCTGCCACGACATGGCCATCATCATTGCTGCCTTATCATGACCATCACCACTTCTGCCATCACCATCATCTCCACCGCTGCCATACAGTGACCACCACTACCACCACCACTGCTGCCAATGACCATCACCATCGCTACCATACCATGACCAAAAACACCGCTGCCACGACATGACCATCATCATTGCTGCCACATCATGATCATCACCACTTCTGCCATCACCATCATCTCCACCGCTGCCATACAGTAACCACCACTACCACCACCACTGCTGCCAATGACCATCACCATCGCTACCATACCATGATAAAAAACACCGCTGCCACGACATGACCATTATCATTGCTCCCATATAATGACCACCACCACCACCATTGCTGCCATACCACTACTGCTGTCAATGACCACCACCATCGCTACCATACCATGACGAAAAACACCGCTACCACGACATGACCATCATCATTGCTGCCATATAATGACCACCACCACCACTGCTGCCATACCACTACTGCTGCCAATGACCACAATCATCGCTACCATAACATGACCAAAAACACTGCTGCCATGACATGACCATCATCATTGCTGCCATATAATGACCACCACCACTACTGCTGCCATACCACTACTGCTGCCAATGACCACCATCATCGCTACCATAACATGACCAAAAACATCGCTGCCACGACATGACCATTATCATTGCTGCCATATAATGACCACCATCATCGCTACCATAACATGACCAAAAACATCGCTGCCACGACATGACCATTATCATTGCTGCCATATAATGACCACCACCACCACTGCTGCCATACCACTACTGCTGCCAATGACCACCATCATCACTACCATAACATGACCAAAAACACCGCTGCCATGACATGACCATTATCATTGCTGCCATATAATGACCACCACCACCACTGCTGCCATACCACTACTGCTGCCAATGACCACCATCATCGCTACCATAACATGACCAAAAACACCGCTGCCATGATATGACAATTATCATTGCTGCCATATAATCACCACCACCACCACTGCTGCCATACCACTACTGCTGTCAATGACCACCACCATCGCTACCATACCATGACCAAAAACACCGCTGCCACGACATGACCATCTTCATTGCTGCCATATAATGACCACTCCACTGATGCCATACCATGATTACCACCACCGCTGCCATACAATGACTACCACAATCACCACTGACTTACCATGACCATCATAACCACTGCAATGTCATGACCATCACTACTGTACTGCTCTCACTATGTCTACAAATACTACCACCATGATCACCACCGCTAGCAACTCCGTGACAACCATCACCACAGCCGCTACAATTCCTGTGACAACCACAGCGAATGCTATCATTATTGTGACAACTATCAACACCAGCACTACCATTACCGTAACAACAACCATCAACTGCTCTAGCATTACCGTGACGAGAATCCCCAACACCGGCGTTTCTGCCATGACGACAATCACCAACACCAGTGCTACTATTACCGTGACGACAACCACCAAAACCTGCGCTACCATTACCGTGACGACAACCACCAACAACGGTGCTATCATTACCGTGACCACAACCACCAAAACCTACGCTCCCATTACCATGAAAACCAACAAGGACGCTACCATTACCATTACGAGAATCACCAACTCCAGAGCTACTATTGCTATGACGACAACCACCAACACCTGTGATACTATTACCGTTACGACAACCACCAAAACCTGCGCTACCATTACCATGACGACAACCACCAACAACGGTGCTACCATTACAGTGACGACAACCACCAACAACGGTGCTACCATTACCGTGACGACAACCACCAACAACGGTGTTGTCATCACCGTGACGACAACCACCAACAACGGTGCTATCATTACCGTGACGACAACCACCAAACCAGCGCTCCCATTACCATGACAACCAACAAGGACGCTACCATTACCATTACGAGAATCACCAACTCCAGAGCTACTATTGCTATGACGACAACCACCAACACCTGTGATACTATTACCGTTACGACAACCACCAACATCAGAGTTACCATTTATCTTCACAACAATCAATACCGATGCTACTATTACCGTGACGACAACTACCAACAACGGCGTTACCATTTACCTTGACAACGACCAATACCGATGCTACTGTTACCGTAACGACAACCACCAACAACGGCGCTACCATTTATCTTGACAACAACCGATACCGATGCTACTATTACCGTGACAACAACCACTAACAACGGCTCTATCATTTTTCTTTACAACGATCAGTACCGATGCTACTATTACCGTGACGACAACCACCAACAACGGCGCTCTCATTTACCTTTAAAATAACCAATACCGATGCTACTATTACCGTGACAACCACCACCATCAACGGCTCTATCATTTATCTTTACAACAATCAGTACCGATGCTACTATTACCGTGACGACAACCACCAACAACGGCTCTATCATTTATCTTTACAACAATCAGTACCGATGCTAATATTACCGTGACGACAACCACCAACAACGGCTCTATCATTTATCTTTACAACAATCAGTACCGATGCTACTATTGCCGTGACGACAACCACCAACAACGGCTCTATCATTTATCTTTACAACAATCAGTACCGATGATGCTACTATTACCGTGACGACAACCACCAACAACGGCTCTATCATTTATCTTTACAACAATCAGTACCGATGCTACTATTAACGTGACAACCACCAACAACGGCTCTATCATTTATCTTTACAACAATCAGTACCGATGCTACTATTACCGTGACGACAATCACGAGCGGCGCTACCATTTACCTTGACAACAACCAATACCAATGTTATTATTACCGTGACAACAACCACCAACAACGGCGCTACCATTTAACTTTACAACAACAACCAATACAGCCACCGGCGAGCTTAGTCGGCTAAGGCACTTGCTTGCCGATCAGGAGTTGCTCTCGGGCGCGGGTTCAATCCCCGCTTGGGCTGATTATATTACTTGGTTGGGTTTTTCCCGTGGTTTTTCCCAACCGTAAGGCAAATATCAGGTAATCTATGGTGAATCCTGAGTCTTATCTCGTCAAATACCATCTCGCTATCATTAATTCCATCGATGCTAAATAACCTCGTAGTTTGATATAGCGTCGTTAAAAATCAAGTAAAAAAACAACCAATACTGATGCTATCATTACCGTGGAGACAAGCACGAAAACAGTGCTCCCATTATCGTAACAGTCCGCATCTGTGAAGTAACGGTTAGCAAGTCTGGCCGCGAAACCAGGTGGCCCGGGTTCGATTCCCTGTCGGAGCAAGTTACCTGGTTGAGGTTTTTTCTGGGGTTTTCCCTCAACCCAATATAAACAAATGCTGGGACTCATTTCACCGGCATTATCACCTTCATCTCATTCAGACGCTAAATATCCTAAGCTGTTGATAAAGCGTCGTAAAATAACCTACTAAATAAATAAATTATCGTAACAGTCACCAACAACGGTGTTGCCATTATCATTACGAGAACCACCAACTGACAGCGCTATTATTGCCATGATGACAACCACCAAGAACGGCGCTACCATTACCATTAAGAGAGTCAACAACTACATCGATACTACTGTCATAACGACAAACACAAACACCGACGCTACCGTTACTGTAACGAGAACCACCAACAGTATGACAGTCATCATGACCACCGCTTCTTCTACCATTATTGTGATGTCCACCACCACTACTACCATCACGTTAACTTCAATACCACCAATGTTGCTATCGCCAAGATCATCGCTAACATTGTTTCCAATAAATCTTTACCACCATCACAGCCATAATTAACATGTTTATTAACATCACCATTATTATTGTCATCTTTATTACCGGCACCGTTACCATCTGAACTACTACCACAATTATTACCATCATTATTAATACTATCAAAATCACTACCGTCTATAATATTCTCATCACCATCGCGAGAGAGATCATTACAACACGATTACTATAACAACTATTATTTACGCCACCATAATTTTCATTGCACACTAATACCACCTTGATAATATCAAACCGCCACGACCACTATTACAACCATTGCCACCACTAACTATTGTCACAATCACAACCACCAACGTAAATACCGCAACCATCTCTACCGTCGACGCTATAACTAGCACCACCATGTTTAATCATTAACCCTTAAATTCACAAAGTATCCTATAGGACACAACAGGTTAATATATATATATATATATATATATATATATATATATATATATATATATAATTTGAACTGGTAATGGAAATTACGGGAAAACGGCTGAACGGATTTTAATAAATGACCCCTCATTTTGAAGCTTTGAACCCAAAGTTTTTCGGAAAAATAGTAGTTTTCAGTGAAATGTAAATTTTCCAAATAATTTTCCTATTTTCTAAAATCTATGTATCGTCACTAACTAATTGCATTTCAGAATAAAACAAAACACACACTACAGTAAACAATATTACACGAAGGTCGTGATCTGCAAGAATGCTGACATATTTGTAGTTAAAGTTCAATCGGTTATTCAAAACTTCAAGACTTAATAAAATAATTTACAGGTCTGATTCTGTGGTGTGTAATTTTCTGGGTACTGCTGTGTATTGGATATTAAAAACTACAAAACTTGAGGTGGTTTGATGACATTATTGCTATTAGAAATGAAATATTATTGTAGTTAATGCCGTGATGTGACTATTTTTAATTAATTATACATATTAATGCTATATTGATGATATGAAAGTGAAACGTTTTGGGGTTATATAAGTAGATGTAGAGAATAACTTAAATTAGATTTTGATTTCTATATTTTACTGAGTGGCGGCTATATAGTATATATAGTATATGTTACTGAAAGCTATAAAACTTACGTAAGATAATAATATTATTAAAAATCAAATATTTTTATAGTTATTAATCAAGTGGGGTTGGGTCTTTTTCATATATTTAATGGCGGTGTGGTGTAGATATTTATATGCGTGGTTCTCTTCAGTATTGGCTCGAAAGAGAGTATCTTTCATTATTATGGAAGCAAATAACTTTATTGAAAATAAATCTGAAAACTGTTTATTTGAACGTCTAAAGAACTTAGTTTGCAGCATTTGCTTCACAAGCCACTAGTATACTATAATTTTAATAGAATAATGGAAAAAATTGGTAGGAAAATTAAATAACCAAAATTACACAATACTATAATATTGTACAACATATAAAATATGGACATTGCGATAGTTGTTTTCTTTACAGTCCGACACGGTTTAATAAACTAGTGTGAGAAATGAAGTTTTGTCAATTTAAGGGTTAAGGACAATTGTATAGATAATATGCTGGTCTTATAGAGACGAGGAGTGAAGAACAATAATGAAAACGCGAGCGGGAAAGAAGGCAGCAGCGGGAATAGTGGAATATTATAAATATCTTATTCAGTGACGGATTGCTATAGATTTGCTATGTCCATCATGACTGTAATGCCACTATCACTTCAACGACTAGAAAATTTCGTGATCGATTTAATCTGTCGTAAATTAACGTCTCTTTTACATCTTGGTTTAGATTAGATATTTTTTGTAACTCTTGTCGTACTGCTTATTCTATTCACTTTTTACTATCCTCAATTCTGTCATTTATATCTTCTAATTATAATATTTATTCCATATTCATTCGTTACATTTGAAGAGTACAGGGGAAAAAACAATCGAAGTCACAATGTTCTTAAGGGTGATGTCATCTTCTAATTGAATATATTATTACTGTTCCTAATGAGAAAGTAGTAAGGAATGGCTGTATCCATTGGTGATAATTCTCCTTTACCAGTTTTGATAAGAAAGACACTAAAGTTTGCAGTAATAACCTATATTGCAATACAGTAAATTATATCAACCTTATGAGAATAGTGACTTTGATTGTTCTTCCCCTGTAGGTCTACTCTATATTTAATATTTTGTGCACTCTCTGACTTAGACGTTTAGGGGCCGTATTCATAGACATTTTTAGCGCGGGCTTTCGGTGGATGATCAGCGTTTTTCGTATTCATAAACCAGTGTTAGCGATAGGATATGATTTGAATTCTGTACAAGTAACCAGTGGATAGCCGGGGCTAGCTTAGTACGCTCGTAGCGCGTGCTGCGAAATGTCTATGAATCGCGAATTTCAGAAAACTTTTCGCTCTACCATTTATCATTCACACCCGTGACGTATCATTAGTAAAACCGCCTCCCGTGGTTCGTTAGTTTATTATCTTATGCACGGCAGATTTCTTAACTCTTCTGTAATTTTATTTGTCATTTTGTAGTCGTATTTAACACTACATAAATATTTACTAGCGCAGCTATGCATAACTCTTTTGTGCGAGATCGTGCGTATTTGCTTGTTTTCCGCACAGAACCAATACGCGGTAAGTGTGAAATACCACATTCAGTATTCCCAACGTAACACACATAACAATTTCCCTCTTCTTACCGCTTAAGCGCGACATTCATTTTACTGCTTTAGGCTTTTAACATATTATTTTTAGAGACGTTTAACATAGTAATAATTATAAATTGGAAACTTACCACTGCAATTTCACCTAAATTGCAATGTTAATTATTGTTTTTAAATATTTGCAAAAATTAAGTAAAGTCTACTACTCCACGAAACTTATTGCATTCCTGATACAAGTAACATTAAGGAAGCCGTGAAAAAATCAACAAGATTCCAGATGCCGATGTTATTACTGCAGTATGTTATATAAATAATATTGTTAAAATATTAAAATGTAAAATAAATCATTACATAACCTTACCGTTTAAGTTCGCATTTATAGACTGAGGGAAAAAAAGACAGACGTATATCACGGCCTGCTGGAGTATAGTAAACACAGAAAACATTTTAAAGCAACATTGTTGAAGATAGATATTTTTGTTTTGCAAATTTTCCCGTCATTGAACAGAAACCAAGATGGAGATTTCATTGCAACTAATTAGAAATTCGTCTTTCAGGTATGTAATAAACGATCTTCGCGCAAAAAATGTACGATACACGAGCGGTATGTTTTCTTTCAATTCTCGGTAATTAAAAAAGCTCATCTACGTTTCGCTTTTTCATACTTTTCCTCGAACATGGAAACTTCAACATACCGCTCTTGTAACGCATATTACTATTACCTTCTCTTATCATTTTCAATGCCGCGATTTCTTGAACGACGTTTGAAATATAATACGTATCTGTTGTCTTGATTACAATAAGCGGACTATCCTCTCTTATTGCCAACACTACGCCAGGCACAGACATTTTAGAAACAACAACCAATCTTAAGAGAGAATAGTAGTCCTACATTTTAATTCCTCTCGCCAAGAGTCGAATCCGTGACTGTGACATTAGTAACTACAGACTGACTTTGTCTTATGTTCGTGGGGCATTCGACCACAGTTACATATGAAGCTTCGTTTGTCGTAGTTTTCGTAAGCTTACAGGATGGCTGACAGGCTTTGTCAAAACCTGAGATCTCGCACACGGTTCCGAACGAAACGGCTTTCCATGCTCCCCCCTCGGAATTCAACCTGTAGCGCTATGAGATGATAAGCATAGCCACACCTAGACTCCTTCAGGAACACGGTAATGATCGCACAGCGCTGATATAATTACGCGTTATTGTGCCGATTTTTTATTATTATTATTATTATTATTATTATTATTATTATTATAAGAAACTAGTTCGATTAATTAAAATGTGTCTCAGTGAAACGTACAGCAGAGTCCGTATAGGTCAGTTTCTGTCAGATGCGTTTCCAATTCACTGCGGGCTAAAGCAAGGAGATGCACTATCACCTTTACTTTTTAACTTCGCTCTAGAATATGCCATTAGTAAAGTCCAGGATAACAGACAGGGTTTGGAATTGAACGGGTTACATCAGCTGCTTATCTATGCGGATGACGTGAATAAGTTAGGAGAAAATCCACAAACGATTAGGGAAAATACAGGAATTTTACTTGAAGCAAGTAAGGAGATAGGTCTGGAAGTAAATCCTGAAAAGACAAAGTATATGCTTATGTCTCGTGACCAGAATATTGTACGAAATGGAAATATAAAAATTGGAAATTTCTCCTTGAAGAGGTGGAAAAATTCAAATACCTGGGAGCAACAGTAACAAATATAAATGATACTCGACAGGAAATTAAACAGGGAATAAATATGAGAAATGTCTGTTATTATTCGGTTGAGAAGCTTTTATCATCCAGTCAGCTATCAAAAAATCTGAAAGTTAGAATTTATAAAACAGGTATATTACCGGTACTGTATGGTTGTGCAACTTGGACTCTCACTTTGAGAGAGGAACAGAGACTAAGGGTGTTTGAGAATAAGGTTCTTAGAAAAATATTTGGAGCTAAGAGGGATAAAGTTACAGGAGAATGAAGAAAGTTACACAACACAGAACTGCACGCATTGTATTATTCACCTGACATGATTAGGAACATTAAATCCAGACGTTTGAGATGGGCAGGGTATGTAGCACGTATGGGCGAAATACATATAGAGTGTTAGTTGGGATACCGGAGGGAAAAAGACCTTTGAAGAGGCCGAGACTTAGATGGGAAGATAATATTGAAATGGGTTTGAGTGAGGTGGGATATGATGATAGAGACTGGATTGCTCAGGATAGGGACCGATGGCGGGCTTATGTGAGGGCGGCAATGAACCTGCGGGTTCCTTAAAAGCCATTTGTAAGTTATTATTATTATTATTATTATTATTATTATTATTATTATTATTATTATTATTACCTCTGTTACTCAATCGAATGCCATTTTATCGGTTGTATTTAGAGGTTCAAACCCGACGTAGGCCATTAATTTTAAAGGGAAATTAAATTTTTAGCTTGACTCCTTCGGAAGGGAAGTTAGTAAGCTGGAAGGCCCCGTATCGTAGATTTCTGAATCTCAGTTGTCAGCGCCTTAGAGTCGTGGTCTAAGGGTACGTACACGTTGGAGCAACGATAAACGATAAAAGAAACGATCTAGCGACGCTTTGGTATTATCAAAGAATCAAGTGTTCATATCGGAGCAACGAACATTTTGATCTATCAGTAGAAAATATTCTTTACATCCACTTAATGAAAGAAGATATATAGGAAATATCAGCTGCTAGGTTTAAGGTTAATATAACTTAAATACCCGTACAAATTTGAACCTGTTTCTCATCCCAAAGCTAGTATAAATTCACTGTGTTGTGATTGGTTCTTGTGATCACATAACGTATCACGAATAAATACACAACTGAGCAATTTGCCAATATCTATGATAATTCATTTAATATGCCGAAATAACAATAAGTCGATAAATATTAGGATATATTGATAACCATCGGTCATTATACAGATTAATATTGTCTTAATCAGAGATCATATGAATGACAAGAGCGAAGAAAATGGAATTTTTCTTTTTCGTCGCTTTTATCGTGCATCTTCGTTTTTGTCGTTTCTCCAATATCATACCTCAATGACAATGCATGCTTCAATTCTCTCTGATATAGCATCGCTGCTTCTTTTATCGTTTATCGTCGCTCCAACGTGTCCGTACCCTAAGACATCCTGGCTAGGGCTCGCGCTACGAAATGTGCCCTGGTTCGAGTCCTCCTGCGGAAGAATTTTCTCATGAAATTTCGGCCAGTATATGGGACCGGTGTACACCCAGAGTCGTGATACATTTGGGGAGTTACAATAAGTAGCGAAATTTGGTTAAGAAAGCCAGCTGTGACAGCTGGAGAATCAACGTGCTAACCGGACGATATATCTGTTCTGTTGTATGATCGTTCACCTCTGCTGAGGCATGTAGACTTCAGGCAAGCAGTTGGCTGGTCGGTCCTTGTTCTGTATGGGCTAGGGTTGCTGTATTTCCCGGGATCTCCCGTATTTGCCCCTAATTTTTAACAGCCTCCCGGCTCCAGTATTATTCTTCTCTTCGAGCATTTTTCTCTCTCATTTTTACACTAGCCGTACCCGTGCGCTCCGCTGCACCCGTTAGAAATAAATATAAAGTAATTACATAATTAAAATAGGACATTTGATCCAGGGAACATTCGTGTTTGATATAAGGATAAATAGTTTATTATGTTACTTAATTTAAATTGTATTTGCATAATTAAAATGCGATCATTTTGATCCAGAGACCACTCATTTGGTCATAAAAATTGTTTTAGGAAATACAGGAAACGAATGTACAGAATAGCCTATCAAGTTTTCTGTGCATAAGAAGCTATTTTAATCTTACCTGTCCTCGATTCACTCAGAAGTTACTGTAATAACATTATAGCATTATGTCCATCTAGAGAAACTACACTATCCAATGGTGAATTAATAATTAATTATACAAATCGGTTAATTTAGCTTCCGATATTACTTCATACAAACACAGAAACATTATCTGTAGGCTGACTTTCATAGCTTTCGATTGTTGCTGTCCAAGGCCCCTTATATACGAAGTCATTTGTTTTTTAATTCATTACACTGCCTTAGATGGCAGTTATTTTAATTTTGAAACTCATTTATTTCATTAAATATCAGTCCTGTCAAAATTTTTCAGGGAATAAAACTTATCGGAAATTATTTTTAAAGAAAGTTTCATTATGTAACATTTTTCACAAAAATCAATAATAAGCGAGATATTTCGATTTATTTAATTCAGGACCCCTTATAACCCCCCTTTTAAATAATGTATTTTGAATGCCATATAGCCTAAAATCTAAGTTACATCGAACTTAATTTATATTCTAATTTTAATCGAAATCCGTTCAGCCATTATCGCGTGAAAAGGTAACAAACATACAGACAGATAGACAGAAAGACAGACATATTCAAAAAAGCGATTTTCGGTTTCAGGGTGATTAATTATATATGTTAGGACCAATTATTTTTGGAAAATCGAAAATTACCAGAAAAATTTCGGCTACAGATTTATTATTAGTATAGATAATGTAAAAATTTTTATTCTAAACATTTGATTTTGCCGTGAAAGATGATTGATTATATGATGAATTTTGTTGTTCAAGAGATGCATTAAAGTATGCAGTCTTTATAGAACGTAATGCTTGCCAAGAATGGGTTTTATTGCTCACTCGTCTAAAATCAAACAGTTTTAATGTTATAAATAAAAAAAAAAAAGAAACTAGCTAGTTTTGTTCTAAACATACCAAGTAGTAATGCTCATACAAAGAGGGTGGTTTATTTCTTGAACAATAATTGGACAGATGTTCGAAACAGGAGCACGACACATCTAACCAAAGCAGAGCTGAAAAGTGTAGTCGACTTCAACTATTACGTGAGACAAAATGTCTCAAAATACTCTTAACTTAAGCCTAGCTGCCGAAGTGTAGAATAAAGTTGTTTTTTAGTAACTGAAGCGAATAATTTGCCAATTTTCTATATGAAATTTTGTCGATTCCTTAGTCTCCCGTATTTTCTCCAAAAAAGTTGGCAACCCTACTTTGGGCTGTTGCGCCGCGGTAGAGAAAATGAACTCGGTTCCTAACATAGGGCTCCAGGCAAATCTTCATTTCTCATCACACTGAAATGCGATGCTGAATTACTTTTGAAGTTGATCTCTTCGTTAAATAAAATATTATTTTATGCTCGACCATGCTGAAATGTAGTAATTATACACCTGGTAGCAGACTTTTAATGCATGTCATTAAAGTACACATACTCATTAAAGATCAGGTCTTTCAGCCAATGACGACTCAGGTTACAACTGTTCAGCCAATGACAGGTCAGCTTTCTACCGTTATAAAACCGCAAGTATCGATTATTCTCGGATATGCAATCGAAAGAGAATTAGCGAAAAGTCACGGAGGCTGGAAATCCAATACTGTCGCAGAAGGTTATGTTCTGTTACTATAATAATTAGCGTTAATTGTAAATAATATTCAAATAAATTCAATTTGTCATCTCGTTTTTCAATGTATAATTTAATTTCAATGTTATCTCTGTAGGTTCTTATGGCCTAGCAAAGTCAATGCGAACATCTGTTCCTCGGAAAAAAATCAATACTTTCGCGTCTGCGCATATCTCACAACATACGGGACATTGGTCAAGGTCAGATACAAAGAAAATTAATAATATCAAGTTAGAAATATGGTCGAGCATAAAAGAATGTATGAAACTCGCCTATAATGGTAATTAAGAAGCTCGTATGAAAATTATGAAACTCGCTTGCGCTCGTTTCATAAATATCCATACTCGCTTCTTAATTACCTTCATTATAGGCTCGTTGCATAATGCACTGTTATAATTTCATAATCTCGGACAGTTACTGAGTTGTTTTATTCAGAGATAAATCGTATGTCAGATCTTGTGTAGTTTCAGAGTCCCTGTCAGCGTAGAATGACTGGAACAATAATCACATAGTGGAATAACTGTTAGCGTGTCTGGTCGCGAAACCAGGTGGCCCGGATTTGAATCCTGGTCGGGGCAAGTTACCTGGTTGAGGTTTTTCCGGGGTTTTCCCTCAACCCAATATGAGCAAAGCTATGTAACTATCGGCGCTGGACATCTCATTCATGCCCATGTGCATCAACGTCGGTTAGTGTAACCACCAGTTAAAATTGTCACCTAACCTCTGGTTAAGCATTTTTACAGTGGATCGACCTCGGTTACGACTTAAATAGGAGGTTAACCACAGTAATCTATAACCGGCCATTTTTCGAGCGGTTAAAGGAGATAACCAGTGATTAGTAGAGCAAGTAAAGCAAAATGGCGGCCAGAGCCACAGATGTTTACTTCGAAGACGATTATTATTGTACAGTACTTGAATTACTTGGATAGAGCGTGGGCGTGAAGTTTCTTTAGTGGAAAGAGAGAATCTTTACGAGGAATTAGGTGACAGAAAATTTCAGGAGGGATTTTGTTTATCAAAATCTACAAATGGCTCACTTGCAATAACTCAAAAACAGTCATATGTCTTCTGTTGATCAGCTCCTTATGTTAAGATTCTATGTAACTGTTATTTTCTGTATTTTAAGAGGGAATACTTGAACATCTCTTTCTCTGTCACTGGCTGAACAAAGAGAGGTTATGGATGGATCTTAGGATAATGAACAATAACCTGGTGTAAATGGGATCTTGGGTCGTACACACATTTCTACTAATCTTCTGCATCCTTTTCCTTTATGGATATTCCTTCTTTATTATATAATATATTTAAATATATTAAGTAAGTCTATCGATACTTAACCTCACATTGGGATATAATCATTTTTGCATTCAATTTTCTATTTTGTACGATTTTAACCTAACAGCAATGAAAAACAAAGAAATGCAACTCGCAAATATAACAGCGCCCAAAGGCAAACAAATGCAACGCGAAAATGTAGGACATGTTCACTTCGATGTAGAACGGAGTGAGCGCAGTCGTTTTTAGATGTTGACTATTATCTTTGCTGTGGTATGAATGCTTTCCTTTAGTCATTTTGTAGAAACAGTGTACCATCATAGACTTTGCTCTGGTTAAATGAAGTGTCAGCTAACTATGTTTAAGTAATCGATGATTATGAATGGTGCACAGAAATTACATTTTAACACACGGTTACTGTTTAACCGTCGTTTCGTAATCTATGATTACTGCGTTTTTAACCGATGTTGATGCACTTCGCCATCAGACGCTAAATAACCTGAGATGTTGATACAGCGTCATAAAATAACCTACAAAAAATAATCACATATAAGGCCGCACAATGGTCTGTATGAGCATACAGTATGTGCATGGATCTTTTCCGAGATCGGCTCTCGAAAAGAAAGAAAGCAAGCCAGTCAACCAACCACAGAGCACTGTAGTTGGGTCAATGAGTGGAGACCCGTAGCTACTGGTTAAATGGGGTTACCTAACAGTCTAGTACAGCCTGCACAAGGTTTGCGCTCTCCGAGCCGGCTCACAGCTCATGAGCGGGGACAGATATTGAGTGCGCTCTGTATAAGGGTGGACTGGAAGAAGGGGTGATCTCGTACAAAATGTACACAAGAGAAAGTACTATTACGAGTGTTTATGAAATGAATTCCTGTTCAGTGTTTGCAAAACTATCTTGGACTATTATTAATTAATAAAGAAATATTTATTTTACAGAAATAATAGAATTTCTATAGCTACTTAAATGTAAAATATAATTTTGTTATATACAGTGACTGCACAAAGTGTTCGTACATCTAAAAAATGTGAGTAAGAACAGTTTCTGAGGACAAATGAGACATCTGAAATGTTTACAAATAACAATATTGTGACTGAAAACTCTATATATTTTATTGAGTGTAGCAAAAATTAAAAAAAATTCTAATAATTTCTATAATATATTTAACAACATTAAAACACTCCTATTTTCATACACACAAAAAGTTATCGTACACCTGCTATCTGGAATTCTTTATAAACCAATACCGCATTTCAGCACCGTGTACGATTTCCCTTTGCCGCGATTATTGCCTCCAGTCTTTGTGGCATTGATTCTAAAAAATTTCTGTAATTGTGGAATCAATTAAGTCCCATTCTTTTTGAAGAGCTTGCTTAAGATTTTCTTTAGTTGAGAAATGGTGCTTTGTTATGTTTTTCTCTAGAATAGCCCAAAGATAATCGATGACTTTAGTATCAGGTGGTTGATGGGGTATGTGAAGTTGTTTTGGAGTATTGTAGAGCAGCCACAATCGAGTGTTTTCCGCATTATGTTTTGAGTCATTATCTTGCTGGAAAACGAAAGTACTTTGAAGACCTAACTTTTCAGCACTAGCATGGAGATTCTGCTTTAAAATGTTCACATACCTTTTGCGGTCCATCACACTATCAATAAAATGCAGTCTACCCACGCCCCAGGCACTCACACACCCCCAAACTAGCACTGACACGCTTCTGTTTTACTGTAGGCACAAGGTGTTAAGCATCCATCTCTGTATTCTTTTGTCGCCACACCATACTTCTTCCATCCGAACCAAAAACATTAAATTTGCTTTCGTTCGAAATAATTACTTTTTTCCAATACTCCATTCCTTTATTTCGGTATTCTTTCGCGAAATTTAATAATTTATGCGATTTTTCTTACTCACTCAATACTTTTTCCGGGCTATGCGACCATGATAACCATGGCTGTGCTGCCTGAAACTTTCATTCCTCGTCTTTCCAAATCTGCGACAACCTTTACTGTACTAATCTTTGGATCTTTTTTAATTTTCCTAATAATCACGCGCTCATCATGTTCGGTTTGAATTTTAGGTCGTCCAGTTCTTGGCTATCACCTTTACTTTTTAACTTCGCTCTAGAATATGCCATTAGGAAAGTTCAGGATAACAGGCAGGGTTTGGAATTGAACGGGTTACATCAGCTTCTTGTCTATGCGGATGACATGAATATGTTAGGAGAAAATACACAAACGATTAGGGAAAACACGGAAATTTTACTTGAAGCAAGTAGAGCGATCGGTTTGGAAGTAAATCCCGAAAAGACAAAGTATATGATTATGTCTCGTGACCAGAATATTGTACGAAATGGAAATATAAAAATTGGAGATTTATCCTTCGAAGAGGTGGAAAAATTCAAATATCTTGGAGCAACAGTAACAAATATAAATGACACTCGGGAGGAAATTAAACGCAGAATAAATATGGGAAATGCGTGTTATTATTCGGTTGAGAAGCTTTTATCATCCAGTCTGCTGTCGAAAAATCTGAAAGTTAGAATTTATAAAACAGTTATATTACCGGTTCTTCTGTATGGTTGTGAAACTTGGACTCTCACTCTGAGAGAGGAACATAGGTTCAGGGTGTTTGAGAATAAGGTGCTAAGGAAAAGATTTGGGGCTAAGCGGGATGAAGTTACAGGAGAATGGAGAAAGTTACACAACACAGAACTGCACGCATTGTATTCTTCACCTGACATAATTAGGAACATTAAATCCAGACGTCTGAGATGGGCAGGGCATGTAGCACGTATGGGCGAATCCAGAAATGCATATAGAGTGTTAGTTGGGAGACCGGAGGGAAAAAGACCTTTAGGGAGGCCGAGACGTAGATGGGAGGATAATATTAAAATGGATTTGAGGGAGGTGGGGTATGATGATAGAGACTGGATTAATCTTGCACAGGATAGGGACCGCTGGCGGGCTTATGTGAGGGCGGCAATGAACCTTCGGGTTCCTTAAAAGCCATTTGTAAGTAAGTAAGTAAGTTCTTGGCTTGTTTTTCAAAGTCTTTGATGCGCAGAACCTATAATAAATTGACTGGAAGGTAGGCCGAGGTCTCTCAACAAGTTCTGATATTTCAATTAACGATTTGCAATGGTTATGCAGTTTAATAGTAACTTTTCTTGTCTCTTCACTTGTTTCTTTACGGTTGCTGCCCATTTTGACGTTTCAGCTCTTCATCCACTGATGACGGAGCTCTCTCCCTGTCACTGCTGCACACAAACGAGTACTGGCAACACCACCCCTCCAACTCTTCTTTTAGTATGATTACTTCAGATGTACGATCACTTGTTGTGCCGACTTATGTATCATTACGGAGTTTAATTTAATGTTTGCAAATATTGTACTAATGTTGTAATTTTTATAGATAACATATTCGTGAGCGTCAGAATTCACTATTCATAACTAGTGCATTATTGTATTCTCAGATCCTGCGATTATCCTTAAAGTGTATTATAATCTGAATTTTCTAAGAGTATGAACACTTTTTGCATTAACTGTACTTTATTTATCAGTACATCAAAACGGGGTTTTATGCTGTTGGCAGCCTACTGATCGTAATGAAACACCAGTTACATATGTTCGATCCCTGCCTTTATTAAAGTTGATTATAGATTTTATTTTTATTTTAGTAGGTTATTTTACAACGCTTTATCAACAGCTTAGGTTATTTAGCGTCTGAATGAGATGAAAGTTACAATGCCGGTGAAATGAGTCCGGGGTCCAGCACCGAAAGTTACCCAGCATTTGCTCATATTGGGTTGAGGGAAAACCCCGGAAAAAACCTCAACCAGGTAACTTGCCCCGACCGGGAATCGAACCCGGGCCACCTGGTTTCGCGGCCAGACGCGCTGACCGTTACTCCACAGGTGCGGACTTGATTATAGAAAACAGTTGCTCACAAATATAAATGTTGAGCCAAACATAGCAATAATTTTCACAGCCAGCCTGTGTAGTCGTGGATATTATTGCTAATATTTAGTCTTGTAAAACTCAACCGAGGTAGTATTATTATTCAAACGAACTTTAGCCCTTAGGTCACATTGAAGATCAATAAGTTCGAGCTGTAAATAGTTAAATGTTATGTTCCGGCCTTTAGTTTCTTCCATACTGTACTGTATCAGTAGGTAAGCAACGTGAAACAGTTACTGAGAATCAGTGGCGTAGCATGAAATTTTGAGTAGGGGAAGCTAACTCAAGTTGTCTTTCATGCAATATGAGAAAACGTATTACAAAAATACAGTCTTAAAATAAATAGTAGTCAATTTCAAGTCAGCAGTCGAAGATTGGTTGGAACATCGTAAGTAACATCAATAAGGCATGACCTCAAATGATACGTAGTAAAATATGATTTCACGGTTTACACATATCTCTTAACAAATAGACACGTATACGTATAACATTAGCTCACTTCCTGTCATACTTAGAGAAATCACAATATTAGTATCATTACGTAAGTATGCGTATGTCTTTTGGTTGTGTCCTTCATTCACAGCAAGGGAGTCGGTCATTTGTTTTTTAAATCACACTTTTGTTCGTAAGTCAGTTTTGATAATACAATTGTCCTAAAAAAATTCAAGTAAATTAGTGTCAGGAACTGTTATTTCGCTCATTATTTATTATATTAGCCACAATGCACACTAACACTTCAACTGAACACAACTGACGAAAAGGGATTACGCGGAAACTACTTATTTTAAATGTTAAAGCTAGCTTCTTTGCGAGCCTTGCGACTAGGGTAGCTTAGGAAGGGATGGAAAATCTGCGGGGTGGATTACACAGAAGAAACCGGTCTGCTTGGAAGCTGGTGTGTGCAGGCTTCTTGTTTACTGCTGCATCACAAATAATCCTGAGCTGCCGCATCACAATATTTAATGCGTAAATATAAATTCTATTAAAATTAATAAATAATTTTGTTCATAAACTGCAGGTTTATTATGAAATTATTATTAACTGGGGAAGCTAAGCTTTTTAGCTTACATTGACGCTACGCCACTGCTGAGAATAGGCCTACACAATGCACTCCACTAGATAGCTGAGTGGTCGTTTCCCTCACCTCTACCTATAGCAAATCTATGTCATTCTGACGTATCTTCCTCTCCATTTCGGCGAGCGGTAAACACGGCTCTCCCGCTCTGAAAGAGTGCGCGCGCTCGTTGAGCGCTGTTTGTGCAGGTTTGTGAAGGTGCTAGAAACAATAGACTGTGCCGGTACTGTTTCGCATTGTTTGTAATGAGGCGATATTAGCGATCCTAATGGTTAGCAATTATCTATGGATGCATATTTACTACGTATTGAGCTTCGTGACTGTAGGCCTTTATACTAGACTGTGGTTACCTTGTATTCGTAAACAGAAGTTGTTCTATTTCGATTTGTATGTATGCTCCCGAAGTTTTTACAAAATCTTTTGAATTAGTATTGTTATTCCGAAAGGAACGTCAATGTTTGTACGACATCCAGACTTCGTAAAATGGTCTAGTTGTTACTGTGACTAATGACCAGAGCCCGGATGTTTAGGCATTTATAGCAATTAAAATAGGCAGGCAAACAAGGCAATAAAAACGTAAAAAAAGACACAATAAACTTTGAAAGAGGCATTATAAATTTTAAAAAGTTAAAATATATTTCAGCAATAAATTTAAATTATATCAACATAACCCACATATTTACTTCGTAGGTGACATATGTTGACTTATAAAATACTTTTTTTTTCGTAATTAACTATCTTTTCACAAATCTTACATAACAAAACTGTTCCATCATCGGTTAAAAACACATGGGCACCAAATTCACTAACGTAAGCATAAAGTTTACTGTTCAATGGTTTTCTGAATTTAGGCATTCTAGCTATCCGATCTTATACCTTCTGTCACCCGACAATAACTGACTGTTCCTCACTCCAATTTCTTTCTCCTACAATAATAAACACGTGTAGCACAAAATTTTAACAGTAAGACTTGAAAATATCAAATCAAACAATTGAAAATGCTACGTGACAACTTCTATGAGAACGAGCTTAATATTTAAAATTATAAAGCTGATTTTTTGTATCGTGAAGACATTACAATATTATATTTGTAACTCTGGATTGTCGATCATTATTCATATTACACCAATAGTATTAAAGCACGATTATTAGCAGATTAAGCACCGAAATAAATTTACTTTTTTATTTTATATTGTTAGTAAAGTTAGTCATTGTTTCAAATATTTAAATTTCATACACATTACAATTAATTAGAAAATTGCAAACAAACAAATATTGCTTTAAAATGAAAAAAAAGGCATTTATATAGTCGCAACGCTGTTATTCCCGGCGTGACTCCTCCTCTTTGCTTACGTCTTAGGAAGTGAAGGCTCTATAAAGTCTAGGTAGGTAGTATCGTTCGCCATTTTTGTTCTTTTGTTGCCGAGCTACCATACGAGGGATCTATTTGCCACACCGTTAAACATTATCATGTCGTAGCTCCTATGATAATAAATCAAACGCAATGTAATTCAGAAAATAATTGAGCGGCAAATAATGCCTTCGCGTGCTTTCTGCGAACGCCAACGAAAGAACCAAAATGGCGGGTGATTATATTAAGTATTTATCGAGCCTTAAGAAATGAATAACGTCTTCATCAGAAAATCACAAGACGCACACATTTAAATGTAGCCGACCTGCAACGCGATTGGCTGCCGGAAATTAGAGCGACGGGACTATGCCTTAAAAAGGCAAAATAAAAATTCACCCTATCACTTTGATTTACTCCAAATCACATTTATGTCTATGCAAATAATGATCTACTTCCATCCAGTAAAAAAAGGCATTTTGTCAAACATCCGGGCTCTACTAAGGACGTTAGCACTGAAGGTTGGATCCGTCCAACATGACTTCCTATTTATATTCCGTACACTTCACCAAAGATTAGTCTAAATATTTTCAATCATTTAAAATTTGTAAGAAAGTATAAATTCGTTTCCCATTGAACTGGCATTTCCTTGCCCTTCTTCTTCTCTTCTTTCTTCCTTTCTTAAACATATTTTTATTATCTTCCGTACACATACACCGTATCTCTAAAAGGAGTAAAGAAAGTGTGTGCCTTCGCCTTAATGCAAGAGTGGGATATCTTACAAAAATGGAAAATTGAGATAAATTTACCATTTTGTTCAGAAAATATAGCTCTTTCTAATGCAATAGAAGATTTATGGTATGTCAATTAATAATGATGCTATAACACATATTTCATTATGAAAATATCCTAAAAATGACATTTCTGCGATGTCTCAATATTGCAGATCTTTACTTTATGCTCATAGCTTTTTTAATTAAATTCAATACTGGAATATTTTAAAATGTTCATTGTTGAAGGGATTAGTGACAAAGCAGGAAGCATCATTATGCGCTGTTGTATAGTCCCGTCGCTCTAATTTCCGGCAGCCAATCGCGTTGCAGGTCGGCTACATTTAAACGTGTGCGTCTTGTGATTCGCTGATGAAGACGTTATTCAGTTCTTAAGGCTCTTTCGTTGGCGTTTGCAGAAAGCACACGAAGACGTTATTTGCCGCTCAATTATTTGCTGAATTACAGTGCGTTTGATTTATCATAGGAGCTACGACATGATAATGTTTAACGGTGTGGCAAATAGATTCCTCGTATGGTAACTCGGCAACGAAAGAACAAAAATGGCGAACAATACTACATACCTAGACTTTATAGAGCCTTCACTTCCTAAGACCTAAGCAAAGAGGAGGAGTCACGCCGGGAATAACAGCGTCGCGACTATAGGTATAGAAATAGAGAAAAAAAGAGGACATTAACGAGCGGGTCAATTTATGTGCCTAGTGAAATTTGTTACCATTGTGAAAGAAATTAAGACAGATCAAATTCTGGACTGGAAGCTAGTATCCAATCGTACTGGGAAAGCTAGCAAACAAATACCATTGGTGAAAAAGTGATATGGAATGGTGTGAAAAAATTTAAACTCACTAAAGATAATCTAAATCGATGGTGTTTTGTAAGAAAGGCGTTATCAACAATTTTGTGGCTTTGCGTTAATAAACGGTTATAAATCATGCGAAAATATTGCCATCTTTTATAATTGGTTATTTTATGACTCTTTTTCAACTGCTATGGTTATATCACAGTCTACTATATACAGTCACGAAGCTTGAGTTTTGAGGGTGCTAGAAACAATAGACTGTGACGGTACTATTTTGCATTGCCTGTAATGAGGCGATATTAGCGATCCTAGTGGTGAGCAACTATCTAATGTTTGCATATTTACTACGTATTGAGCTTCGCGACTGTGTATACTAGACTATGGTTATATAGCTTTCGAATGAGATGAAGGTGATAATGCCAATGAAATGAGTCCAGGGGCCAGCGCCGAAAGTTATCCAGCTTTTGCTCTTATTGGGTAGAGAGAAAACCGAGCAAAAACCTCAACCAGGTAACTTGTCCCAACCATGATTTGAACCCGGGCCCGCTCGTTTCGCGGTCAGACATGCTAACCGTTACTCCACAGCAGCGGACCATTGATATCTTCATGACACAATTTGTCATGTCATTTGATCGTATGTGATCAGCTGTAACTTTTTGAAATGTTGGAATATATAATAATAATAATAATGATGATGATGATGATGATGATGATGATGATAATAATAATAATAATAATAATAATAATAATAATAATCTATACTAATAATAAATCTGTAACCGAAATTTTTCTGGTAATTTTCGATTTTCCAAAAATAATTGATGTTAACATGTATAATTAACCATTCTGAAACCGAAAATCGCTTTTTTTTTTTTTTTAATTTTTGTTTGTCTGTCTGGATGTTTGTTACCTTTTCACGCGATAATGGCTGAACGGATTTCTATGAAAATTGCAACATAAATTAAGTTAGTTGTAACTTAGATTTTAGGCTATATGGCATTTAAATACTTTATTTAAAAGGGGGGTTATAAGGGGCTTGAATTAAATAAATCGAAAAGTCTCCTTATTATTGATTTTCGTGAAAAGTCTTACATAAGAAAAGTTTCTTTAAACATAATTTCCGATAAGTTTTATTCTATAAAAACTTTTGATAGGACTGATATTTAATGAGATAAGTTAGTTTTAAAATTAAAATAACAATGCCACCTAATGGGCTGTAATGAACTAAAAACAAATGACTTCGTCTATAAGGGGCCTTGCACAACAACAAACGGAAGCTATTAAACATAGCCTACAGAGAATGTTTCTGTGTTTGTATGAAGTAATCTCGGAAGCTTATTAATCGATTTGTATAATTATTATTTCACCATTGGAAAGTGTCGTTTCTCTAGAATTCTAGATGGACATAATGCTATAATGTTATTACAGTAACTTCTGAGTGAATTGAGGACAGGTAAGATTGAAATAGCTTCTTATGTACAGAGAACTTGGTAGGCTATTCTGTATATTCGTTTCCTGTATTTCTTAAAATAATGTTTATGTACACATTCATTTTCATCTCAGAGAATTAACGGACAACGAGAGTATATTGATTTAGTATGCAGTAATAGTACGTTAGCTTAGGATTCCATTATTTTATAATCCAAATTTTAAGTATGCTCAATTGAATCGGTTTAAAATACATAAAATACATATGCAATAAATCCAATGCAAAAGAATTGGGTAATGAGCCAAGCAGATTATGTTGCGCTGTTGTAAAAGTTGTTCCTTCTGAGATTAAAGAGCCCCCACAACAAATTAAAAATTTACTTATCGAAGTACACCCGTTATGAACACACTTTTCATATAATATAATATATATATAATATAATATAATATAATATAATATAATATAATATAATATTAAACGATTTATCCTTCTATCAAACAAGAATGTTCCTTAGACCAAATGTTCTGTTTTAATTATGTAATTATTTTATATTTTTTCTAACAAGTGCAATAATAATAATAATAATAATAATAATAATAATGATAATGATAATGATAATGATAATGATAATGATAATGATAATCCATGAAACATGAATTGACCCCAGAAACAATCACCTGATGTGTCTGGAATTTCTTTCCACCATGAACTGTATCTCGAGTATAAAAAGAGGAAGCCTTCGTGTTCTGTTGCAGAAGGCTTTGGAGCGCCTGGAGCTCAAAGACGTTAATTTGACTTTATCCCCGATGGGTATAAAGCGCTGTGAAGTGGTACAGTCCCTTCTGAGCATACTTGTTTCTCCCGTTCTTTATTTCCACTGGACACGGTTAGTCATTATTCTTATTTAACTTGATTTCAGATAAAGATGTGGACAAGGACGTAATGTTAAAAATAGTCTTCGTTACTATAAACGAACTGGCTTCGTTTACAAGAAGTTTGGGTTCGATCGTCCTAGCTAAGGTTTTAATTGACTTCAATTTATAGACAATTTCTAGTTTTAGGGGTTTCAACTATCTATTAATTTAATTCGTTTAGAAAGCAGTGATTGCCAACATTAGAACAAGATTGTCAAATCTCGACTTAACCAAAGTCAAAGTCTCAGTAGTATTGTCTATGAATAGGACTTTTAACAAAGTTAAACTTTACTACGAAAGTCGACTTTGGGAAGTCTTCATCCAAATTGTCGCTTATAAATACGGCCCGTTATCAACTTCTCCTTAAGGGGTTAGGTACAGGTTACAGCAGTAAAATTTTTGGAACTATTCAACATTTTTTTCCTCCATTACTGTATCTTGTACAACAATGAAAATTGGTATGTGTAAAACACTGTCCTTCTGTTATATGAAAAAAAAATATTTTTACGATTAAAAAAAATATTTATATATATTTTTTCAAAATTCAAAATGATGGCAGTTTACTATGCAGTGATGAAGCGTTTCCCTCATAACTCGTAATCTTGTTAATTTTTTCATTTTCTCTCTCTTTTATTTTATTGCTGAAACTCATGTTTACAATATCATCCTCTTTCAACTACATTCCTTAATAAATAATATTTTTGTTTATTTTGTGTTAAAAGAAAATACTGATATTTGACCATTTTAAATTAATTTATTTTTATCAGACAATATATCAAAGGTAGAGAACTGGTCTTGCATCATATTGTAGATATGACATGCATAAATACACACAAAAATTTCATCACAGAATGTTGGATAGTTTTTGAGTTACGTGGGAAACGCTTCATCACTGCACAGTGAACTGAATTTTGAAAAAAAAAAACGTGAATAATTATTTTAAATCGTAAAAATATATATTTTTTTTTCATATAGCAGAAGGACAGTGTTTTATACATACAGTGGGAGCTCCTAAGTTCGACAGAAAACAACTTCGACATCCTATAGTTCGACTGCTTACGTAGGAGAATTAGACACGCCCCTATACGGGCACTAAGAAATGGGTTTGCCATTTGAATGGGAATTGGTTCTTTGTCTTGTAGTGATACTTTTGTTAAAGGCAAACAGAATATTTTGTTGATTAGGACATCCATATTTAATCACTGGTTTTAAATTAATGAACTCTTCTTTTGCCATTTGAGAATTTTGCCGTTTGTGAGACGGAACTGTCGAAACCCACTGTGGTACTAGAAGCGCATACACAAGTCTCGGGGCGAGCAGGAAATGCAAGTACAGTACTGTATTCGTTGATGGATAACCAATAAGAATTTGTATTCATTTCACCTTCCACACCCACTACCCTTATTGGACTGAACTTTCAATTCTGTTGTCCACACCTGTGGAGTAACGGCTAGCGCATCTGGCCGCGAAACCAGGTGGCTCAGGTCCGATTCCCGGTCGGAGCAAGTTACGTGATTGATGTTTTTTCCGGGGTTTTCCCTCAACCCAATATGAGCAAATGCTGGGTAACTTTAGGTGCTGGACCCCGGACTCATTTCACCGGCATTATCACCTTCATCTCATTCAGACGCTAAATAACTTCAGATGTTGATAAAGCGTCGTAAAATAACCTACTAAAATTAAAAAAAATTCAATTCTGTTCAGGCGAACGTAGGAGAGTCCATTGTATCATTATTGTACAAGATACATTAATGGAGGAAAAAAAAAAGTTGAATATTTCAAAAAATTTTACTGCTGTAAGCTGTACCTAACCCCTTAAAGCAGCGTTTCTCAAACTTTTTAGAAGTGGGGACCACTTTTTTAAGTCAGAACAGTTCCGCGGACCACCTTACACTTGTTCCCTTCGAAAGAAAATTTATCATTTTTGTAGCATATTTTAATAAGTATACTTGTATTTTAAAACAGAATTAATGATTTAAAATTAATTTAATTTTATATTATTAACTAATAAAGTTAATGTTGTTTAGAAGAAAATTCATTTTTGTTTTTTAATAATTCAAGGCTATTAGAATTTGGATAATCTTTAACTTATTAACTAAAAAAAATAAATAAATGTTGGTACTAACATTAATGAGATGGATGAGCCTGCCGATTCTTGCACAGTTGTTATATATTTGAATGTATGCTGGTAAGTTTAAGTCGGAGATTGTCACATACATCGAGTCGATCTCGGAAATTGTTTTTATTAAAGTTAGTGATGAAAACTCTTTCCTCACACAGATACGTAGAAGCAAACTGAATTATAATCTATAAAGCACCATTGTACAGTTCACTATATTTTCTTTTCACTTGTGACGAGGTCCAGAAATTAACCATATCGCTTGGATTTCATTTTAAGTCCTGTGTCATTCGAGAGTTCAATTAACTATTCTTTATCACTCAATGAAAGTTTGTTAGTTTCAATATCGCAATGAAAGGGATCACGAACCCATGAAAATTCATCATATTTACTTGAAAAATAAGTTTCAAATTGTGTCCTCAGAGTTTCAAAATGCGAATATAGTATGTCACTGCATAATTCTTTTCCAATAACGAAATAATTTTCAACCAAAAAAGACTGTAGGGCTGGAAATGATGGAAAAGTCCTCTGTTTTACGTAACTGATCCACAAACTAAATTTTCTCTCGAACCCCTATATTTTCTCATGCGCATTAAGAACAGTCAAAGAATTACCTTGTAGACAGAGATTTAGTTCGATTAGTTTTGAGAATACATCTGAAAGATATGCCAATATACTTAGCCACATGTCATCAACTGATATGCAGGGAAAAGATGGCGAGAAACACCACGTTCATAGTGCTTTAAATCCCTCTTTTGTTGCTGAGAGTAGAGTGGGAAGTCGGTAGACGAGAAGGGTAATGAATTTAATAAAATGTCAGTAAGTACTGGGAGAAAAAATGAAAGGAAATTGCCATGTGTCATTTTCAAACTCAGAGATTTTCAACTATAGTGAGATACGCAATTCGTTTGAATTTTATTTTTTCTTCTGTCCTTTTTGAAGGACCACAAGCGCAGACCTCGAGGACCACAGGTGGTCCGCGGGCCATAGTTTGAGAAACGCTGCCTTTAAAGTAATTCTTTAACGCCCAGATTATGAAACGTGTGTCGTTTTGCCCTCCAGAGCTCTTTATGATGTGAACAGCCTATGCAGAGTCCTGTAGTTCGTTCCAGTGATGCAAACTTAACCCGTTCAGCTTAAGAAAATTGTTGAAACAAATTTGAGACTTTAATTCCCGCCGGGAGTTTCTTCAGTAGCTATGGCTCCCGCTTTTCGTTCTCATTTCTAGGTCACCTTACCACAGTCTACTATATGCAGTCACGAAGCTTGCGATGATTTTTTGCCAACGAGTTGCATTTCTCGCGATAGTTGCTAGCCGCTTGGAGCGCTGTGAGTACTAGGAACAATAGACTGTGTCACTGCCATCGTGATCTAATACAGGCAGTAAGGCAGACCATGTG
Source organism: Periplaneta americana (assembly GCF_040183065.1). Lineage (NCBI taxonomy): Eukaryota > Metazoa > Arthropoda > Insecta > Blattodea > Blattidae > Periplaneta > Periplaneta americana. The sequence continues at coordinate 21,626,850 of NC_091127.1, read as the reverse complement.
ACTCGCTTAATCCGATCACGAAGGGCGGCGTTTCAACCATATAAATTAATCGGAATGCATGAAGAGTAACATATATTTCTCTAAAATGTAGTGTAATTGAATTAATAAAATTTAAAACAATGATTAGGAGACACTTCAGGCATAATTCCTTGCGAGTTAAGATGTAATATTATTTTTGGTGTGAAAATTACGTTGTTCGTATGTGTAATACCTGCCTTTATTTCGATTAAATATTGCGAAATTCTTGTACATTCATTTATGCACGATTCAATAATTTTCAGTTGAACCGCACGAATATTTAGACATGTTGAAATTATAGGTTATATTTACTGTACCAGTTGCCCCTTTCTGTCTAATTTTAGTGGTTTCCTATGCCCTGCCACTACATATGTATGTTATGTCATATGGATATTATAGGTTATGTTTACTATATTTAACTTATATTCCTATATTCGCAATTATACATTATAATTAAACATAATGTCATGTATGACACCCGTCACATTCTATTTGTATTTTAATACTACAATTGAGCACTGAATTATTGTATTTATCTACTACCTAAGAGACGAAGTAACACAATCGTACGTACACTAATTTCACAGGAGTGGTATGGTAAATTTTCTGTCTACAATTAAGGAAGGTAGATGTGCAAAATTAAAATCACAATATAAATTCGTTTTTATTGAACCTCAAAATAGCTTCCATTCTAAACTTATAATGTTGATGCGAACAGATTATGTTAACACGTAAAATTCTCTTCACATTAAAATAACGCAGTTTTGTAATTATTTCTGCAACATATTATGCAACAAGAAGTAAACGGAACTTATGGACACATTACACTAAAGAAAGCTTAGCAATGATACGCAATAAAGTTATGATATAATATAATATTTCACTGAGCTCCATGCACTGAAATAGAAAACCCGAACAAACATTACGGCCTGGTCTAGATCGAAAAGGCATTGACTGTGCCGTATTTCGCTTTGTTGTGAAAAATTGTGTAAACTGTGAAATGTTCATTATCGGTTGTAATAACTGTAAATGGCTAAAATACAATAATTTGAATAATAATATGGGACAAGGAGACATTTGTGGTACTATAAATATTGTAAGAAAAAGAGGTCAGAGTTATCCTTCTTTCGAAAGATCCAGGAAGGTGGTTTATAAAATATAATATATACTTTATGAAAATAATATGTAAACCTTATGTATTTCACATTTCAATAGTGGAAGGAATGTGTTAATTTTTTCAAAAGAATACGATATCGAAAGTACAATACATTTTATTGTCTGCTGGGGAAAGGGTCTCTGTGATGAGGCGATAGTAGCGATCCTGGTGGTGAGCAACTATCTATGTTTGCATATTCAGTAAGTATTGAGCTTCGTGACTGTAGGCCTATATATTAGACTGTGACCTTACCTACCTCGGAGGCTGGAAAGCGTCGTTAAATGAATACATTTGTTACTCAATGCGAAGCACTCCTTGCGGAGAGGTAATTAAGACGGAGAGCGAGTCCGTCTTAAATTTTTTAGAAGCAAATAACCCCTTGGCCGTGCATAATTGAAGAGCCAATCCCATTTATGGAGGAAACGGATGTTTCCTCTCCCTCAATCTGAGCGGTGATTGCTTGCTATCGATTGAGTGATCGATGTTTTCTTCACTCACGTCAGCCTTCTGGCAGGAATGATGAACATTTCGGTCTGAGAAGCACGAGCGAGTTGTGGTTTAGTGGAAAAGTGAACTATCTCTCAGCTGCCCGAGCCAACTCAGATCGCAGTTGGTAATACAGGGACATCATTTCATTTTTACTTGAATTTTTATTGTACCTGAATTTTTTAATATACTTCACTTCCACCCCCTATACTAATAAACTTCCAACTGCCCTACACGCAGAACCAAGGCCGCGTATACAATGTAAGACGCCTTACGGTCATAGTAAACAGTACTGATTTAATGAGTACAGTACGTTCCAGAAATAAGTTCGCGTTTTCCAGTGACGAAAGAGTTTTCAATATTGAATCATATTTTCGCACAGGTACTGTCGTCCGCTTGTCTACGTCGCATTCCGTTTTCCCTCCACCCGCTTCTGCTCGCCCCTCTGTAAAGGCTAGTGGCTGGGCTGTATTAGCTCTTTTCTCAAAACATTAATTTCTGTTAGGAATTGGACGTCTACGTAATATTATACAACTGTTTACAATAACTTAAATAAAAGTGCCTCGTTAAGTAATTAACTGTCACGTGATTTCCCCCCTTTCTACGACCCTGCGACTAAACCACTTCGACGGACAGTAGATAGCATGTGTGAGTAATTTTATCTGTGGGGGTCGGGCAGAAGTGAAGATTTAATTTACAGTACGTAAGGTACTCTTTTATAGAGTAGGTACAGAATTATTTCAATATGAGTTACTAGTACGAAGGACGAAACTGGTAATTGGAATTAAGTACAATAATCTGTAGTGCGATAGTATGCACAAAAGAACTGAAGCCTGTGTCGAAATGAACGGCCATCATTTTCAAAAATGCGTTTAAATATCCATATTATGTTTACTTTCCAATTTAACTTCATTCTCTATAGTGTACGCTAATGTGCTGTAGGCAGTACAATATACACTGCATAATGAATACGATCGCATGGATAGTTCAGTTCGTGAGTAAAAACACTTACTGTTAATACAGTACTGTATTTTGATTAAACAAAAAACCTAAAGGAAATTATGAAACTCAAAATCGCGATATTTCCTAGTTTACGTAAATGGATTAACTACTTTTCTTCCCTCCTATACCTAGTAAAGTGATTTGTTTGTATTTTGCGCCAGTATCATCGCAATCCAGTCGTTGAAGGGGGTAGCAAATGGTGTTTCCGGTTTTCAACCAAGGTATAGCCAGGTTAATATTAGAAATGTTACTAAAAATAAAATGATGTCTCTGTAGCTACAACAGAAATAACAGGAAGATTGTGAAAATTATAAGAAATTAAACACTAGATTATATCACAATTAGAATTATTTTATTATATTCAACACGTACAGCAGAGTTCGTATAAGCCCAGTTTCTGTCTGATGCTTTCCCAATTCACTGTGGGCTAAAGCTGTCGTGATAGGGAGCGAGGGCAAGACAAGGTGCATTACCCTGTGATGACGTAACAGCGCGCTAACGCGAGCTTTTCCCCAGCTGATCGACCCTTCTTGGCTTGTAGACTTGGCTTTCCTGACAGATGTGACAAATCATTTAAATGACCTAAATATTCCTTTGCAAGGTAAAGATCTGGTTATTGATTTGTTCAATAAGATTAAAGCATTTCGAATGAAACTTAATTTGTGGACACAAATGCAAGAATGTTTAACAACCTCTTATTCGGTAACTGTTGCGAGTAGGATCGTGATTTTTGTCCTTACCGATAGATTGTATGTATCTATTTACACTGCAAGTGGGCAAGCACCCGGTGGCAGTGGTATACACAATATAAACAATACACAATAAAATTACAATACACAATACAATTATACAATACACATTACAATAAGAATACACAATACAATTTAACACAATAATTACAATTAATAATAAAACATAAAATACCTAATTTTACATTACAACCTACATAATTATGTATAGTCCCTACATAAGTTTCAATAGTCTTTCACTTTACTCTCATCTCACTCACTGTAGTGGCACTATGACGCATTTCACTGACACTTTAGCACACATTTCACTGACACTATGTAACACATTTCACTGACACTATAGAACACATTTCATTGACGCTGTAAATTATCACTGATCGGAACTATTCACTGCACTGTAAAACCATAACTTCACTGATTCACCTCGCTTCACTGATACAACAATTCAAATAAGACAAATAATTACACCCTTATGCATACTTATAAACAGAACTACATTTAAGCTAAACATTTCTAGTCTAAGGCCCTCACTGTAGTGGTACTATGACGCATTTCACTGATACTTTAGGACACATTTCACTGACACTATAGAACACATTTCATTGACGCTATAAATTATCACTGATCGGAACTATTCACTGCACTGTAAAACCATAACTTCACTGACTCACCTCGCTTCACTGATACAACAATTCAAATAAGACAAATAATTACACCCTTATGCATACTTATAAACAGAACTACATTTAAGCTAAACATTTCTAGTCTAAGGCCCTCACTGTAGTTGTACTATGACGCATTTCACTGATACTTTAGGACACATTTCACTGACACTATAGAACATATTTTATTGACGCTGTAAATTATCACTGATCGGAACTATTCACTGCACTGTAAAACCATAACTTCACTGACTCACTTCGCTTCACTGATACAACAGCTCATATAAGACAAATAATTACACCCTTATGCATACTTATAAACAGAACTACATTTAAGCTAAACATTTCTAGTCTAAGGCCCTCTTACACGCTATTTTTAAATAATTTACAATTCAAACCAAGGAAGTAACTCGTCAGGCTAAATAAATACATGTCACCTTAATTTTAATTTGCACTTTATACACAACTTTTTAAGTTATTTTTGAATCTCCTTAAGGAAGGACAGCCCTCAAAGACTGCTGCAGGTAGGTCATTCCAATCATTTATAGTTCTATTTAAAAATGACAATTTACCTACATTCGTTTTCTGTTTCCTACATTTGATTTTAAAATCATGATCGTTCCTACCATAGTATGTTGGCTTTTCTAACCGAGCCGTTATGTCTACCCATGCTTTTTGACCTAGATGTGCTCTATACAATGATGTTATTCTAGTTTTCCTACGTCTGTTTTCCAAAGTTTCCCATTTAAGTTCTTTTATCGTATCGTTTCCATCTTCTCTTTTACCTTTAACAAATTTAGCTGCCCTATACTGGATTCTTTCTAAGGAATTTATCTGATATATTCTATAGGGATTGAAAATCTAATAAAGAATAATTTATACTTCTGGCGTATTTCAATAGCGTGCACAGTTTTCGTGTAAATTTAATTAAAAAAAACCACTAAATTCAAGCCATTGCACGACGCGAGCCAGTGGCAATCATGAGTAGTGTGTGTTAGCGGCGATGTTGCCGGAATGCTGAAATTTCAAACTTATTTTTTTTAATCAACTGTGCATTTAATGCAAAACCTAATATAGGTTTTCTATTCATTTACGTGGATCCAATCGTCCTTTTCAATCTGTAATGTTATTTCACTTCCACCCTGTATAAAAGCTGATTAAGAATTTCCAACTGATAAGCAAGTACTTCATCATTTAAATAATATTATCTTTTGAAGAAACTTTTAGTCTTTTGTTACCTAAAATACAGCAACTAAAGTTGTATGAATAACAAATTAATTATGTAGGCCGACGGGAAAAAGACCTTTGGGGAGGCCGAGACGTAGATGGGAGGATAATATTAAATTAAATTTGAGGGGGGTCTGATGTGATTGTAGAGATTGGATTAATCTTGCTCAGGATAGGGACCGATGGCGGGCTTATGTGATGGCGGAAATGAACCTCCGAGTTTCTTGAAAGTCATAAGTAAATAAGTAATAAGTAAGGTCTAAAATTACGTTTGAAGACACTGAATAGCGTAAATCTTTCCATTTTGCTTATTGCATGATATATTATTTCATCTGCTTTCTTATTGTTTTCAATGATTCTTATATCTTGTGAAATTACCTTCAGTAATGAATGCTTTTAAGTTTCTTTAAAATTATTACTAGGGCTAAGATTTTGATGACCTATAAATCATAAAAAAATGTTCTAAAACAATGCATTTTTGACCTAAAAATCTTTCAAAAATGCCCTTAAAATGCCCTAAAAGTTGATCTTATATTCTAAAGTTGGCTTAGTAGGAAAAGGAGTTTTGTGCTACTTAATATTTAGACTAGTAATTAAATTAAATTCTAGTACCAACATTTAAGTTTATTTAATTTTACATAATTTTTTCTAAGTGGTACACTTTAATTAATTATTTTACCTGATGTAGTTTCCATGTAGTCCACCACAAGGCCACTCTTATCCGGAATTAGCAGGTATAGAGGAGTCTATATTGAAGGGATGGTTGGACTGATCCATTACATGAGGTGTACTATGTTAAAAGGGCAATATTTGTGTAGGAAAACGATGAAAATATTATACAAAATAATGGGTATTAGCCACCGGCGTAGCTCGATCGTAGCGCTTGCCTGCCGATCCGGAGTTGCGCTTGGGCGCAGGTTCCAGTCCCGCTTTGGCTGATTGTCTGGTTGGGTTTTTCCCAACCGTAAGGCAAATGTCAGGTAATCTATGGCGAATCCTCGGCCTCATCTCGCCAAATATCATATCACTATCACCAACTCCATCGACGCTAAATAACCTCGTAGTTGGTACAGCGTCGTTAAATAACCAAGCAGCTAAAAAATAAAGGGTATTAATGGACAAAATATGTAGACAAAATATCAAAGGAAATAAACATTATTTTATATTAATAATGGGGATTTGTGGCCAAAATTAAATGAAAATGCCTCAAGAATATCCGAATAACACAAAAGGTGCTCTTGTAAGTTGAAACAGGCAAAAAATGCAGAAAAAAAAATGCCCTAACAAATATGTCTTAAAACACTCAGTTTATCACATAACATATAAATACTAAAGCGCCTATGTTTCTAGCTTACTAGAAAAAAGATGCAATTTCATCAAAATCCTAGCCCTAATTATTACTCCTCCCCCTCTTCTTAACCTTAATTTCTGATGACAATTTATTGTTGTGATAGAACAAAATGAACTCTCTATAAAGGCCAGCTCCTACATTGACGAGGTATATGGCTTTCGAAATTACGATAATATCACCAAGTACCTTACTATAAGTCCACACCTGTGGAGTAACTGTCAGCGCGTCTGGCTACAAAACCAGTATTAGTAGTATTTAGTAGTATTTATTTATTTAACCTGGTAGAGATAAGGCCGTCAGGCCTTCTCTGCCCCTCTACCAGGAGATTCCAACTACAATATCAACAATAAAATTACAATTAGTATTAAATTTACATTTACAATTACAAATAATATTACAGTTAGTATTAAATTTACAATTACAATAAAATCAAAGTACGAAAAGATTACCTGAATAATTAAAACTAGATAATTTATCACAGAGAAACAAAGGATATTTTATATTTACTGAATTACAAATTAAATCTAGAATAACAAAATTGTATAGTGATGAAATTACTGAATATTGAAATATTTTGTGATAGATTAAAGAAACTATTTACAAGTAATCAATTACTGACCAAGTGCCTAGTAAGTTTTCGTTTGAATTCAATTTTATTTCGACAGTCCCTGATGCTAGCAGGTAGCGAATTCCAGAGTCTTGGCAGGGCTATTGTGAAAGAAGATGAGTATGAGGAGGTGCGATGGGATGGTATTGTTAGTATTGTTTCATGACGAGAGCGTGTGTTCAGATTATGGTGGGAAGAAAGGTAAGTGAAGCGAGACGACAGGTACGAAGGAATAGAAGAGTTCAAGATTTCGAAGAGAAAGAGAAGTGAATGTAAATTTCTTTTCTTATCTAGTTTAAGCCAACCTATTGCTTCCAGGGATGGGGTAATATGATCATATTTACGAACATTGCTTACAAAACGTACACACAAATTATGAGCACGTTGAAGTTTCATTTTGTTGTTGCTGGAGAGGTCAGTCAGTAAAATGTCCGCATAGTCGAAATAGGGAAATGCAAGTGTCTGCACAAGGGACTTTTTTAAGCAAGAGGGGAGATGAACATTTATCCTTTTTAGCACATGTATAATAGAATATACTTTTCTGCAGGTTTCTGTGATTTGCATGTCCCAGTTGAGATTATTATCCATGTGAATGCCAAGATTTTTTACTGAAGAACTGAAAGGGATATGCACTGTACTTACTTTAACAGGGGAAATGTCGAGGTGTTTTACAGCGTCGGTTTGCCGTTTGTGTCCTAATATAATTGCTTGTGTCTTTCCAGGATTGATTTTAAGACGGAGTTTCTTTGTCCATGTCACAATCGAGTCAATGTCTTCGTTCAATTTATCTATAGCGTCATTTACTCGGTCTAAGCGGGAAGAGATGTAGCATTGAAGGTCGTCAGCATACAAGTGATAGTTACAATGCCTTACAAGAGATGTAATATCATTGACATATATTGTGAACAACAATGGTCCGAGTACCGACCCCTGTGGTATACCTGATGTTATGTCAAGCCAGGAGGATCTTCGATTCCCGGATACAACACATTGTTGTCTTTCCCGTAAGTAGGATTCGAACCAACTCACAGCAGTCTCTGACAAATACATATTTCTCAATTTATGGGTGAGCAGGTCAAAATTTACAGAGTTGAAAGCTTTGCTAAGGTCAAGAAGTGTTAGTATTGTTACTTTATTAGAGTCGATTGCTTCACGAATGTCTTCGGTCACTTTAAGTAGAGCAGTGCTTGTGTTGTGTCCAGCTCTGAAACCTGACTGATACTCGTCGAATAGTGGCCCGGGTTCGAATCCCGGTCGGGGCAAGTTACCTGGTTGAGGTTTTTTCCTGGGTTTTCCCTCAACCCAATATGAGCAAATGCTGGGTAACTTTCGGTGCTGGACCCCGGACTCATTTCACCGGCATTATCACCTTCATATCATTCAGACGCTAAATAACCTAGATGTTGATACAGCGTCGTAAAAGACCCAATAAAAAAACCTTGCTATAATAATACCGGACAGCTAGCAGTTCTGCGCGCGAAAACGCTGGTGCTGCTACCTAGGCGACCGGTGTGGTGAAACTCGCGAAACAAGCAGTAATCAACTGCAATGTATATTGTTGCTGGGCTAGTTTTAGTAGTTTTATTAATTAGTCCTGTGTTAAAATGTCAGGGTGTATATGTGCTGTTTATAATTGCTACAATTACAGCATTAAAAATTGCTCCAAATCGTACTTTCGATTTCCGACAGTTCATAAAACGTGAGTCAACAACATTTTTAGTAGGCCTAATTCCTTCGTCTTTGTGTTGATAGAAAAATAAAAATTAGCTTTTTTATTTAGGGCTGATGAATGAATAGAAGTTAAAATATATTTGACATTTTAAGGTTTTATCAAATTAAGGTTTTTTTATTGTCCACATGCCTTTACTAATTACTACAAGCATCAGATTACTATCAATTTTATCTTTGCAGTTGTCAGCAATGCGTATATAAAGCATTATTGTAAATTCAAATTAATGCCAGAATTGATTTTGTCTCACTAAACCAAAGAAAAAAAATATGTAACAATTAATTACGGAAAGTAATACGAAATATGCAATATTTCTCATAATATGCAGATTTGATATAAGATAATAATTTTACATTAAATACTATTCAACATTTAAGTGTTTCATGTATTATTCCACATTAGTAACTCACGTTTTAAACTATAGTCCGAATTCCGCTATGTTAATATTTGTATTTGTGGACATAATTCCACGCCGCACCACTAGATGTCAGGTCCGCGATATTTCACACTCACGTCAATGCTGCTAGTATACAGCTGCCCGGTAACATTATAATAAGGTGTTTGATATCACAGTCTAGTACATACTGTCACGAAGCTTGAGGCGATTTTGTGCATTTGTCGCGATACAATGCTCCAAGCGGTTAGCAACTGAGAGTACTACGAACAATAGTCTGTGCGATAGTAGCGATCCTAGTGGCTAGCATCTAAAGTTCAATTGTCATAGGATACGTATTTCCTGCGTATTGAGCTTCGTGACTGTGTGTACTAGACTGTGATTTTAGTATGATTCAGAAGGCCATGATGACTTAATTGAGAATTAAATTAATTGACTCTATTTTAAACGCGTATTAGTTTGGTATAATGCAAACAAATTAAAAATTATTTAACTTTCGTATTTAAGTTAAATCATCCATTAGTTAATTATGGATTAGTAACACGTTGGAGAAATCGGGCCCCAGGATACTAGCAACGATATAAAATAATAATTATGTATCTTGATTACACAACTTTTAACACTATATCACTTCGGAATATGTATATGTCTTTCTCGTGTTAAATTCTATCGTACCTGATTAACATGTTTCGGCCTGTTATGGGCCTTCTTCAAGTAAAGAGATAGGGTTGGAAGTGAATCCCGAAAAGACTAGGTATATGATTATGTCTCGTGATCAGAATATTGCACGAAATGGAACTATAAAAGTTGGAGATTTATCCTTCGAAGAGGTAGAAAAATTCAAATATCTTGGAGCAACAGTAACAAATATAAATGACACTCGGGAGGAAATTAAACGCAGAATAAATATGGAAAATGCCTGTTATTATTCGGTTGAGAAGCTTTTGTCATCTAGTCTGCTGTCAAAAAATCTGAAAGTTAGAATTTATAAAACAGTTATATTACCGGTTGTTCTGTATGGATGTGAAACTTGGACTCTCACTTTGAGAGAGGAACAGAGATTGAGGGTTTTTGAGAATAAGGTTCTTAGGAAAATATTTGGGGCTAAGAGGGATGAAGTTACAGGAGAATGGAGAAAGTTACACAACGCAGAGCTGCACGCATTGTATCCCTCACCTGACATAATTAGGAACATTAAATCCAAAAGTTTGAGATGGGCAGGGCATATAGCACGTATGGGCGAATCCACAAATGCATATAGAGTGTTAGTTGGGAGGCCAGAGAGGAAAAGATCTTTGGGGAGGCCGAGACGTAGATGAGAACATAATATTAAAATGGATTTGAGGGAGGTGGGATATGATGATAGAGAATGGATTAATCTTGCTCAGGATAGGGACCAATGGCGGGTTTATGTGAGGGCGGCAATGAACCTCCGGGTTCCTTAAAAGCCAGTAAGTAAGTAAGAATGGGCCTTCCTCAGAACTTGTTGCTGGTCTTGCGAAATATACAGATACAAAAACACATCCAAATTAAATTCTCAACACACAACTCAATTTCAGAACACACACACTCTTTGACTCCACATTACGCTACACAAACACACCCCCACAGTAAACAAAATAAAAGGTGCCAAGACCAGCAACAACAGTTCTGAAGAAGGCCCATAACAGGCCGAAACATGTTAACCAGGTACGATAGAATTTAACACGAGAAAGACATATAATACATATTATAATAATTATGTTTATGCTCGACCATGCCGAAATGTAGTCATTATACACCTGGTAGCAGTCCTTTAATGCATGTCATTAAAGTACACCTATTCATTAAAGTTCAGGTTTTCGATTATTCTCGGATATGCAATCGAAAGACGAGTGAAACGTCACGGAGGCTGGAAATCCAATACTGTCGCAGAAGGTTATGTTCTGTTACTATAATAATTAGCGTTAATTGTAAATAATATTCAAATAAATTCAATTTGTCATCTCGTTTTTCAATTCTAAATCAATTTCCGGGTTATATCAAAATTAGTTCATGTTATTCTCAGATTATATCTAGGTCAATGACATTATTGTTCCTCGGAAAAAATCAATACTTTCGCGTCTGCGCACATCTCACAATTTACGAGCTATGCACAAGGTCACTTCCGCTCTTCAGTTAGATACGAATAAAATGAATACTTCTGAATAATTTCAAGTCAAAAATATGGTCGAGCATAAAAAGTCATATGAAACTTGCCTATAATGGTAATTAAGACGCTCGTATGAAAATTATGAAACTCGCTTGCGCTCGTTTCATAAACAAACATACTCGCGTCTTAATTACTATCATTATAGTCTCGTTGCATAATGTACTAATATAGTGATTAATTCCTTCTGTACAGTGAAGTCCAGAGACAATGTCAAATTCATTTAATTAAATTTCCATTCTATGCAATATATAAAAATGAAAAAAAAAAAAAAACGCATTTGAGTAGATTGCGAATTAATCGACATTTTGTGTTTTTGATTGAAAAAAATGTTATTTTCAGCTAAATATTGTAATATTTTTATGTGCATCATTTCTGGCTAAATTTTGACTCGTAAACACAGTGAATATGAACAGGATCCATTCACAGTAAAAAAAAAAAAAAATGACATCGAAAACCATTTTCAGACAGAGAATAAAAAAGAAAAAATGCTAGGAATTCATGTTTTAGTGAAAACATTTAGATCGATTTTAGCAGCATAATTTTTTTCTTTATATTTTGTGTAAGCGGAAATTAAAATTTTAAGATGAGCACAATAAGTCAATAAATTACAACTTAATCAGAGCTGTGTAACGAAAAGGCCTTCGAAATAAAATGTATTGCAACAAAGACCTGGTGGACTCAGTGACTTGAAGTTGGTACTTCTTGGGGCCTGGATCCAAGAAAACAGACTATCGCATAATTATTCGTTTAACATTCATGCTGTGAATGTGATTCTAATCCGCGTAAGCAAAGCGTCTGCTCGTTTCGACCCGTTTATGCTTTGGCTGGCGGAACCAAATGATTAGTAAACTCATAGCTGCAGATATTCCGCTTTACGTTACCAACAGCTGACTCCATGGCAACGGAACCGTTAGCGTTAATTGAGTTAAGATTGCTTGAAATAGAGACCTGCACCCTCTCGGGTTTAATAACATATCTTATTTCATTGCAGCTGTTCTCCCGACAGCTTAATTGATTTCATACCGCGAATTCTTATTGCACAATAGACAAATATCACTTTCGCGTTCCTCGGGTTTATTGCGGACTCTTAGGGACGGCTGTTAATATTAACCCGGGCAGCCTTTTTTGTAGCAAACATTGAGAGTTTACAGAACTCGAAGGAATCGAAAACTTTGTTAATTATTTAACAACTCTTTCTAAATGCAGATGTTATTCGGTATTACATTTTTCCTCTCCTGCTTTTCTCTTCACCATTTTATCTTTACTGGTAATTGTATTTAAATTTGTGCTTTTACTTATGCATTGCGTCTTCTCCTACTTCTATAATTACTTTCAATCTCTCTTTTCTGTTCTCTTCTACCACCGTTTCTTCTATTTCTACTTAATTGACACCTTTTAACTTGTTTTCATGCCTGCTTCACTTCTTTTCATACCTCTGTCTCTTGTTTCTTTTCATGCCTCTCTTGTTTCTTTTCATGCCTCTCTCTTGTTTCTTTTCATGCGCCTATCATCTTTTTTCATGCTCCTCTCTTGTTTCTTTTCGTGCCTCGCTCTTCTTTCTTTTCGTGCCTCTCTCTTGTTTCTTTTCATGCTCCTCTATTGTTTCTTTTCGTGCCTCGCTCTTGTTTCTTTTCGTGCCTCGCTCTTGTTTCTTTTCGTGCCTCTCTCTTGTTTCTTTTCATGCTCCTCTCTTGTTTCTTTTGACGCCTCTCTCTTGTTTCTTTTCGTGCCTCTCTCTTGTTTCTTTTCATGCTCCTCTCTTGTTTCTTTTGACGCCTCTCTCTTGTTTCTTTTTACGCCTCTGCCTTGTTTCTTTTCATTCCTCTCTCTTGTTTCTTTTCATACCACTCTCATTTATTTTCATGCCACTCTCATTTATTTTCTTGCCTCTATCTCATTTTTATGCCTTTCTCTCTCGTTTCTTTTAATGTCTCTCCCATCATTATTTCTATGCCTCTTTAATCCTTCTTTCATGCCTCTTTCATATTTATTTTACACTTCTGCTTCTTGTTTTCTATTATTTCATATTTATACTTTTCCTTTTACCATTCCGATTTTGATACTTTCATTTCTGCTTCATCTTTTTGTACTCCTGTTTCCACGTTTTTCTCTCGTTAATTTGTTTCTATCTCTATCTTTTACGAGTGCACACTTTTCCACTTTCACTTACGCTTTTTACTATTATAGGCGCTCGTCGCTCGAGTACTACTGCTGATTCTGCAATCACAACTACCAATACCACTTCTACTACTTCTATTTTTTATATTACTACCACTTATACTACTATCATCACTTCCCTACTACTACTGCTGCTGCTACTGCTACTTCTTTCATTTCTCCTTTTAATGATTAGGTCCTTGATCATTTCCAGCCTTCGAGATTTTTCATAATCTATAAACAATATGAACGTTGAAAGATAAAATTGATGATGATGATGATGATGATGATAATGATGATAGAGTAGTAATGTACAATAAGTCAATAATTATCTTAATAGATAAATCAACATTACTCTCTAGTCCATGCTATCTCATGTTAGAGCTAAGAAAAAAAAGTTGATACGATTGAGAAGCAAAAAATATGTACAGTAGTGGCAAAAAAACCGGACCGACCCTTGTAGCTGAATTCAGAGTCACAGATTCAAATTTTGCTAGTCACAAAACACATTCATCTTGTATAATTAATTGTAACAATGAAATTTATTGCATTTGTTCGATTCTTACCGTCTTTTGTTTCCTTCAGTGCCTCAAACTTACAGACGAAAAAACTTTGAGAGTTTTATTTTCATCTAGCGTCAGTATTACATTTCTGCCTCTATTCGGCAAAGATAACTGCGTATTTTTACATTAAATAGCAGTACATACCTCTGGCTTCACTATCCTTATTGAAATTACCACAGATTGACAGGATACTTTTCTATCAGCTACAAGGGTCGGTCCGGTTTTTTTGCCACTACCGTACAGTGGTTCTAAATTTTGTCTGATACAAAAATAGAAACAAGTAACTTAAAAGACAATTCTTATTGCCAAGAGACAGTAATACCACGGACATGGTACTCTGTAGCGAAGTGCTCCAGTTTTGACTAAAAGAAATAAAAACTATATTGCTGGTCATAGTGGGCCCCAGAAAAATTGGTAGTGTTGAAAATAAATGTATTTAAGTAATAAATATATGGAATTTTTCTGAGTTTTAACCATTTATTTTTCATCATCCGAAAGTCATGGTGAATATAATCATTAAGCTGCGGATTTTTAGGCACTAAAATCAGTTGAAATAGGTAGGAAAAATGGACATTCAAAATTCTAAAATAGGCATTTAAAAAGGCAGCAACAATTTCTAGTTCTTAATGCCTAACACGACCATAGCGTAGCATTATACACTACTTTCTATAGGAATGCCATTAGGCAGTGAATAACTAAATATTTGTCCAAATGTTGTACTGAGAACTGATGTCTATTGTCTGTAAGAAAGTTCTTAAATTGGGAGAAACTCCCCTCCACTTCACATGAAGTGATGGGGCAATACTTCAGGGATCCAATCTCAGCTGGGGGCCAAACCAGTGGGAACACAGTAATGTCAATGTATTTTCCAATCAGTGCTTCTGCCACCAATAACACTTGCTCCCAACTAGGATTTCTTTTCACAATTTTCAAATACTCATTTCTCATTGCTTCTCCCACACTGCTTGGCATTTCTTTAAGAATAGTTTCTACTTTCTTCATAACTTACACAGCACTGTGTAGTGGAATACTCCTCGTTTCCAGTTTCGTTATGTAAGCAGGCAGCTTTCCAAAGTTTGCTTTGATTAAAGCAGGATCAGATCTTAGCTTTGGGTTTGAGAAGTTAGGATCACCATCGATGCATTGTTTCAGAACATATGCTCTTGATGACTTTTGCTTTGGCATATCTCCACGTATTTTTCACGTATTACAGCAGAAAACTCAACTCCATATTAAACTCACAAAACGGATACACAGTTCAAAACAGTTACCCTAGTCAACTACCATCAATGATTCACGCGGCTTTCGAAATATATTTTTTTCTTATTGGTAGAATTTAAATTATTCGATTTATAGAATTCGCATATGATAGGGTTGGAAGTAAATCCCGAAAAGACTAAGTATATGATTATGTCTCGTAACCAGAATATTGTACGAAATGGAAATATAAAAATTGGAGATTTATCCTTCGAAGAGGTGGAAAAATTCAAATATCTTGGAGCAACAGTAACAAATATAAATGACACTCAGGAGGAAATTAAACGTAGAATAAATATGGGAAATGCCTGTTACTATTCGGTTGAGAAGATTTTGTCATTGAGTCTGCTGTCAAATAATCTGAAAGTTAGAATTTATAAAACAGTTATATTACCGGTTGTTCTATATGGTTGTGAAGTTTGGACTCTCACTTTGAGAGAGGAACAGAGATTAAGGGTGTTTGAGAATAAGGTTCTTAGGAAAATATTTGGGGCTAAGAGGGATGAAGTTACGTTACAGGAGAATGGAGAAAGTTACACAACGCAGAGCTGCACGCATTGTATTCTTCACCTGACATAATTAGGAACATTAAATCCAGACGCTTGAGATGGGCAGGGCACGTAGGACGTATGGGCGAATCCAGAAAAGCATATAGAGTGTTAGTTGGGAGGCCGGCGGGAAAAAGACCTTTGGGGAGGCCGAGACGTAGATGGGAAGATAATATTAAAATGGATTTGAGGCAGGTGGGATATGATGGTAGAGACTGGATTAATCTTGCTCAGGATAGGGATCAATGGCGGGCTTATGTGAGAGCGGCAATCAACTTCCGGGTTCCTTAAAAGCCAATAAGTAAGTAAGTAAGTAAGTATAGAATTCGCATATAATACTCACAATGCCTTAAAATGGATATGTAACTAAAAGCTTGCGTCTTCAGGTTAAGGATTAAAATAGGCATATAGGCATACATTCGCAGCTTAATAATCATATTGTCTCATATGTCTCTTTTCATATTTTCACTTTTACTTCCCCAAAAGCTTATAGCCAATAATAAGGCCAGTTGAATTGTACGATACCTGGAAGAATCGTAGGAGGTCAATTAGCAAGAATGATAATATGATAGAAGCATTAGGTGCGCAACCCGTCTTGGAGAAGTAACCCTGGACCTAACGGACACGAGGCTAGCTTGCGCACTTCAAATTGCCTTGCCTGCGTCCGCAAACATTGCCCGGGAATTCCAGGAAATACGTGGAGCATCGCGGAGTTATGCTTTATGAAATATTCAGGAATCAAACAGACATTCTTCTGAATGAGATGGGGCATTTTAATCACCTGTGGATTCGACAACTATGATGAATTGAAAATTATATTTTTGTTTATCTTTGTTCAACTCAAGAACCCAGAGGGAAAGTTACAACGTTATGTAATGTGCTGCATGTAGCTCTCTGCTATGTAGCTGTGTGCAGTGAAGCGAATAACGATGTGTTGCCTTTGCAATGACTGAGTGCAGATTGACGATGTGTGAAAATTAAGTTGAAGGTTTTGATCTGAAGTTGGATATTTATGTTTCAGTTTTCATTGTGAAAGTTATCTTTTTTCTAAAACGGAAATTTGGATAAATGTCACTTACGTTACGGGTGACAGTTTGGGAAAAATCACAATGCTGCGTACTGAAATAATAATAATAATAATATTAATAATAATAATAATAATAATAATAATAATAATAATAATAATAATAATAATACTTACTTACTGGCTTTTAAGGAACCCGGAGGTTCATTGCCGCCCTCACATAAGCCCGCCATCGGTCCCTATCCTGAGCAAAATTAATCCATTCTCTATCATCATATTCCACTTCCTTCAAATCCATTTTAATATTATCCTCCCATATACGTCTCGGCCTCCCCAAAGGTCTTTTTCCCTCCGGCCTCCCAACTAACACTCTATATGCATTTCTGGATTCGCCCATATGTGCTACATGCCCTGCCCATCTCAAACGTCTGGATTTAATGTTCCTAATTATGTCAGGTGAAGAATACAATGCGTGCAGTTCTGTGTTGTGTAACTTTCTCCATTCTCCTGTAACTTCATCCCTCTTAGCCCCAAATATTTTCCTAAGAACCTTATTCTCAAACACCCTTAATCTCTGTTCCTCTCTCAAAGTGAGAGTCCAAACTTCACAACCATATAGAACAACCGGTAATATAACTGTTTTATAAATTCTAACTTCCAGATTTTTTGACAGCAGACTCAATGACAAAATCTTCTCAACCGAATAGTAACAGGCATTTCCCACATTTATTCTGCGTTTAATTTCCTCCTGAGTGTCATTTATATTTGTTACTGTTGCTCCAAGATATTTGAATTTTTCCACCTCTTCGAAGGATAAATCTCCAATTTTTATATTTCCATTTCGTACAATATTCTCGTCACGAGACATAATCATATACTTTGTCTTTTCGGGATTTACTTCCAACCCTATCTCTTTACTTGCTTCCAGTAAAATTCCCGTGTTTTCCCTAATCGTTTGTGGATTTTCTCCTAACATATTCACGTCATCCGCATAGACAAGCAGCTGATGTATCCCGTTCAATTCCAAACCCTCTCTGTTATCCTGGACTTTCCTAATGGCATACTCTAGAGTAAAGTTAAAAAGTAAAGGTGATAGTGCATCTCCTTGCTTTAGCCCACAGTGAATTGGAAACGCATCTGACAGAAACTGACCTATACGAACTCTGCTGTACGTTTCACTGAGACCATTTTAATTAATCGAACTAGTTTCTTGGGGATACCAAATTCAATAAGAATAGTCCCATTCCGAGGCTTATTTGAAGGATTCGTAACAAGCTGTTTTTTTACGGTGAAGGGTTGTTAGCCCTTCGCCCAACCCGCAAGCTGGAGGACCACCCCTCATCGGCTGTCCGCGACTGCTTATTCAATATATTCACAGCTATCCTCCATATCTGGAGGCCGTCTCCTCGATCCGCAACCGGAGGACGCGCCATAATAATAATAATAATAATAATAATAATAATAATAATAATATAGTAATTAACAATAATAATGTCTTACTTATTTTCCATACCTCTTATTTATGTTGCGAGGTGTTTTCTAAATGGTTCAATAAATTGTGATGAAATAGTATATTTTTCTCCTGGACTTACCGCATATTATGTTGTAATTAGGATTAGTACGATCTGATATTAAAATTTATCTTGTCTGACAACATGAAATTCATTGCTTTAACTAAACAGTTTACGATTCACGAGACCTAACCTCAAAATGTAGTTTGATCACGTGAAATGATGAGTACGAATTCCGAAAACAGAACACCACTTTAAAATGTATAGCTTTCTACTTAAAATACTTACAAGTACTTTCCTTCTTGAAGAAGTTGCTACCATATTTCCTCTCTTGGAAGTTTTAATAGAAATCTAAACATGAACTGACGCGCCCTTCTTAAACCCTATTACTGCTATTACTACTTCTAAACATGAAAGAATTTAATTAAAATGTGAAATATAATTTACTTGCATATTTCATACCAAGTAAGTTTAGAAGCTAGAGTGTGTGTCATACTCTTGCTTTATGTTTTAGTCTAAGCGTGAATTTTTACTCTGTCAGATCTGTTTGTGTTATGTTTTCCACAAATAACAACATATAAAGTCAATATCAAGAGGACATAATAGTACACGTGTCCAGTAGTTAAGTTGCTATTTTGAAGATTTTTAAGCAGAAAAATTTTAGGTTAGGACATGCTTATGTTTGCTTTGTGAAGTCTGTTACCTGTCAGATCTGTTACTCAGTCATGTCTGTTACATCATTCAAAACAGTGCTGTAAAGCAAGGTGAGTGTACAGTGCTTGATTACTATGGCAGAGACATTGCACTATATTAATACATGCAGAAAATGCACTAAATAGTACTTCAATTTTGACGTTCTCAATCGTGCATATGTTATACAAATTTTGCAAATGAAGCAAATAAGTAGTGCGAGAAAAACTTTTCCACCACTAATTGTTTCTAGACTGTGCTATTTTTAAGTTAATGTCAAATATTTCATTAATCTAACTGTAACATTTCAGGAATATCTATGCGGTCCGCGGATCACAAATTGAGAACCACTGTAACAGTATTTTATTTCAGTGGAAACGAATGATAATTCTACATTTTCTTTCGTTTGCCGTCAGACCGTCCGACGCAGCCGGTAGAAGAATGAAATTATTGTTTGATATCTGCCCTGCCCGTGCCAGCACCACCGTGAACTCGCAGCAAAACAAACGACAGTAGCGTTTATGTTTGCAGTGAGAGCTGTTAGCTGGCCACTACGGACATTATCTATCGGAAGTTTACCATTAACAGGTCTAAATGCCTGGAAGTCTGCTGCTGAGAGTTGAGGAAGAAAGAATCTTCAAAACAGCTGTGATATCGAGTTTCCTTAGTGGCGAACAATGTTTTGAGTTTAAATTGTTTACTATTGACTTAGCAGCTTTACAGTAAAGACCGTCTTTAGGTTTGTTCAAGTGCGCAGTGGAAAGTAATTTAGGAATAAAGAATTAAGTCTGTTAGGGAATGGAAAATGTAGTGGAAAAAAAAAATATTTCTAATATACCATGCCTGATGGCCTTAACTCCGCCAGAGTAAATAAATAAATAAATAAATAAATAAATAAATAAATAAATAAATAAATAAATAAATAAATAAATAAATAAATACAGTCGGTCTCGGTAGCGTAGTTGGTATAGCGCTGGCCTTCTATGCTCGAGGTTGCGGGCTCGATCCCGGCCTAGGTCGATGGCATTTGAGTGTGTTTAAATGCGACAGGCTTATGTCAGTAGATTTACTGGCATGTAAAAGAACTCCTGCGGGACAAAATTCCGGCACACCGGCGACGCTGATATAACCTCTGCAGTTGCGAGTGTTATTAAATAAACCAAACATTTTACATACTGTGCATGCATGCATGCATGCATGCATACATACATACATACATACATACATACATACATGAATGATTAAATGAATAAGTGAATAAATAAATAAAAAGAGAGATAGAGAAATAAATAAATAAATAAATAAATAAATAGACAAATAAATAAATAGACAAACAAATAAATAAATAAATAAATAAAGAAGAAAGGAAATAACAAAGGAAGAAAATAAGTAAATAAATAGGTAAAGAAGGAAATAAATAAATGAATGAATGAATGAATGAATGAATAAATGAATAAATAAATAAATAGTTCGTGAAAATCAGATCATTCTAATTCCTAAGAAATTTGTAAAACATATTTTTTGAATAAAATATCGGTATACTATGACTAAAAATCTACATTAGTTATAAAAGACTTGAAATAAAGTAAATTAATACATGAACCTTTATTGGAATTATACGAAAAGTAATTTTTAACTTATTTTAGTTGTGCTTTTTATTCTAAAAATATTTCATACTTATATCATGTAAGTAATGTATTCTTGGGCTAAAATTAATGAAACAAAATTTATCATCTGTTGAACTATTTTTATTCAGCCTGATTTCAATAGGGTAATGACACAGTCTAGCATATACAGTCACGAAGCTTGAGTTGTGAGGGTACTAGGAACAATAGACTGTGCAGATACTATTTCGCATTGTCTGTGATGAGAAGATATTGGCGATCCTAGTGGATGCATATTTACTACATATTGAGCTTCGTGACTGTATATACTAGACTGTGGTAATGCCCCGCAAAACAATAATTTTAAGTTTCGTGTTCCGAATCAATTCAGCGCAGTGTAACTTGCGGAATGATGATCATCTAAGTCTACGCTTGAAAATTCTTAAGTATGATTGTAGGTGCAATATAATTAAATTGTCACGTAATCAATTAAGTTCATATGAAATTAATTAAGTTGATATGTAATTAAGTTGATATGTAATTAAGTTGATATGTAATTAAGTTGATATGTAATTAATTAAGTTGATATGTAATTAATTAAGGTGATATGTAATTACTTAAGTTGTTAATTGTTGAATTTAATAGAATTACTTATACGTTTAAGTTACTTTTGTTTATAGTAGGCGTTATTATAGCATAGTTTTTATTTATAGTCCTAGGTTTATTGCATTTATTTATAGTTAGAATTAAATTTACGTTGATTTTATTTTTTATTGCTGTAATTATTGTAAATTTTGTTAATGTAATTATTGTAATGTCATTATTGTATATTATATATCACTGCCACCGGGTGTATACCCAATTCTAGCGTTAATAAATATATACATACAAGCATTTAAACTTCCAGTTGGAGATCATAAAATAATATTTGACCACTATATACACGACTTTTTTTTTACCTTCCATTGAGGTTCTGACTGATAAGTGCAGATGCGGAAATAAAATTTGGAGTCCCTTATTGTGTAAGTTTCGTTTACAACAGACTGCTCATGTGTGTATATGTAGAGAGACTCTTTACTATGTATATATACACAATAATATATAATATATACATGTGTAGTTAGTCGTGCGAAATTGTTCCCTACATAGAGATGGACTTCCATCACAGTCTACTATATACAGTCACGAAGCTTGAGTTTTGAGGGTGCTAGAAACAATAGACTGTGACGGTTCTATTTTGCATTGCCTGTAATGAGGCGATATTAGCGATCCTAGTGGTGAGCAACTATCTAATGTTTGCATATTTACTACGTATTGACCTTCGCGACTGTATATAACTAGACTGTGCTTCCATCAAGACTCGCTCCAAATTTTGATTCCGTATCTGTACATCTACAGTATTATTAGTCTATACATCTCACTTGACGATATGTGTCAGAGGAAGAACAATTGAAGACTGGACATAAAAGAGACAAACCGTAGAAAACAGAGCTTTCTTTTGGGACTAGTAATGTAGTATCATACATTTTCCATATGTATAAAGGAAGCTAGGTTCTAAATAAAATTACAAAAGGACTTATCATTTTTCTTAGTGAATTTAGCCAGGGACGTATTTTTTTTTGTAAAAATAATTTTCAACGATATTGGCACTTACAGACTTTTTCATATTCAGTATTCAATTGTTTGTATACATCTGAAGTCTGATTAGTGTAATATGTTACTATTCAGCGATATAATATGCAATAGAGGGGGAAGGAATTGGCCAACCTACCCCAACATCTCCTGGCTTAGTTGCCTTATGAATAATACCTTATTGGTGTCACATATGAGGTTCAAACCTGTCTTCGGATAATTGACTAAACAACACGATTTGTTATTAAATGAACACAGTTCATTATTTTTTGTCGATCTTCACATGCAAGTCCACTTATGGATTCAAAATCTTTCGGGATTAAATTCTAAATAATATGTTTATTTTAAATGATTGGTTGATTGGCAAACTTACACGTGTTAAATTACATAAGCAACTGTGACTTACAGCTGTTTCGGTGCTTCTTCACACCATCCTCAGAGCCTACTAGATCTCGGCGTCATCTCGAACTTCGCTGCCTGTTGTGGGGGTGCGTTTGCGTGTTGAGAAGTGTTGAAAAGTGGAGTCAAATAGTGTGTGTGTTCTGAAATTGATCTGTGTGTTGAGAATTTGATCGGGGTGTGTTTTAGTGTGTAGGTATATTTCATATTGTTCTAGTGTGTTAAGTTTTTGGTTTTTGGGTTGTATGTGTAGGTTTGCCATGTCTATATTTATGTTATTGTATGTATGGTTAGCATTAGTTATGTGTTCGGCATATGTAGATGTATTGTATCCTCTGGTTATTGCTTTAATGTGTTCTTTGTAGCGTGTTTGGAATGATCTGCCAGTCTGTCCAGTGTAGAACTTGTCGCAACTATTACATGTGAGTGTGTATACGCCTGTGTGGTTGTATTTATTTGTTTGTGTTTTGAGATGTCTTTGTAGTGTGTTTTCTGTTCTGTATGCTATGTTGTATTTCTGATTTCTGAATGAAGATGCGATCTTATGTGTGCTTTTGTTTTCATATACTAGTGTGATGTATTTCTTGTGTTCTTGTATTTGTGTTGTGTTTTGTGTGTTTTTGTGTTTGTTGAGTTTTTGTTTTGTCTTTCTTATGATGTTGTCTATTATGTTTGGATTGTAACCATTTTCTTGTGCTATGTATTTGTGTTCACTTCTTCATTGCAGTGTTGTTGGCTCATGGGTATGTTGAGTAATCTGTGTACCATTGTCCTGAATGCAGCATGTTTGTGTTGTATGGGGTGGTTAGATGTGTTGTGTATGTGTGTGGTGGTGGTGGTTGGTTTTTTTTTTTTTTGTATATTTTGAAGATGTGTTTGTTGTCCATTTTTGTTATGGTGATGTCTAGAAAATTTATGGAGTTGTTGTTTTAAAGTTCCAGTGTGTATTGAAGTTTTATGTGTATTTTGTTTATGTGTGTATTGAGGATGGTATGAAGAAGCACCGAAACAGCTGTAAGCCACAACCAATCATTTATATTTAAGTGTTAAAAGTAGTGTACGCAAGATTCAAGATGGATGTTTATTTTAGTAAATCTTGATAGATGTAATTACTTAGAAAATCTTATTTTATACCACCATCCGAAAGATCAATTTCTACAGTGTAATTAAACTCACATTAATGACAAGAGTAAGAAATGAACACATAATAAAATTCTGCAAAGCAATCTCTTTTATTACAACTTAATAGGGTAGGAATTTCAGTTTTAACAAAGCAAAACGTAAAAGAATAGGCATGGCTGCAACGAGCTTGTTATAAGATCTTTGACCTGATACTGTTTAATGGATCGTAAAATGGATGAGAACAGTACGGTGTAGTTGCAAGTATGAAGTTTACTTAAAAGATATCGTACGTCATACATATAGACACCAAAGTCATAACCGTATATCAGAAACGTAACCAAACATCACCCTGTTTCAAATTATACAGGTTGCAGAAAAAATTCAACAAATAAGCTTCGACCTTGCTAAGTCATAACGAAAGAGAAGTGGTATGGGTGAAATTTAGTCTGAATTAGATTATTAAATAGCATATCTAACGTTAGTGCGACCGTTAATGGAATACGGAACTACATGTTGGGATCCCTATAGAATATATCAGATAAATTCCTTAGAAAGAATCCAGTATAGGACAGCTAAATTTGTTAAAGGTAAAAGAGAAGATGGAAACGATACGATAAAAGAACTTAGATGGAAAACTTTGGAAAACAGACGTAGGAAAACTAGAATAACATCATCGTATAGAGCACATCTAGGTCAGAAGGCATGGGTAGACATAACGGCTCGGTTAGAAAAGCCAACGTACTATGGTAGGAACGATCATGATTTTAAAATCAAATGTAGGAAACAGAAAACGGATGTCGGTAAATTCTCATTTTTAAATAGAACTATAAATGATTGGAATGACCTACCTGCAGCGGTCTTTGAGGGCTGTCCTTCCTTAAGGAGATTCAAGAATAACTTAAAAAGTTGTGTATAAAGCGCAAATTAAAATTAAGGTGACATTTAACATTACATTTTTTAAGGTGACATGTATTTATCTAGCCTGACGAGTTACTTCCTTGGTTTGAATTGTAAATTATTTAAAAATAGCGTGTAAGAGGGCCTTAGACTAGAAAAGTTTAGTTTAAATGTAGTTCTGTTTATAAGTATGCATAAGGGTGTAATTATTTGTCTTATTTGAACTGTTGTATCAGTGAAGCGAGATGAGTCAGTGAAGTTATGGTTTTACAGTGCAGTGAACAGTTCCGATCAGTGATAATTTATAGCGTCAATGAAATGTGTCCTATAGTGTTAGTGAAATGTGTGCTAAAGTGTCAGTGAAATGCGTCATAGTGCCACTACAGGGAGTGAGATCAGAGTAAAGTGAAAGACTATTGAAACTTATGTAGGGCCTATACATAATTATATAGGTTGTATTGTAAAATTAGGTATTTTATTTATGTTTTATTATTATTGTGTTAAGTTGTATTGTGTATTCTTATTGTATTGTGTATAAAATTGTATATGTATTGTAAAATTGTATTGTGTACTGTAAATTTTATTGTGTATTGCTTATCATTTATTGTGTATTGTTTATATTGTGTATACCACTGTCACCAGGTGCTTGCCCACTTGCAGTGTAAATAAATACATACATACATACATACATACATCTCTTCTTGTCGTTATGTGGTAATATGTGTACATAATGCCAAGAAATGAGAAAATATACTATACTCCGTTCTATAATGTCTGACAAGAGAAATAAACATTTTTTTTTACCTTGGGGAATTTAATTGAAGTGAATTTATTATGGCAGACAGAGTAACTATCTCATGCCCCCATGTTTTAATATGCTACCAGTGCACTTCATTAGAACCAGGTACCTAGCTTCGAAGTCGTTAGCCCTGAGAACTTAGTGTATTTATTTATCCCCTATTTTCATATTACAGGGTTGTTATCTAAGAAATTAGCAATTTCTTTGTGATAGTAGAAGAGAAAGAGTGGGGGAAGGGATGTGGTCCGTGGCCCATTTCTTTTCGGGCTCATCCCGACATTTGTTTTATTACTCAAGGGAAACCACGGAAAAACCTTGACCAGGATGAGGTGTCGTGCTGACGACAAGCCAATTGGCTTCAGTGTGGTCTGTATATATTGAGGAGGAAGGACGTCTTTTAATTATGATTTTAAGTACAAATTTTAAATACAAATACATTAAGAAACCATAAATAATTATACACAATAGAACATGTTCAATACATTTGTGCAGCCAATAACGTGATGACCCTAAAACAGAGAAATAACATTATTGGTGCATTAGTAGACATATGTATGTTTGTCGAGTGCTGTTGTTGTCTAGTGTTCAATTTGATTTGCTTCTCGTACGTTGTCGTTCCAAGCTAGAGGGCGGAGTACGCTCTTAGGTCTTTTGTGTTTATCTAAAGCAGGGTTGTAGTTACCCAGGGAAAAAATTAGTGGGTTGTTGCTGCTGTACGACTTGGTGTACGTGCAAAAGGCTTGATTTGAAATATATTCTTGCATTGTCAAAATTTCGAGTTCTTTATGAATCATTGTAACAGGTGTTACTCTAGGAAGTCCTGTAATGAATCTTAAAAGTTTGTTTTGGAAAATCTGTAACTTATTAAGAACTGCAGTTGGTGCATGTCCCCAAGCAGGACAAGCATATAATATTATTGACCTTATTAATGTTTTGTACAAAGTCAAGGCTGTATGTGTGTTTAAGGGGAGAGGATGGTATTGTTTGGTGAAAAATGAGTAAATTAAAAAAAAAATCTTTAAAATACTCTGTGATATGTGTAGAAGGCATAGCATAACATTTTGTGGGTATTTGTGCCCGTATCGGGTGTTGAGTCGCCATTTTTAAACTTCCTGCGTTATGGATTTTTAAATCACTCGAACACTTTTATTGTTGTTTCCGGTAAATTAAATTTTCAAAAAAAAAAAGTTCTTTTTCTTTAAAATACTCTTTGATATGTGTGGAATGCATTGCATAACATTTTGTAGGGTATTTGTTCCCGTATCGGATGTTCAGACGTCATTTTTAAACTTCCTGCGTTATGGATT
This sequence comes from Periplaneta americana, assembly GCF_040183065.1. Lineage (NCBI taxonomy): Eukaryota > Metazoa > Arthropoda > Insecta > Blattodea > Blattidae > Periplaneta > Periplaneta americana. The sequence goes on along the minus strand of NC_091127.1, from coordinate 21,599,768 downwards.
TTTAAATCACTCGCCCACTTTTATTGTTGTTTCCGGTAAATTAAATTAAAAAAAAAATCTTTTTCTTTAAAATACCCTTTGATATGTGTGGAATGCATTGCATAACATTTTGTAGGGTATTTATTCCCTTATCGGATGTTGAGACGTCATTTTTAAACTTCCTGCGCTATGGATTTTTAAATCACATGGCCACTTTTATCGGTTTCCAGTAAGTTCATTTTTTTGCTACATTGCCAGACAAAAATGGATATAATTTCTGAACTATTAAAGATACATGCATGAAATTTAGAACACACATTCTTTAGACTATTAGGAAACGTTTCTCTGTAACAGAATTTTGTTAATGGGTTTCATTTTAAAAATACGTCCGTTTGTTTGCAAGAAAGGAAATCAGAAAATTGTTATTAAATTCTAATTGTTTATTTTTACAAACGTAGGGACTAATATTAAAATTCCGTTACAGACAGTTTGTAGGACATGCTTTTGCAAATACATTGCAAAAAGAGTTTGAATCTATCTTTAAAAACGGTTTAGATATATCGGTTTTAGTACAATCCTACATTGGGTATATATTTTTTTTAAATTGGACCCCCCAATAATTTTTTTTTCAAATATTTATATTGGTTGAGTTCCCACAGCTATGAGCTTTTAACATACAAAAAATTAATATTTTTACATCAAATAGGAAAAAGGTTAAAAAAAATACCATCCTCTCCCCTTAAATTTCTGCTTTTATTTAAAATTGGGTACAGCTCCACCATTCTAGAATTGGCAAGTCTGAGTTTCTGTAATACGTGTTCGGAAAATGTGAGCCGTCTGTCTAGTGTTACTCCGAGATACTTAACTGAAGTTTTCCACTCGATTTGTAATCCATTTATAGCTAATTTTATGTGATTTATTCTCGGTCTATTGAATTTATTTCTTCTGCTAAATAAAATAGCTTGTGTTTTCGATATATTTAATTTGATTCTCAATCTGATGAGCCATGGTTCAATTTCACGTAGGTGATCTTGAAGTCTGTTAATGGCAACAGCTGGCTTCCATGATGCTGTGAGAAAAGCCGAATCGTCAGCGTGTTACTATTATTGAAATTTGCAATAAAGGGTAGGTCATTAATATAGATTTGAAACATATCGGTCCCAGAATGCTGCCCTGAGGCACTCCAGCGTTAATACGTCGCTACGTGGAGTGCACGTCGTTCAGTTTAACCTGGAACTATTGTCGGTAGAAGAGGAGAGAGATCTCATTCGACACTTGTCTTCAAGTTGGGCGGGGGTAGAACGCTTCAGGCCGCCCAACTTCAAGATAAGCGTGGAACGAGATCTCTCTCATTGGCTCAGTAGTAATTATACTTCTCTCCTCCTCTGCCGGCTATGCTAACGTCTCCTGTCAGACATTATGGAGCGAAGTATAGTTTAAAATTGTATAGGATGAGGTTATGTCAGTGTTGACAACGAATTCTGGATACTTTATAAAAGATTGTGTTGTGCAACCGTCACTTAGGTCGCACTGATTGCTAGCCGGATGGCTACTGCGTTCGTGTTCTGCTCATTCTCGTCAGGATTTCTGACACCACCATTGTACACAACAATGGAAAACTACTTTTCGGGAATAATTGGAGCTCTCAGGATACTATAGGAAACTACATGGCTACTAAACTAAGTCTGAAAATGATTGCGTTATTGTACACTACTTGATTTATTCTATATTTACAAAAATATACAGGGGTACCGACCACGCCATCCACCAAGTGATATGGTCTTAAAACACTTTTGACTTCACGTACTTACAAATATCGTCTTAATCAATCATTTCTTATACTTGATTTTGTGCAGAAAGTCATTATTGCTGATTTTTTAGATGTACAATAAAATGTAGCTACATTGTTACATAAAATGTAACTTTACCATAATGTTCTATTAATGAGATTGAAAGTTTGTATTTGCTGCTCGTTTCATGTAAACAACAGTATTATCATTGTTCGCTCCTGCATGAGAACAGAGCATCTGCACAGGTATGTCTGTACCTGCTTGAGCTGTACTGTGTACTTATAAACTCCCTCCTCTCCATCGAACTACGTTGCCAAACGTCTAATATTGTAAACTTTAATAATTAGTTAAATATTGCAATTAGAGAAAAATTGTGAGGGCTTTTTTCTTCCTTATGACATGAATAATCATCAGTTAAAATAATTGCACTTATATCCCTTACACCCTGTATAAGAAAATGCGTAATAATTTCACTGTTACAACTCCTTTGAAGAAAAGACTTCTTAAGAAAGCGGGATTTTGTTTCGTGGTTATAACTTGATTTATTCTATATTTACAAAAATATACAAAGTTACTTACAAGGTAATTCATCAGATGACGCCATGCCGCTCAGATTCACGCTCTCTGCCAGTCTTCACCAACTAACTAACCGCTGCGTCTCCTTTCCAACACTTTTTATGTTTCGGTACCCGTTTCCCGCCAGGGGTACCGACCACGCCATCCACCAAGTGATATGGTCTTAAAACACTTTTGACTTCACGTACTTACAAATATCGTCTTAATCAATCATTTCTTATACTTAATTTTAATTTAGTGCATTATAGCGACAAGTCACTATAATGAGATTACGCGCAAGAAAAGAGTCCGAACAATGCGTAATATAATTTAGCCAATTAAAATGCATGCTTTGTCCTACTGGATCAATGGGATTGGGCCAGCAAACGATCTGAAGCGTAAGAATACTTTCGTTGTAGGCAGTGATTTTACCATATGCCCGACAAGACTCTATACCGCTGGCTAAGCATCCAAGACCGTGTATTCCGCTGACTCTGTTCCTGTTTCAAATTTAATACTCAACAGGAAATCATGCTACAGGGCGTTCTTTAGCCCTGGGGCATAACAATTGCAACAATATTTAGGCTAGAGGGATTAATTTTCTTGGAAATACGAAAAAGAGAATTATACAAGAAAAGTTCATGTAGAAAGTCATAGGAAATCAACTAACAATATATTAGGCCTGTATTCTAAATTGAGGGGCTGGGTGCAAGAAGGGCATTTTAGAGGATGTGCCCTTTTTGAGTAAAACGCTTCATTGTGTTCTGTGATCTGTTATGCATATGATCACCAAGTTGTAGTTTAATACTGTGATCATAGAGGTCATGAGTACCCAAAATTTAAAGGCGTGCATAGATCACATTATTACGGTTTGAATTTTCAACATCAATTTTCTCAAAACTTGCATTTGAGAGAAGTGCCTTTCTATCACCCAACCCCTCAATTATAAAAATTACTTATCTTGGTCAAGAAGGTAACTGTACTTTCTCACAACAAGTGTTTTCAAGGAAGACGTTTATTACATTATTATTTTGTTTTTAATTGTTTATATGACTTTCATAACAGCTGAGCTTGTATATAGTTACGTCTTCTTCTTCTTCTTCTTCTTCTTCTTCTTCTTCTTCTTCTGCCTTTTCAAGGAATGGATAATTTCTCGTTCCAAAACCGAAGGTCATTGGAATTGTGTCCATAATTTGTTTTGGTTCCCCAAAGTCCCTTCTTCCAGTAGGCTTATAAAACAAAGAGCGTATTCCGAATCTCAGCGCTGAGCAATCTGATGGTATCACGGTGTTCCGAATTTCAACGATGACGTCACTGATGCTCCGTCGGTGTCGCACCGGTTCCATCAGCTTGCAGACGTAGTGGCAGTCTCCACCAGCCGCCATCAGTGAATCTGTTTGGTTCCTGTATAGGGCGGGAATTAGCAGACGAATGACATCGTGCACTGTTGTGTCATGGCGGTGTGTTCTGCTGTATTGTTTGTAATGAGCACAACGTAAAAACAATATGTTAATGGCTTATGAGCGAACATGTCAACGGACCAGTTCAAGAAATGTATTGTTTATGCTTTCTTTTCTTTGAACGAGATGACAGTACGGACATTTCGCAAAATCTTGCTAACGTAGCACAGACAATAACTTGTACAGCCGCCATGATAGCCATCGAACCTTCCAGCAGTTTTGTTCCTATTTCGCTGCAGCGTGACGTCATTGTTGTCCACCGGTCCTTTGAGATTCGGAGTACGCTGAAAGCTTGCCTAAACAGTTGACCAGGTAGCATTATATCAAGAGGAGTAGCTACTCCTCTTGCATTATATTTACATGACTGTGCCAATTCTTCTGGTATGCTACGACCTTCTCAACCATCGTATGTTGTATCCTTAATTATCTTCTTATGTCTTCGTTCCTTGTTCTGTCTCTGAGCGTTAGTCATAAAAGCGGTCTTAGGAATTTCATTTCTGCTGCTTCAATCCTCTTTTTATCATATTCTCTTAATACACAAGATACACTACCTTATAACCGGGTCGGCTGTGATATATTATGCAGTCTCAGTTTAACTTCCTTCCCCGTGACTTTTCCTAGATAATGTACCAATTATTGCATTGTATTTAATAAGGTTACTTTCCATCTTATAGACTATAGCAGCCGTGGCGAAAATGTGACTCACGAGCACATTGTGGCTCGCAATAATAGCTGTACATTTCTCTTGCTTCCTACCTCCCCCAACTCCCACCCTCTCGCTCACTGGATTCAAACTCCGTTCCATTTGTATTTGTCTCTGACCTGCGAGTGGCGTATCGTAGCAATGTCTCTCTCGAAATCATGTACCTCTACAAAAATGAAAATTTCAAGTAGGATGGGAGGATGCACTTTTTCTGCCAATATGGTGAGAATATTAAATGTATGATTTGTTCACAAGTATTACGAGGAAAACGGCATTATACTACTTGTTACTCATGAAACATTAAAAGGTTAAGTGTTATCATCATCATCATCATCATCATCATCTCTGTACGTCGATTCTTTTTCAACAGATGTACGAATAATGCGATTAGATCTTCAATTTAAACTCACAGATTTACTATGTGATGTTAAATGAAAGCTAGATGTAAAAACTTGACAAATGTTGAACTTTTCAAATCTTTGCCAAAAAATAAATATCCGAAGCTTCGTTCTTTCGCTTGCTCTGTTGAAACCATGTTCGCTACAACTTACGTTTGTGAAAAATTATTTTTAATAATGAAAATAGTAAAAACCAAATTTAGATTACGACTGGCAGACATCGTGATCAATTGCGACTGCCAGTAAGTGACATAATTCCTGATTTTGAAACTCTGTCGCAGAGACATTCTGAAGACAGTTAATTTTACGTTGTGATAATGTGTCCTATGTTTTCTTATTCATTTGTTTCTTCGTTACACGTAGCAAACATTAGTTTGGAACCTTATACTGTATAAAATTATATTTAAATGCTTGACGTAAGGAAAATGAAAGTCCGTTAATAAGTCAGACAGTTGCTTCACTTCCCCTTAGGGTGTCCGCCTCCCTCCAAAGGTGCTATGCACGTTGCAGGTTACACGGTGGCTCGGCGCACGATCACGTTTTCGCCACGGCTGGGCTATAGTTTTATTCGTAATTAAATTGCAAGAAGGAACACTCTCTTCATATTTCGTTATTTTTCTTTTCTGTTGGGGTTGAATCTAGCTGCATGATTTCAAGGCTGTTTTCAGACTGTAAAATTATTTATAGATATATTAACTGCATCTACCTATAGCCTAATTATACCACGAACCGCCACTGATAAAATTATCATCAGATATTCTTATCCTTCCTTAAGGCGACTGAAATGCTTGAAGCACGTAGACTTGTTAAATTCACATATTGAGAATCAGATTTACTAGGGTTAAACAGACAATCAAGAGGCAGGTATAGGATAAATTTGCATATATTGATTAACTGGTTTAACACCCTTCAAGTCCTCAAGAACCGAATATTAGTTCCAAGGCATTATCCCTGACTTAAGGACATTGGATCAGTATGTTTAAGGAAATCTATTCGTCTTGGCATCGTTTGAACAATGAATCATCGAGGATGACAGTAACTTATAGATGTCTTTTTAAACGACAGTAACCTGTTGTCACGTTTATAAGACCATTTCTATTTAGTCCACATTTTGTAAAAATAATTTTCTCCGGAGGAACCTAAATATCAAACAATTTCAGATCTCTGGAAAGTCTTGCAAGCAAATAGTTATATTTGCAACTCACTGTACGTTGACGTGATCAGTAAGTTATACGGGGTGGAAGTGAAATAATAAAGTTACAATTTTAAAAACCATATTGAGTCCGATAAGCCGTACAAGTTATCAAAGTTTTATTGTTAAAGCCGTTAAACTTAACGAATAAAATAGCAATAAACACAAATATATAATTATTTACAAGTTGAATGAACGTTTTCGATTCAAAGAACCATAATCAGATCTCTCATAGACACTACAAACAACTTACGTTATAACGTAACGAAACATAATATCTATACTGTCTGTTGTAATTGGAGTTTTGCCTTGTTATAGACAAATAAATAAATAAATAAATAAATAAATAAATTAAATATTTATTTAAATATTTAAATAAATAAATAAATATTTAAATAAATAAATGAATATTTAAATAAATATTTAAATAAATAAATGAATATTTAAATAAATAAATGTTTAAATAAATAAATAAATGTTTAAATAAATAAATATTTAAATAAATAAATAAATAAATGTTTAAATAAATAAATATTTAAATAAATAAATAAATATTTAAATAAATAAATAAATAAATATTTAAATAAATAAATATTTAAATAAATAAATAAATAATAAGTAAATAAATAAATAAGTAATAACTAATAAATAAATAAATAACCGGTAAATAAATAAACAAGTAAACAGTATATAAATTAATAATTGAATTAATTAATAAGTAAATAAATAAATAATGGGTAAATAAGTGAATAAATAATAAATAAATGAGTGAACAAACAAACACGCAAGTAAATAAATAAATAACCTCTAAATGAATAAATAGATAAATAAGTAAATAAATAAATAAATAACCGATAAAGAAAGAAATAAATAAATAATAATTAAATGAATGAATGAACAAAAAACAAGCAAGTAAATAAATAACCGGTAAATGAATAAATAAAAAAATTGAAAAATAAATAAATAATGAATGAATAAATGAACAAACAAACAAGTAAACAACCAAATATGTAGAAAAATAAATAACCGGTAAATAAATAAATTAAAAAATAAATAAATAACCGATAGATAAATAAATAAATAAATAATAAATATATGAATGAATGAATGAACAAACAAAGAAGCAAGTAAATAAATAAATAAATAAATAAATAAATAAATAAATAACCGGTAAATAAAGAAAATAAAAATTAAAAAATAAATAAATAAATAATGAATGAATAAATGAACAAACGAACAAGTGAACAACTAAATAAGTAAATAAATAACCGGTAAATAAATAAATATAAGTAAATAAGTAAATAAATAAATAATAAAATAAATAAATAAATATCTGTGCCACCATATCTTCAGCTATGCTCAGAAAGTGGATTTTAGTGTTCTCGATAACAGTTGACAGGAAAAGAGACGTTGGCAGACCCTGAAAATACGAAATTAAGCTTTTTATAGAGAGAAGAAGCGAGCAGCTATTTCCTAAAAGCAACGAAGAACAGGGGAGGATGAAGTATTGTGCCCAGCATCTCATTCTGATACAAGCCTTTATTGATTTATACCTCACAGGCCGCCAAAGTGCATAAAAGTTAGAGCTAATAGCATCATAAATTACAAGTTATATGTTTGTGAGACGTGCGAACAAAAAAAAGAGGGGTCTGAGTATATAAAATGAATTTTTACTGCAATTCATGTCATAACATCACACTTTCGGCTTTGCACGCACTGTTTACGACGCCGAATTTAGAAGACAAAAGTTAATCAAAATGCCTGGGTAAAGCAGCATGTGATATTACCGATGTCATTGATAGCTAGTCGTACAGTTGGCTTTTTTTTCTCTCCTTGCTTCCCCCTCTTTCTGCTTAAAATTGTAGAATTTTTTCGCCTTCTTAGCTTCGGGTTCCTTTGAATTGTTGAAGACAAACTTGTAGCCCAATTATTATAAGAATTTTTCTAGTCTAACAAGACTGGGATTCGAAATCTATAAAATATACGGACTTTCTCATTAATAAATAATTTTAGCTTCCTCAATTTAAGAAAAATGCACCTGAGTTGCGTCATTCTCTGTAATCTTTGTTATAATAATGGTTCCCATAGGAACACAACTGACAGCAGCCCCAATACGGCAAACTGACGAACTTCCATAATGTTATATCGCGTATCTTAAGAGTTAAACATCTTGCGGTTAAATTTTAATGTCATATTTTCAGATAAATTATGATATAGTCCATCATCAACATCAACATCATCATCATCATCATCATCATCATCATCATGGCTTAAGCCTTAACTGTCTCGTTCCGATCTAATGAATTACAACTGTTGTATCCATCTCTTTCTCGATCTGCAAACCTTTTGGTTTATAATCTATACTAATAATGAATCTGTAGCCGAAATTTTTCCGGTAATTTTCGATTTTCCAAAAATAATTGGTCCTAACATATATAATTAATCACCCTGAAACCGAAAATCGCTTTTTTGAAATTTTAGTTTGTATGTCTGTCTGTCTGTCTGTATGTTTGTTACCTTTTCACGCGATAATGGCTGAACGGATTTCGATGAAAATTGGAATATAAATTAAGTTCGTTGTAACTTAGATTTTAGGCTCTATGTCATTCAAAATACATTATTTAAAAGGGGGGTTATAAGGGGGCCTGAATTAAATAAATCGAAATATCTCGCTTATTATTGATTTTTGTGAAACATGTTACATACCAAAAGTTTCTTCAAAATAATTTCCGATAAGTTTTATTCCTTGAACAATTTTGATAGGACTGATATTTAATGAGATAAATGAGTTTTAAAATTAAAATAACTGCCATCTAAGGCCGTGTAATGAATTAAAAAACAAATGACTTCGTCTATAAGGGGCCTTGGACAACAACAATCGAAAGCTATGAAAGATAGCCTACAGATAATGTTTCTGTGTTTGTATGAAGTACTATCGGAAGCTAAATTAACCGATTTGTATAATTAATTATTAATTCACCATTGGAAAGTGTAGTTTCTCTAGGTGGACATAATGCTATAATGTTATTACAGTAACTTCTGAGTGAATCGAGGACAGGTAAGATTAAAATAGCTTCTTATGCACAGAAAACTTGATAGGCTATTCTGTACAGTCGTTTCCTGTATTTCCTAAAATAATTTTTATGACCAAATGAGTGGTCTCTGGATCAAAAGATCGCATTTTAATTATGCAAATACAATTTAAATTAAGTAACATAATAAACGATTTATCCTTATATCAAACACGAATGTTCCCTGGATCAAATGTCCTATTTTAATTATGTAATTACTTTATATTTATTTCTTACGGGTGCAGCGGAGCGCACGGGTACGGCTAGTCTATATATATATAATTTGAACTGGTAATGGAAATTATGGGAAAACGGCTGGACGGATTTTAATAAATGACCCCTCATTTCGAAGCTTGGAACTCAAAGTTTTTCGGAAAAATAGTAGTTTTCAGTGAAATGTCAATTTTTAAACATAATTTTCCTATTTTCCAAAATCCACCTGTCGTCAGTTTTGAGAACTAGTTAATAGCATTCACGGCCGACTTGATATATCCTTCGCTTTTTTGTAAAGGAGAAGCGAAGCGAGCATCAAGTCGGCCGTGTAGCATTACAGAATAAAACAAAACACATACTACAGTAAACATATTACACGAAGGCCATGATCTGCAAGAATGCTGACATATTTAGAGCTCAAATTAAATTGGTTATTAAAAACTCAACTTACTAAAAATAACTAACAGGTTCGATTCTGTGGTGTGTAATTTTCTGGGTACAGCTGTGTATTGGATATTAAAAACTACAAAACTTGAGGTGGTTTGATGACGTTATTACCATTAGAAATGAAATATTATTGTAGTTAATGCCATGATGTGACTATTTTTCATTAATTATACATATTAATGCTGTATTGATGATATGAAAGTGAAACGTTTTGGGGTTATATAAGTAGATGTAGAGAATAACTTAAATTAGATTTTGATTTCTATATTTTACTGAGTGGCGGCTGTATAGTATACATAGTATATGTTTCTTAAAGCTATAAAACTTACGTAAGATAATAATATTATTAAAAATCAAATATTTTTATAATTATTAATCAAGTGGGGTTGGTCTTTTTCATATATTTAATGGCGATGTGGTGTAGATATTTATATGCGTGGTTCTCTTCAGTATTGGCTCGAGAGAGAGAGTATCTTTCATTGTTATGGAAGCAAATAACTTTCCGAATGTCTGGTATTCTTCATTGAAAATAAATCTGAAAAATGTTTATTTGAACGTCTAACGAACTTAGTTTGGAGCATTTGCTGCACAAGCCACTAGTTTAATACATGTAGTACATTATGCAACGAGCCTATAATGAAGGTAATTAAGAAGTGAGTATGGATATTTATGAAACTCGCTTGCGCTCTTTTCATAATTTTCATACGAGCTTCTTAATTACCATTATAGGCGAGTTTCATACGACTTTTTATGCTCGACCATATTTCTAACTTGATATTATTAATTTTATTGTATCTGACCTGGAGCAATGTCCCGTATGTTGTGAGATGTGCGCAGACGCGAAAGTATTGATTTTTTTCCGAGGAACAGATGTCCACATTGGCCTTACTAGGCCATCAGAACCTACAGACATAACATTGAAATAAAATTAGACATTGAAAAACGAGATGACAAATTGTATTTATTTGAATATTATTTACAATTAACGCTAATTATTATAGTAACAGAACATAATCTTCTGCGACAGTATTGGATTTCCAGCCTCCGTGACTTTTCGCTAATTCTCTTTCGATTGCATATCCGAGAATAATCGATACTTGCGGTTTTATAACGGTAGAAAGCTGACCTGTCATTGGCTGAACAGTTGTAACCTGAGTCGTCATTGGCTGAAAGACCTGACCTTTAATGAGTAGGTGTACTTTAATGACATGCATTAAAGGTCTGCTACCAGGTGTATAATTACTACATTTCGGCATGGTCGAGCATAAAATTAATTTTGGACTATAGCCATCTTCCATCCCTTCTATGCTCCATCCAATCATTCCTATAATGAGATATTTTTTCTGTTAATTTGAATATTTTAAGTTTTTTCTTTTTCGTATATCTTAATTTCTTTTATCTCGACCATGCCGAAATGTAGTAATTATACACCTGGTAGCAGTCCTTTAATGCATGTCATTAAAGTACCCCTATTCATTAAAGTTCAGGTTTTCGATTATTCTCGGATATGCAATCGAAAGACAACGAGGGAAACGTCACGGAGGCTGGAAATCCAATACTGTCGCAGAAGGTTATGTTCTGTTACTATAATAATTAGCGTTAATTGTAAATAATATTCAAGTAAATTCAATTTGTCTTCTCATTTTTCAATTCTAAATGAATTCCCAGGTTATATCAAAATTAGTTCATGTTATTCTTTACATTACATCAAGGTCAATGACATTATTGTTCCTCGGAAAAAATCAATACTTTCGCGTCTGCGCACATCTCACACGAGCTATGCACAAGGTCACTTCCGATCTTCAGTCAGATACAAATAAAATGAATACTTATGAATAATTTCAAGTTAGAAATATGGTCGAGCATAAAAAGTCGTATGAAACTTGCCTATAATGGTAATTAAGACGCTCGTATGAAATTTATGAAACTCGCTTACGCTCGTTTCATAAACAAACATACTCGCGTCTTAATTACTATCATTATAGGCTCGTTGCATAATGTACTATTCCTATCCCGTACAGCAGTGGTCGTCAGCACTCGCTGAAAGGGGCAGAGTGCATGGAGGGTAAGGAACTCTGCTCCGTCGTGCACAAGGGATAGACAGACAGCATATCCGCCAGCAGCGACGATTGCACGCTAGGGCTGTGTCTTGTCCGCGGGTAAGGGACGCTAGCCCGAGCGTGCAGTGTTTTGATGACCGCTGCCGTAAAGTATATCCAGCCGAAACTATCAAAAATCTATTTTCTGCAGCTTCTACTCTGTGTTCTTCTTTCTTATTTACAACCCGAAATTCTACACCATACATAAACATAGGAACTGCTACCACTTTGTGAAATTTAAATTTGGTGTCTTTCCGCGTAGTCTTTAAACATCTTATTGTACCATATATGTAATTGAATTTATTTGTAAAATCTTCGTTTTTTAAATATCACATGTTGCAACCGAGGCAATTAAAGGCAATAGGTTTTCCTTCTAATATAATTTTAGTTCTTATTGTTTCAGATCCTCTAATTTCAAACAAACACTTTTTGTTTTATTAGGAGAAATGTTTAAAGAGTAATTTTTACTTATTACATTTAATTTGAGTAAGGCTCTTTGCAGATTATCTTCTGAGCTACAGATTAAAACTTGATCGTCAACGAACAATAATGTATCTAAGAATGTACGTATTATTAATCTTAAAATGTTCATCTAATTCCGTCATACATATTCTCACGACTTCGCTACCAAATGTTAAACAATAGTGGGAGAGGGGGCACCACTTGTAGTCCTTTGTTTATTTTTGCAATAATATTATTGTTGTTATTTGATCCTGTTTCTATTACAATTTTATTAATCCAGTCTAGTACAATAAATATTAGAAAATTCTTCAGTCTGAAAAGTTATCTTTAAAATAATGGATTAGAAAACCATATCATTCATTATAATTATTATAATATTTTTCTAATCTATTATCCTAAAGATACATTTTTAAACTGAAAAAATTGTCAAATATTTATTATACCCACCCAGAAACAAAATTTGGGCCATCTGAATTATCGAAGTTCCATTTAAAACATATTTTTATCTCATTTTGCACCTCAGATAGTTTTTCAGAGAAGGAGTACAGAAGCAGAAACAAAATTTGGACCACCTGTATGAATTTACAATAATTAGAGCAATAAAAAATAAAATCAACATAAATTTAATTCTAACTATAAATAAATAAATGCAATAAACGTAGGACTATAAATAAAAACTATGTCACAATAACGTCTACTATAAGCAAACGTAAACCTAACTTGTAAGTACTTCTATTAGATCCAACTATTATCGACTTAAGTAATTGAGGACCGTTTTTGCAAAACTTGCTAACTGCAAAATTTCAAAATTGAGATTTTCATGGATTCGTTAACATAAGGCAGGCCTCTACATGATGTTAAAGAGGTCTTAGTAAAATTGAATTATTTTTCTTCATTGTAGTGTGTCAAAATGTGATCGTTTTTTCAAAAACTTGCTTTCTGTTAAGTGAGAATTACAGCAAAAATTTGCTTGTTACAGTGTTTTGTCTCTCCTGTAAAATTTAGTTTTTTCAGTTAGCAAGTTTTTCAAAAACTGTTTCCAATTACATATCACCTTATTTAATTACATATAAACTTAATTAATTACATATCAACTTAATTAAGTACGTGACACAACTTGGAAAATTCAGATGGCCCAAATTTTGTTTATGGTTCTGTACTCTTACTTTGAAAAACCATTTGAGGTGCAAAATAAGATAAAAATATCTAAGTTCCAGATCAGAGCTGTATGGCTGTTTTTTGTAAGGTTCGCTGAAACATGGAAGCAGCTGAAGAATGCGTTGTGCTGTGTGAGGACTTGTCTTATCTTACAAGAAAACGATAGGCCTTCTATTAATAGACCATTTCTTTAGATTTTGATTCTCCGCTGCAATTTTTTTTTAATCTTATAGTAAGCCTCAGAATCTCCGGTGGAAATTGTATGATTTGTAGTTGACAGTCATATGAAGTTATCGTTTAAAGTTTTATTGCCTCGGAATTGCCTCTATCATTTCAAAGCGTCGTAAAGTTAAGAATTACTTCTACTTATCTTCCTGTTACTCTTTCTCCCCTTGACACGCAATCATAAGCACAAGCATAGTTGTATAAAGTTTATCGTCACCAGAACCTAGATTTACACGCAAATCGCATGTTATAATATATAAACTGTAGAGTATAGTAAATGTGATATTCTTTGAAAATTGTACCGTGTTTGACGATTTAATGTGTATTTCATAATTAGAGACAGTCAAAATTCGTGACTCGCGAAAACCCTAAAAACCAAATAAATATAATTTAAAACATGGTTCACATAAATTTAATATAATTACACGTTTCAACTCGCGAAACACTCGCGAAAAATCGCAAAAATCCTATGACTCGCGAATTTAGCATATTTTCTGTCGTTATTCGCGAAAAGACGCAATTTTTCAGCAATCAATAAATATATTATCTAAATTTGGAAATTTTAGAAGTTCTGTTTGAAAAATGCACAAGGTTTGGAATGCTGGCGCTAGATGGTGTGAGTTGAAATGGTTCATAAACGGTTTGATGCAACTGAACGCAGTTTGAAACCTCTCTTTAATCAGGTGACAACCCTAAAGAATCTATCATCTGATGCAGTGGCGGCTCGTGATAAAATATTACGTGTGTTCACAATTTTGTAGTTCCAAAATCGAAGAGAATTTGAAATCCTACGTTTAGTCTAATATGAAATGTCATGATTCCAATGTTTCACTATCGAAAAAAAAAACCGTATATAAATTAAAAACAACATATAATAATAATAATAATAATAATAATAATAATAATGAAACTCAGTCTTTTTATTTCCAATTTTTCTTGGTAAGCCAGTTTACCCAGTTCTTTACTATATATTATTTTAATGTATCGAAGTACATATGATATTTCCATGCAGATATTCTGCGTCATCATACGATGAAAGAGTAATGAAACGGAGAAAAATTCTATCCGGCGCCGGGATTTGAACCGGGGTTTTCAGCTCTACGTGCTGATGCTTTATCCACTAAGCCACACCGGATACAACTCCGACGCCGGTTAGAATCGTCTCAGATTAAGCTCCAACTCTTGGGTTCCCTCTAGTGGCCGCCCTCTGCACTACGTCATAGATGTCTATGAACGCAGGACCGTAGTCCACACATGTGCTGAGGTGCACTCGATATGAGTGACTAGTTGGCCGGGATCCGACGGAATGAGCGCCGTCTTAAATCGCGGCGCCGGATAGAATTTTTCTCCGTTCCATTACTCTTTCATCGTATGATGACGCAGAATATCTGCATGGAAATATCATATGTACTTCGGTACATTAAAATAATATATATGATATGCGTAAATCACTTCGTGATTTAAGACGGCGCTCATTCCGTCGGATCCCGGCCAACTAGTCACTCATATCGAGTGCACCTCAGCACATGTGTGGACTTCGGTCCTGCGTTCATAGACATCTATGACGTAGTGCAGAGGGCGGCCACTAGAGGGAACCCAAGAGTTGGAGCTTAATCTGATACGATTCTAACCGGCGTCGGAGTTGTATCCGGTGTGGCTTAGTGGATAAAGCATCAGCACGTAGAGCTGAAAACCCGGGTTCAAATCCCGGCGCCGGATAGAATTTTTCTCCGTTTCATTACTCTTTCATCGCAGTTCTTCACTGTTCAAAATTACTTGAACAGAGTTCATTGTTTACAGTAATCCCACTCGCATAGATTACTATAAATACATGCCAGTAAATATTATTCTTAAATATTATACACTGCCATACAGATACTTAAATTCATACCACCACCACCACAGTCAGCCAGCACGTGTTTGAAAGCCAAACTATGCTATTATGCCGACACTGAAGTATAGTAATTCACAAACTACACTTTCAGTAGCAGCACTGTACACACATCCACGTAAGTAAACATTCCTACAGTCAGATGCTAACATCTACAGGCTATTAAATTTCCTCCTCGAGATATAGCACGTGAACGATAGGCATCGATGGACCTGACATCTGTAGGATAGATACTCATCAAGTTCACTTAAAGCTTTGTGCTCTTGACGAGTCATAAGCGGCCAGCTAAAGACAATTTTCTCTCGCGCATGCGTGAAATTCCTGTAACCAACTCGAAAAGAGCACGGCTTGTACGTGAACGGATGTTGCCAAGTTTACATAAGAAGTTTATGCAAGATGCGGGAAGTTTAAAATACTAGATTCTGATATTATACATCCCCACTACGTCAATGCGGTATCAAATAATAAAACTAGTCGTGCATTAATGGAAACAAGGTGTTCACGTGTTCTTGTGCTCTTATTGACGCACCGCCACTGACCTGATGTAGCAGTACATGCTTACAGTGAACTGAAGGACATAGTTAAAAATAGTCCTGGAATTTCAGTGCGAGAAGGTTTGCTGTCTTTACGTGGAGATCACAGTGATTTTGTGGATGGAGCACTCCAAGCTATATGGGTTCCAGTTTCTAATGTTGATTGTGAACGTATTTTTTCACAGTTCTCGTGTGTGCTAATAAATAGAAGAACAAACCTTACAATAACAAACTTAGGACTGTTGTCTGCGTACAACTTTGGATGTTAAATAATGTTAAGTATCTTAGAATTGTTGTCAACGTAAAACTTTGAATATATAATTATAATAGTCAATTATCTTAAGCAACATAATAATTTAATAAAACAGGGTGAAAATTTCAGGTTTACTCAAGAAATTTTCGTTTTCAGTCAAGAATTTTTATCCTTTTTAATCAAAAATTTTGACTGTCTCTATTCATAATGAAATATACCATGTTTCTATAGAAAAATACATATTTATACAAGTAAATGCATAATAATTTCACTGTTACAACTCCTTTGTAGAAGAGACTTCTTAAGAAAGCGAGATTTTGTTTCATGGTTATAACTTGTAGAAAAAAATCATAATCATTTCCGCACTTATTAATTAATTAAATTGGCCAAACTTACAGTTTCCTTTTCAATTCATTCCCTCTAATACCATAATATTGAAAATTTTCTAATATAAAATTATGTGAAACACAGTTAAAAGCTTTACTTAAATCGAAAAACATAGACGAGGCAAATTTATGGTCCTCAAGTGCTTCAGAATTATAATCGATAAAACTAATAACAGTTTTGTTTGTTAATGAACGCTTGGATGCAAGTTACCAGTGAATCGCATAGGTCAGCGTTTCTCAAACTTTTTTGAAGTGGGGACCACTTTTTAAAGTCAGAACAGTTCCGCGGACCACCTTACTCTTGTTCCCTTCGAAAGCAAATTTATCATTTTCGTAGCATATTTGAATGCCAGTATACTTATATTTTAAAATTGAATTAAGGTTCGGTACTTTGGTCCTCTGTTATGAATTCGGGTGGTCCCTGGCTGGGTTACAGGCGCAGTGCCAGATGTGCAGGGAAAAGATGGCGAGAAACACCACGTATATAGTGCTTTAAATCTCTCTTTTCTCGAGTGGAAAGTCGATAGACGAGTAGGGTAATAAATTTCATAAAATGTCAGTACTAGGAGAAAAAGTGAAATTCGATGTGTCATTTTCAAACTCTGAGATTTTAAGCTATAGTGTGAAACGCAATTTGTTTGAATTTTATTTTTTCTTCTGTCTTTTTTGAAGGACCATATGGGCAGACCTCGAGGACCACAGGTGGTCCGCGGACCATAGTTTGAGAAACGCTGGCATAGGTGATATTTATCACTGTAAGGATAGCAATGGATTGCACTGTACTACCAAATATAATGCACAGTTTTCAACACTTCATTGCTCTACGTACAGTTATTTGCTGTTGACTGTTTTAATCTCACACATTCGAATAAGAAAATGATCAACCTCCAACTCTTCTTCCTCTCAAATGCCTTCAATTTCTGTCGAGTCCCTTCACTCCGTTACATCATCGTTGCTGTTACTGCTTCCAGCGCCATTATCTTGAATGAGGGTTCTTTGTATGGTCCTTTCGACAATTCCGTCCTTTTCATAGCAATGCTGCTCGTTTTCTTTAGTGTAACTACACACGTTCTCCCATTCTACTTGACCAATTTCTTCAAACCTCTGGGGATGCAATAGTTCTACATCTTTCAGTTTGAATGTTGTGTTCCTGCTTCCAGCCACAGTTTGACATCCCTACCACAGATAGTGATGTCGGAAAGAAAGTCTTAGAACTATTGTATGTTGAAAATCAAATATTTGGTCGGATGTCCGACCTTGACGTATGTTCTCTAACCGGTCGAACTTAAATCGGTTGTAAGTAGTGTTGTGGGATTTAATCGATTAATCGATCAATTTCTGTTGTAAGATTAATCGATCAAAAATATTTAATCGAATAATCGAGTCGATTAAACTTAATCGGTTGTAGTTGATATTAATTATTATTATTTTGTTAGTACAAACTCATACTAAAAATTCCGACAATATTCCTCTCTCGGAAATTGCTTATTTAAAAGCACAATAGTACTGTTATTTTCTAACTGCAAAGCAGGTAATGTAGGAAAAATCTTTGCACAAACACTTCAGAAAGAGATGGAGATATGAAGACAGTGACCTAGCCTACCTTTATTGAAAGTTGAAACACAATGCGAAACCCTTATTAAGTTTTATGGTTTTCCAAGAAAACTTCTACCTTGTTGTCAGCTCATGTTTCTAGCATATGAAATACATATTTTTCTGGGATTCGTCCCCCTCATTCCTTATGAAATAGTCATGTCTACACTGTGTGCAAGTGAGAGCGTAACTGCCTTCTTCTCTTTCTAAAATCTGGTAATTCGATTACAATAGGGGCCAGTCTTCTGTTTCGACCGCTGTACTTTTGCAATTGCAGTTTTTGTTCTGAGTTTATATATGAAGGTTGTGTGTTTAGTTTGATAAAGAAAAAATTCAGTTTTCTATCGTCTGTAAAAATTGTAAACTCCATTATGTCATATGAGAATTTGAGAGGTAAACTCGGTGAAACGTTTGGATTTAAATTGGACGATCGTGGAGAAGTGCTTGACAGAAAAGTTTTTTCGTGTTCAGTGATGCAGGAAACATTGTTACTAACCGTAGAGCGGCACTTAATTCGGAGCATGTGAATGCACTCAGATGTTTAAAATCATAGATGAAACAGTATTAACTAGGTGAGTCATCCTGGAGAAATTGACACAATAAATTATAAGCCTCATAATAAATATGTTAGTAAGTAATTAAAATAGCTTTGTAATTTAACGATGCAATATATACAGATAGCCTATACAACATTTAATACTTAAAAGTTACCACCGACCACAAGTTAATTTAACAATAATTGTGTATTACAGTATATTAAAACATTAATCGATTAAATTCAAATAGTTAATCGATTAAATATTTTGATCGATCAACAGCACTAGTTTTAATCGATATTTTTTAGCTCTTTTGTAGGAGCCAAAAGGATTCGCTTTTCTATGAAAGTAGCATCAAATTTTCAATAGCTGATAATAGGGCACAGTAACAAATAATTTTCTGTCACTATATAAACATGAATGTATCTCTATAGGAAAGAATAAATAATATTCAAATAAAATTAACAATGTGGTTATAGCACCTAACTGTTACACGAGCAGCTATCACTGATTGTCGCTCAGTAATTATCCGGGAATCGAAACTCAGCCCTTTTGGTAAGAACTGTATGTAAGACGTCTCCGGAAATTTGTAATAAAATTGAGTGTTCGGTTACGGTCTCAGGTTTGCGCATCTGTTCGCTGATCGTCACTTTGTTCTCGCGTTTCACGGGGGCGTCAGCTAACAAACGAGTTTGCGTCGTCTTATCAAGTAACTGCATAAACGCTGCCTCAGAATGCAAACAATGCGGCGCCTTGTTTAGACTGCCGGCACAACAAGCGTGTAGGAAGGGTTGTTGCCTATCCTGCATTTCGATACAACACAACGCTGTTCGCATACGACGCCCTGGGCTCTCTTATACGAATACGAAATGTAATGAAAGATGCAAAATGTTAGAGTGAATGTTGCTCAGATTGAAATACGGTAACACATTACTATGGATAGGAAGTCACTGGTTTATATCTCTATTCAGACAAAATTGGAGCGAAAAGGAATACATTAACTCAAAAATTGGAAGTGCGACTACGAGAAACATGGTCGGGACAAATGCACTAAGTCAGTGATGTCAAAGCAAGCGCATTTTTCTGACCTTGACGTCTTGCGCGGGCATCAAGTGCTAAGTATGGAGAGAGGAAGGGTTGTGTATATGAATAAGCAGCCTGTTGGATTAAGAAAACAGTGGTGCACAAACTTCAAAGGAACGTGAAATTTTATGTCGTTATTTTTATATGGCTTCTTTCTGTTTGATATTATCTATATTGTCTGTAAAACATAAGTACCTATACCAATTTCTTAATATTACAGTTGTGTTTTAAATGTTAATAACATAATAAAGAGTTAAGAAGGAATATTAACATAAATTCCATAATAGTACAACTATACTGTACTAAATGGATGAAACACATCATTCATAAACAAAGTGATATTCCCAAAAAAGAGACTGAGTTTGACATGATAAGTTGGAAGTAATATTGATATAAAAGTAATCAGTAAACTAATCAAAACAATATTACAGTGCAAAGCAAAGTTACCTAGGTACTGTATCTGTTTTAAGTGTAACTAATATTTCATAACAAAACTCTTATCGCATTATGCTCTTAAGGTGATATTGGTGAGCAAATTCCTATCATCAGAATATTAAATTATTTTCTCGAAATATGCTGAAGCTATAGAGCTGACATCTTTACAACACATAGGCACATATCTTTTGCTTATGATGTAACAGTAGTTGCTTTCTTAATTCATTTCCTCACAAACAATTTCCATGCAAATATTTTCAAAATTTTCAATACACTATCTTCAGTAATACGTATATACGGTTTATTAGATTTACGAAAACATTGTGTAAGGCTACTAAATAAATAGGTCTATATCTGAAAATTTCACTTTTGTATTAAAAAAGTTGAGAAAATATTTCTTTTGAATAAAAAAAAATCGAACTTGTGAAAAATGAGCATTAAAATTAAAACTTACATTCTTATAATGTACTTGAACTTCTCAGACAGGTCTAAAAATTACCATGGATACAGTTTTAATAAGTTCTGTTCCCTTTATCTATTGAATCAGTGCTGGCCATCCCTGAATATAGCTCGACCAAGCGGCATATACTACTTCTTTCCTCTGTCTCTTTCCTTTCCGCTGTAAAGCGCTCAGGCTCTCCTGAGCTCTAAAGCGCGCGCTTGCTCCTATGGGCATCAATTGACATGACTGCACTAAGTCATGAGTTCGAATTCTAGCTCACAAAGGAATTTTCACTCCACGTAGTTATTCCTTTTGAAAATTCGTGTATCAGTAAATACTTTGAAGTATCATGGGTGACCTAAAAAGCGCACCTTGCAATGCAGACTGTAAGATAGAATTGGGATTAATATGTATAGCTTATTACGTTCCGTTGTACTAGTATTTAAGTAACTTTTTTATTTATTAATACAAGACAAACCAGACTCGCCACGCCTTGCATTATACAGGGACATCATTTTATTTTTACTAACATTTTTAATATTAACCTGTCTATACCTTTAGAGAACCGGAAATACCGCTTGCTCCCCCCTCCAAGACTGGAGTTCGATGATACTGGCGTAAAACACAAATCACTCTACTAGGTATAGGAAGGAAGAAAAGTAGTTCATCCATTTACGTAAACTAGGAAATATCGCGATTTTGAGTTTGATAATTTTCATTAGGTTTTTCTTTAATCAAAGTACAGTACTGTATTAAGAATAAGTGTTTTTACTCACGAAGTGAGTTATCCATGCGAACGTATTCATTATGCAGTGTATATTATACTGTCTACAGCACATTAGCATACAATATAGAGAAAGAAGTTAAATTGAAAAATAATCATAATATGAATATTTAAACACAATTTTGAAAATGGTGGCCGTTCATTTCGATACAGGCTTCAGTTCTTTTGTGCATATTATCGCACTATAGACTATTGCATCTAATTCCAATTGCCAGTTTCGTCCTTCGTACTAGTAACTCATGTTGAAATAATTCTGTACCTACTCTACGTACTGTGAATTCAATCTTCACTTCTGCCCGACCCGAAAATATAAAATTACTTAGACATGCTGTCTACTGTCCGTCCAAGTGGTTATGCCGCAGGATTGTAGAAAGGGAGGAAATCACGTGACAGTTAATTACTTAACGAGGCCCTTTTATTTAAGTTAAATTAAACAGCTGTATAATATTACGTAAACTTCCAATTCCTAAGAGAAATTAATGTTTTCAGAAAAGAGCTAAGACAGCCCAGCTATTACAGAGGGGCGAGCAGAAGCAGGTGGGGGAAATCGGGATGCGACGTAGGCAAACTGACAGTACCTGTGCGAAAATATGATTCAATATTGAAAGCTCTTTCGTCACTGAAAAACGCGAACACATTTCTGGAACGTACTATACTCAGTAACTCAGTACTACTTACTATCTGCGGTCTTGGTTCTGTGTGGAGTTGGAACTTCTTTAGTAGAAGGGGTGGGAGTGAAGTACATTCAAAAGCTCAGGTACAATAAAAATTGAAGTAAAAATAAAATGATGTCCCTGTAGTAAGACAGATTGCTACCATACGTACCCTATCTCATATTATACGTATATGTATATATGACTCGGTTAAGAGAGGAGTTTTATATAGTATTCTTACTGAATTTGATATTCCCAAGGAACTAGTTCTATTGATTAAAATGTCTAGGTAAAACGTACAGCAGAGTCCGTATAGGTCAGTTTCTGTCGGATGTTTTTCCAATTCAGTGCGAGCTAAAACAAGCAGATGCACTATCACCTTTACTTTTTAACTTCGCTCTAAAGTATGCCATTAGGAAAATTAAGGATAATGGAGATGGTTTGGGATTGAACAGGTTACATCAGCTGCTGATCTATGCAGATGACGTGAATGTTAGGAGAAAATCCACAAACAATTAGGGAAAACACGGGAATTTTACTTGAAGCAAGTAAAGAAATAAGTTTGGAACTAAATCCCGAAAATACAAATTATATGATTATGTCTCGTGACGGCTGTCCAAAAATCTGAAAGTTAGAATTTATAAAACAGTTATATTACCGGTTGTTCTGTATGGTTGTGAAACTTGGACTCTCACTTTGAGAGAGGAACATAGGTTAAGGGTGTTTGAGAATAAGGTGCTTAGGAAAATATTTGGGGCTAAGCGGGATGAAGTTACAGGAAAATGGAGAAAGTTACACAACACAGAACTGCACGCATTGTATTCTTCACCTGACATAATTAGGAACATTAAATCCAGACATTTGAGATGGGCAGGGCATGTAGCACGTATGGGCGAATCCAGAAATGCATATAGAGTGTTAGTTGGGAGACCGGAGGGAAAAAGACCTTTAGGGAGGCCGAGACGTAGATGGGAGGATAATATTAAAATGGATTTGAGGGAGGTGGGGTATGATGATAGAGACTGGATTAATCTTGCACAGGATAGGGACCGCTGGCGGACATATGTTAGGGGGGGGGGCATGAACCTTCGGGTTCCTTAAAAGCCATTTGTAAGTAAGTAAGTAAGTATGTCTCGTGACGAGAATATTGTACGAAATGGAAATATAAAAATTTGGACATTTAACCTTTGAAGAGATGGAAAAATTGAAATGTCTTTGAGCAACAGTAACAAATATAAATGACATTTGGGAGGAAATTAAGTGCGGAATAAATATGAGAAATGCCTGTTATTCGGTTGAGAAGCTTCGACTGGCTAAATAAATCTATATAAAAAAAGGATCCTTACCTAGTGTTAGTTGGTGTATGTTGTATTTTACCACTATAGTTTATCTTAGAATTTTATCAAGTTATTTCGTATCAGGAACAGATTTGTGGAAATTCTTATGAGGAGAATGATGTGCTCACAGCTTGCTCTTGATGTCAGAAAGGAGCTCTTTAAAATGTATTACTCTCTTACAGACAGCGTTTAAAAACTGTGAATGTTATTGTCTTAATCAGTAATAAAATTTATACTTAACACATAAGCCACCGTTGGGATTGATACTGAATATTCGGGACAGGGGTTCAAATTCCATCCCCCAACAATTTCTGAACTGTAATATTTAATTTTCTTTATTCATTTGTTATTGTTACAACTTTCATTAATGGTGTCCCTATATCTCAATACTGCAGTTATTTTCTAATTTAATTTTTTGGTCTGACCCAATATTTTGGGTTTGCCCTGCGACACAGAATAGCTCACAATAAAGTCTGAAATGAAAAATTATATAAACAGGTTTCAGACAAAAGTGATTAAGACATAAGAAATAAAATAGAACCAAGTATAATTTAAATTGAATGTACGCCATAAAGATGCTGACGAAATATCGCTACAGAAAATTTTATAATGGTGGTGACGATGGCATCTTGAAGATCTCTCTTCAGCTTGTATTTACAAAGGTTTTCGGAAAGGTGCTTGTCGCTCCGAAGAAGAGACCGGTAACTGTGATTTTTTCAATGTTATATTTCGCTGATAGGTACTGAATCGTGGGCTCGTAGACTTTCTTTTTCTCTTCGTTCACTTCAGATGGCTGAGTAGCTGAGATTTCAAATCTGATCGTAGGATCAATTATTTCGGATGTCTGTTTATTCCTATTTATAGCTATGATATCGATCCTACGATTGTTATTTTTTCGTCAACATTGTTTGTTTATTCATAATATGACATTGAGTGTAACTTTAATAAAGTACATAGTGTTAATTCATATTAATATATAGCATTTACAATTAAATGTCATAATAATCTTGTTCATAATTTAAAAACTTTATTGATTTTGTATATTTAATAATATTCTGATTGTATAAAACTGTTTGTCTGTTTTTCCCAGTATAATTTCTGTGGAATTAGAAATGTTACAAACTTTTAATAACATACATTCGTATACTTAGCTTAGTGTACAAAACATATTGATGGAATAACGATCTATGTTGTCCGTCCGATAGTAAATTTATGAGCAGAATTACGATGTATGACAGACAGTGAAGAAGAAAGACACTCTTTCAGCTTTCCCAATAACGGGACTGCCTCATTGGACAAAGCATAACAAACACACAGAGTGAAAACAAAAACAGACCACAAAAGAGAAATGTGGGGAACGAACAAGAAAGGGAAATTAAGTACAGGAAGGATCAGAGTATACATAGAACAGGCCTAAACATAATAAACAAACGGATTAGACGTTCAAACAAAAGTTCTTCCTCTTTAGGAAACAAAGTACAGGTGGTGTTTTAAAATGACAAGTGATCCTCTGATAGCAGTAAGGGAAACATCACGAATGAAGTCGTTGTTCAGCTGGAACTTCTTGCAGAAAGTGACAAAGAGGCGAGGCATTGTGCCCCTAGCGCCAACCATTAGCTCCAACTACTTCAATGGAGGTAAGGTGATATTTCTCCAAATAGAATGGAACTGTGGGCTCATAAATTCTGCATTTTTCTGCGTGGACTTCAGCGGGCTGTTGTTCCTGTGCCTCGAACCTGATAATCGGGTTGATAATGTAGGCGGATGTAGAGTCTGGTGGAATGGCATCCCTCTTGAGGATCCCTCTTGAGAGATGCCATGGACTTCTTCGTGTACAGTGAGACCTTTCTTCCTCAAGGCTTCGGCAATCATGGACCTGAATCTGTGATGTCTAGAATTAAGCAGTGTCTCGCTGAAAGGACAGGCACCCAAAACGTGGCCAAGAGTTTCAATCTCACTGACGCAACGACGACAGTGGTTTCCGTCTCGGGACCTTCCTGGTAGAGCACGCAGCGGACAAACATTAGCTGTCATTTTAAGAGCTTGTCTCCATTCACTGCTAGTTGTCGGATCCATTTATTGGCGGGAGTGAACTCCTTATACTGGGTGTTCAGTTCAAAGTGTGTCGTGGCTCGCTGTATGTCATCATGTGGCTAGCCGATGGGCCTAGAGAATTCAATCTTCCTACATCGCCGCAAAGGCGTATTACCTATATGCAAGAGAAGTTGCCTACCAAGTACGGCGTTCATTCTGAAGAGTACTTACCGATGCGTACGGTAACGCCTATAGTGGCAGGAATGTGAACTGTTTGGAAACACGTACTGAGGTGAGTTTTTTTCTTACTGTCGGGATATAGGGAGAGGGTTAAAACGATTACTTACGTACAGTATTTGTTGACATTAAATTCGACGGACGCAGAGCATTTGATTTGTGTTGTGGAATGTTACCGTACGCAATCGATGATAACAAATACCCTGGGTACGACTTGCCCGCGCAAAACACACTTCGAAAGAGGATATGGTAGTACACAGACAGTACAGACCGCCATCTGTTGCTACGACGTTCAAGTTATACCGTACACGTTCTTAAGTTCAGATTGAACGCTTTGATTAATAGGGAACTTCTCTGACATAAAAGTTGAAACTCGCTTCAAATCGCTGACTCAGCAACAGTGACGTCATGACACACTTTGAACTGAACACCCAGTAGAGGATGACGCCTTTCCCTTTCTGATTTAAAGAGCACCAAGATTGAAATGCTCGCTCCCTGAGCTCTTGTCTCAATTTTTTCACCTGAAGTGAATCAGAAATGTTTTGAAGTCCAAGTTTATTTAAACAAACCCCAAGTTCACTAGACAAGGAACAAGCGTTCCTCCTGCACAATTAACAAATTGTAACATAGACCATTATTCGGCCCAACGCTTCAATTGTATATACCACCGTTTATTAAGGAAATTTCTATTATCATCAGAGAACATAATTTTGTTGTAAACCTTGCCAAAAAATAGAAAAGAAAATCTTTCTGAATTCATTTTTCGTTCCTCCTGTTAGCTTAAAGGTTCAATTTGTAGCGGCTTTGTTCTGGTGGTAATTACAGTACAGGCTAACCAAGAGATGGGAAGCACGCTAGGCGCTCGACTTGTCCCCGTCTTACACGCAATCTTGGCTTACTGCTGAGCGTCGTAATCCCTCGGAACTCTTCATATGAGTCATCCCCAACTTGTTGCCAGCGTCTCTGTCACGGCTCCATTAGCGAATCCCCTGCTCGTACCTGTTGAGACTCCATTACACGCCAAGCGGAAACGCAACGGAGCTGAGACAATCTTAACACAGAAACGCCACAAAAACACTACTTCCATATACAACGTGAAACATTGCAATGTGCAGACGAATCAACTGTTGCTTGATTAATAAAATAATTCTTGCGTATTGTTTGAATATAACGCATCTGGTAACGAACAATAGCTAATAATAGACACTGAATTAAAGATGAAGCACATTAAATTATGTGAGATGGAGTGACGCCAAAATTCTGTATTTTTAAGGTATTTAAAGGAAAGCATTTTTAACCTTTAAATTGGCTTAAATTTATTTCTCACACTACAGTAGTTTATTAAACAGTGTCGGACTGTAAAGAAAACAGCTATGGCGATGTCCATATTTTATATGTTGTACAATATTATAGTATTGTGAAATTTTGGTTAAATTTAATTTTCCTACCAATTTTTTTCTATTGTTCTATTAAAATTATAGCCTATTAACCTGTTGTATCCTATAGGATACTTTGTGAATTTAAGACTTAAGATGATGTCGCAACTTTCTGATAATATGTTCCGAACATTTTTATGAAGATGACACACTTTCCGATAATCTGTTCTGAACATTTCTTCCAATATAATACACATTTCGATAATCTGTTCTGAACATTTTTTCGAATATGACACACACTTTCCGATAATCTGTTATGAAGATGACGGACACTTTCCGATAATCTGTTCTGAACATTTTTACGAAGATGACGGACACTTTCCGATAATCTGTTCTGAACATTTTACGAAGATGACACACATTCCGATAATCTGTTCTGTACGTTTTTTCGAATATGACACTCATTATGATAATCTGTTATGAACATTTTACGGAGATGACACACATTCCGATAATCTGTTCTGTACGTTTTTTCGAATATGACACTCATTATGATAATCTGTTATGAACATTTTACGAAGATGACACACATTCCGATAATCTGTTCTGTACGTTTTTTCGAATATGACACTCATTATGATAATCTGTTATGAACATTTTACGAAGATGACACACATTCCGATAATCTGTTCTGTACGTTTTTTCGAATATGACACTCATTATGATAATCTGTTATGAACATTTTACGAAGATGACACACATTCCGATAATCTGTTCTGTACGTTTTTTCGAATATGACACTCATTATGATAATCTGTTATGAACATTTTACGAAGCTGACACACATTCCGATAATCTGTTCTGTACGTTTTTTCGAATATGACACTCATTATGATAATCTGTTATGAACATTTTCGAAGATGACACACACTTTCCGATAATCTGTTCTGAACATTTTACGAAGATGACACACATTCCGATAATCTGTTCTGTACGTTTTTTCGAATATGACACTCATTATGATAATCTGTTATGAACATTTTACGAAGATGACACACATTCCGATAATCTGTTCTGAACATTTTACGAAGATGACACACATTCCGATAATATGTTCTGAACATTTTACGAAGATGACACACATTCCGATAATCTGTCCTGAACATTTTTACGAAGATGACACACACTTTCCGATAATACACAAATACACATTCTCTATCCTCTCCCTTTCTCTCTCTCTCTCTCTCTCTCTCTCACACACACATCTCCCTCTATCCCTCTCTGTCACTTACTTTTATATATTATTATGCTTAATGTAGAAAATTTTTAGATTACTTGACGTTTTGACACCGGAAAACACAACTTTTTGAGCAGGAAAAATCGCTCTAGAAATAAAAAGAAAGATAGAATACCGAAAACCCATTTTCGGTGTCAGGAATGCTGAAAACTTGTACGTATGTACTTCTAAAAATCTCGAAATTGAATTTTTACAGAATCAAAATAATTCCCTTTTGTATTATTTCTTACAATAAGAACGTAAAGCATTCCATTTCTCCTTAGAGTTAGCTTCACAGCAATAGGCTTAGCCCGGAAAACTTTCGTTTACTTTCGCTACAGTAGACATAACGGACTGCAGTGAACAGTCTGTTGGGAATTGCCTTGAATAGGCCAATTAGAGCACTTGGCACATCGATATCTCCTTGATGAAAGCAAACAGTTTTGTTTTATGAATTTCATGGGAGTTATAAATGATGGAGCCGTGTTCTGCATGTTCCATCATACTTCAGCCTATAGGGTATATCAAATCAAATGTTACTAAGTGTCAGAATCATGTAGGAGATGTACACAAACATTTATCATTCTGCTTTACATCTCCAATTGTGTATCGATTTGGTACTAGAACACGCCGAATCATCACAAACTTGTCAGAATGTGAACATCTCTAAGCAACATTTGTAATTCTTTTGTTTTGTAGTCGGTATATGAGTAAAAGTAAATACTACATCAATGTTTATAAGTCTTTTGATGGTGATGCCCCTTTTTCTCAAATTAATTCAATCCGACCCCCTGGCCTAAGGTGTAGAGTAGAATTGTACAATGTCGTAATGTGAAATTTGGTACGTACAAATATAAAGAGAAATCTATATTATATATAATTTGAACGGGTAATGGAAATTACGGAAGAACGGCTGAACAGATTTTAATAAATGACCCCTCATTTTGAAGCTTGGAACCCAAAGTTTTTCAGAAAAATAGTAGTTTTCAGTGAAATGTCAATTTTCCTACATCATTTTCCTATTTTCCAAAATCCATCTGTCGTCGGTTTTGAGAACTAATTGCATTTTAGCACATTTCAGAATAAAACAAAACACACATTACAATAAACAATAGGCTATTACACGAAGGCCATGACCTGAAGGATTACTGACATATTTAGAGCTCAAATTCAATTGGTTATTAAATCTTCATTTAGCGGTAATTAAAAAAGTTAAGATATTCTACAAAATTCTCTAATTGTATCTACTGTTACAATGGCTACAGATTTCCTGAAAATTTGAAACAATTTGAACAATACGGTTTATACAACAAATACAAATAAATCTTCAAGACTTACTAAAATAATTTCCAGATCTGATTCTGTGGTATATAATTTTCTGTGTACAACTGTGTATTGGATATTAAAATCTACAAAACTTGAGGTGGGTTCATGACATTATTACCATTAATGTTATATTGGTGATATGAAAGTGAAACGTTTTGGGGTTGTGTAAGTAGATGTAGAGAATATGTTAAATTAAATCTTCATTTCTATAATTTACTGAGTAGCGGCTATATATATATAAAACTGCAAAACTTACGTAAGATAAAAATATTGTTATTAAAAATCAAATAATTTTATAGTTATAAATCAAGTGGAGTTGTGTCTTTTTAATTATACTTAATGGCAATGTGGTGTAAATATTTATATGCGTCATTCTCTTCAGTATTGGCTCGAGAGAGCGCAAGAATTACAGTTGATAAGGAAAGACCAAAAGGTATTACTTATAAAATAAGAGGCCTACAAAATGTTGTAGTTTCTCGATCATTTCAGCAAGATCTCTTAGCAGGATACATTTCAAGGTAGTTCACGAAACGTGCAGCAGCTATACCAAGATGCTATGTCTATTGTTCGAAAGCATAGCAAACCTGATTTTTTTTTTTTAACTTTCACCTACAATCCACATTGACCTGAAATAGCTATTACTTTACTCCCACATGAAAAACCCACATTGTTACTTGCGTTTTCGCGTTGAAACTCAAAAAGTGAAGATGGATATGTTCAAGAAAAAACATTAGGCATAAAAAGACATTCAGAGGGAGTGTGTTTCATTATTATGGAAGCAAATAACTTTCAAAATGTCTGGTATTTTTTACTGAAAATAAATCTGAAAAAATTTTATTTGAATGTCTAATGAACTTAGTTTGCAGCATTTGCTGCACAAGCCACTAGTAGATGTTTGAATTTTCATCCTTGGAGGGTTTTTCTGGGGTTCTCCCTCAAGTAATTGAAGCAGAATTGAATCGGTTATTTGTAAAACCACATGAGTCACAGAAAATAAGTTTCGAGAAAAATATAAAAAAAACGACTTATAGTTAATGGATTTTCTGTTAGGTCTGTGTTTTTTTTATAGGAGGACCATACATTAGTATGTCTGATTGCAAAAACAATGTATCTTAATTATCTCATTTCATATCACTTTAAATTTTTTTTTAATTTCTTGGACTCATGTTGTTTTAACAAATACCAATAATAACTCCGGTATCCTGACAAAATATTGAGTGTATTGTTTGTTGTAGTGTGAAATACATTATTATACAGTTTTCAATCAATTTATATTGTTATTTTTATTTCATATTCAAAATTATTCATATCATTCACAAATTAAATTCAAAATAACATACCCGACTTAAAATAGTTATTCGCGAGTAATTAATTTTCATATCAGTGTGTCAATGTTTAATGATAATGTATGAGTACAGACGTATCTTTAGTTCACAATAAGAAAATAACATAAATTGCATATTATCCCTCCAAAAAAGGTGATGTTTCTTGGTTTGGGATCTCTCTTCGAGGACTTTTTCTCTCTATATCATGAACTTCTACAAGTCTTTGAATTTACACAGGTACACGTCTTGTTAATTTTGCTTTCAAATGACGTAATTTTATTAAAAATGTCTATTCTATCTGGTACAGGTACTTTCATAGAACACTGTTGATTATTTTTCCTTCTGCAGAACTCTTGGAACTACACTCACTGTCCAACACCTTGACAAAGAAGTGCATGATAGGAAATGCGTCATGGCTGCACATGCGTTAAAGCCACGTAAGTCCGGGACTGATGTGGTTTTGAAAGAACTCAATATTTTAAGATTTAATAGAATACTTAGTAATGATCGGACTCATGTTGTTTTGACTGGAAATGATGCGTCTGTCCATAGTGCTTCCTACAGCACCGGTAACTCATTTTCGTAAAAATGTGGACTTATGTGGTTTTACAAATGACCGATTCAATTGTTGTGTAACTTCCGGCGTTGGACCTCGGACTCATTTCGCCACATCATCATCATCATCATCATCATCATCATCATCATCATCCATACCATTGCCTGGGTTAAGTTTACGGTGTGACGTGCTGTATTTGTATAAAAGTGCGGCCGTTCGGCTATCCTGTCATTCACAGAACGGGATTGGTAAGCACAATAAGCCTCAGACTGCAGTGTGAGCCTTCGAGTCCCTCCTCCGTATAAGAGAAAAAAAGGTCAATCCAAGCATATTTACATTTAAGTTGGAGGTCTGCAGTTTTTCAGAGCCAGGATTGTCCCAATCTCAAGTGAAAGATGGAACATTCAACACGGGCGTTAGGGAAAGGATTTGTAACAGCAATATGAGCTGATAGTTCGAAATTTAAAACCACTCAGGGCCAAGATTATGTTTACATAATCTGCGGATAGCGTTCCGCATATTTTTTGTGCTAACAGTTCCTGATAAAGTCAACAAAATCTCACTTGAACATGCCCGGCATTTCTGTACACATTAATGCTATATATCTAATAAAAACGCTTCGGATTGACGTAAAATGTGCGTCATCCGCACTGTTGCCAAACCTTTAATGATTTGTTAATTAACTGTGTTTCTTGATTTGAAGTAATGTTAATACAACTTGTGCGGTAATAAAAGGTAGAAACATGTAAATTTTTGTGCAAATATAGTACACCCGTTATTCCGCCAGAAAAATAAATAAATAAATTAAATAAATGAATGAATAAATAAATAAATAAATAGAAAGAATGAATGAATGAATAAATAAAATATAGAAAAATAAATTAATGAAACATAGAAAAATAAATGAATAAAATATAGAAAAATGAATATAGAAAAATAAATAAATAAATAAGTAAATAAGTGAGTGAGTGAATGGGTAAATATGTAAATGAGTAAATAAATATACAGTATAAATAAATAAATAAGTAAATAAGAGAGTGACTGAGTAAATATGTAAATGAGTAAATAAATAAATAAATAAATAAATAAATTGAATGAATGAATGAATGAATAAATAAATAAAATATAGAAAAATAAATGAATAAAACATAGAAAAATAAATGAATAAATATATAGAAAAATGAATATAGAAAAATAAATAAATAGAATAATAAATAAATAAATAAGTAAATAAGTGAGTGAGTGAATGAGTAAATATGTAAATGAGTAAAGAAATAAATAAATATACAGTATAAATAAATAAATAAGTAAATGAGAGAGTGATTGAGTAAATATGTAAATGAGTAAATAAATAAATGAGTGAGTGAATGAGTAACTATGTAGATGAGTAAATAAATGAATGAATAAATAAATAAGTAAATAACTAAGTAAGTAAATAAGTAAATAAATGAATAAAATATAGAAAAATAAATGAATAAAACATAGAAAAATAAATGAATAAAACATAGAAAAATAAATGAAAAAATATAGAAAAATGAATAAATAAAAATATAGAGAAATAAATAAATAGAATAATAAATAAGTAAATAAATAAATAAATGAGTGAATGAGTAAATATGTAAATGAATAAATAAATAAATAAGTAAATAAGTGAGTGAATGAGTAAATATGTAAATGAGTAAATAAATAAATAAGTAAATAAGTAAATAAGTGAGTGAGTGAATGAGTAAATATTCTGTAAATGAGTAAATAAATAAATAAAAATATAGATAAATAAATAGGTAAATAAATAAATAGATAAATAAATAAATAAGTAAATAATTAAATAGAGGGAGAGAGAGCTAATGAAATAAAGAAATAAATTAATTCTCAGAATTACTGCAAGGCTATACAATAACTGTGATTATTGGACCAGGAAGGAGGAGGTGAAGTGACCAATTTTAAGAAATCTTAATCTTTTCTGATGTGGAGAGGGAACAGGCCTAATGGCCTAAACCGTAATGTTAATCATGATATATAGATGTATAAGGATATGGATGAATACAAAACATACCGATGGCTAAGAAGTGATATCTCGTATCTACAAAATGGTCATTTAGTTTAACTATATTATTATTTAGATCAACTACAATATTGTGTTAACAAAATTTGACAGTTAACCAATACTTTGTGCTTGTGTAGAAG
This sequence comes from Periplaneta americana, assembly GCF_040183065.1. Classification (NCBI taxonomy): domain Eukaryota; kingdom Metazoa; phylum Arthropoda; class Insecta; order Blattodea; family Blattidae; genus Periplaneta; species Periplaneta americana. The sequence continues at coordinate 21,565,776 of NC_091127.1, read as the reverse complement.
AGGCAGAAACGTATACATGGTGATTGACGTCTAATTACCGGGTTCGATCCCCGGCGCTGGAGCGAATTTTTCTCCTCTAGTTACTATAATTATCACTGTCGATTTTGGTTACTTCTGACTTCAACCTCCTCTTAATCATGACATTTCATCAGTTCAGATTTTCACTTGAAAGTGGGCCTACGTTAGCAGTTCCATTGGATTCCTCTTAATATGTATGATTTGCGTTTTCCTATTAGATGAGAGCCACTGAAAACGTAACTGGATTGTCAGTTGGGCACAGCTGCCGAGAGTCCTTGAGAGGAAGCGAATTACATCGTACAAGTCTTCCGAGCGTTCTTCCTGCTTCCCGTTCATTTCCAAGTCTAATGAAACCTCTTTTTGCACTGCCGAAGAAGTAGAAGCACGCATGCAAGTGGACACCGCACTAGCCTCTGCCTTTGTACACTGACAGTTACCATGGCTACAAGAGCGAGCATTATAAATAACTCCCTTCTATCAGGCTTTGACATTACTTGTTGCTGCTAAATGTCGTTTGTGATATGAAGTGCTGTTGGTTTCTGCCGACGCTTTTTTATTTTATCAGTACACGGAGTACAGAAAAGCGTTGTGATGGTGTAGGAACAGGTTTCAGACCCAACTGTGTGTCTACCTGTCCGCGGCATCCCATAAAAAAGGATGACAGTTTAAGGGGAGAGGATGGTATTTTTTTGTGAAAAATGAGTAAATTTTCAAAAAAAAAATCTTTAAAATACTCTGTGATATGTGTACAATGCATAGCATAACATTTTGTAGGTGCTTGTGCCCTTTTCGGATGTTGAGTCGCCATTTTTAAACTTCCTGCTTTATGGATTTTTAAATCACTCGCCCACGTTTATTGTTGTTTCCGGTAAATTAAATTAAAAAAAAAACTTCTTTAAAATTCCCCTTGATATGTGTGGAATGCATTGCATAACATTTTTTGGGTATTTGTGCCCTTATCGAATGTTGAGTTGCCATTTTTAAACTTCCTGTGTTATGGATTTTTAAATCACTCGCCCTCTTTTATTGTTGTTTCCATTTAAAAAAAAAAATTCTTTAAAATTCCCTTTGATATGTGTGAAATTCATTGCATACCATTTTGTGGGTGTTTCTGCCCTTATCGGATGTTAAGTCACCATTTTTAAAATTCCTGCGTTATGGATTTTTAAGTTACTCGCCCACTTTTATTGTTGTTTCCGGTAAATTAAATTAAAAAAAAATTCTTTGAAATTCCCTTTGATATGTGTGGAATGCATTGCATAACATTTTATGGGTATTTGTGTCCTTATCGGATGTTGAGTCGCCATTTTTAAACTTCCTGCTTATGGATTTTTAAATAACTCGCCCACTTTTATTGTTGTTTCCGGTAAGTTATATTTAAAAAAATATATATATATATTCTTTAAAACTCCCTTTGATATGTGTGGAATGCATTGCATAACATTTTGTGGGTATTTGTGCCCTTATCGGATGTTGAGTCGCCATTTTTAAACTTCCTGCGTTATGGATTTTTAAATAACTCGCCCACTTTTATTGTTGTTTCCGGTAAGTTATATTTAAAATATATATATATATATATATATATATATATATATTCTTTAAAACTCCCTTTGATATGTGTGGAATGCATTGCATAACATTTTTTGGGTATTTGTGCCCTTGTCGGATGTTGAGACGTCATTTTTAAACTTCCTGCGCTATGGATTTTTAAATCACACGCCCGCTTTTATCGGTTTCCAGTAACTTCATTTTTTTGCTACATTGCCAGACAAAAATGAATACAATTTCTGAACTATTAAAGATACATGCATGAAATTTAGAACACACATTCTTTAGACTATTAGGAAACTTTTCTCTGTAACAGAATTTTGTTAATTGATTTCATTTTAAAAATACGTCCGTTTGTTTGCAAGAAAGGAAATCAGAAAATTGTTATTAAATTTTAATTGTTTATTTTACAAACGTAGGGACTAATATCAAAATTCTGTTACAGACAGTTTGTAGAACATGCTTTTGCATATACATTGCAAAAGTTGTTTGAATCTATCTTTAAAAACGGTTTAGATATATCGGTTTTAGTACAATCCTGCATTGGGTATATTTTTTTCTTGGGCCCCCAAATAATTTTTTTCAAAATATTTTTATTTGGTTGAGTTACCACAGATATGAGCTCTCTACATACAAAATATATTAATATTTTACACCAAATAGGAAAAGAGTTAAAAAAAATACGATCCTCTCCCCTTAACCCAGACGAATTCTGTGGATATTCATGCGGATTATAAAGATTTTCTCCGAAAACGTAAGATATTCCTGCTATTGTTTAATTAGTGCCATACCATATAACATCCATTCTCTAGATCATCTGTATTGCCATCGTGTACTAAACATTTTTTGCAGCTTTTCAATGTCCTTCTCGTCCGATAATTTATTTTTACAGGTTTGCGGTAGAATTGTGCACTGTGTCTGACTTAAGCCCTTTCATTTTTGCTTAGGCAGCCCAAATAACACTCGAGACATGTGGGAAGTATTTAATGGTTTCTTAGGTGGAACCAGGAGTGGGTCTATGTAATTTTCACTGACATCATCACGTGAATGTTACGAATTTGAGTAATTTATTCGTTCCTCAAATACATTTTAATATTATCCTCCCATCTACGTCTTGATATTCCCAAAGGTCTTTTTCCCAACTAATACTCTATCTGCATTTCGGGATTCGCCCATACATGCTATATGTCCTGCCCATCTCAAACGTCTGGATTTAATGTTTCTAATTATGTAAGGTGAATAATATGTAAATAAGTAAGAAAATACTAAGTAAGTAAATAAATAACTAAGTAAGTAACGAAGTATGTAACTAAACCAACAAGTAACTAAATAAGTAATTAAGTAAAACGGTAAGTAAATAAATTAGTAAATAAGCAAATAAGTAACTAAATAATTAAGTAAATAGATAGGTAAATAGATATATAAATAAGGAAATTAATTAAATAAGTAAATAATTAAGTGAATGAATAAAGGATTAAATTAAATAATTTAAAACTGTCTTAAAGTGGAACGATATTGGGCTCTTTTGACATACATACTTTTTACATATTCATTGTATAGAGCACATCTAGGTCAAAAAGCATGGGTAGACATAACGGACCGGTTAGAAAAGCCAACGTACTATGGTAGAAACGGTCATGTTTTTAAAATCAAATGTAGGAAACAAAACGGATGTAGGTAAATTCTCATTTTAAGTATAACTGTAAATGATAGGAATGACCTCCCTGTAGCGGTCTTTGAGGGCTGTCGTTCCTTAAGGAGATTCAAGAATAACTTAAAAAAAGTTGTGTATAAAGTGTAAATTAAAATTAAGGTGACATTTATTTTTTAAGGTGACATGTATTTATTTAGTCTGACGAGTTACTCCCTTCGTTATAATTGTAAATTATTTAAAAATAACTTGTAAGAGGGTCTTACCCTCGAAATGTTTAGTTTAAATATACTTCTGTTTATAAATATTTTTGCTCAATATTGCTCTTTAATGAGCCTAAAATGTACTTCTATAATCGCAGTTTTAAACATTTTCAAACTTAGCCTTTGGTACATTTCAAAGTCTGTATTAAATTAGTCTAACTTTTTTGTTACTGTATCATATTAGCCCTATAGTTGAACAGTCTTACTAATAAACCGTGTATAGTTTTTATACGAGACTTATGCAGAGTTGAGACAGAAAACGTTACCAATAAGCCGTGAATAAGCTATGGACGTATAAACAGGCTGTAACTATACAATGGGAATTGCTTTGCAGTAGTTATATACACGATACCCTTTGTTTAAGCGTTATATATAGCGACAAAATGGCCGCCCCTCTAACAGCTGTTCGTATCGACTGTCATTTTATGATGATGGTTACCTTGTAACCACAGAAGAACAAACCAAAGATCATAGAATTATTAGAATAATATTGCTGTAGCTTGTACTCTTCGACCAAAATGTAGTGTGGTAATCGATTAGAGCCAGTTGTACTATCGATATTTAACACGCCACACTAGAGCGCTCTACCGGATCCAATAGAGAACCTCAGGTATTCTATTACCTTTCGTAACGAAGTAATGACGAAACTATGACGTAGCTGTGTAACAGTTATACTGTTATACACGATGTATGTAGTGATTATTAGTAAGGAATTTACACATGACTTATAAACAAGCCTGCCCTTCTATGCCCAAGGTTGCGGGTTCGATCACGGGCCAGGTCGATGTCATTTAAGTGTGCTTAAATGTGACAGGCTCATGTCAGTAGATTTACTGGCATGTAAAAGAACTCCTGCGGGACAAAATTCCGGCACATCCGGCGACGCTGATATAACCTCTGCAGTTGCGAGCGTCGTTAAATAAAACATAAAATTAAACTTATAAACAAGCTACTCATTGTATAAGTATAAGACAGTTAAACGTCTGTATATAGAGTTTTTATTAGTAAGACCGTAAGTAAATACACTATTAACGATAGTAGATAGATGGATTTATTGAGTAATATTATACATACAAATTTTATATTATCATAATTTTGTCTAAAATCCAATGCACGGGTCTTCTGACCGTACGTGCTTTGTACCCGAAACAAGTTCCCCCCCCCCAACCTATGATTACATCCAACTACTCTCCAAAAGAACACGCACATTAAAATGGAAATGGCACAATAAAACACATTATATAATATATCCTAACCAAAAAGACATAAAAGTGTACAGCTGGATGTATACTATTATCCCTTCCTCAGTTCGCGTCGCAACCTTCAACAGCTGAAGCTTTAATCTTCCTCGCCTTCAAGAGGAACAATCCAGTCTTTTGTTCCCATTCTCTATTCCCCATGAGGTCAAGACATGCAAGCGAACTCCTCTGACTTAGCATCGAGGATGGTAAATATTTTCTCCGTACAAGTTCCAATTCGACACACAGTAATAAAATATGCTTATAGGAATCCTTTTCTTTGCAAAGCGGACAAAGACGCTCCTTTTCTTCGTTGACAATTTTATTACCCTTCCATGCCCCTAATCTTAGCCACGCTAAACCTGCTCTGCTGTCTTTGTTACAAGAGTTTCTGTAGTCACACCTCCCCCAGTTAAGCATGAGATCTGATTGTAAATGTAGTGATGACTTTTCCGAACATTGGAGCTCAATCTCTTGCCTCTCGATATCAATTAAACGCATCTTCACATTACGCCATACATTCCTCCTGTTATTCTCTCCTTTCTCCCACACCCATCCCATTCCTATATTGTATTGTGTTGTATTGTATTGTATTTATTAACATTCCATGGTATTCATACATTGCTTTACAGCTAGAATATGGAGCAAGTCAAAAAACTTAATACTATTATAAAGTCTTAATTTATTGTCACAGTCTAGATGAAATATATATACAGACGAGATTTACAATATAGTCCACTACTACAACACATAGTTTTAGTGTCAATTTCATGAAGTGTTACTGAATGTCATGAATTCACTTACAGAATAGAAGGCGTGAGAAATTAGGTACTTCTTTATTTTGGCCCTAAATAATCTTATGTTTTGATTTTCATTTTTTATATCGATAGGGAGGCTATTAAAAATTTTTACTGCCATATAACGCACTCCTTTTTGATAGCACGTTAGACTTGCCGATGGAGTATGAAAGTCATTTTTTGACGTGTATTTATGCTATGAACTGTTGAATTAATTACAAAGTTTTCACGATTACATACGAGGATGACTATTAATGAAAAGATATACTGACAAGCCATGGGCATTATTTGTAGTTTTTTGAAAATAGTCCTATACGATTCCCTAGATTTGGCATCTACTATTATTCTAATTACTCTCTTTTGTAATAGAAATATACTGTTACTATCTGTGGAATTTCCCTAGAATATTATTCCAAAACTCATTACCGAGTGGAAGTATGCAAAGTATACTTATTGTTTTTAAGGTATTGGTATTTACTATCTTTTGCATAGTTCTAATAGCAAAACAAGCTGAATTTAGTTTGGGGGTAATTTCTTTAATATGATTTTTCCAATTTAACATATTATTGATTTTTAAGCCAAGAAATTTGGTTGTCGTTGTTTCTAATAGGGATCTGTTGTTAATTATTGCGCTAGAAATTTACGAGGTTGAATTTGGACAGGATTTAAATTGAATTATGTTAGTTTTGTTACAATTTAATACCAATTTATTGACTGAAAACCAGTCGCATATTTTGAAGAGAATTTCCTCTGTTGAAGATTGGAATGTATTGGAGTTATTGGCTGTAATTACTATAGTTGTGTCATCTGCAAATGATATGGGATGACCTACATCTTTTATTAGGGGGGCAAGATCATTTATAAACACTAGAAAAAGTAGGGGACCTAATATTGATCCTTGAGGAATTCCATTATTAATAGTTAAATGATGCAGCCTTTTCTGCAGTTTATAAACCCACCCCTTTTCCCAGCCCTCCCTTTATTGAACTTTGTAGCAAATCGACCGTAGAAGCGACTAATCCCCAAATATAATTTTTAACCTCTTAGAGAACATGGTGAAAGAAAAGAAGTGTAGTGACAGTAGTGCATATTATGTGTCATCTTCGGAATATCATTTTCAGTACTCTGTACAAATACGAATCAATTGTAGACACGTAACAAAGAAACTAGGTAGATAAGTGAACTGTGCAAGTTTTATAATAAGTGACATTGATGAAGAACGAGACTAACAGGTTGCGGCACGTGTTCAGCAGGCGCAGCCTGTGTGCGGGATTCACTTCCTGCGGGAAATTGAAGCGGTGCGCGCCATTCTCCACTTTAATTAGGACCTGTTTTCAGTAGTGAGGGCAGATTAAACAAGCTTTGTTGTGTAACGCAGCAAGGGCGTTCTTAAGATAAGAGCAGGGAAATAGAGACCGTGTTAAATATTTGCAGCACGTGAAAAAAGACATCTCCAGACCGTGCAAACTGACATAATTTAATTCGAAATACAACCAAAGAAGCTCCAAGAATAATTATAGCGTGGCACATGCTGTATTTTAATTATGTGATAAATAAGTGTAGCGGCCTAGTGGTGGTCATGACGAATACACAAGTAATTTTTGTGTGATCACGCACAATTTCGTTACCTAATGACGTCAAGGACTGCCGGACTTTACCACAATTCAAAATTAAATTGGAGAATTTTGTCTTATTTCATGTTTTTTAGGTATTGCTAGAAGTGTTGATTTGTGTTTTTTACTCTAGACTAAAATTGAATTGAGGTTTTTTCCGGGGTTTTCCCTCAACCCAATACGAGCAAATGCTGGGTAACTTTCGGTGCTTGACCCCGGACTCATTTCACCGGCATTATCACCTTCATATCATTCAGACGCTAAATAACCTAGATGTTGATACAGCGTCGTAAAATAACCCAATAAAATAAAAAATAAAAAACTAAAATTGAAAGTTTCTTGTTTATGGTCGATAGTTAGTTAGGATATAGGCTAATTAATTATGATACTTAATCACTCATTTAAAGTTTCTGTGACTGCAACCTGTGTATATTTTTATGTGGCTTTATTTTGTTTATAGTGTGATTTTTATTTTTATGCTCGACCATGCCGAAATGTAGTAATTATACACCTGGTAGCAGTCCTTTAATGCATGTTATTAAAGTACACCTATTCATTAAAGTTCAGGTTTTCGATTATTCTCGGATATGCAATCGAAAGTCAACTATCGAAAGGTCACGGAGGCTGGAAATCCAATACTGTCGCAGAAGGTTATGTTCTGTTACTATAATAATTAGCGTTAATTGTAAATAATATTCAAATAAATGCAACTTGTCATCTCGTTTTTCAATGTCGAATTCAATTTCAAGGTTATATCAAGACTAATGTTTATCTTACTATTATCAATGTCGTCGATATTCGTTTCCCGGAAAAAATCAATACTTTCGCGTCTGCGCACATCTCACAATTCATGAGGTAGGCTATTGCACTCACTTACATAACAATAACATGAATACTTACGAATAATTTCAAGTTAGAAATATGGTCGCTTTCGTTCGTTTCATATCATTATAGGCTCGTTGCATAATGTACTATTATTTATATTATTGTATTTGTATTACTGGTGGTGTGGAACAGAAGGCCTGATGACCTTAACTATACCAGAATAAATAAATAAATAAAATGAATAAAATGAATAAGTGAATAAATGAATGAATAAGTAAATAGATAAATGGATAAATAAATGGATGGCCTTAACTATACCAGAATAAATAAACAAGTAAGTAAGTAAATAAATAAATAAATTAAAAAAACTGTTGAACGTCAGGCACATGATGAAATGTTTTCTTTTCGGTGCCCGATTTACAACTGTTTTAAATTGAGTTAACCCTGGCAGGCATTTGGCTAAGGAGTTCATTAATTCATGTAAGTGACGTTAAGTAAAGATTCATCTTTATGGACGAGGAAAGCTTAGTAAAGAAATTCGTTTTGGTTGTCTATAATTTTTTTTCCGAGATTTCCGAAAATTTAATAACCAGTTCAATAAAAAAAAGAAGCAAAAAGGAAAACCCGGGCAACGCCGGGTGCTTTCAGCTAGTAGAAATGTACAAAAAATGCAATAATTTCTCGAAAGTGGAATGAACATGACATTACCTGATGGATAAGTACAGGCAAGTGAAGGACAAGTAAACATTTACAAAGCTTTCATTGAGCCCTACATGACGTATGACGTCAAAAGCCTACAGATCTATTATTAGGGCTTGGGAAATGAAAACAGAACTGCAGTTGGATAAATAATGAGCCTCCTAGATATAATACCATGTAACTATGAAACAGTAGTTAGAATATAATTATTTGAATTACGTCAATTGGAGAAACAAAGATAGAATATAATAAACTAGAGAATATTTCCTGAACATGAGAAAGATAATTAGATGTTAATGCTGTAGTATATTGCTAGAGATTACTTCAGTTAAATTTTACATTACTAAAATAAGAACGATTGCGAAACGAGGTGAAGTAGAAAAGATGATTGGAATAATCGCATAAACAGATAAAAAAGTATCCATTTAATCAAGATATCATAGATATACGAAGAGGATTGAAATACTTTATCTAGAAATTCCACTCTAAGTGGTGAGTTAATAATGTAAATTATCAGCTAATATATATATATATATATATATATATATATATATATATATATATTAATACTAGTGGCTTGTGCAGCAAATGCTGCAAATTAAGTTCATTAGACGTTCAAATAACATGTTTTCAGATCTATTTTCAGTGAAGAATACCAGACAATTTGAAAGTTATTTGCTTCCATAATAATGAAATATACTCCCTCTGAATGGTTTTTATGGCGAATACTTATTCTTGAACCTATCCACCTTCAGTTTTTGAGTTTCAACGCGAAAACGCAAGTAAAAATGTCAGGACGATCAGTGGGCTTTTTATGTGGGAGTAAAGCAATAGCTATTTCAGGTCATTGTGGATTGTAGGTGAAAGTTAAAAAAATGTCAGGTTTACTATGCTTTTGAACAATAGACGTAGCATCTTGGTATAGCTGCTACATGTAGAGCTTGAAATGTAGAGGGTAAAATCATTTTATCCTGCTAAGAGATCTTGCTGAAATGATCGGGAGACTATAACATTTTGTAGGTGTCTTATTTTATCAGTAAATAATACATTTTGGTCTTCCTTAGGAACTGTAATTTTGGCGCTCTCTCGAGCCAATACTGAAGAGAATGACGCATATAAATATCTACACCACACCGCCATTAAGTATATGAAAAAGACCCAAGCCCACTTGATTAATAACTATAAAAATATTTGATTTTTAATAACAATATTATTATTTTAGTTTTAGTTTTGTAGTTATATACACTATATAGCCGCCACTCAGCAAATTATAGAAATAAAGATCTAATTTAAGATATTCTCTACATCTACAACCTAACTGAAAGCAAGAGTTTGAAAATAAGTTTTAGGCCTACATTGTTGTTAGTAATCGCCAAATACGTAACAAACAAAAATCAACATTGGACGTTATATCCTACAAATTTTCCGAAAATGTGATAAAAAATACGATAAGTGTTACATTGTTGTCGGTAATCGCCAAATACGTAACAAACAAAAATCAACATTGGACGTTATATCCTACAAATTTTCCGAAAATGTGATAAAAATACGATGTGTTACATTTTTGTCAGTAATCGCCAAATTCGTAACAAAAAAATCAACATTGAACGTTATATCCGACAAATTTCTCCGAAAATGTGATTAAAAAATACGATAAGTGTTACATTCTAGTCAGTAATCGCCAAATACGTAAGAAACAAAAATCAACATTGGACGTTATACCCGACAAATTTCTCCGAAAATATGATAAAAAATACGATAAGTGTTACATTCTAGTCAGTAATCGCCAAATACGTAAGAAACAAAAATCAACATTGGACGTTATACCCGACAAATTTCTCCGAAAATATGATAAAAAATACGATAAGTGTTACATTCTAGTCAGTAATCGCCAAATACGTAAGAAACAAAAATCAACATTGGACGTTATACCCGACAAATTTTTCCGAAAATGTGATAATAATACAAGTGTTACATTGTTGTTAGTAATCGTCAAATACGTAAGAAACAAAAATCAACATTGGACGTTATACCCGACAAATTTTTCCGAAAATGTGATAGTAATACAAGTGTTACATTGTTGTTAGTAATCGCCAAATACGTAACAAACAAAAATCAACATTAGACGTTATACCCGAAAAATTTCTCTGAAAATGTAATAAAAAATACGATAAGTGTTACATTGTCGTCAGTAATCGCCAAATACGTAGCAAAAAAAAATCATCATTGGACGTTATACCCGAAAAATGTCTCCGAAAGTATGATAAAAATAAGATAAGTGTTACATTGTCGTCAGTAATCGCCAAATACGTAACAAACAAAAATCATCATTGGACGTTATACCCGACAAATTTCTCCGAAAATGTGATACAAATACGACAAGTGTTACATTTTTGTTAGTAATCGCCAAATACGTAACAAACAAAAATCAACATTGGACGTTATACCCGACAAATTTTTCCGAAAATGTGATACAAATACGACAAGTGTTACATTGTTGTTAGTAATCGCCAAATACGTAACAAACAAAAATCAACATTGGACGTTATACCCGACAAATTTCTCCGAAAATGTGATACAAATACGACAAGTGTTACATTTTTGTTAGCAATCGCCAAATACGTAACAAACAAAAATCAACGTTAGACGTTATACCCGAAAAATTTCTCTGAAAATGTAATAAAAAATACGATAAGTGTTACATTGTCGTCAGTAATCGCCAAATACGTAGCAAACAAAAATCAACATTGGACGTTATACCCGAAAAATTTCTCCGAAAGTATGATAAAAATAAGATAAGTGTTACATTGTCGTCAGTAATCGCCAAATACGTAACGAACAAAAATCATCATTGGACGTTATACCCGAAAAATTTCTCCGAAAGTATGATAAAAATAAGATAAGTGTTACATTGTCGTCAGTAATCGCCAAATACGTAGCAAACAAAAATCAACATTGGACGTTATACTCGAAAAATTTCTCCGAAAGTATGATAAAAATAAGATAAGTGTTACATTGTCGTCAGTAATCGCCAAATACGTAACAAACAAAAATCATCATTGGACGTTATACCCGACAAATTTCTCCGAAAATGTGATAAAAAATACGATCGTACTAAGCGATTTTTTTAAATACAGTGTTTATATAGGCTTTAGACGGGACCGTTATAGCCAATACGTCGTTAAAAGTGATGTTGCTATAAACGATTTCGACTGTATAGGACCTATACATTTTAAAATTCATTTTCAGAACGAAAAGTTACATTTCTTCGGATCAAATTTCTGCAAATTTAAAGGACAAAATTAAATTCTTTCAATAATTTATCATAATACACTGCTCTCTTAAATTGACTGAGATTATTCGGAATTAAATCAACGGCTTTCCCAAAACACGCTATGAAGTGTTTCGTATAAAATAATTTTTACCTCGAAAGGAAGCAAGAACAAATAAAATAGTATTAAAGTATTAAAGTTTTTTGTTTTGAAAATCTCAAGAAAAAAACCTCCTCAAATTAATGGCATTATTTTCGGTTCATCTTATACGGTCTTCTTTACATCTATTTTTTTTATTGTTAATGCTATTATAGTCCCGTCGCTCTAATTTCCGGCAGCCAATCGCGTTGCAGGTCGGCTACATTTAAACGTGTGCGTCTTGTGATTCGCTGAGGAAGACGTTATTCATTTCTTAAGGCTCGATAAATACTTAATATAATCGCCCGCCATTTTGGCTCTTTCGTTGGCGTTCGCAGAAAGCACACGAAGACGTTATTTCCCGCTCAATTATTTGCTAAATTACAGTGCGTTTGATTTATTATCATAGGAGCTACGACATGATAATGTTTAACGGTGTGGCAAATGGATTCCTCGTCTGGTAGCTCGGCAACGAAAGAACAAAAATGACGAACGATTCTACGTACCTAGACTTTATAGAGCCTTCACTACCTAAGACGTAAGCAAAGATGAGGAGTCACGCCGGGAATAACAGCGTCGCGACTATAGTCATTGTGTATGAAATTACATAGGAATTCAACCTTTCTTCCATATTTCTGAACATTTCAAAATTCCTGAGCGATTTTGAACATAAAGAGTGGAACTGTGTGGTCACGTGGCCAGCATCTCATCGATTATGAATCATCTCTGTACGTGAAAGCGTCGATAAATGAGAAAGCTTGCAGAAATAGTCTTATTTCTGTCGTATTCCTTGTGGTCTCTTGTATACAGTAGATGCACAGTCTACTATATACAGTCACGAAGCTTGAGTTTTGAGGGTGCTAGAAACAATAGACTGTGACGGTTCTATTTTGCATTGCCTGTAATGAGGCGATATTAGCGATCCTAGTGGTGAGCAACTATCTAATGTTTGCATATTTACTACGTATTGAGCTTCGCGACTGTATATACTGGACTGTGGTAGATGTGTGGAACGATCGTTTACTCGATGAGTGCAGCGGGTTGCATAGAGCGTGAAGTTTGTGACGCAGGAGGCCGTGCTCTTGTTTTCCCGTTGACCGAGTTCCATTGCCTGGGCTTCACGGCTCACGGCTCCATATCGATTGTCTACTTCGATTGATCGCTTCATGTTGCAGTGTCGATTGTAATCATCTGTAAATTAGCTGTAATTTTTGCTGTCAGCATCAACTGTTTCCGAAACTGAATGTTGTTTTGTGCGTCACAAATAAATGCTTCTATATATAAACACAGGACGAGTCGAAACATGCTATTCTGTTGGTGCAGAGCGGTAGAACTTCCTGACCATCTCCCACATGTCTCTGAATTCTCCAACTTTTCGACTGTATTTTCCAAAGAAAAAAAAACAAGTCTTTAGTCTTTGTCTATGTGTATGCAAAGGCGGAGTTATGGGAGGGCATGGTGTCTCCCCCAAAACTTGTCGGAACTCTTTTCTTTTTTTCTATTAACGTTAGAAAATATTGTATTCAAAAGATTATTCTTGCTTTTGTTTATGATTAAGTTTCTGTGCTTAAATTGACTAATTAATGTCTTCATATAACAAGAAACTTAGAAACGTGTTAATATCTTCAATTTGATTAAATAAATTTATAGCCTATGTGTATGAATAAATCAACCTATATTATATTTATATTCTATAATTTTGAAATACATATAGTCCTACTTTTCACGTGCGATATTATTCTTCTCTAGTGTTAATATTAAAATATATTTCCATTGCCGCTGTAATTTAAATTTTAGTTCCTATTTTATTTTACTTATTTATTTTTATTATTATTTTTTATTTTCTATATTTCTCTTATATTAATATTGCATTACATAATTTCTGTAACTGTAATTTTAATTCTATTTCCTATTTTATTTTATTTTATATTCTCTTATAGGCCTATTAATATTATATCTGAACTGCGACTGAACGCAAGCGCTGCTCATTCGGTCTCAGATTTTGTTAATACTACTGTATCTCCTTTTTTATATTGATTGTATTATTTTATTTCTATTTCTCTTGTTTGTTTGTAATTACATACTTTATTCTGTATATTTAAATTTAAATAAATAAATACATAAAATTTAAGTAAATAAATAAATAGATTACATGTCTGGACTGTAATATTAATTTATTTTAAATTTCTGAATGTATAAGAATTCCACAAACGATTAGGGAAAACACGGAAATTTTACTTGAAGCAAGTAAAGCGATAGGTTTGGAAGTAAATCCCGAAAAGACAAAGTATATGGTTATGTCTCGTGACCAGAATTTTGTACGAAATGGAAACGTAAAAATTGAAGATTTATCCTTCGAAGAGGTGGAAAAATTCAAATATCTTGGAGCAACAACAAATATAAATGACACTCGGGAAGAAATTAAACGCAGAATAAATATGGAAAATGCGTGTTATTATTCGGTTGAGAAGCTTTTGTCATCTAATCTGCTGTCAAAAAATCTGAAAGTTAGAATTTATAAAACAGTTATATTACCGGTTGTTCTGTATGGTTGTAAAACTTGGACTCTCACTTTGAGAGAGGAACAGAGATTAAGGGTGTTTGAGAATAAGGTTCTTAGGAAAATATTTGGGGCTAAGAGGGATGAAGTTACAGCAGAATGGAGAAAGTTACACATTGCAGAACTGTACGCATTGTATTCTTCATCTGACATAATTAGGAACATTAAATCCAGACGTTTGAGATGGGGAGGGCATATAGCACGCATGGGCGAATTCAGAAATGGGGAGACCGAGATGTAGATGGGAGGATAATATTAAAATGGATTTGAGGGAGGTGGGATAAGATGATAGAGACTGGATTAATCTTGCACAGGATAGGGACGATGGCGGGCTTATGTGAGGGCGGCAATGAACCTGCGGATTCCTTAAAAGTCATTTGTAAGTAAGTAGCTACTGCGATTGGTTATAACAAAAATAAAAACATTTACACCGCCCTTAGCAGCTATTGTGAATGACTTTCTAGTTGGTCCTTACCTACTCCCATAAAGATTATCAGGTCTTCCTAGAAGAAGTTTACTTGAATTGCTGGAGGAAGTATCATTCTGTATAATATTCTAGTCACGAGACATAATCATATACTTTGTCTTTTCGGGATTTACTTCCAAACCTATCGTTTTACTTCCTTCAAGTAAAATTTCCTTGTTTTCCCTAATCGTTTGTGTATTTTCCCCTAACATATTCACACCATCCGCATAGACAAGAAGCTGATGTAACCCGTTCAATTTCAAACCCTCTCTGTTATCTTGCCTAATTGCATATTCTAGAGCGAAGTTAAAAAGTAGAGGTAATAGTGCATCTCCTTGCTTTAGCCCGCAGTGAATTGGAAAAGCATCAGATAAAAACTGGCCTGTACGGACTCTGCTATAAGTTTCATTGAGACACATTTTAATTAATCGAACTAGTTTCTTGGGAATACCAAATTCAATAATAATATTATATAAAACTTCTCTCTTGACCGAGTCATATGCCTTTTTGAAATCTGTGAATAACTGATGTACTGTACCGTTATACGCCCAATTTTTTCCAATATCTGTCGAATACAACAAAATATCTGATGAATAGTCCATCTATTACGCACTGATGATCCCCAATAATTTCATCCACGTCGGGAGTTAATCTTCTCAAAAGAATATTGGACAAAATTATTTTGTACAACGTCAACAAAAGTGATATTCCTCGAAAGTTAACACAGTTAGTCTTGTCCCCCTTCTTAAAATAGGTACAATTATGGACTCCTTCCTTCTGGTACAAATTCCTTTTCCCAAATAGCAAATACAAGTTCATCAATTTCCTTAGATAATGCGCTTCCACCCTCTTGTATTAATTGTGCTGGAATTTGATCGATACCTGGAAGACTTGTACTTTTTCAGATTTTCTATCGCAATTTCGACTTCTGAAAGTGTGGGTTCTGGTATAAATGACTTAGCAGTTTCTATTTGAATTTCGTTCCGAACGTTTGTATTTGGCCTATGTACATTAAGTAGTCGCCCAAAATAGTTTTTCTATCTGACCAGGATTGAATGAGAGTCTGCAAGCAAGTCACCATTCTCATCCTTGATCACGTTTACCCTTGCCTGATATCATTCTTAAATTCCTTTATACCCTTGTACAGGGACATCATTTTATTTTTACTAACATTTTTAATATTAACCTGTCTATACCTTTAGAGAACCGGAAACACCGCTTGCTCCCCCCTCCAAGACTGGAGTTCGATGATACTGGCGTAAAACACAAATCACTCTACTAGGTATAGGAAGGAAGAAAAGTACTTCATCCACTTACGTAAACTAGAAAATATCGCGATTTTGAGTTTGATAATTTTCATTAGGTTTTTCTTTAATCAAAGTACAGTACTGTATTAAGAATAAGTATTTTTACTCACGAAGTGAGTTATCCATGCGAACGTATTCATTATGCAGTGTATATTATACTGTCTACAGCACATTAGCGTACAATATAGAGAAAGAAGTTAAATTGAAAAATAATCATAATATGAATATTTAAACACAATTTTGAAAATGGTGGCCGTTCATTTCGATACAGGCTTCAGTTCTTTGGTGCATATTATCGCAATATAGACTATTGCATCTAATTCCAATTGCCAGTTTCGTCCTTCGTACTAGTAACTCATGTTGAAATAATTCTGTACCTACTCTACGTACTGTAAATTCAATCTTCACTTCTGCCCGACCCGAAAATATAAAATTACTCAGACATGCTATCTACTGTCCGTCCAAGTGGTTATGCCGCAGGAATGTAGAAAGGGAGGAAATCACGTGACAGTTAATTACTTAACGGGGCCCTTTTATTTAAGTGAAATTAAACAGCTGTATAATATTACGTAAACTTCCAATTCCTAAGAGAAATTAATGTTTTCAGAAAAGAGCTAAGACAGCCCAGCAGTTACAGAGGGGCGAGCAGAAGCAGGTGGGGGAAATCGGGATGCGACGTAGGCAAACGAAAAGTACCTGTGCGAAAATATGATTCAATATTGAAAGCTCTTTCGTCACTGGAAAACGCGAACATATTTCTGGAACGTACTATACTCAGTAACTCAGTACTGCTTACTATCTGCGGTCTTGGTTCTGTGTGGAGTTGGAACTTCCTTAGTAGAAGGGGTGGGAGTGAAGTACATTCAAAAACTCAGGTACAATAAAAATTGAAGTAAAAATAAAATGATGTCCCTGTATAAATCTCGAATGCTTTTATTCTAACTATTTGTTTCTACCTCATTAAGTTTTTCCTTCAAGTAACCTCTCTTACCGGTATTATAACTGTTTTATAAATTCTAACTTTCGGTATTTTTGAAAGCAGACTGGATGACGAAAGCTTCCCAACCGAATAATAACAGGCATTTCCCATATTTATTCTGCGTTTAATTTCCTCTCGAGTGTCGTTTATATTTGTTACTGTTGCTCCAAGACATTAGAGTATTTCCACCTTTTCAAAGGATAAACTTCCAGTTTCCTATCTCAGTACTGTAACAGTTAGGCCCGTAACACACTTGAAGAGTTTTCGCTAGCGAGAAATGTGTTGCGAGAAAGAGGCGAAGAACCTTCCTCCACACACTTGGCGAGTTCTCGCTATCACAGATCACATCTCGCTATGATCATCTATGCACTGCCTTCATGCAGAAAGCATTTTTCTGATTATAGTAATCACTCGTTGGGGAAAATATTATAGGTTATGTACTTATGTATATTGTCGTATTTAAATATATAATCTGTAAGTATATTGTGGTACTTTACAAATTACGTACTAACGCTATGTTGAATCTGAGTATTCAGGTGATGAGAAAATGGAGTTACATGAACATATTTTGTTAATGAAAAGAAAAAGTAGGCCTAAAATTAAAGCCAGAAATATCTGAAAATCACATTGTATCTTACGAAAAGAAGGGCGAGTTTTGGACCTGGTTTCGATTTGAATGATGATACGTTTAGGCGTTATTTCAGGTTCAATGGACCACATTTTTTTTGCCATTCATGATATGATAAAGAATTCTTTGCTATATTCTGATTAAAATTACGTAAACTGTTAAGACATATAGATACATTATTTCAAATGTTTAATCAATACTAGTAAATCTCATCAAAATAAAATATAGCCCTATTTATTTGCAGATAATCTGATATTTGTTTCCAGATTTCTTCTTTGAGTTTCGTGTTTTTATAGTTTTCATCCCGTGTATCATATAAACAGGCCTACGGGTGATATCGTACAAGTTCGATAAGTTTCTGACTGCAATTATCAGCCATCTTTCCTCATTTTCAAATAAAAACAATACAATTCATCGTCATCTGTGATATCTTTTTCTACATTCAATCGTCATAAAGAGTATAAATGTCAGACATCTTTGATAAATGTGTGAAGAAAATTCGCTGAGCTACCGATTCCAGCGAGAAACTCGCGCGAGGTTTTTGCCTCGAGCGAGAATCTCTTCTAGTGTGTGGAATCCATGTTATCAATTTTTTAATTTTCTCGCAACACATTTCTCGCTTGCGAAAACTGTGCAAGTGTGTTACGGGCCTTATAGAGTACCATATCACGCACCATATTTTCAACTTGTTAAAGAGTTGCCTGTATCTCCTGAGATCGATATTTTGGAACTTACGTCATTAGCGCAGAAACCCACAGATTCCTACCTTAACATGTCTCTTTTGGTCTCAATTTATTTAACAATAGTCGCTTTCACTTTCTGTACAGGGAACACAATGGATCAATGAGGGGTTTAGTGCATGGATCCATCCCGGTTCCGGACTTCGAAAAGCCAAGCATGTATGGGGGAAGAGAAAGAGACAGAAATCATATGCGTGTGATGTTGAGTTAGGGGCGATACGAAATTAAATTTGTGATGAAGAACAACGATGTTTGGGGGGAAAAAAGAGAAAAGTTCGTAGTTTTCCATTATACCAGAGGTACAAGAAACAGGTCTCCGAGCCTAAGCATTGAAGTAAAATATTATGAGGTGATATAAATTTATGATGTACAGGGTGATTCACGAGGAGTTACCGCCATATACGGAGCTTATTTCTGAAGACATTTTGAGCAAAAACTGTGACATAAACATACTGTATATCCTACTCTCAATATTTTCAGAATTATACTAATTTGAAGTTGTTAAAAATACCATATTTCTTTATTTTAATGGTAAAAAATTGTTCTTAATTCTTTATTTGCTTTGTACAGAACTTTTTTTTTCTTCCAATTTTTAACTAAAGCTGCATTGTTCTTACAAACTTATAAAAAAAATTGTTACAGATCACACAACTGCTAGCAACTTGATTCTTTATAGTTAAATTTTGTATTCTGATTTACAGTTTTAAAAGGTCTACAAGAGTGACGTGATTTGTATGTAGTCTATGTATTTTTTAACGCTACAATTGGATATACGGTGGCAGTGATATATAATATACAGTAATATTACAATATTTATGTTGTTGAAATTTACAATAATTACAGGAATAAAATAATCTTAAATTTAATTCTAACTATAAATAAATAAATGCAATAAACGTAGGACTATAAATAAAACTATGCTATAATAACGCCTACTATTTTATTTATTTTATTGGGTTATTTTACGACGCTGTATCAACATCTCTGGTTATTTAGCGTCTGAATGAAATGAAGGTGATAATGCCGGTGAAATGAGTCCGGGGTCCAGCACCGAAAGTTACCCAGCATTTGCTCGTATTGGGTTGAGGGAAAACCCCGGAAAAAACCTCAACCAGGTAACTTGCCCCGACCGGTATTCGAACCCGGGCCACCTGGTTTCGCGGCCAGACGCGCTGACAACACCTACTATAAACAAAAGTAAACCTAACTTATAAGTACTTCTATTAAACCCAACTATTACCAACTTAAGTAATTACATATCACCTTAATTAATTACATGTCAACTTAATTACATATCACCTTAATTAATTACATATGAACTTAATTAATTGCATGACACAACTTAGATAATTACATTGCACCTACAATTAAATTTTCAGTCTAAGCTTCTCAACCTTTCCTTAAATGTATTGATTTTGAGAAGACTACTCTGAAAGATTGCCGCAGGTAAGCTGTTCCAGTCTACTATTGTGCGGTTAACAAAGGAAAATTCTGCCACGTCCGTTCTTTGTTTTCTGCATTTAAACTTTCTAATATGATCAGCCCTGCCTAAATGCGATGTTGTCACCAATCTAAGATTGATGTCGGTCCATGCTTTGTGTCCCATTTGTGCCTTAAACAATGCGATCAGTTGTGTAACAAATGTTGTGATATAAGGTAAGAAGAATATAATTTTGTAGTTAAAATGGAAAAAAAAAAAAAAATGTGTACAAAGAAACTATGGAATTCACAACATATTTTTATCTTCAGAATACCAGCTAATTAAAAAAAATGATACTTCTGAATAGTTCATTCTTTATCTGTAATATTCTTTTACTCTCAAAACTCAAGAATAATGGTATTTTACAGACAAATTCAAATTAGTTTAACTCTGAAAATATTGAGATAAGGACACATGTTTAAATAACATTTTTTGCTCAGAATGTCTTCGGAAATAAACTCCGTAAGTGGAGGTAACTTCTCGTGAAACACCCTGTATATTATATTTTTTTTACTTCTGTTTGAGGTTCTGGATGATATATAAATCTATTATCAGTCTGTAAATCTCACTTGACGATATATGTCAGAGGAAGAACAATTTGTTTATATATATATATATATATATATATATAATATACATCTGAATTCTGATTAGTGTAATATGTAGTTAGTCGGCGATGTATGCAATGCAGGGGAAAAGGAACTGGCCACTCTACCCCATCATGCCTGGCCTAATTGCCTCATAAGTAGTGCCTTATAGTATTACTTGTGAGATTAAGATATGTCTTCGAACAGTTTACTAAACAACAACAACAACAATGTTTGTTTTGTAACTCTTAGATAAGTCATTAGAAGGAAATACATATTTAATTGATCAAGTGTTATAGTAGAATTATCGAAAATGCCAGTATAATGAATTTTAAGATAACTTCCCTTAACGGACACTTCCCAATAGCGGACTCCTCTCAATAGCGGACATTTTAAAATTCCCCTGCAAAATAACATTGGCCCTTATGATAAAATTCTTTCAAATAGCGGACATTCTCAATAACGGACGCGAACACTGAAATGTATCTCCCAACAACAATTAAAACTTCCAAATAACGGACAGCGTGAAAGAAAAAAAAGAAACAGGCGGTTGTAAATTAAACGGAATTCTTTACAACAATCATTATCGTGTATTTGAACGTTCTTGTACTTTAGTGAAGGTAAGCAGCACAGTTGTTAGTTGTGATACTGTACGTGAGCAGTCCGTACTTTCTTAGTTTGAGTGTTCGGAAGTACAGTCACATTAAAAATGTCACAAAAACGTAAACGTTTTTCACTAAAAGAGAAAGTGGATATTGTAAAGCATAGTGAGAAGGAGAAATTAAGTGTTCGTGAGCTGGCCACAAAGTTTAATTAGGGAAAAACTCAGGTTAGTGATGTTTATTTCATTTACAAAACATTTACTGGTACGATTTCTCTCTGAATGAATACTGTAAATAATCTCACAATCTCACTGTCTACTGTACTGTACCATAAAATATAGTGTTGAATATGTATGAGAAATTTTAATGTACTGTATACATACTAACGATTTTCTAAATAGCGGATACTTTTCTATAACGTACATTTAATTTTTCCCGGCGGTGTCCGCTATTGGGAAGTTTCACTGTAATTGAACATACACCACTAGAAGATTTCCATTCATCAATTCGTTTCGGCCGAACTGTAAGGAGACCAGTGTTTCACTCAGTCTCCAGTAGAAATGAGTACAGGAGAATTTTTTAGGATAAACGCGGTAAGCACGTAGGACTGATGTCTCTACTGGTACTAATGCCGATTGTCTTGAAAAGATGGAAACTCACACTCGCGCCACCTTATGGGTCTCCATGACCTGTATTTGGTATACTTATAGCATTTAAGGAACCCGGAGGTTCATTGTAGCTCTCACATAAGCCCGTCATCAGTCCCTATCCTGTGCAAGATTAATCCAGTCTCTATCATCATATCTCACCTCTCTCAAATCCATTTAAATATTATACTCCCACCTACGTCTCTGCCTCCCCGAAGGTCTTTTTCCTTCCGGCATCTCAACTAACACCATGTATTTGGTATAAATTTACTTATACGTGATAATATTTATTTATCACGATTCCTGATGTGTCACTTAATTTTCACGTTACAAAATTTACATCATAACAATACTTACCATTTTCTGCAGAAATGAAGTTCATACCTGTAATTTTTCGCCGCACGAAAAGATATAATTATTTAATGTGATCGCCCGCGATAATCAGGTCACAATCTTTATCTGAATAAAAAATAACTTATGGAATCAATAATCTTCAGCCACTGTGGCGATAGGGATTAAGCACGCAAAGTCTGTTCATAAAAAATAAATTGCAACTATTCTTTGTTTCGCGTTTATCGAGAAACGATATGTCCAAACAGCTTAGGCTCACAAAAAACTCACGCTAAACCAGCACTGTACTCACTAATAAATACACACGAAATCTTCATAATTCTTCTTGCGATTGTTTAAATAAATTTTCTTGTTTATCAGTAAAAAATAATTCTGCTGAATGCTTCGAATATCGAACCTTGCTAAATCGAAAGCGTCAGTAATTCGAAGTTTTAGTCATAAAGGGGACGTGAAAGGGAACGGAGAAACCTCCACCCATGTCCTTTTCGCCTACTCCACCTTAGAAACAAACAAACAAATGCACTCTAAGGCACTGTGCATCAGTGGTGGATTTTAAGCGAGCAGCTAGAGCCGAAATTTTTTAATCTTATAGGCCTAATGGGACATCATTTTATTTTCACTTAAATTTTTATTGTACCTGAGTTTTTGAATGTACTTCACTCCCACCCTCTCTACTAGTAAACTTCCAACCGTACTACACACAGAACCAAAGCCGCGTATGCAGTCAAAGTAAACAGTACTGAGTTAGTGAGTATAGTACGTTCCAGAAATATGTTCGCGTTTTCCAGTGACGAAAGAGCTTTCAATATTGAATCGTATTTTCGCACAGGTACTGTCGTTCGTTTGCCTACGTCACATCCCGGTTTCCCCCACCCGCTTCTGCTCGCCCCTCTGTAAAGGCTAGAGGCTGGGCTGTCTTAGCTCTTTTCTGAAAACATTAATTTCTGTTATGAATTCGACGTCTGTGTAAATATTATATAACTGTTTAAAATAACTTAAATAAAAGTGTCTCGTTAAGTACACCGTCACTAGAATTGTTGTCTTGAAGTCCACTTAAAGAAAGAAGTTTCAACTCTCTCTTATTACTATTTAAAATCATCCACACCTCCACACCCTCTTACCTAGCATCTCATTTTGTTTTACCTTTCACTACCTCGAACCCGGAACATGTACCTTCTCTCTATTCCTCTGCACAGAACATCCTCCTACTCTTCATCTTTCAGCATATCTATTCCACGCCTCTGACCATGTCAGAGACTGTCGGACAATATCAAAATTCAAATTTAATTGAAAAAATCACATTCTAGTTCATGGAATTGCTTGTTGAACACCTGTCAGGTTGCGCAACTTCGCCTTAACCCATGACATATAGTAAATATTGTAACTATGCTGTTGTAAAATTGACAATTAATATGTAATTTATTATTATCATTATTATTATTATTATTATTATTATTATTATTATTATCATCATCATCAGTTATCACTATCATCATTGCTATCTCTGTTTTCTTTCTTTTTTTCTTGTATTAGCTCGATGAGAGCTCTATAGTGTTCTTTTGACTGTTGACCCTCTATAGGGCTTTAACTTAATTTGTATTATTTTCATCAGTGTTTGTATTTCTTTTTTGTATTTATATGTGCTATCTGGTAGGATGGAAGAGAATGCCTTATGGCCTTAATCCTGTCAGATTAAATAAATAAATTATTAAAATTAAATTATTAAGTAACTGTCACGTGATTTCCTCCCTTTCTACGACCCTGCGACAAAACTACTTGGACAGTAGATAGCATGTCTGAGTAATTTTATTTTTGATTCAAATTTCTAAAAAAATAACCGTCTAAAATTAATGATATTTCTTACGGTTTAGTATAACTCACTTGAACAAATTTATATTTAACTTCTGACCTTCTTCCTCCACTTCCTGTGCAAAGAAACAGGTCAGGAAGCCAGGTAGCTCCTGTATCTTGTAGTGGTTGCACTACTCACTTTTCTGTAGACGTGACTTTTCACTGTAACTGCCATCATATTGGTTATTATGTGGATTTGTAACTCACGGACTTACGTTGTCTTCCTTTAAGTTCGGTAATCTTCACTCGGTAATTACGTGTTAACAGTTAATGATCCCCTGGAACCAAATTTCCTTGTCTTCTAACAAGTCCGCAGGCTAACCGCTTAAATACATTTTCTTATATAAGGTGAACCGTAAGTAATGTCATTAATTCTGGTTGATGATTCCTTTAGTAAAAAATAACAAAAAATCAAACAACATTTTGCTGTATTTTTAATAGTTTCCTAGAAAAATGTGCATTTCAAAATACATGAATTACGAGATCGTATAACGCTGCGTAATCAGCAGAGAGTGCACATAAGGCTTTGTTACGCTGCACAACCCCTTCATCTGTTTTGTTATGAATAGAGAAGTTGAATTTTATTGCCATATACATTATTTTTAAACTCGTAAGAAGAAAGACAAATGATACGCAGTTCAGTTTTTGTGTTTAATGCATGTTAGAGAGAGGAGAATGAACATTGCTCATTTCACGTTAGATAAAATCTTGGAAAATTGAAAATAAACTCTACAACCTAATTTTAATTAAATGTTCAGAAAACGCAGAGAATAAGATACGCTTATTTCAAACTAAATTGAAAAGATTAAGAAATATTTCTACTCTCCCATTTCAACTGAGTATTCTAGAGAACATAAATAATAGTGGTGCTTATTTTAATAATAATAATAATAATAATAATAATAATAATAATAATAATAATAATAATAATAATAATAATAATAATAATAATAATGATTTATTTAATCTTGCAGAGTTAAGGCCATACGGCCTTCCCTCACACTCAACCAGGAGTAAAACTGCGTTACAAAAAACACTACAAATTTACAAAGTACACTACAATTTTACACACAAAACTGAATAAGATAATAATAATAATAATAATAATAATAATAATAATAATAATAATAAAATGTAAACAACGAGTAAGTAGATATAAAAACAAAATTTAAAAGATTTAAAACTCTAGAGGAAACGCTTATTTCACGTTAACCTCTTCCCTTACTATATATTTTACCAATTTTGTGAAAAAAAAAAAATCATATTTTTTTTATTTTTGTATAGAAGTTATTTAATATTACAGAATCACTATACATCACTAATTATCTTACATAGCTAAAAAATCACTATAAAATAGACATACATTCATACCTGAATTATTATCCCGAGTTATCTCGTGCACCTTGATTCCAGCTGTCGTAGTTGTCCCACTTTTATTTTCTCCTGAACTATTTACCAACTCGTGTTCCTTTATGGATTAATTTATGAGGTACAATACCAGTGCTGTTATCAAGGCGTTAAATGTTGCTTGTCGTGTGATAGACTCGAAAGCAGGGTATTACGCACAGTGGCACATTGCATTCCGGACAGTAGTATCTGCTCTTATGTCGAATTTGTTTGTATTTTGAGTCTCTCGCAATACTACACATGAAACACTGTCTGGTTGGTTGTTCTTCTTCAGAGTTCGTGGAATAACTTCTGGAAAATGTCTAACTGTAAGCCGAAGTGGGTTGGGCGATTTTCTTGGCCATCCTGCCTTGAGTGATAGAACATTCGGGGTGTATTGTTTGAAAATCTTACGAATTACCACCATTTGATAGTCAAAGGATGTCTTCCTGCCTTCAGATATCGTATACCAAACGTAAGAATCCCACCACCAGATGTAGCAATATCACTAACGTCTGTAGCCATCTAGTCAGGAAAAGGTTAATGAAACAATGGAAACGTATATATTCGGGATAACAATCCTTAGAATCTAAAATGGGACTCACACGAGTTAACTCGAGTTAATAAATTTTGATGGAACTTAGCAACCCGAGTTAACTCGGATTAATCAGGGAAGTGGTTAAACGAACTAAATTAAAAATATTATTATTAAACACTTCGATTTAATTTTAATTAAATATTCGGTGAACAAAGTCATCAAGAAAAGCATATTTTGCGTTATACAAAATCTAATTAATGATTATAAAAATCTCTGTTTGTCGTACTACCAGCATTTTCTTCAGCCAATTAGAAATAGTTCCATCCCACTTTAATTTTTAAAGTAGTGACCGGTAAACGTATATACAAGAAATCAAATTTCCCTTAAAAGCAATTGTGTGTGTTTACATTTCTCGTTGTCTCAACCATCTCTCGCATTATGCGAGCTGCATTTCTCCAGCAGGCTATAACCTTTACAGGGTTGTCAGAGGGCATCAAGTTTTAAAATTGCTTTGCAGAACTAATAGTTACGTTTGTTGGGATCAAATTTTCATTTTTTTTCCTCGAAAAATAGGTAAAAACGAACAAAATTGTATTAAACTTTTTTGTTTGAAATATCCCAAGAATAACGCCTTGAAATTAATGACTTTACTTACGGTTCACCTTATATATTACTCACGTGGATGTGTTATGTAGTTGTTACACGGATATGTTTTGTAGCTTGACAAGGAAGATCGAGTAGCAGACTAAGATACATGGATCGTTTGCAAAGTTTTAGGAGGATGTACATTACTCTAACACAGCTATATTTAACAAGGGAACGGTCTCGGTTCGAACAGAAATTTTGTGTTCAAAATTTATATGTAGGCAGTCTTAAAGCAGAGGAAATCCGCAAAGGCATTCAACTATATGACGTTAAGTTTATCCACAATGGATCCTTTTGAAGATGGATTGAAGGAGGATTTCGACAACGACTAAATTAGATTTTTATGTAATGAAGCTGGTATTATATATACAGTGAGTATACAAAGTCTTCATATACCAAAATATTTTAACTAAATAGACTTATATGCGGGGTTTAATTACACAGTAAAAACAATTACTTTTTCCTATACACCTAATCTATACTAATAATAAATCTGTAGCCGAAATGTATCTGGTAATTTTCGATTTTCCAAAAATAATTGGTCCTAACATATATAATTAACCATCCTGAAACCGAAAATCGCTTTTTTGAAATTTTTGTTTGTATGTCTGTCTGTCTGTCTGTCTGTCTGTATGTTTGTTACCTTTTCACGCGATAATGGCTGAACGGATTTCGATGAAAATTGGAATATAAATTAAGTTCGTTATAACTTAGATTTTAGGCTGTATGGCATTCAAAATACATTATTTAAAAGGGGGGTTATAAGGGGGCCTGAATTAAATAAATCGAAATATCTCGCTTATTATTGATTTTGTGAAAAATGTTACATAACAAAAGTTTCTTAAAAATAATTTGCGATAAGTTTTATTCCTTGAAAAATTTTGATAGGACTGATATTTAATGAGATAAATGAGTTTTAAAATTAAAATAACTGCCATCTAAGGCCGTGTAATGAATTAAAAAACAAATGACTTCGTCTATAAGGGGCCTTGGACAGCAACAATCGAAAGCTATGAAAGATAGCCTACAGAGAATGTTTCTGTGTTTGTATGAAGTAATATAGGAAGCTAAATTAACCGATTTGTATAATTAATTATTACTTCACCATTGGAAAGTGTAGTTTCTCTAGATGGACATAATGCTATAATGTTATTACAGTAACTTCTGATATAATATAATATAATATAATATAATATAATATAATATAATATAATATAATATAATATAATATAATATAATATAATATAATATAATATAATATAATATAATATAATATAATATAATATAATATAATGTAATATGTAATATATATTATAATTTAAGTTATTTGAAGGATTCAGAACCATAGTGGGCCAAGCGCCATTTACTGAATACGTAGAAAACAAGGGTTAAAATTAAGTAACATATTAAACGATTTATCCTTCTATCAAACACGAATGTTCCCTGGATCAAATGTCCTATTTTAATTATTTAATTACTTTATATTTATTTCTAACGGGTGCAGCGGACCGCACGGGTACGGCTAGTAACATAAATAAGATTTATATGCACATGATTAATCAAGACCAATTCATATTCAAAATGCAACAATATCACTTTCCGAAATTAATAAATTTAAAGGAAATTAATGCAAAAAAATAATAAATATTCACGTGAATATTAATACAAAATAATTGTTTTCTCTTAAAACAAACTAAAAACAACAAACAAAAAGTTGTCTTGATAATCCATGTTGAATCTTTCGTACACTATTTTAACACTTGAATATAAATAATTGATTAAATGGCGATCTTACTCTTACACACTAGAACAATATGAAATAGACAGACATACTGAAACACACCCTAATCACATTCTCAACACACAGATCAATTTCAGAACACACACACTATTTGACACAACTCTTCATCACACGAACACACCCACACAACAGGCAGCGAAGTTGAGATAGCGCCAAGATCTAGTAGGCTCTGAGGATGGTGTCAAGTAGCACCGAAACAGCTGTAAGTCGCACATGCTTACATAATTAACACGAGTAAGATCGCCATTTAATCAATTATTTAAACAAAAAGTGTTCGTATAGTTACAAATTAATATCCAATTCTTCATCAAATTAACAGACATTAATACTTCCTTTTACTTCCACAACTCTTGTGACACGTCTTGACATTGATGCCACCAAATTTTTAAGTCTTGGAAGGTGGAATTTTATTCCATTCTTCTAAGAGGGCGTCCTTCAGATCCTGTTTGTTCTTCAGTTGATGAAATTATGTAGGTATGTGTCCTTGTAGCTTTCACATAGATTTTTGTTACACTCTGTATACAATTTGTCATTTCAATCCTTGTTTTGTTTCCAGAATTATTTTGTTTTAAGTAATTGATTAACTAGTGGACTCAACTCGTGTTAATTATGTAAGTCTGTGCGGCTTACAGCTGTTTCGGTGCTTCATCACACCATCTTCAGAGCCTACTAGATCTCGGCGTCTTTCTCGAACTTCTCTGCCTGTTATGCGGGTGTGTTTGATTGTTGAAAGGTGTTGAAAAGTGGAGTCAAATAGTGTGTGTGTACTGAAATTGATCTGTGTGTTGAGAATTTGATCAGGGTGTGTTTTAGTGTTTTTGTATATTTCGTATTGTTCTAGTGTGCTGAGTTTTTGGTTCTTGGGTTGTATGTGTAGGATTTCCATGTCCGCATTTATGTTATTGTATGTGTGGTTAGCATTGGTTATGTGATCACACAGGTGTATACAAACTCATATGTAATAGTTGCGACAAGTTCTACATTGGTCAGACAGGTAGATCATTCCAAACACGCTACAAAGAACACATTAAAGCAATAACCAGAGGACACAATACATCTACATACGCCGATCACATAACCAATGCTAACCATACATACAATAACATAAATACGGACATGGAAATTCTACACACACAACCCAAGAACCAAAAACCCAACACACTAGAACAATACGAAATATACAAACACACTAAAACACACCCTGATCAAATTCTCAACACAAGATCAATTTCAGTACACGCACATTATTTGACTCCACTATTCAACACCTTTCAACAATCAAACACACCCACATAACAGGCAGAGAAGTTCGAGATGACGCCGAGATTTAGTAGGCTCTGAAGATGGTGTGATGAAGCACCGAAACAGCTGTAAGCCGCATAGACTTACATAATTAACACGAGTAAGTCCGCTAGTTAATCAATTACTTATATTCAAGTGTTAAAAGTAGTGTACGCAAGGTTGAAAATGGTATTTTGTTTTATATCTCAGGAAGGACTTGTGTTATCTCTTTGAGTCTATTCGTTGAAAATATTCAGCTATTAGCTTCTGTAGTTACTGAATTTATTCTTTTAATGTCAAATCGATGTTGTCGGTTGTATCTTCTTATGTGGCTGAGCCGTTTGTAGTCTGGGTTATGTTTTTGCTCTGTCCGCATTTATTCATGACCTGTCATATGATTTAGACTTGTAGCCTGCATAATGAATGGTCCTCCCTTGACCCAGGAACTTGTGCTTACCCTATTTTTTTTTGACTTGAGGGAGGGAAGGAAGAAAATACGTGACGGATGTATAGCCTAATTGGTTCTCTGATAACGTGCTAGTTCAATATTTTATCGCTTAAGTAAATCCACTAAAAAAAGCAAATTTTTATGTCGGAAAATTTTTCTTCATGATTATCGAAGAGAATTTGTTCTAACAATCTCCAGTGATAAAAATATTATTCCAGAAATTAAGTGAAATTAGACAATGAGGCGTGCGTGTTGGGTTTGCGCGGTAGCAGCATTGAACTCCAAGCCGAAAGTTCGCTGATTCTATTACCGATGCGGTCATAAATTTATTCGCTGGTCTAACCCAGGGATGTCAAAGCGCCTATGTTACGTGCTCATACTTATTCTCCAGCAATACGTATGTTTCTAAGAAGTCGTAAACTTTTCTCCCCTACCGATTCAATCTTTTATGTCACTTAACAAAGATGTTTGAACAGTGCTCAGGTCACTTCGGGGTTTACTAGCGAAAGAAAGGAGATGAAGGAAGTATTAAAAGCAAGTCTCCAGGTCCCGTTACTGTTGTCGCTTGCAGGCACAAGTCACGCGTACTTTGAAGTCTCTAATCCTTTCTCACACCCCTATTTTTGAGACAATATACAGCCGGTTTTTCCCGATCTCTGAAAGAAAGTAGAGACAGTTCTTCTGAAATAAGTTGTTTTAAGTTTGCTCCAATCACTTCAGTAGAAGTAGAAAGATCTTTTTCACCATGAAAAACGTTCTCTCTGACAGGCGGCTCACTATGACAGTTGACAACTTGAAAAAGCATCTTGTTGTGACATGTAACCAAGAAAAGTGAGTACCGTATGGGATAGGTTATGAAGTATTTGTCTATTTTTTTGTCTGTTTCCATGAATAATAAATGCCTATTTCACTGCCTATTTTTACTATTTTAGTGCCTATAATGCCTGCCTATTTTAACCAAAATAAATGCCTAAACATCCGGGCTCTATTTATTAGTAATAATTATTTGAGGTGAAATGTTGAAACTTATGACTAAAATGATCATACCAATCACTCTATTTATATGGAATTTTAAATTAAACAGCTTATAAGCCCACTTAATTAAAGAAAATCTTAAAACAATAAAAAATGTTATTTGTTACAGCGAGAAAATAAAATGAGATAGAGTTGAACATCAGGTACTGTATTTGTTTCGAACTCCATTTGGTGAGCAAGGGCTCTCTGTACTTAGCTATGGTGTATCTTTCTGTTTCAGGTAAGAAAAGAAGTAGTCGTTAGCGTTTTGGTCCGCATAGCAGCGCCGCATGGCGGTCGATGTCTGTCATAATCCAGAAGACGGAGCCTTAATACGGACAGGTAACTTCCTGCCGAGCATGTAAATTATTAGAAACTTGGCTGTGTAGATAAACCCGACGGCCGTCACTTGGCTATGAGGCGCGAAGTGGCCGGCAGACAGACTTGATGTGCAGGAAAATGACTGACTACATACGCAGAGAGTAATGCACTATCTGGAGATTAAGGGACGTTACAGAATGACCATAGTTTATACATTTAGGTTGTGACGAAATGATAGATTATATAAATCAAGAGTATTATGGGCTGATGAATAGGAAGTTTAGGGGTAGTGACGAAATGATAGGTTATTTGACTCAAGATTATTATGGGCTGATGAATAGGAAGTTTAGGGGTAGTGACGAAATGTTAGATTATGTTAATCAAGAGTATTATGGGCTGATGAATAGGAAGTTTAGGGGTAGTGACGAAATGTTAGATTATGTTAATCAAGAGTATTATGGGCTGATGAATAGGAAGTTTAGGGGTAGTGACGAAATGTTAGATTATGTTAATCAAGAGTATTATGGGCTGATGAATAGGAAGTTTAGGGGTAGTGACGAAATGTTAGATTATGTTAATCAAGAGTATTATGGGCTGATGAATAGGAAGTTTAGGGGTAGTGACGAAATGTTAGATTATGTGAATCAAGAGTATTATGGGCTGATGAATAGGAAGTTTAGGGGTAGTGACGAAATGTTAGATTATGTTAATCAAGAGTATTATGGGCTGATGAATAGGAAGTTTAGGGGTAGTGACGAAATGTTAGATTATGTGAATCAAGAGTATTATGGGCTGATGAATAGGAAGTTTAGGGGCAGTGACGAAATGTTAGATTATGTTAATCAAGAGTATTATGGGCTGATGAATAGGAAGTTTAGGGGTAGTGACGAAATGTTAGATTATGTGAATCAAGAGTATTATGGGCTGATGAATAGGAAGTTTAGGGGTAGTGACGAAATGTTAGATTATGTTAATCAAGAGTATTATGGGCTGATGAATAGGAAGTTTAGGGGTAGTGACGAAATGTTAGATTATGTTAATCAAGAGTATTATGGGCTGATGAATAGGAAGTTTAGGGGTAGTGACGAAATGTTAGATTATATGAATCAAGAGTATTATGGGCTGATGAATAGGAAGTTTAGGGGTAGTGACGAAATGATAGATTATATGAATCAAGTGTATTATGGGCTGATGAATAGGAAGTTTAGGGGTAGTGACGAAATGATAGATTATATGAATCAACAGTATTATGGGCTGATGAATAGGAAGTTTAGGGGTAGTGACGAAATGATAGATTATATGAATCAAGAGTATTATGGGCTGATGAATAGGAAGTTTAGGGGTAGTGACGAAATGTTAGATTATGTGAATCAAGAGTATTATGGGCTGATGAATAGGAAGTTTAGGGGTAGTGACGAAATGTTAGATTATGTTAATCAAGAGTATTATGGGCTGATGAATAGGAAGTTTAGGGGCAGTGACGAAATGTTAGATTATGTGAATCAAGAGTATTATGGGCTGATGAATAGGAAGTTTAGGGGTAGTGACGAAATGTTAGATTATGTGAATCAAGAGTATTATGGGCTGATGAATAGGAAGTTTAGGGGTAGTGACGAAATGTTAGATTATGTTAATCAAGAGTATTATGGGCTGATGAATAGGAAGTTTAGGGGTAGTCACGAAATGTTAGATTATGTTAATCAAGAGTATTATGGGCTGATGAATAGGAAGTTTAGGGGTAGTGACGAAATGTTAGATTATATGAATCAAGAGTATTATGGGCTGATGAATAGGAGTTTAGGGGTAGTGACGAAATGTTAGATTATGTTAATCAAGAGTATTATGGGCTGATGAATAGGAAGTTTAGGGGTAGTGACGAAATGATAGATTATATGAATCAAGTGTATTATGGGCTGATGAATAGGAAGTTTAGGGGTAGTGACGAAATGTTAGATTATGTTAATCAAGAGTATTATGGGCTGATGAATAGGAAGTTTAGGGGTAGTGACGAAATGTTAGATTATGTTAATCAAGAGTATTATGGGCTGATGAATAGGAAGTTTAGGGGTAGTGACGAAATGTTAGATTATGTGAATCAAGAGTATTAGGGACTGATGAATAGGAAGTTTAGGGGTAGTGACGAAATGATAGATTATATGAATCAAGAATATTATGGGCTGATGAAAAGGAAGTTTAGGGGTAGTGACGAAATGATAGATTATATGAATCCAGTTATTATGGGCTGATGAATAGGACGTTTAGGGGTAGTGACGAAATGATAGATTATGTTAATCAAGAGTATTATGGGCTGATGAATAGGAAGTTTAGGGGTAGTGACGAAATGTTAGATTATGTTAATCAAGAGTATTATGGGCTGATGAATAGGAAGTTTAGGGGTAGTGACGAAATGTTAGATTATGTTAATCAAGAGTATTATGGGCTGATGAATAGGAAGTTTAGGGGTAGTGACGAAATGTTAGATTATGTTAATCAAGAGTATTATGGGCTGATGAATAGGAAGTTTAGGGGTAGTGACGAAATGATAGATTATATGAATCAAGTGTATTATGGGCTGATGAATAGGAAGTTTAGGGGTAGTGACGAAATGATAGATTATGTGAATCAAGAGTATTAGGGACTGATGAATAGGAAGTTTAGGGGTAGTGACGAAATGATAGATTATATGAATCAAGAATATTATGGGCTGATGAAAAGGAAGTTTAGGGGTAGTGACGAAATGATAGATTATATGAATCAAGTGTATTATGGGCTGATGAATAGGAAGTTTAGGGGTAGTGACGAAATGATAGATTATGTGAATCAAGAGTATTAGGGACTGATGAATAGGAAGTTTAGGGGTAGTGACGAAATGATAGATTATATGAATCAAGAATATTATGGGCTGATGAAAAGGAAGTTTAGGGGTAGTGACGAAATGATAGATTATATGAATCAAGTGTATTATGGGCTGATGAATAGGAAGTTTAGGGGTAGTGACGAAATGATAGATTATATGAATCAACAGTATTATGGGCTGATGAATAGGAAGTTTAGGGGTAGTGACGAAATGATAGATTATATGAATCAAGAGTATTATGGGCTGATGAATAGGAAGTTTAGGGGTAGTGACGAAATGATAGATTATATGAATCAAGAGTATTATGGGCCGATGAATAGGAAGTTTAGGGGTAGTGACGAAATGATAGATTATTTGAATCAAGAGTATTATGGGCTGATGAATAGGAAGTTTAGGGGTAGTGACGAAATGTTAGATTATGTGAATCAAGAGTATTAGGGACTGATGAATAGGAAGTTTAGGGGTAGTGACGAAATGATAGATTATATGAATCAAGAATATTATGGGCTGATGAAAAGGAAGTTTAGGGGTAGTGACGAAATGATAGATTATATGAATCCAGTGTATTATGGGCTGATGAATAGGACGTTTAGGGGTAGTGACGAAATGATAGATTATGTTAATCAAGAGTATTATGGGCTGATGAATAGGAAGTTTAGGGGTAGTGACGAAATGTTAGATTATGTTAATCAAGAGTATTATGGGCTGATGAATAGGAAGTTTAGGGGTAGTGACGAAATGTTAGATTATGTTAATCAAGAGTATTATGGGCTGATGAATAGGAAGTTTAGGGGTAGTGACGAAATGTTAGATTATGTTAATCAAGAGTATTATGGGCTGATGAATAGGAAGTTTAGGGGTAGTGACGAAATGATAGATTATATGAATCAAGTGTATTATGGGCTGATGAATAGGAAGTTTAGGGGTAGTGACGAAATGATAGATTATGTGAATCAAGAGTATTAGGGACTGATGAATAGGAAGTTTAGGGGTAGTGACGAAATGATAGATTATATGAATCAAGAATATTATGGGCTGATGAAAAGGAAGTTTAGGGGTAGTGACGAAATGATAGATTATATGAATCAAGTGTATTATGGGCTGATGAATAGGAAGTTTAGGGGTAGTGACGAAATGATAGATTATGTGAATCAAGAGTATTAGGGACTGATGAATAGGAAGTTTAGGGGTAGTGACGAAATGATAGATTATATGAATCAAGAATATTATGGGCTGATGAAAAGGAAGTTTAGGGGTAGTGACGAAATGATAGATTATATGAATCAAGTGTATTATGGGCTGATGAATAGGAAGTTTAGGGGTAGTGACGAAATGATAGATTATATGAATCAACAGTATTATGGGCTGATGAATAGGAAGTTTAGGGGTAGTGACGAAATGATAGATTATATGAATCAAGAGTATTATGGGCTGATGAATAGGAAGTTTTGGGGTAGTGACGAAATGATAGATTATATGAATCAAGAGTATTATGGGCCGATGAATAGGAAGTTTAGGGGTAGTGACGAAATGATAGATTATTTGAATCAAGAGTATTATGGGCTGATGAATAGGAAGTTTAGGGGTAGTGACGAAATGATAGATTATATGAATCAAGAGTATTATGGGCCGATGAATAGGAAGTTTAGGGGTAGTGACGAAATGATGGATTATTTGAATCAAGAGTATTATGGGCTGATGAATAGGAAGTTTAGGGGTATAACTTACTGGCATTAATTGGAGGTTGAGAGATGTTACGGACTGATTGGAGGTTGAGGGGTGTGACAAACTGGAGGATTGCAGATTGAGAGGTGTGGCGTAGCCTATTGATGGATTGGAAGGCGAGGGATGTGATGGAGTAATAAATGGGAAGTTGAGGGATATAACGGACAAGTGAATAACGAACAGTCAAATACCTGCCATTAGTAACAAAAAATTGAAATTAGAAAATTTTATTGAAATCTAGGGAACAAATTTAATTTAATTTTAATTTTATTTAACTAGCTAGCTAGTGAGTACAAATTAAAATTATAAAACAAACATGTTTCTAACCACCACCGTAAGAGCTAGGCTCGTGTACGGTGTGGTCTTAGCCAATAATATAACATAAAATATACAAGGACAGTTTACTAAATACAACAATTAACTTAATTCAAACCAATAAATAACACACAGGAGCAAAAAAAAAAAAAAAGAAAAAAAAAAGAAAGAGAAAAGAGAAAAAGAGAGAAAAAACACAGATAATATAAATTGACAATCAGACAGAAACCAGTGATATGCAATAAAAAAACTTGAATATAGTCGATAGAAATAAAAGGTAAAAATAATACATTTGTTAATATTATATATCAGGAATAATTTTATAAATTTCTTTTTTAAAAGCTTCAATTTTAAAATATTTCAAATTTGGAAAATAGTTTGTAATTTCATTATAAAGTCTTGGGCCGAAACTAGCACCATGTTTAAGAGCTGCACTTGTATGACATTTAGGCCCAATTAATGGGAAAGACTTTTGTTTTCCAGTACGATATTCATGTCGATAAGATTTATGTTTTATTTGATTTCTGTGGTAGTAAGTTAGTAAACTATATTTATAAATTTCTTCAATAGGCAATACATTAAAATCTGTATAAATTAAATTTGTTGGGTAATCCATATTTTTGGTCAGACAAATTTTTATCAATCTTCTGTGTAATAAAATTAATGGATTAAGTACGGATGATGCCACTCCATCCCAACTTATTATACCATATTGTATTAATGATTGTACCAAAGCTAAAAATATTATTCTCAATGCCTCCTTAGTGATACAATTTCGAAGTATTATGAATTTATAAATTGTCTTTCTTTTACTTGTACACATAAAATCAATTTGTTTAACCCAACGTAAATGCTGATATATAATAATTCCTAAATATTTGACTTGTGTGGAAGGTGTTAGATGTGGGAAATTACAATAAAATTATTTGTTAATTCATTACACGAAATATTATATATTACTAAGTGATAATTATTCATAGGTGGAGGTAAACCTTTCGTTGCTAATGAAAATGGAATATAGGTAGTTTTATTAGTATTTAAGAAAAGGAGATTAGAGTCAAGCCAATTTTTCACTACTTTAATTCCATTGCTAGCATTTAAATAAGTGTTATGAGAAGTATTTTTAGGAATTTTTAGTCTAAACAGATTGGCAACACTGTTCTGCATGCGCAGCTCCATTCTGAATCGGTTCTCTTCCCTAACTCACGGCCACTATAATAATTAGTAGTTACAAGTGACAATTCGTGTTATAGTCTAACAGAGCAGAAGGAATAGAGAAAATGTGACAGCGGGCACAATAAAACAATAGTCTACAGTGTGTCTGGAATAGAATACCTAACGAGCCCTTGAAATAAAAATAATCACCCTCGACAAGGGATACAACCCACGAATCTCGGATTGATTGACAACAATGGCAATTATTGGCCGAGAATGGAATCGTACTCACGATAGCCAGTGGCGTAGCATGAAATTTTCAGCAGGGGAAGCTAACTCAAGTTGTCTTTCATGCAATATGAGAAAACGTATTACAAAAATACAGTCTTAAAATAAATAGTAGTCAATGTCAAGTCAGCAGTCGAAGATTGGTTGGAACCTCGTAAGTAACACCGATAAGGCATGACCTCAAATGGTATGTAGTAAAATATGATTTCACGGTTTACACATATCTCTTAACAAATAGACACGTATACGTATAACATTAGCTCACTCCCTGTCATACTTAGAGAAATCACAATATTAGTATCATTACGTAAGTATGCGTCTGTCTTTTGGTTGTTTCCTTCATTGACAGCAAGGGAGTCGGTCATTTGTTTTTTTAAATCACACTTTTGTTCGTAAGTCAGTCTTGATAATACAATTGTCCTAAAAAAATCAAGTAAATTGGTGTCAGGAACTGTTATTTCGCTCATTATTTATTATATCAGCCACAATGCACACTAACACTTCAACTGAACACAACTGACGAAAAGGGATAACTCGGAAACTACTTATTTTAAATGTTAAAGCTAGTTTTTTGCGAGCCTTGCGACTAGGGTAGTATAGTTAGAAAGGGATGGAAAATCTCCGAGGTGGATTACACAGAAGAAGCCAGTCTGCTTGGAAGCTGGTGTGTGCAGGCTTCTTGTTTACTGCTGCATCACA
Source organism: Periplaneta americana (assembly GCF_040183065.1). Classification (NCBI taxonomy): domain Eukaryota; kingdom Metazoa; phylum Arthropoda; class Insecta; order Blattodea; family Blattidae; genus Periplaneta; species Periplaneta americana. The sequence goes on along the minus strand of NC_091127.1, from coordinate 21,527,043 downwards.
AATCATCCTAAGCTGCCGCATCACAATATTTAACGCGTAAATATAAATTCTATTAAAATTAATAAATAATTTTCTCCATAAACTGCAGTTTTATTATGAAATTATTATTAACTGGGGAAGCTAAGCTTTTTAGCTTCCATTGACGCTACGCCACTGACGATAGAAAACGATTTCGATTGGCGAGGAAAATAGCTACAATAGCAGCTGTGCCTTTCATTTTGATGTATGTCGATATTTAAAACAAAGCGCATCGAAATTAGAATGCAGGGATTGCGATGTGTTTTAATTACTGTTCATTGCTTGGGATAAAAGCAACATATGCACCGCACTAATTGCTACATATTTAGATTAATTGTCCATATGATTTCATTTGTTCCATCATGTGGGATGATTCTTGCCTGCATTTAAATACATGGGACTGATTATACTGGTTTAAATGCTTGAATTAAGAATGAAAACAATCGTTTAAGCTGTATTCTGTGGTTAAAGTTCAGTTACCATACTGTTAACAAGGAAAGTAACGGTATTACCTCTGTGTGCTATGATAATATTGGGAACTGGAGTCAATTTCCAAAACCAACAGAAGTCGATGTAGTTGTACCTTCCCTGTGTTTTCGCGTCGGTCGGGTCTTGAGTGGGTTAACTTCGCAGTTGTAAGGACCACGTATTATTACAGCTCTACTAAATGATATTCAATGTAGGAATAGTAATTATGTGGCCGCGAGGAAAAGGTCTTTAGTCATTTTTTGTGAAAATTAGATTTGTATGTATTCTGAAAGCGGAAACAATTCTCTACAATCTGGTAAAACGGTTAAAGTCAAATAAGACTCCTGACTGGATTTATAGAGCGTTACCAAATGTCCTAAGTACTTTTTGAATCGAGCACACACAGAATAAAGGACTTAATAATATTTAATACTTTATTCCTTACAAACCCTCACATGTTTATTTGTGCGAGATCGTGCGTATTTGCTTGCTTTCCGCACAAAACCAATACGCGGTAAGTGTGAAATACCACATTCAGTATTCCCAACGTAACACACATAACAATTTCCCTCTTCTTACCGCTTAAGCGCCATATTCATTTTACTGCTTTAGGCTTCTAACATATTATTTTCAGAGACGTTTAACATAGTAATAATTATACATTGGAAACTTACCACTGCAATTTCACCTAAATTGCACTGTTAATTATTGTTTTTAAATATTTGCAAAAATTAAGTAAACTCTACAACACCACAAAAGTTACTGCATTTGTAATGCAAGCAACATTAAGGAAGCCGTGAAAAAATCAACAAGATTCCAGATGCCGATGTTATTACTGCAATATGTTATATAAATAATATTGTTAAAATATTAAAATGAAAAATAAATCATTACATAACCTTACCGTTTGTTTTAAGTTCGCATTTATAGACTTGAGGGAAAAAAGACAGACGTATATCACGGCCTGATGGAATATAGTAAACACAGAAAACATTTTATAGCAACAATGTTGAAGATAGATATTTTCGTTTTTAAAAGTTGCCGTCATTGAACAGAAACCAAGATGGAGATTTCATTGCAACTAATTAGAAATTCCTCTTTCAGATATGTAATAAACTATCTTCGCACAAAATAATGTACGATACACGAGCGGTATGTTTGTTTTCATGTTCTCGGAAATTAAAAAAGCTCAACTACGTTTCGCTTTTTCAATCTTTTCCTCGAACATGAAAACATCAACATACCGCTCTTGTAACGCATATTACTATTTCCATGCTTCCCTATTAAAAAGGTTTAACTTGTATTTTAGCCATTTTATCACATACTGTTGCCATTTCCTTTTAAAACTTTAAGCACCAGGGTAAACAGTCTTATAATTGTTTAAGACCTATTTTGTATTCCTAATAATTTACATTTCTCATTTATTTTGACATGAAAAAGGTCTTATGTTTACATAATCCCTTCTACTCACTTTGGGTTCTAGTCAGAGGTCTGTATCGGACGTTTTCGCTCGAGCGCCAAGTAGTTCATAGCATAATCCGATAGGTAGCGCACATGTATGATGGGTAAAATTGTCACGAGCGGTAAATCCTCGAACGGTATAAGCCGAGCGTTAGACATTCGTTCTTGTTACAGTGATGAACTGTGTAGTAACATCATAGATGTTTAGTAATCTCTAATAATTAGTGTATCAATCTTTGCGTCTGTAACAGTTGTGCAGCATGATTATTCGTTTTATTATATTTTCTGTGACGTTATATCTGTACTAATATTGTTATTAATCTACTGTTATATCAATAATATTTTGTAAAACGTTTCTACATTGTCCCAGTATATAGGCGGAACACTATGTATGGACCTATCATATTATATATGTAGTAAATCAAAAATTGAATAATTATTAATTAGCAATAATAACTGTATATCGAAGTTTTTCATACTATTTTATTTATAAGTTCATGTTCCAGTTTTGGTACGTTCCATTGACTGTTCCATTAAACGTTTGTTATAAACGCAGAAAATAAAGCCTTATTTTTACCGTGTGAGCATAACATATGTGTATCTTATCTGTCGCCTTCCATACAAGACAAGACATGTCGGTGAGATGTCCTTTTACTGTGCTTCTATTTATTACGAGCGTATCACGACCGATCGTATCTCACTCGAGGGTGCGACACTCGACCGAGTTCAAGCGAGCGATTTAACTCCAATGCAGCACTCTAGTTCTAGTCTTAGGAGGGCTTAAGTGCGGCTATTTTTGGAAATAATCAAGAAAATTTTTAATGAGCAACATTGCCTATTTTAGAAGAAATATAAACAAATAATATCCAGGAAAAACCTCTTAATAAAAAAAAACTATAACTGACATCAATTTCAATCTTTCTACTGCTCTCCTGAAAAGTATAAAATTGTTACTTAAGACCTTTTTCTTCCCGGCCACAGAATTAGAATTACTTTTACTCTTTGTTACTAGTGTTGAGAAAATGCTGTTCCTGCAGTTGGATTTAGTGTAGTATGTACTAAAGGGGCGGACGGAAGTATTTCCGCATTTAAACCAGTAGGGTGCTATTCATAGACATTTCGCTAGCCCGCGCTACGAGCGTGCTAAACTAGCCCCGGCTATCGACTGGTTACTTGCACAGGATTCGTATCATATAATATATCGCTAACACTGGTTTATGAATACGAAAAACGTTAGTTCGCTGATCATCCACTGCAAGCCCGCGCTAAGAAGGTCTATGAATGCGGCCCTTAAAGCCTATTGTAAAGGCTGGTTCACAATAAACCGGGAACGGAAACGAGAACGAGAACGGAAATATTGTTAAAATAAATATATTTAAATGTGAGCATTCAAAATGAACGAGAAGTTTGCCGGAGCCCGGGAACGGGAACGTGGAAATTAATTATGTATGCTCATATTTAAATACATTTATTTTAACAATATTTCCGTTTTCGTTCTCGTTGTTTCCGTTCGCGGCTTATTGTGGACCAGCCTTTAGGGGTGTAATTTTATGGTGACTATTTCGTTTATATGACGTCATTCCATTTTCGACCAATGAAGTGTAATGAAATTTTGAATTCCAACCAATCACAGTCAGACTTTGCGATAATTTCTGCAGCTAGATTTATCGCTATCAATTTATCGCATGGTCGTTCTTTTGTTTAGTCGTTGTCGTCAACTGTTTCCCCGTAAATTGATGATCATGAATACATTAAGATGCAACTACACGGTTAAACTTTTCTTTCAACTTTAAAGCTATGAATGCAAGATTGATATTTAATATTAATTAATATATTTACGCAGTGAAGACCACTTTCAAAACGGCGCACCATGCAGACACAAAATCTTTATGCATCTTAATTGAACGTACCTTTTAAACTTGATTCTTTCAATATTCTTTCCAGTTTGCACGCATACGCGTTTGGAATATTGAACTGTGTAGATGCAGCTTTAGTTCCGTTACACACTATAGCGAGAATGCGTTTGTCGAGCTATAAAAAATGCTTTCGTGTAGCACTGATTGAAAGTAACGGTCGAAACAAGGCACAGCTGACATTGGTCTTGCTTCCACAGGTAGGCCTAACGTAACCTATAAAATTGTAGCCTATAACATTTGTATTGAAATTAAACAATTAATAGACGTTCAAATTTATGTAACATCATCGCATATCAAACTCAAAGACCTTGCATAGTAATAATGTCTTTGATCAAACTGCCTTTCGTATGGCGTAATAAAATTCGTGTTTTAATTAGGCCTATCTATACAGAGATGGCTTCACTGTGTAGCAACATGTCTCGCTGTGAATACATAACCATTGGTATATAGCTGTCCCCACTGTTACTGTTAAATTAAATTATGATTTCAGCAGATAATGAAAATGTATTTGTTATAATAATAAGAGAAAAGTGCAGTACATATAATTAACATTTTTAAACCTGTATTTCGCTTTTCGCAATTGGCATTACTGAATAATAACATCGAATTTCTTTATTGCAATAATCGATATTCATCTACGAGTATTTCAACTTCACAATGTCTGAATAGATTAAGTATTCGTTAATATACAATTATTAACATTTTGTGATCGGATTTTAGGGATATATTATTAAAATTTTTATTTTGTTCATGAAATAGTCCTAATAAATGTCACTCGAGGTCTGAGATTTCCCAGATAAATCCACTCGCTTCGCTCGTGGATTTATCGGCAGATCTCAGACCTCTCGTGACATTACTACAGATTATTTTACCCTGATTTTGGTGATTAAAGTGGCTTAATTTCGTAAATATTTCGTGAAAGAAACAAGGAATTTTTCCGCATATTTTTCACCCTAAAGAAACTTAAAAAAATAATAAAATAACATTTTTTAATTATTATTGAATCGATCTCTTTGACACTAACAGAAAATTGTTTGCATCGCTAAATAAATTTATAACTCAATTTCATTCGACTGTGAAGGGGTGATGGCCACTGCCTTCTTGAAGGCAGTTGTCGAGGGAAAGAGAAATGACTGTCGTCTGCTTGTGCTGCTCCCTGGGAGTAGTCCCTGAAACTAAGCGTACATCATTGTCAGATATCATACACATGTTATGCTGAACAATCAAATGTATAAATATTCATGTATATATTTTATTACAAAGACAATTTTCACATTTTATTTGAAAGTCATTTTTCGTAAGCATTCTCCATAAAATCTGTTTTTGTTGAAAATATCGTGATTATGAAGTAATTTTGTGTATTTCTATAAATTTAGCGAAAATTTGCCGGTGTATTTTACTTAATCTTGGTCTTTCATTAAGGGATTTGCATTTTCCACGCGTAAAATTTAGTTTTTAACCCATTTCGCGTATATCGTTAATACCAAAACATCACACCTCTATCCGCTGTGCATACAACTGTCTGAAGGTAGGGGTGGTATGAATGGTGAAATTAACTTCAGAGATAGGAACTGTAGATATCATTCAATTGTAAGTACCTAACGATGAACAAATAGCATAGACCTTCTCCGAACACAAGTAGTACGCAATTAGCGATCTCCTAATGCCGTACAGTGGGGTAAATCAGGACTCTACAAGGAAAAGAAATACAGGGTGGAACATAAGGTAGTACATTAATTGTAGGATATTATTCCTTAAAATATAACGAACAAAAAAGTCTAATACCATTTTGCTCGTTTTTGCGAGGTTTTTGAAGAAATGATACTTTTATGCCGACATTTTGATCGCGAATTTTACGAATACTGTTTAAAATACGGTTTAATTTCTTGTATAACAACGAAGAGAACGTTTGTTATGTTCACGTTGCAGCAGTATTTTAATTAGAAAATTCACAGATAACGAATTAATCGATTGAAGAAGCATTGGAAACATTGATTGTCGAGTCACGTACAAAAGGTATAAAAACTGGCATCGCTGTCGAGACGGCAGGCGGTTTGTGTAGTACTAGCAACTGATCAGCTGTTGTGATGTTTACATTTCATTAGTGTGCAGTTGGACGTACAGCGTATTTTAAACAGTATTCGTAAAATTCACGATCGAAATGTCGCCATAAAAGTATTATTTCTTCAAAAACCTCGCAAAAACGAGCAAAATGATATTAAACTTTTTTGTTCGTTATATTTTAAGGAATCACATCCTACAATTAATGTACTACCTTATGTTCCACCATGTATATTATGGACATAAAATGGGTTAATAAACGTTTAAAATACTAAATATAAACATTTGACTGAAAATATTATTAATCTAGAAGTAGGTCTATGTCTAATTATGAATCAATCTGTTTGTAGATCGAGCAGTAGAATATTCATTGCAATGCATTCCAGTACACCTAAGTACTACGTTAATCTTTTACATATTTTCTGAGTAGATGCTGAAAATTCATAGTAAAATTCGTCATCGCCTTGCATCCTCCATTGTCTCATGATGCTGTGATTTACTGGTTCTCAGTCAATAAATTGGTATTAAACTGTAACAAAACTAACATAATTCAATTTAAATCCTGTCCAAATTCAACGTCGCAAATTTCTAGCGCAATAATTAATAATAGATCCCTATTAGAAACAACAACAACCAAATTTCTTGGCTTAAAAATCAATAATGTGTTAAATTGGAAAAATCATATTAAAGAAATTACCCCCAAACTAAATTCAGCTTGTTTTGCTATTAGATCTATGCAAAAGATAGTAAATATCAATATCTTAAAAGCAATATAGCCTACTTTGCATATTTCCACTCGGTAATGAGTTTTGGAATAATATTCTGGGGAAATTTCACAGATAGTAACAATATATTTCTATTACAAAAAAGAGTAATTAGAATAATAGTAGGTGCCAAATCTAGGGAATCTTATAGGACTATTTTTAAAAAACTACAAATAATTCCCATGGTTTGTCAGTATATCTTTTCATTAATACTCTTCCTCGTATGTAATTGTGAAAAATTTCTAACTAATTCAACAGTTCATAGCATAAATACACGTCAAAAAAATGACTTTCATACTCCATCGGCAAGTCTATCGTGCTATCAAAAAGGAGTGCGTTATATGGCAGTAAAAAGTTTTAATAGCCTCCCTATCCATATAAAAAATGAAACTCAAAACATAAAATTATTTAGGGCCAAATTAAAGAAGTACCTAATTTCTCACACCTTCTATTCTGTAGGTGAATTCATGACATTCAGTAACACTTCATGAAATTGATAATAAAACTTTGTGTTGTACTAGTAGACTATATTGTAAATCTCATCTGTATACAGGGTGTTTAAAAAATACGGGGCATAATTTCAGGTATGTATTTCCCACATGTAGGCAATCAAAATAGTTCATTACAACATGTGTCCGGAAATGCTTTATTTCCGAGTTATGGCCTTCACAACATTGAAATTCACCGGAAGGTTTCCTGATCGATGGATAGGTAGAGGTGGCCCAATTGCCTGGCCTACACGCTCACCTGATGTGAACCCTCTCGATTTCTACTTGTGGGGCCATTTAAAATCATTGGTTTATTCGTCTCCGGTGCCTGATTTGGAATCCCTTCGGAATCGAATTGTGGCATGTTCTGAGGACATACGCAATACTCCTGGAGCTTGAGATCGTGTTCGCAGGTTAATGAGACATCGATGTGAGGTCTGTATTCAAGCAGGAGGTGGACATTTTGAACATCTTCTGTAATGACAACGACCTGCGGAAAGAAAAACATTCCGGTGAATTTCAATGTTGTGAAGGCCATAACTCGGAAATAAAGCATTTCCGGACACATGTTGTAATGAACTATTTTGATTGTCTACATGTGGGAAATACATACCTGAAATTATGCCCCGTATTTTTTAAACACTCTGTATATTTCATCTAGACTGTGACTATAAATTAAGACTTTGTAATAGTATTAAATTTTTTTACTTGTTCCATATTCTAGCTGTAAGCATGTATGAATACCACGGAATGTTAATAAATACAATACAATACAATACAATACAATACAATACACTACAATACTCTGACAATAATGTTGAAGAAAAGACTAGAGTACAGACCCAGAAACAAAATTCAGGTGGCCCAAATTTCGTTTCTGGCTCTGTACAATGTACAGATAGGAATTAAAATTCAGAGCGGGTCTTGATGGAAGCCCACCTCTATGTAGGCAACAATTTCGCACGACTGTCCACAAGTAACATATACAGGGTAAACAGTAATTAATGTCATTAATTTGAGGGAGTTATTCTTTGAGACAGGCTAATTCGAATAAGTAAAAAGTTTAATGCTATTTTACTCGTTCTTGCTTCCTTTACGAGATAAAAATTGTTTTATATAAAATATTTCATAGCGTGTTTTGAGAAAGCCATTGATTTAATTCACAATATGCTCAGTTATTTTAAGAGAGCAGTGTATTATGACAATAAACGATTGAAGAATTTTAGTTTTGTTCTTTAAATGTGCAGTAATTTGATCCGAACAAATGTAACATAGTAAAATTACTTAGCAGAACGAAAAGTTACATTTGTTCAAGTCAAATTTCTGCATGTTTGAAGGGCAAAACTAAAAATTTAAATCATTTATTATCACAATACACTTGTATCTTAAATTTATTTATTTATTTTGCTAATAATTTTACATAAAATATAATATAAACAGAAAAGCTTTAGCTCGACCCTGACAGAGTAGAGCTCGTGCTCAGGGGCGGATTCCTAAAATGAAATTAAGAAGTATATAATACAATTTGTCTTATGTCCACTACGCAATAAAAATATATAAATTTAAATTTACAATTTTTCAATTTTTATAAAATCCATACATAACTTTTTAAATTTAATACTAGAACTATTAGAATTAACAAGATTAGGATATTTAAATATAAATTTGTTATATATTTTTGGGCCTAAATTACTACTATGATTAAATACTGTTGCAGTGTTGCGTTTTGTTTCAAACAACCTTAAAGAATTCATATCTTTTGGAACAGATGCATTATAAGGACCACCCATCACACATTATACGCAAAAAAAAGGTCAGCGGAAGTAAAGGTTCGATTAGCGTTTTTAGCATTCGATATTCGATAAGTATTAAATGCTACCAAATTAAAAATTAAATTAAAAAATTTAAACAGTTTGTTATTACTGATGTGATTTTAGTCAGTTTGTATTATATTTTTGGTCCAGGGAAAATATATTTCACTATTACTGCCGTTATTTCCATTTTGAAGTAGGCTACAAGTCAACAATATAAAACTGATTCTTAATTTAGAAGTTGGCAACATATTTTATGTCGATTATAACAACAATACTTATCGATAGTAGCATTCATACAATTCAACCAATAAGGAGATTGGCCCCTGTAATGCATCTGTAACTACCTTTCATTGACTGAATTTAAGCAATGGAATTTAAGCAATGGTTTTCCCAAAACACGATATGAAATGTTTAATATAAAACAATATTTATCTCGAAAAGGAAGCAAAACGAGCAAAATTGTATTAAACCTTTTTGTTTGAAATATCTTAAGGAACAACCCACTGATATTAATGTCATTATTTACCGTTCTTCCTGTATACAGGATCTCTTATTTACTGCACATATGCAGTGTGTTGTAAGCGAAACTTTATAATAAAGGAGTTCCCAATTGTATTTTCATAACTGTAGTAATCGTATAAAAACCCGTAGGCATACTTACTTTGAAACATTGTAATACTTAATTATTACAACATATTTATTAATACATGAATATCTATATATATAATTTGAACTGGTAATGGAAATTACGGGAAAACGGCTGGACGGATTTTAATAAATGACCCCTCATTTTGAAGCTTGGAACTCAAAGTTTTTCGGAAAAGTAGTAGTTTTCATTGAAATGTCAATTTTTAAACATAATTTTCCTATTTTCAAAAATCCATCTGTCGTCAGTTTTGAGAACTAGCTAATAGCATTCACGGCCGACTTGACATTACCTTCGCTTTTTTTGTAAAGGAGAAGCGAAGCGAGCATCAAGTCGACCGTGTTGCATTTCAGAATAAAACAAAACACATACTACAGTAAACAATATTACACGAAGCCCATGATCTTCAAGAATGCTGACATATTTAGAGCTCAAATTAAATTGGTTATTAAAAACTCAACTTACTAAAAATAATTTACAGGTTCGATTCTGTGGTGTGTAATTTTCTGGGTACAGCTGTGTATTGGATATTAAAAACTACAAAACTGGAGGTGGTTTGATGACGTTATTACCATTAGAAATGAAATATTATTGTAGTTAATGCCATGATGTGACTATTTTTCATTAATTATACATATTAATGCTGTATTGATGATATGAAAGTGAAACGTTTTGGGGTTATAGAAGTAGATGTAGAGAATAACTTAAATTAGATTTTGATTTCTATATTTTACTGAGTGGCGGCTGTATAGTATATATAGTATATGTTTCTGAAAGCTTTAAAACTTACGTAAGATAATAATATTATTAAAAATCAAATATTTTTATAATTATTAATCAAGTGGGGTTGGGTCTTTTTCGTATATTTAATGGCGGTGTGGTGTAGATATTTATATGCGTGGTTCTCTTGAGTATTGGCTCGAGAGAGAGTATCTTTCATTGTTATGGAAGCAAATAACTTTCCGAATGTCTGGTATTCTTCATTGAAAATAAATCTGAAAAATGTTTATTTGAACGTGTAATGAACTTAGTTTGGAGCATTTGCTGCACAAGCCACTAGTAAAATGTAATTACATATTATTTCTTAATGTTAAAAACTTTTAGTGCATATTAACAACTAGCCTGGCCGCTTTCATTAGTTCAAAGTAATGTTAACTTTTAATATACAAACAAAATGCAATGTTTTCATAGTAAAGAAACTCTGCCATGCGCAGCATCAAAATGCGCAATACTGCAGCCTTTTTCTTCTTCAAAGTCGTCAGAAAATAAAAGTTTTTACGACCGTCCTTTGTTTTCGTAATCAGCTATCCTCTAGTTTTTGGGGTCACCATGGAAACAAAGATCACGTGAACTAATCAAGAGAGTTGCTTTGTTGACAGTCTGGAAAATGAATGCGTTGTACTTTCCAAGCAGAAAAGTGTTTATATTAGCTACTGTTTAAATTTAAAATTAACTATAAACAGGAGAATAACAATAACAGTTTTATTACGGTCATAATGTTTATTATAAAGAACATAAATACAATACACTTCTATGAATAACAAAAACTAATAAATTACAGTTTGACATACATAAATAAAATGTACTTCTTACTTACTTGCTGGCTTTTAAGGAACCCGGAGGTTCATTGCCGCCCTCACATAAGCCCGCCATTGGTTCCTATCCTGAGCAAGACCAATCCAGTCCCTACCATCACATCTCACCTCCCTCAAATCCATTTTAATATTATCCTCCCATCTACGTCTCGCTCTCCCCAAAGGTCTTTTCCCCTCTGGCCTCCCAACTAACACTCTAAATGCATTTCTGGATGCGCCCATACGTACTACATGCCCTGCCCATCTCAAACGTCTGGATTTAATGTTCCCTAATTATGTCAGGTGAAGAATACAATGCGTGCAGCTCTGCGTTGTGTAACTTTCTCCATTCTCCTGTAACTTCATCCCTCTTAGCCCCAAATATTTTCCTAAGAACCTTATTCACCTGGAATGGAATGAACAAGTGAATCACACTTCCAAAAAATATTTTCCATTATTCACTCATTAAAGCGACTGAAGCACTTTCTTCCTGATAAATTAAAATTAATCCTTGTACAAACACTTGTGATGCCACACTTTGACTACTGCGACATTATATTAAGTAACCTCAATGCAAATTTGAGCAGCAGGCTACAACGTGTGCATAATGCGTGCGTCCGTTATATTTGTAATATTCGTAAGTATGATCATGTTTTCCCGTCTTTCCAAACTCTGTCTTGGCTAAGGCTAAGCGATCGACGAGCCCTGCATTCTCTTGTTCTCTTATTTCAAATTCTGCGCACCGCTACCCCAATCTATTTGGCTTCTCGTTTTCAAAATTTATCCGCATATCATCAGCTAAGTAGAAGATCTCATCATAACAATTTACTCATTATACCCTACCACAAGACATCTTTATATTCTTCATCCTATACAGTTTCAGCTACTAGAAATTGGAACTCGCTTCCGAGTGATATAAGGGGTTGTTGGACAATAACTTCATTTAGGTCAAAATTACATAAATTCTTACTTAACAGATTAATTGCTGATTAATATTTCTTACTTATAATGAAACTAACATCTGTCCATTCTTCTTCTTCTTCTTCTTCTTCTTATTATTATTATTATTATTATTATTATTATTATTATTATTATTATCATTAATTTCTCTAAATAGATTTACAAAACCTCTAATGGCAATTACATTAATATTCTCATTATAGAAATATAAATATATATATTCTCCCTGTAACATAGTCCTAGTAAGCTTATATTAAATTAATTTTCATCATTTTACTAGCTATTTCAAATATTAAATTAATAATAATTCATTAAATTAAAAAAGCTCATAAATTAAGTTACTACTTTACCTTATAGATTTATCTAAATTTAAATAAATATATAATGAAGAATATTGCTGGAGAACCTTTTAAGTGTAGTGTAAATATTTGTAATTTAAATTTATGTATTGTATTGATTAAGGCTGGTTGAGTGGAAGAGAAGGCCTTATGGCCTTAACTCTGCCAGCGAAAATAAAACATTATTATTATTATTATTATTATCATTATTATTATTATTATTATTCTCAAAAACCCTCAATCTCTGTTCCTCTCTCAAAGTGAGAGTCCAAGTTTCACAGCCATACAGAACAACCGGTAATATAACTGTTTTATAAATTCTAACTTTCAGATTTTTTGACAGCAGACTAGATGACAAAAGCTTCTCAACCGAATAATAACAAAAATGTACTTCTATGCATAACAAATACCAGTATATGGTTCACTGATCTTTATGACAAATTATTACAATATACATTGTGATTGTATCAAAAGAAAAAGAGGTGCAGTCGTGTGAAAAATCTTGTTGGGTACTTTACTCCGTGAGGTGGACGAGAGTTCTTCCTGTTATGTTTTAACATGAATTTTCATTTGTTCACTATGTCTTCTTGAATTACAATGTGATTGAACGAATTTTTTTTTTTTTCCGCTCTTATTTCCACATTACATACTTTATGAAATCTATTACACTCTTTCACACAAAAGTACTCACAGTCAAATTTGTGTACCAATATTTGTTGCATGTTGTGTTTTCTTATTTTCGGCATATTTCTGAACAACGTAAGACTATGTTCTGACTAGCTTTTGTGCTCGTAACAAATTAAATGTCCATGTACCTGAGTACGGAAAACAAACCTTATCGGGACGACTTCCTTTGATATCGTGTTCTCGTTGCGAGTGTACGCTCGTAACACTGTACGGCAGACTGCAGCTATAGTCTAGACACCACTAAACTATTTTCAATGTTTTGGTTAACTCTTAAATTGACAAAGTATCCTATAGGATACAACAGGTTAATAGGCTATCTATACTAATAATAAATCTGTAGCCGAAATTTTTCTGGTAATTTTCGATTTTCCAAAAATAATTGGTCCTAACATATATAATTAACCACCCTGAAACCGAAAATCGCTTTTTTGAAATTTTTGTTTGTATGTATGTCTGTCTGTCTGTCTGTCTGTATGTTTGTTACCTTTTCACGCGATAATGGCTGAACGGATTTCGATGAAAATTGGAATATAAATTAAGTTCGCTGTAACTTAGATTTTAGGCTATATGGCATTCAAAATACATTATTTAAAAGGGGGGTTATAAGGGGGCCTGAATTAAATAAATCGAAATATCTCGCTTATTATTGATTTTTGTGAAAAATGTTACATAACAAAAGTTTCTTTAAAAATAATGTGCGATAAGTATTATTCATTAAAAATTTTGATAGGACTGATATTTAATGATATAAATGAGTTTTAAAATTAAAATAACTGCCATCTAAGGCCGTGTAATGAATTACAAAACAAATGACTTCGTCTATAAGGGGTCTTGAACAGCAACAATCGAAAGCTATGAAAGATAGCCTACAGAGAATGTTTCTGTGTTTGTATGAAGTAATATCGGAAGCTAAATTAACCGATTTGTATAATTAATTATTATCTTAATCATTGGAAAGTGTAGTTTCTCTAGATGGGCATAATGCTATAATGTTATTACAGTAACTTCTGATAGAATATAATATAATATAATATAATATAATATAATATAATATAATATAATATAATATAATATAATATAATATAATATAATATAATTATATATATAATTTAAACTGGTAATGGAAATTGCGGGAAAACGACTGAACGGATTTTAATAAATGACCCCTCATTTTGAAGCTTGGAGCCCAAAGATTTTCGGAAAAATAGTAGTTTTCAGTGAAATATCAATTTTTCAACATACTTTTCCTATTTTCTAAAATCCATCTATCGTCACTAACTAATTGCATTTCAGAATAAAACAAAACACACACTACAGTAAACAATATTACACGAAGGCAAGGTAAGAATGCTGATATATTTAGAGCTGAAATTCAATTGGTTATTAAAAACTTCAAGATTTGCTAAAAATAATTTACAGGTCTGATTCTGAGGTGTGTAATTTTCTGAGTACAACTGTGTATTGGATATTAAAAACTACAAAACTTGAGGTGATTTGATGACATTATTATCATTAGAAATTATATATTATTATAGTTAATGCCATACTGCGACTATTTTTCATTAATTATACATATTAATGCTATATGATAGTATGAAAGTGAAACCTTTTGAGATTCTATAAGTAGATGTAGAGAATATCTTAAATTAGATCTTCATTTCTATAATTTACTGAGTGGCAGCTATATAGTATATGTTACTGAAAACTATAAAACTTACGTAAGATAATAGTATTGTTATTGAAAATCAAATATTTTTATAGTTATTAATCAAGTAGTGTTGGGTCTTTTTCATATATTTAATGGCGGTGTGGTATAGATATTTATATGCGCGATTCTCTTCAGTATTGGCCGAGAGAGCGCAAAAATTATAGTTCCTAAGGAAAGACCAAAAGGTATTACTTACTGATAAAATAAGAGGCCTACAAGATTTTGTGGTCTCCCGATCGTTTCAGCAAGATCTCTTAGCAGGATAAAATGATTTTACCCTCTACATTTCAAGCTCTACATGCAATTGCTACACATTTTTTTAACTTTCACCTACAATCCACAACGACCTGAAATAGCTATTGCTTTACTCCCACATGAAAAACCCACTGATCGTCCTGACATCGTTACTTGCATTTTCGCGTTGAAACTCAAAAACTGAAGGTGTATAGGTTCAAGAAAAAGTATTTGGCATAAAAAAAACTTTCAGAGGGAGCATGTTTCATTATTACGAAAGCAAATAACTTTCAAAATGTCTGGTATTCTTCATTCAAAATACTATAAATCTGAAAAATTTGTATTTGAACGTCTAATGAGCTTAGTTTGCAGCATTTGCTGCACAAGCCACTAGTATGATATAATATAATATAATATAATATAATATGTAATATTATATAATATAGGCTAATTCAAGTTATTTGAAGGGTTAACAACCATACGTAGAAAACAAGGATTAAAATTAAGTTATTACCAGGGAACGGATTTATATGGACTAAAAATATATGAAATATGTAAATATATATGTAGTTATTTTTACCAAAATATGGAATTAAATATGGATTTTTACCAAAATATGGAATTAAATATGGACTTAAAATTATAAAAAAATGACTATGTACGTTAAATATTGGTACATTTTAATCAAACTAAACAAAAAATATAATGGACGTACCTTATCTTCCAATGTAGTTTCAACAAAACACAATTTTTATTGTCTGTTACCATAACAATAGGTTACAAACATTTCTTTCAAGTGCTGAAAAGTGAATCTTCTTCTATTGTCTCTGAGGATAGATTTATACTGACTAAAAGAGCGTTCGACGTCACAAGAAGTAACTAGTACATAATTCAATTTCACAATGTCTGCTGGGGATAAGTCCAAGTTAATCTTCACTGTTGATTCACCACTCATCACAGCAACAACCTTTTGTAGTTCTTCATATCCAGGGTTTTTTGAAAGTACAGTGTCCACCTTAGCTCTTACTGCATCTGCAACTTTACCTCTACCACGATTCAGTTGTTCCACAGTACTATTTATAATTTCAAAACTTTCAGATAGTGAAAGGTGCCTATTTTGGAGACTTTTGAGCGTTTTTATGATGCATGAAAATGTATGCTGAATGTGAGCTAAGTCATTCTTCACACTTATGTCACAGGTAACTGTTTTCGCAGTATCAATTGAGACTGCATCTTCAGAGTCCAATGCAAGGAGAACATTGTTAATAGAGTCTATATGTTCGGCATAATATTCAACTGCTTCTAGCCATGTACCCCATCTAGTTAAAATTGGCTTTGGTGGCAATGGAATTTCAGGGTACATTTCTTTCAACACGTTAACTCTACTGGGAGCTTTGAGAAATACTTTTTTCACTGATGAAATCAACAAATCTACTTTAGGGAAATTGTCTCTGACCACTTCTGCCACACGATGAAATGCATGCGCCACACAAGTAAAATGAGTCAATTTAGGATATACAACAGATAATGCTTGTCCAGCTTTGACCATATAAGGGGCAGCATCGCTAATAAAGAATAACACATTATCGTACATAATACCCTTTGGCCACAGGATACCCATAGCTTCGTTGAACAGTTTAACTATAGTTTTGTTATTGCACTTTTCTAGAACATCACAATGTAAAAGAATTCGTTCAGAATATTGTTCACTTAACAAACCGATAACTACATTACCAACAAGTCTACCTTCTTTGTCGGGAGTCTCATCAATGGAAACCCAAATTGAACTATCTTTAATTTCATCTCTTATCTTCTGTATTGTCTCATCGTAGATGGATGGAGCATACGTCTTCCTAAGTGTTGACTCATCCGGGATTGTATGTTGAGTATATTTTTCAAGGAATTCCCTGAAGACCTTATTCTTTAGTTTGTAGAGAGGAATATCAGCAGAGATGAGAGAACGGCACAGGTCGATGTTAAACTCAGATCTTACATTCGATGTTGTTGGTTGTGTTAAAAACAATTGTCTCTGCTTGGAATTTAGTTGTTTGTTGGCCTGATGTTTACTAGTTGTAATGTGTTGTTGCACCAGGAACTTTTGTGTAGATGATACTGCACACTGACACAAATTACAAAATAATATTTTATTGTCAGTTGATAAACCATCTTCTTTAAATTCTGAAATGTAACTTGTTAGTTTTGATTTTAAATTGACTGAATGACGTACTTTTGGCATATTTACCGTCTTTATAGTATGATTTACAAAACTGAACCTATGTGTACTCTGACTGGCATTTAACTGTTGAGCTGCACAACTGAAGTCTGTTAAAAATTTTAAATTAAATTAATACAGTTTTGTAACTTACTTTCCCATTGTTGATAGGACTGCTAATTTTCAAATAACTCTGATGTTAAAGGGATTACTGAACATGTGTTTAAATCTCTATTGTTGAAATGTATTTTTAAAAGTTAATGGAATTTTGTTTTGTTTTATTGTTAAACCTAATATAATATGGACTGTTTTATATGAAATATGGAAAATATATGGAAATTAACGAAAATATGTACTAAACTCTAAAATATGGAAAAATATGGAAAATAAAAGTAGGATTTTTCAACCCTACACATTGTGAAACATAAAGATAATGCAAAATATAAATTATATTAGCTTTATAAGTAAATATGTATTTACATATAAATCCTTTCCCTGGTTATTACCATAATTCAATGGAAACCTATAACAAGTAAAATAAAATATACACATTAAATCTAAATGATGTCAATCTTCATTAAACTATGGTTGCATGTAATAAAAATTAACAAACAGGTTAAGGGAATTGTCATTGCACCAAATGAGTGTCTCTGGACCAAAATGATCGCATTTTAATTATTTGGTTGCAATTTAAATTAAGTAACATATTAACAATTTATCCTTCTATCAAACACGAATGTTCCCTGGATCAAACGTCCTATTTTAATTATATAATTACTTTATATTTATTTCTAACGGGTGCAGCGGAGCGCACGGGTACGGCTAGTATGCTATAATATTAATAGAACAATAGAAAAAAATTGATAGGAAAATTAAAATTTCACAATACTATAATATTGTACAACATATAAAATATGGACATTGCGATAGTTGTTTTCTTTACGGTCCGACACGGTTTAATAAACTAGTGTGAGAAGTGAAGCTTTGCCAATTTAAGCAAATATCTTACTATAATAATATCGGACAGCTAGCGAACGACGCTGGTGCTGCTACCTAGGCGGCCGGTGTGGTGATAGTCGCGAAACAAGCTGTAATCAACTGCAATGTATATTGTTGCTGGGCTACTTAATAATTTTATGAATTAGTACTAGTGTTAAGATGGCAGGGTGCATGTGTGCTGTTTATAATTGCTACAATTACAGGATTACAAATTGCTCCAAATAGTACTTTCGATTTCCGAGGGATCATAAAACGTGAGTCAACAACTTTCTTTAGTAGGCCTAATTCCTTCGTCTTTGTGTTGATAGAAAAATACAAATTAGTTTTTTTTATTTAGACCTAATAAATTAATAGATGTTAACATGTATTGGAAATTTTAAGCTTTTATCAAATTAAGTTTTATCGTTGTCCACATGGCTTTACGTCCAGTAAGTCAGCGCGTCTGGCTGCGAAACCAGGTGGCCCGGGTTCGAATCCCGGTCGGGGCAAGTTACCTGGTTGAGGTTTTTTTCCGGGGTTTTCCCTCAACCCAATGCGAGCAAATGCTGGGTTACCTTCGGTGCTGGACCCCGGAGTCATTTCACCGGCATTATCACCTTCATATCATTCAGACGCTAAATAACCTAGATGTTGATACAGCGTCGTAAAATAACCCAATAAAATAAAAAAATAAACATGGCTTTACTAATTATTACAAGCATCAGGTTACTATCAATTTTATCTTTGCAGTTGTCAGCAATGCGTATATAAAGCATTATTGTAAATTCATTCTTAATGTCAGAATTGATTTTGTCTCACTAAACCAAAGAAAAATATATGTAACAATTAATTACGGTGAGTAATATGAAGTCTGCAATATTTCTCATAATATGCAGCTTTGATATAAGATAATAGTGTTACATTAAATATTATTAACATTTCTTAAGTGTTTCATATATTATTCCACGTTTTAAACAATAGTCCGAATTCCGCTATGTTAATATTTGCATAATGTGGACGTAATTCCATCCCGCTCCGCTAGATGTCAGGCCCGCGATATTTCGCACTCACTTCAATGCTGCTAGTATACAGCTGTCCGATATTATTATAGTAAGGTATTTGATTTAAGGGTCAAAAGAATCGCAGCCCTGATTATCACATAGTTTAGAATGTAAATAATTTTTAATCAAAAGTGACAGTTTTAAATTTTCAGAAATTTCCATAACATTTTCAAACACGCCCTCTAAATGAACACTAATATTTACATAACTGTTGGCGCATGGATAATGCCGCTATTAAAACATGAGTAACGTGATAACGTCCGTGTAGCTCGCACTATATCTGCAAAGGTCATACCTAAAGGAATTTGAAAACACAGTTACAAATCACCTCAGTGCAGAGAGTTCTATTGTTCAGCGTGTGGTAGAAAAGGGAGTAGTGAGGGAGAACACCAAAAACTTCACAAATGGAAAATCCCTTCCAGTAGGGATTCAGAGCGGACAGTGCAAGTCGAAAACCTACAGTAGGTGTAACGTCAGCCAGAATCCAGCAATGCAGCACACATTGTTTGGCGTCCTAGTAATGGATTTAGTTTGCCCAAGTTTGGGATCGCGATTGTCACGGCTTAAATGACGACAGTGGACCGCGAGAGAGGCGCGCAAAAGCGACACAACTCTGTACAAACTTTCATATCATTGGCAAGAATTGGATTAGTCTGTTGTTGATTAAATACAGGAAACTGTGTTTCGAAGGTTGGGCATACTTTGTTAAAAGTGTGGAGATGGAAAGGAATGCTAGCTTGTTGGAGCGGTTACAAATGACCAATAGGTCTATTAAAAATCGGTAAGCGTTTTTTGGTATTATTTGTGCTGTTTTTTGTAATAGTATGAATGTTATAATAGATTAAGGGTGTTTGAGAATAAGGTGCTTAGGAAAATATTTGGGGCTAAGAGGGATGAAGTTACAGGAGAATGGAGAAAGTTACACAACACAGAACTGCACGCATTGTATTCTTCGCCTAACATAATTAGGAACATTAAATCCAGACGTTTGAGATGGGCAGGGCATGTAGCACGTATGGGCGAATCCAGAAATGCATATAGAGTGTTAGTTGGGAGGCCGGAGGGAAAAGGACCTTTAGGGAGGCCGAGACGTAGATGGGAAGATAATATTAAAATGGATTTGAGGAAGGTGGAATATGATGATAGAGAATGGATTAATCTTGCTCAGGATAGGGACCAATGGCGGACTTATGTGAGGGCGGCAATGAACCTCCGGGTTCCTTAAAAGCCAGTAAGTAAGTAAGTAAGTTATAATACTTGCGTAAAATGTTTTATTAAAAAACTAGTGTTGTGGGATTTAATCGATTAATCGATCAATTTCTGTTGTAAGATAAATCGATAAAAATATTTAATCCAATAATCGAGTCGATTAAAATTAATCGGTTGTAATTGATATTAATTATTATTTTGTTAATGAAAATCCCGACAATATTTCTCTCTCGGAAATTGCTTATTTAAGGGGAGAGGATGTTAACTTTTTTCCTATTTGGTGTAAAATATTAATTTTTTGTACGTAGAGAGCTCATATTTCTGGCAACTCAACCAAATAAAAATGTTAAAAAAATCATTTGGGGGCCCAAATTTGAAAAAAAGATACCCAATGTAGGATTGTACTAAAACCGATATATATCTAAACCGTCTTTAAAGATAGATTCAAACAGTTTTTTGCAATGTATTTGCAAAAGCATGTTCTGCAAACTGTCTGTAACAGAATTTTGATATTAGTCCCTACGTTTGTAAAATAAACAATTAAAATTTAATAACAATTTTCTGATTTACTTTCTTGCAAACAAACAGATTTATTTTTAAAATGAAATCAATTAACAAAATTCTGTTACAGAGAAAAGTTTCCTAATAGTCTAAAGAATGTGTGTTCTAAATTTAATGCATGTATCTTTAATAGTTCAGAAATTATATCCATTTTGGTCTGGCAATGTAGCAAAAAAAAATGAAGTTACTGGAAACCGATAAAAGCGGGCGTGTGATTTAAAAATCCATAGCGCAGGAAGTTTAAAAATGACGTCTCAACATCCGATAACGGCAAAAAATACCCACAAAATGTTATGCAATGCATTCCACACATATCAGAGGATATTTTAAAGAAGAAAAAATTGAAAATTTAATCTACCGGAAACAACAATAAAAGTGGGCAAGTGATTTAAAAATCCATAACGCAGGAAGTTTAAAAATGGCGACTCAACATCCGATAAGAGCACAAATACCCACAAAATGTTATGCTATGCATTCCACACATATCTCAGAGTATTTGAAAGATTTTGTTTTTGAAAATGTACTCATTTTTCACCAAAAAATAACTTCCTCTCCCCTTAAAAGCACAATAGTACTGTTATTTTGTAATTGTAAACCAGGTAGCGTAGGGAAAATCTTTACACAAACACTTCAGAAGGAGATGGTGATACGAGTACAGTGACCTAGTCTACCTCTATTGAAAGCTGAAACACAATACGAAAGCCTTATTAAGTTTTATGGTTTTCCAAGAAAACTTCCACCTTGTTGTCAGCTCATCTTTCTAGCATATGAAATACATACTTTTCTTGGATTCGTCCCCCCTCATCCCTTATAAAATAGTCACGTCTACGCTGTGTGCAAGTGAGAGCGTAACTACCTTCTTCTCTTCCTAAAATCTGGTAATTCGATTACAATAGGGGCCAGTCTTCTGTTTCGACCGCTGTACTTTTGCATTTGTAGTTTCTGTACTGACTTTGTATATGAAGGTTGTGTGTTTAGTTTGATAAAGAAAAAAAAATAAATTTTCTGTGGTTTGTGAAGAGTGTAAACTCCATTATGTAATATGAGAATTTAAGAGGTAAACTCGGTGAAACGTTTGGAATTAAATTGAACGATCATGGAGAAATGCTTGAAAGAAAAGTTTTTTCGTGTTTAGTGATGCAGGAAACAATGTTACTAAACGTAGAGCGGTACTTAATTCGGAGCTTGTGAATGCACTCACATGTTTAAAAGCATGGATTAAAGCAGTATTAACTAGGTGAGTCTTCATACTTTTTGTTATTTATGTTTGTCTCAAAAATTCCCGGAGAAATTAACACAATAAATTATAAGCCTCATAATAAATATATTACTAAGTAATTAGAATAGTTGTTTTGTAATATAACGATACAATATATACAGATATGCAACATTTAATATACTTACGCTTATCACCGAAGACAAGTTAAATTAAACAATAATTGTGTATTACAGTAAATTAAAACATTTTTTCAACTCGATCAAAACTCGATTAATCGATTAAATTCAAATAGTTAATCGATATTATATTTTGATCGATCAACAGCACTAAAAAACATTTATTTCAATGGGCAACATCTCGAAACAGATTTTTGGCGCTTGGTCTATTATTGTGTAACTCCGTCCAACTTTATTCCAAAGCCTTGTTTTATAACTGTCTTCATTCGTAAACTGAAATGATCTAAGGAATTATGCATTAAAATTAAACACCTAAAATATGTAACACAGTTAACTTACCCAAATTTACAAACAATGGTCTACAAGAGGCTTGTTCATTTAATTTAAAAAAAATTAAAATTACCTTTTTCTGTAATAATAAAATTTCCTTTATTCTCTTACTTCCACCACTCACAGGAATTTCATATCTATTAATTGATTAAAAATAGACGAAATATGCGCATTTCATCTAGAGAAATGGAATGAAAATGAATCTTACGCAGTGTTTTTTTAAGTTATTTATTCCGTATCTTATATACAAGTAACGTTTTGTTAGTTAATAAAAATCGTACATATATTACATCTTCTGCTGTGAAACAATAAATTGTAGCCCCAAAGGTAGAAATCACATGGCGTTAGGTCTGGTGAACTGGAAGGTCAAGGGAACAGAGCTTGGTCATCTGCACCAACACGCCCAATCCAGCGATTCGGCAGTTCATGGTTCAGGTGTTCAGGAACATCAAGCATCCAATGAAGGGGTGCTCCATCTTGCTGGAAGACAAAATTGTCACGCATATTCCAACACACAAAAATTATTTTCTTGTTCTGTCACCATTTCGTGCAGGCACTACATTCGTGCTGCCAACTCGTGTACACAAAGCAAACTAGGTGCGTTTCCGGTTCTTTTGATGTATCACTCATTGTTGTACGAGTAATAATTTGGAGAATATAGCAGTTTGAAAACGAATGATTCTTTTGTATAAAAACACGATCACCTAGAAAGTTACATATTGCCATTAACAAAATGACAAATGTTCAGTTCAAATTGAGTACATAACTAAAGTGCGTAATAAATAAAATTTGAATAAATTATGATAATGCAAAAAGTAATATCCAATACAAGGACGTTAAGTGCATAACAGAATCTCGCGAATTAAAAAAACTCGGCACAAGCGCCTCGTTTTTTTCAAACTTTCCCTCGCCTCTGTTATAGAAGATTTACCTACCTAATATCGCAATATTCTACTATTTCTTAACCTTAAATACAAAATATACATCTACGAGAAATATTACAAGTGGAGAAGATAAACTTATTATACAGGGTGTTTCAGAGGTGATGTTACAAACTTTCAGGGATAAAGGCGAAGGGCACATGTATCAATTTGAAATTAGGAACCATGGTCCGGAAATGACTGAGGCGAAAGTTATAAGCAAAAATAGTTGTGTGGAAATGGAATTGTAATTTGGCACCACGTGCTCTCCTTCCCTTAACCTTTGGAACAGTCGTGGAAAGATGGTATGGGCCGGATGTCTCCTACGTGGGTACTTGTTACGAATACAATCTGTGAGCTTGTCTACTGTTCCGATTAGCTCATCCGTATTCGAAAATCAGTTCTGCTTATTCCGTTCTCGTGTACTCCTTCATTTCACTAGGACTGATCGACTGGACACTGCAACTTGTACACATACACTGCTGTCTACAGACGTGCATATCAGGACCGACCATGTCCGTTACACATTACGCTATCTGCATTGTTTTAGTTTAGTTTCCTGCCCCCACCCCTCAGACAGCGCACTGAATGGAATACTGTAAGTAGACAACGTAAACAACGTCAGATGAATACAGTATGTGTAAGATGTACAGATAAATACACATAAATAAGGTGTACAGAGGAATAAAATTCTTTAATTTCCACAGAACTATTTTTGCTTGTAAATTTCGACTCGGTCATTTCCGGACCAGGGTTCCTTATCTCATATTGATACATGTGCCTTTCGCCATCATCCCTGAAAGTTTGTAACACCACCTCGGAAACATCCTGTATAACATTCTTTTGAGCGAAATTCGTTAAAATTGTAATTGATCTTTATACTTATCTGAAAATCAACACGAATTGCAAATTGCTTCATACTAAATCTGATGTCGAAAATTGGAAGCGTGTTCTAACTCTCTTTTGATTTTGCAAATCCTGATGTCGAACTGATGCCGTTGGTTATCAAACTGTATAAAATTGCGTTTTTATTGATCTTTATTATTAAATTACTGTGTGTTGAATTTATAATACAATGTTCATTAAAGTTTAATCAAACATTTAATTGCATGTAATTCGCTTACGTTCCCCTATTGGATAAATGCATTACTCGGTGTATTGAAATTAACACGTTAATGTTCTCCGTGCAATTCTATTGTTCTCTCTGCCACCAGCATAGGTGTTATTGTTCTCGTGTGTACAGTCGGGTCATTTTCCGGTCTTGGCCTTCCCGTTGGATTTTTCAACCTAACACTATAAAATGTACACGAAGTGGCTTCCCGTTGCAGTCATCATTGCATTGGCATCTAATTGTCGAAACAGACATTACTAGAACTGGGATTTCAACGCAAAATACGTGTCCTTTAAATGGTTCGTAAAATAAAATTAACACTATTTTGGGAATATAATGTACTTACTTACTTACTGGCTTTTAAGGAACCCGGAGGTTCATTGCCGCCCTCACATAAGCCCGCCATTGGTCCCTATCCTGAGCAAGACTAATCCAGTCTCTATCATCATACCCCACCTCCCTCAAATCCATTTTAATATTATCCTCCCATTGACGTCTCGGCCTCCCTAAAGGTCATTTTCCCTCCGGCCTCCCAACTAACACTCTATATGCATTTCTGGATTCGCCCATACGTGCTACATGCCCTGCCCATCTCAAACGTCTGGATTTAATGTTCCTAATTATGTCAGGTGAAGAATACAATGCGTGCAGTTCTGTGTTGTGTAACTTTCTCCATTCTCCTGTAACTTCATCCCTTTTAGCCCCAAATATTTTCCTAAGCACCTTATTCTCAAACACCCTTAACCTATGTTCCTCTCTCAAAGTGAGAGTCCAAGTTTCACAACCATATAGAACAACCGGTAATATAACGGTTTTATAGATTCAAACTTTCAGATTTTTTGACAGCAAACTGGATGATAAAAGCTTCTCAACCGAATAATAACAGGCATTTCCCATATTTATTCTGCGTTTAACTTCTTCCCGAGTGTCATTTATATTTGTTACTGTTGCTCCAAGATACTTGAACTTCTCCACCTCTTCAAAGGATAAATTTCCAATTTTTATATTTCCATTTCGTACAATATTCTCGTCACGAGACATAATCATATACTTTGTCTTTTCGGGATTTACTTTCAAACCTATCTCTTTACTTGCTTCCAGTAAAATTTCCGTGTTTTCCCTAGTCGTTTGTGGATTTTCTCCTAACATATTCACGTCATCCGCGTAGACAAGCAGCTGATGTAACCCGTTCAATTCCAAACCCTCTCTGTTATCCTGGACGAATATAATGTACGGAGTGCGTTAATAAGCTCTTAACTTAGCATGGGAAAAGTTACTCCATCTCAAAATAAAATTGTATTTATTCAACATAATCAGAATCGAAATAAATATAAAAATATTTAATACTGAATCAATAATAGGAGATATTGCAGATCAAAACAAATGATAGTGTCACATTAAAAGGATGGCACCTCATCTTCTATTGAGGCACGTATTTTATTATAAATTAGGTCTAGTTGGAATAAGAGATATTGGAAGCCCGAGGAAAGGATGCGGAAACATTCTAAAGAAACATTTTTTTCTGGTGAAAAGGAGAATTATCATCACGGATATGGTCATCCTTTCCTTCATTTTCAATACGAACAGCGATAAATTTTGCAGTAATTTGCTGAATTAGATTATTATGTCATCCTAAACAGAAACGTGACATTAATAGTTTTTCTCCTGTACCCTTCATTTGTGCCGGAAAACCCAATCCTTAGAATAGAAGACGAAGAAGAAAATCACTTTTTAACTCGATACTTTTAACACAACGGCCATAAAGCAATCCTAAGGCCCGGTTGCAGAAACACCGATCAAAATATGATTGGCAATCAAGGAGGGTTTGATTGGCCATCAGTTCTATTTCTGTTGCAGAAAGAACAATCAGTGTTTGATCGGAGATCAGTCTTCCATCAGATTTGATCAACAGATTTTTGCGGGTTAAGTCACTGATCATCGATCAAGTAGGCTATTTATGTTGTTCTGTTTATAATGCAGTTACTGTAATTATATAGTAAATAGTTATAGCGTAGCAATATTGTTTTCGACATAATGGATTCTTCTAATGAAGAAATTTTAGAATGAAAAATATATTATTCAGAAGAAGGCGTTTCCGTGATAGACATGAATTGTTTTTATGTATAATGACAGAGAATTTGAGCAAAGATTTCGGTTAAGTAAGGATTCGTGTGTTTTGTTATTTTCAAAAATTGATATATGCAGACAGACAAATCGAAACCTTCCACTTTCTCCTATGAACCAAGTTCTAATAATGCTGAGATTTTATGCTGTTGGAATTTTTCAGGCGGTCTTGGGTTATCTTGTTAGGGTCCACAAATCAACTATTTGCCGAGTAGTTAGAAATGTTACCTATGAAATTGCTTTGTTATGGCAGGGTCTCATAAATCCCCAAACTTCAAACAGGGAACGATTTGAAATCCAGAGAGAAATTTCAGCCCTGTCAGGATTTCCAAGAGTAGCCTAATATTGGTTGTATAGACTGCTCACATCCCCATCCAATCACGTGGTTGAAATGATGCCGAACTTTATCTTAATAGAAAAGGTTCATTTTCTGTGAATATACAGGCAATATGTAGTCTACACCATCATTGAAATTCTGGAATGTTGTAGCCCGCTGAGTAGGTTACGAGCTCCATTTGTAAACAGAGAGATGGGAAATGGAATTATTTTGGGTTATGGAGACTATGCATATTCCAATATCTTGTCGACTCCCCTAGCAAATCCCACAACAGAAGCCCCCTCACGTTTTTTTTTTTTTGCTTCATTTTTTTTTTTTCACTATATTGCAGTCTATATACAAATAGAATCCAATCCGCCTGTTTCCTTTCTACAGAAAGCAACAAAACAGCAAAACCTTCACTTGAACATTCACTTGTTTTCCTAGTCACCGCCCACTTGGTGCATTCGTTTCGCGACTTTTAAAGAACATCAAATTGGCTGTGGTTGCTAAATAGCGCTGTTGTCAAATGTATTTCTTTCTCAAATCAGCAATTAGTAAATTGAGACAAGTTGATTGGAGATTCACGTTTGTGCAACGCAATGAACAATCAAATAAATTAGACATCAACTGATTGGCGATCAGGGACTGATTTGATTTGCGTTTCTGCAACCGGGCCTTAGCCTTAAAAATATGTTTGTGATGGTTTGCAAATCAATCTTAGACATACATACATACATACATACATACATACATACATACATACGTACATACATACAGTCAGCGCGTCTGGCCGCGAAACCAGGTGGCCCGGGTTCGAATCCCGGTTGGGGCAAGTTATCTGGTTGAGGCTTTTTTCCGGGGTTTTACCTCAACCCAATGTGAGCTGGGTAACTTTCGGTGTTGGACCCCGGACTCATTTCACCGGCATTATCACCTTCATATCATTCAGACGCTAAATAACCTAGATGTTGATACAGCGTCGTAAAATAACTCAATATAATACATACGTACATGCTTTATCAATAACCAAAAATGTTTAAAAAAATAGGCTTAAAGACTTTACTAATAGACGGTAATATATTATACACACTATTTAAAGAGTTTAATTGATATTTTGTTATTTGAAGTGTTGTATCAGTGAAGAAGTGTGTTGTGTCAGTGAAGTGTATATCTGTCAGTGAAGTTTTATAGTTTATAGTGGCAGTGCAAAGTATTTGAACAGTGAAATGTTTTTGAAGTGTTAGTGAAATCAGGATAGTATCAGTGAAATGTGTCGTAGTTGACAGCGAAATGAGTGTAGTGTTGAAAGGTACTTGTGCATGTATGAATATATCATATTCGTGGGTTTTAGTTCGAACTTAGGGTTAAGATACAAATTAGATTTACTTTAAATGTTATTTTGAGTGATCGTGCTTCATTTAATTTATGATGCTCCCTGTTATTATTATTATTATTATTATTATTATTATTATTATTAACTTTATTTATTATTGTCATTATTAAGTGTAATTAGATACCACTGCCACCGTGTATATACCAATTTGCAGTGTGAATACATACATACATACATACATACATACATACATACATACATACATACATACATACATACATACATACATACATGCGTACGTACATATATACATACACACATACAGTCCATATCTGTAGAGTAACGGTTAGCGTGTCTGGCCGCGAAACCAGGTGGCCCGGGTTTGATTTCCGGTTGGGGCAAGTTACCTGGTTGAGGTTTTTTCCAGGGTTTTCCCTCAACCTAATTTGAGCAAATCCTGGGTATGTTTCGGTGCTGGACTCCGGACACATTTCACCGGCATTATCACCTTCATCTCATTCAGACGCTAAATAACCTAAGATGTTGATAAAGCGTCGTAAAATAACCTACTAAAATAAACAATACATACATGCATGCATACATACATACATACATACATACATACATACATACATATATACATACATGCATACATACATGCATACATACATGCATACATACATACATACATACATACATACATATTAGTACACTGCAATGTAAGAGTACCTATTTAATATTGTTAATTCAGTATCATGTACAGTGTGTTTTGTTTGTTGAGTTAAAAATAAATATGAGCTTGAAATATAAAACATTTAAAGAGATAATGTAGAGGGGCGGAGTGTTTGGCTGAAAACCTAAATATGGACTTAGAGAAGAATAGAGAGAGAGAGATAGAGAACGAGAGTGTGTGTGGATGTGTGTAATTTGAACTAAAATTTGGAGTTTAAGTTCAAATCATAAAACCAATGTGAGGGAGAAAGCTAGAGACAGAACAAGAAAGGAGTAAACATGGAGAGTGTTGGACTGAAAGCCAGAGTTAATGGCTCTGAGTATAAAACCCTGCAGAGAGATAGTGTGTACGAGTGTGTGTTGGGTTAAAAATTAGATTCTAATTCGGACCGTAAAAGTATTTAAGAGTGAATTAGAGTGTTGAGCTGTAAACCCGAATTATGGCTTAGACCATGAAACCATTGTGAGGGTTGAAGAGAGGGAGAGAGCTCTACTACAAAAAAGAGCTAAAGCGCTTAGCACCTGTTATTATATACATAAGAAGAGTCCTGCGCTAGAAGCTCGAAATATCAACATAGAGTAGAAATTGTTGTGAGCGAAGGAAGCATAAAATTCTTGAGAGAGTAGCAGGGCGAAATTAAGTTGATTAAAAATATTGCATAGGACTAGGGACGTTGCGATGCTATCGATATAAGAAGGTATCGATGCTTTACTTGCGCTACAGGTTATAATGGATTCGATATTGTGTTTTCGATAGTTTACTGGTATCGATAGAAAAATAGCAGTATCGAAACAAAAGTACTCGTATTGAAAGCTATAAGACGAACCTGATTTTTAGTCAACAACAGTAAGTTATTGATATCTTAGGAGAAAATCCACGAAAGATTAGGGAAAACACGGGAATTTTACTGGAAGCAAGTAAAGAGATAGGTTTGGAAGTAAATCCCAAAAAGACAAAGTGTATGATTATGTCTCCTGACGAGAATATTGCACGAAATAGAAATATAAAAATTGGAAATTTATCTTTTGAAGAGGTGGAGAAGTTCAAATATCTTGGAGCAACAGTATCAAATATAAATGACACTTGGGAGGAAATTAAACACAGAATAAATATGGGAAGTGCCTGTTATTATTCGGTTGAGAAGCTTTTATCATCCAGCCTGCTGTTAAAAAATCTGAAAGTTAGAATTTATAAAACAGTTATATTACCGGTTGTTCTATATGGTTGTGAAACTTGGACTCATTTTGAGAGAGGTACATAGGTTAAGGGTGTTTGAGAATAAGGTGCTTAGGAAAATATTTGGGGCTAAGAGGGATGAAGTTACAGGAGAATGGAGAAAGTTACACAACGCAGAACTGCACGCGTTCTATTCTTCACCTGACATAATTAGGAACATAAAATCCAGACGTTTGAAATGGGCAGGGCAGGTAGCACGTATGGGCGAATCCAGAAATGCATATAGAGTTTTAGTTGGGAGGCCGGAGGGAAAAAGACCTTTAGGGAGGCCGAGACGTAGATGGGAGGATAATATTAAAATGGATTTGAGGGAGGTGGGATATAATGATAGAGAATGGATTAATCTTGCTCAGGATAGGAACCAATGGGGGGCTTATGTGAGGGCGGCAATGAACCTCCGGGTTCGTTAAAAGCCAGTAAGTAAATAAGTATAGTAAGTTATTGTGTTGTATTCGTTGTGATTGAACCGCTAAAATACCTCATCCTACAAGTAAATTGTGGAATTATTTCCTCAAGAAGGATGTGTGGACGGAAATGATGGGAGAGAAAAGTTTTTCGAGTGGATGTTGAGTAATATGGGAATCATTTCTATACCAAGAATCGTTTAAAAGGCAGTATCGCAACGTCACTAGATGTAACTATGCACTTTTTTGAGGCTCAAATTTCGTATCTGCTAATTTTTCAGTGAAGGAAATGAACTCAAGGTACACTGATGAATATCCAAGTAATGTAATGCTGAAAATATTCAATGAATGGAATACCGAAAGCAAAAAATTACTTTATATCGTCACCGATAATCACTGAACAACAAATTTTTACTTTGTTTTGCTCCGAAATAAAAATAGGTGAATATTACTAATATGTGTATCCTAAATCTGAATTTAAAATTCAAATTGCCCCATCACGTACCATTTTCCGGGGAAAATAAATTGAATTTTTTACGACAAAACTTATTTGTTTTTAATTTTTCACTGCTACTGATAAAATTACAACACATTAGGAATTCAAAATTCTCACAATACTTGAAAAATGTGTACTGGATACAAAAATGATATTACGTACGTAGCTTAAAACAGAACAACAATAAAAATATTTCATGGGTATAATAAGAAAAATCCCGGAATTTTAACTTACATTTAAAATAATTTTCTGGATGACGAGTTGGGGCAGATCATATTTTTTTTTATTTCGAAGGATGTGTCCTCGTATAAAAATAATTGGAGTTCTGTACCCATTTGCCTAAGGACTTCATGGCTGTGTAAGTGGGCTATCCATGGAATGCTCAACTCTCATAATAATGTCTGCTTTGAAAGTCCACATTTATATTTCACAAAATAAAATTTACCAGATATTCTTTTCCAGATTAAAACCCCTCTGATGGAAAAGAATATTGCACTAACTTTCATTCCATCAAGGTAACTCCACATATCAACAAACATATTAATCAGAATGCTTCCACACCGCTGATTGTTTTCTATGTTCCTATTTCTCTGGGTTGTATTGAGAGTGGTGACACAGATGCATGTCTTCTTATCACGCCTTATTTCCAACAATGGTTAGTCTTCGCCGCCTATAAATTACATTCTTTCGTCACAGATTTAGTAATTAGTTTTTCAACTGCTTAAGACCGGTTCACAATAAACCGGGAATGGAAACGACAACGAGAACGAGAATAGTTCATTGTGAATGCTCACATTTAAATGCATGCATTTTAACATTATTTCCGTTCTCGTTCCCGGTTTATTGTGAACCAGCCTTTAGCATATCGTATTTCCTTTCCGTGTAAGTCTTGGAAAATGTATAACAGATTGTGTTTTCGCCTGTGAACTAATTAGGTTAACGTTCTAGGTGCCATAAAGAGGTTTCTTGTCCTGCAGTCAACAGAATGGGATTCAGACACATGCA
Organism: Periplaneta americana; assembly: GCF_040183065.1. Taxonomy (NCBI): domain Eukaryota; kingdom Metazoa; phylum Arthropoda; class Insecta; order Blattodea; family Blattidae; genus Periplaneta; species Periplaneta americana. Next base: position 21,494,479 of record NC_091127.1, on the reverse strand, counting down.
TTTGTTAATATGCGGAGTCACCTTGTAAGAAATGAAGATTAGTCTATATATTAAAAATATAGATCAACGCTTCGTAGTAAGAACTGGTCGTGATTTTAAAAATACTGCTCAAGCGTGTACAATTCGGCATAGTATATAAAGTAGTAGATCTAACCCTTTCTTCATCCAGCAACCTACATATATATTTGAACTGTGTAACAGTTATGCTTTTGTTATTGTGTCTAACAATATTGATTTTCACTGAAAACCATAATTTTTGTTCAGTCATTCTTAAATCTTAGACTGAATTCAGCGCTACAAATACACGCTCGTTCTAAAAGTGATTAAATATCTTTATGCTCGACCATGCCGAAATGTAGTAATTATACATCTGGTAGCAGTCCTTTAATGCATGTCATTAAAGTACACCTACTCATTAAAGTACAGGTGTTCAGCCAATGACAAGTCAGCTTACAGGTGTTCAGCCAATGACAAGTCAGCTTTGTACAGTTATAAAACCGCAAGTATCGATTATTCTCGGATATGCAATCGAAAGAGAATTAGCAAAAAGTCACGGAGGCTGGAAATCCAATACTGTCGCAGAAGGTTATGTTCTGTTACTATAATAATTAGCGTTAATTGTAAATAATATTCAAATAAATTCAATTTGTCATCTCGTTTTTCAATTCTAAATCATTTTCCAGGTTATATCAGACTAATGTTCATTCTTATTCTGTGCCAAGGTCAATGACATTCGGCCTCGGAAAAAAATCAATACTTTCGCGTCTGCGCACATCTCACAATTCAGGTCAGTTCGCACATAACCATAAAAAGACCTAATTTTCAATACTTTCAAGTTAGAAATATGGTCGAGCATAAAAAGTCGTATGAAACTTGCCTATAATAGTAATTAAGACGCTCGTATGAAAATTATGAAACTCGCTTGCGCTCGTTTCATAAACAATCATACTTGCGTCTTAATTACTACCATTATAGGCTCGTTGCATAATGTACTATTGTCGTTGCCTTCTATTGGGAAGACAGCGTCACGTATGTTACAATATTCGTATTTCCTATAGCAACTTTTTATACCGTGAATTGGTTAACACGGAGTATTCTGAAAGTCCGCGGTTCGATCACCGGCGTTAAATATCTTGACTTCGGTTTTTCATGGTTTTTAAAGTCCCTCTAGACAAATGCTTGGATAGTAACAATTACAAGGACCATGACCAGTTTCCCTCCCGATCCTACAATCCTTCATGATGTCATTTCGAATGTCATCTTTTCATCTTCCGTGACAGATCGGTCGCCTTTATGAGAGATATAGAAACGGGCCGAATGTGCTCTCCTCTATTGAGAGGAAAGAGCATTAGAGGGAACTGCTGAAAAGCGGAGACGTTTACCAAAAAAAAAAATTGAACTTTCTGGGAATATTCTACAGGTCTTAACAATATTGTAAATTTTTATTCTGAACAACAATGTAACTTTTATTCAAAGCAACAATAATTATCACTCTCTACAATTTAATTTCACTCCCGTCAACAATGGGATTTGCTCTCCACACAGCAACACAGTATTCGTTATTGCACTCCACAGACGACAATGACAATTTACTTGGATTATTGCGAACAACAATGAACTGTTAATCTTAACTAATATTCACAAAGCACTATTTACAACACAGAACTGTCAGTTCTCAGTTCACAGCTCGTTTGTCTTGGCTAGTTCTTCTAGCTCAGTCACTCGCGTTCACAGAATCTCGAAACACAGACCTTCAGAGACGAGCCGCTGCACTTCGAACTCATGTCCCCCAACTGCGGTCCACTGCACTCGAACTCCGGGCTTCAGGCTCCACAGTTACGGACACAACTCAAGTCGCGCTCTGGTCTCGAAGCTGGCTTCACTGCTACACAAGACTGGCTTACTGTCCACTGATTGACTGACTGACTGACTGGATGACTCCCCAAGTTCACTTTCGTTTCTTCTTTTATAACCACAGCGACGTAGCCTGGAAAGTTCGAGCTCGGGATTTTTCCACTTCGACGGACTTCTGGACGATTCGGGAGGGTTCGTCCCTCCCCTTCACTCCGCACGTAGCAGTTTGCTCTCTTCCTCACTCGGCAGTAGCAGATGCGCGCGCAACCTCCCCTCGCCGCGTTGCCGTAATACACCCCCTCTGCCCTTCTTCCGTCGGTCGTGAGATCGAACCTCACGTGGCCGTCACAATATTTTGAAATTATATTAAACCTTATTAAATAAAATATATAACAGTGTACAACCTTGTTTCAAGTCACGTTTTATGGCAAAATTCTTAGTGTAGTTATTTCCAAGCTTCACTGATGTCATCTGATTAGAGTAAATATTTGTATGACCCTTATATCCTTTGCCATCTAGTCCAGTTTGAAGTAGATATTGCGTGAGTTGACATGCTATACACTATCGAAGGTCTTTATAAAGTCTATGAAGCAAAGAAAGATATACATCTACATTGAATCTATAGTAGGACATTTGGATGAAAAAGTGCTTCGCGTCTACTAGTAAAAAATCTAAAGCATTTCTAACAAGTTTGTCATGTTTCTTGTACCTTCGATTCTGATTTATTAAAGAAATTATAAAATGAATTAAAAGAAAAACTATTGAAGTTGTTGTTTTACAGTTTTAACATTGTTTTTATTTCTATAAGGCTGTAAATACAGGTTCATGCCAATCTTGAGGTATTTTGCTAGATTTATAAACGGCATTGAAAGCTCTTATTGAAACAGCAATATTTCGTACTTTAACTACAAACTTCTACGTGCACGTTACTTTTTCCATATCGTCGTCGTTCCTGCAATAACTCCTATGTGCAAAATATAAGATTTTTCAGTAGGAAGAAAAAACACATTTATTCATCCTATGGCAGCCGTACATAGGAGACTATGAATTCTTATATTTTCGAAACAAAGAAATATGATTATATATAGAAGATTTTATTTGCTGTATCACTATTTAAATTATTTAATAGAGCAAAACTGTGAAAATCGATAAATATGTCACGTAGGAGTTATTGCATTGCCGGATTTTGCTATTACTGTATATCCTATTTATTATCTGAATACTTTCGGCCCTTAAAGGTTTTTTATTATAGAATCATCGTTCACGTTATCTTTAAATAGTATAGCTTATCTTTCCCGTACTTCTCTATTTTACTCTTCGCTGGTAAGAAGATTTTTTTCTCGAGATTTAGTCTCATAGTTTGTGGTTTCATTTAGGTTGACTATTTCCCTTATACTTTTTATGCTCGATCATGCCGAAATGTAGTAATTATACACCTGGTAGCAGCCCTTTAATGGACCTCATTAAAGTACACCTATTCATTAAAGTTCAGGTGTTCAACCAATCGGAAAACACCATTGTAGCATTATGAAAGCGCAAGTATCGATTATTCTCGGATATGCAATCGAAAGACAACTAGCGAAACGTCACGGAGGCTGGAAATCCAATACTGTCGCAGAAGGTTATGTTCTGTTACTATAATAATTAGCGTTAATTGTAAATAATATTCAAATAAATTCAATTTGTCATCTCGTTTATCAATGTCTAAATCAATTTCAAGATTATATCAAGATTAATCTTTATTTTACTCTCTAGATTATATCAAGGTCAATGACATTTGTTTCTAGGAAAAAATCAATACTTTCGCGTCTGCGCACATCTCACAATTTACGAGGTATTGCACAAGGTCAGTTCCACTCCTCAGTCAGATAAGAATAACATGAATACTTATGAATAATTTCAAGTTAGAAATATGGTCGAGCATAAAAAGTGGTATGAGACTTGCCTATAATGGTAATTAAGACGCTCGTATGAAAATTATGAAACTCGCTTGCGCTCGTTTCATAATCATACTCGCGTCTTAATTACTACCATTATAGGCTCGTTGCATAATGTACTATTAACAAATTTAAATCATTATTCAATAACTAAAGTACTGTAGTTCATTTCTTTCTTCCCATCTTTTCTCTAATCACTTTTCTTTAATTTTTCTGTTCATGAATTTATGAGTGTGTCTATATTTTTCTCCACTCTCATTTTCTACCTTTTCGTTTTTCCGCCAACAGAAGTATTTCGTCTGTCAGGATTGTTTTAGTTCAATTGAGCTGTGTTGTGGCGCTGCCTCTCAGAGTCGTTTGGAAAATGAGTGTAGCAATAAAAGGACTTGTTTTCTTACTTTCTTTATAGCTTCATAAAATATTACCAGCTCCATAAAAATGTGCTGATACATTATTTGCAGTAGTCAATGTTTTCTCGAAGTGGGACAAAGTGAACTTGTACTTTCTGCTCGTGAGATACGGGTATATCTCGGCTGAATTGCAGGGTCTTGATATAGCTTTAGAAAGCAGCGTAGTGCAACAGTGGCATATCTGCTCCATGGTATTAATTTTGCGTTGTGCGTCTTTGTAAAATTGAAAATCAAGGTAAAGGTTTATTGACAACATAAGAAAATGTACAGGAACGGCATGTGATTACTAGAGCGATGTGAATCTTTCGCTCAGAATTTGTGAGATACGGGACAGAGCGAAACAATAACAAAAAAATTAGCTGTTATTTTTATCTTTATCAATTTACGTAATACAAAGAAAAAGTATTATGGCAGTACAAAAGTCAATTTAGTTTTTTACGGAAATAGGCCTACACATTTTCTAATGCAGATGTTATTCTTACTTATTTCTTATATCCTCTGTCTGTCTGTCTCTGTTCACAATAAGTTTTCATGATTTATTTAAGAATTTTGTCTCAATAATAATAATAATAATAATAATAATAATAATAATAATAATAATAATAATAATAATAATAATAATAATAACAATAATAATAATGATAATGATAATGATAATAATTATCATAATAATAATAATAATAATAATAATAATAATAATAATAATAATAATTAGAGCCTGTATTTCCATGCAAACGTATGTTTTTATATAATCTTGTTACACTTCTCAAACTTACAGGAGAATGGAGAAAGTTACACAACACAGAACTACACGCATTGTATTCTTCACCTGACATAATTAGGAACATTAAATCCAGACATTTGAGATGGGCAGGGCATGTAGCACGTATGGGCGAATCCAGAAATGCATATAGAGTGTTAGTTGGGAGACCGGAGGGAAAAAGACCTTTAGGGAGGCCGAGACGTAGATGGGAGGATAATATTAAAATGGATTTGAGGGAGGTGGGGTGTGATGATAGAGACTGGATTAATCTTGCACAGGATAGGGACCGCTGGCGGGCTTATGTGAGGGCGGCAATGAACCTTCGGGTTCCTTAAAAGCCATTTGTAAGTAAGTAAGTAACACTTCTCAAACTTTGCAAATAGTCGTTTTGTATTGTATTGTATTGTATTGTATTTATTAACATTCCATGGTATTCATACATGCTTACAGCTAGAATATGGAACAAGTCAAAAAATACTATTAATACTATTATAAAATCTTAATTTATAGTCACAGTCTAGATGAAATATATACAGACGAGATTTACAATATAGTCTACTAGTACAACACATAGTTTTAGTATCAATTTTATGAAGTGTTATTGAATATCATGAATTCACCTACAGAATAGAAGGCGTGAGAAATTAGGTACTTCTTTAATTTGGCCCTAAATCATATTTTATGACATCGATGCCAAATAACCGTACTTTTCCTTGCATGTTTTGGCCTTTTTTGGTTGTAAATTCATGTATAATGTATATTTGGAGATTTTAGATTTAAAAGCACATATTTAGACTTCTATATTGCATATTATGTCCTTTTCCTGGCTTTAATAATAATAATAATAATAATAATAATTAGAGCCTGCATTTCCATGGAAATGTATGTTTTTATATAATCTTGTTACACTTCTCAAACTTTGCAAATATTCGTTTTATGACATCGATGCCAAATAACCGTAGTTTTCCTTGCATGTTTTGGATTTTTTGGTTGTTTAATACAGAAGCTATTCTTACTTATTTCTTATATCCTTTGTCTGCGACCATGAATCTTTTGATAGAAATTGGTGCATACACTGGAATTTAACATTTTTTTAAAGAAATTAAAAAATACGGTGGGATTTGTAATTTTTATTCATGTTTATAAAGTTTAAAATCTCGCAAAACTAAATTTTTAGAAAATTTGTTTCAGTGAAAAATCGAAACGAGTGATAGAAAACTGTGTAAAAACGCATATTAAACACTTTCTGAAAGAATTAGCACAATGGGTTGGAATTTATAGATTTTATTAACGTTTAGACAAATCGCGTTTTTAGCCCGAGATAAGCAGATTTTCCCACTTTCAAGATTTACACTAACAAACTTACATTTCTCCGCATGCGACCATGAATCTTTTGATAGAAATTGGTGCATACACTCGAATTTAACATTTTTTTAAAGGAATTAGAAAAATCTGATCGGATTTGTAATTTTTATTCCTGTTTATGAAGCTTAAAATCTCGCAAAAACTGAATTTTTAGAAAATTTTTGTTTGAGTGAAAAATCGAAACGAGTGATAGAAAACTGTATGTCTGTCTGTCTGTCTGTCTGTCTCTATTCACAATAAGTTGTAATGATTTATTTGAAGAATTTTGTTTCAATAATAATAATAATAATAATAATAATAATAATAATAATAATAATAAATTTATTGAACTCCTTCATACAAATTTAAACTTACTCGTACAAAATTTATAAATAGTGCATGACGGTCGAAGAAAAGCCAAGACTTGTACTTGGAAGTGTTTCTGGAAGGACAAAAGTAAAAATGTACATATTAAGATAATATAAAAATGTAAACAATGTACCGGTGCATTACAAAATGAAATAAGATTAATTCTAATACAAAAATGCAAGCAACATTCTTCCTGTTAGGGAAGAGTTTGAAAAATTAATGTCTACACTTCCTTTTTAAACCCAAAATCATTCTTGCGGACCTCTGGAAAAAGAACTAAGGAAGAGAGTAGTGAAGTGATTTATATGGAGTGTGGCATTGTGGCATGAACATTACGACGAAGTGAAGAGAAGCGAATAGAAGCATTTGAAATGTGGATACGGAGAAGCATTGGACGTGTGAAGTGAACAAACAGAATAAGAAATAAACCTGTGTAGGAAAGAGTGGGTGAAGAAAAAATGATGCCGAAACTGATCAGAAAGAGAAAAAGGTAGTGCGATCATTAGTAAGGGAATATGGCAGCGTGATTTCCAGATCTCACAGTATGCGATTTCTATTTATGGGGGAACTTAAAAAAATAAGGTGTATCGGAATAACCTGCATTACGTTAGAATAATTGAAAGAGATGTACAGAGTGGGGCATGGGAACCAAGTGTTTTTGGAATGGCTTATACTCGGTCGTTATGAAAGGGAGAGACGTGCGGCATGTGACATTCCATTCCGTGGCTCATAGCATTTCACCTGCAGTCGGCATCATGGAGCAGTGGACGCAAGTTTGCGTATGATTGTTTTGTTAGGAATGGCGAGTCGGTGACCACGATACCGAGTGAATTTTGCTACAAATTCAATATTAATCGCAGTGATTCTGTTCCCTTGCGTGACACAATCTTATGTTGGGTTAAAAATCTTTGAACAAAAAGCACAATACTGAAGAATAAACCGCCCGGCCCCCAACGCAGAGTGCGTACTCCAGGAAAGTTTAAGTCAGACAAGCGATACTGCGCTGCCCAGGTCCTTCTGCTCGAAGACATTCAGCTGTCTTGGAACCAGCAATCGTACGCTAAGACGGATTTTGCATGACGATTTACATTTACACCCAAACAAGATGGGTGGTTGTGCAGAAATTCAATACTGTAACCTCTGTCCGTTACATTGAGATAATTAATACCTTTCTCATCCCTGAGTTACAAAGAAGAGGCGACTAACATTCAGCCCGTATAATTAATTGAAGAATACGTTAGAATTTTTCGGATCGAAATTTAATAGAAATCGATTAATGTATTTATTAAAAACTTTTGCAACAGAGATCTCCTGGAAAGAATAGAGAAAGAATTTTCGTCAGTGCTTCAACAATGCGTCAACACAGACGGACATCACATACCAGATGTAATTTTCCGCTCATAATTGAAATGGTATGTTCTCATAAACGTTGTTCTACCAATAAAGTGTGTTGAAAACAAAAACTATTTTATTATTGTTTTAAAAACACTTGGTTCCTATGCCGCACTCTGTATTTCAGGTTGAGGAACATAATCTGAGAAAAAAAGGGAGATCGTTTATGCAACTCTCTACAACGGAGTATTCATGTTTAACATGGTTAAAGGAGATAAAATTTCAGGACTTTGAATATTCGAACCACATACTGGGGAATGAGGCTATGTTGATAAAACCTTCTCCATTCTTCATAATCTGCAAATCTAGATATGCGATTTATACGAAATGTACGGTGTTATATTTTCCGAAAGTTAAATTGCGCATGTAAATATCTATAACATAATTAATGCTAATTATTTTTTTTGGTTTATTTTACGATGCTTAATCAACTGCTATGATTATCAAGCGTCTGAGTGAAGTGGTGATATTAGCGAAACGAGTCCAGGGCCCAGCGCTGAACATTACCGCACATTTGCTCTTGATGGGTTGAGGGAAAACCCGGGAAAGAACTCCAACCAGGTAACTTGTCCCAAACCCGAGCTAAAATAGTTACCAGATTATTGGTATAATAATAATAATAATAATAATAATCCGTGGCGCTACAGCCCGTGAAGGGCCTAGACCGACCAGCCGGCTGCTGGCCTCACGCCCACATGCCGAAGCAGAGGTGGACGATCATCCAACCAGAATGGAGGTATCGTGTGGTTAGCACGATGATCCCCCCCAGCCGTTATAGCTGGCATTCCCAACCGGATTTCGCTACCTATCGTAGCTCTCCAAGTGCATCACGATGCTGGGTGGGCACCTGTCCCATACACTGCCCGAAATTTCATGAGAAAATTTCTTCCCCCATGAGGACTCGAACCAGCGCGCATTCCGTAACGCGAGTCCTAGGCAGGATGCCTTAGACCGCGACGCCACGGCGCGGGACAGATTATTAGTATAGTAAACGCAAATTCTAGAACAATTTGTAAAAAAAAATAAACTTAAATTCCGGACAGTTCCGATATGAAGAGTACAAGGGAAAAATCTGATATTATATTTTACTGATTTTACAGGAAAAGAATTAAGGGTGCTCTTCATAGACATTTCGCTAGTCCGCGCTACGAGCGTGCTGAACTAGCCCCGGCTATCGACTGATTACATGTACAGGATTGATATCATATCACATCGCTAACACTGGTTTATGAATACGAAAAACGTTAGTTCGCTGATCATCCACCGGAAGCACGCGCTAAGAATGTCTATGAATATGGCCCTGTGAGTTTCAAGACCCATTGAAGGGTACACGGGAAAAACGATCATGGTCCATCAAAAATCGAAATTGAGTTAATAATGCTATCTTATAGTGGTCTAGCTAGTAATAGAAATCATCGTTCTTGACATTCCACTACTTCAATTTCTATTAAATATACACATAAGAAAGGATTACCTAAGTGCTTAAATTTTAAAATTCGTTTTTCTCGAAACTTTCTAAAATGGACCTTGATCGTTATTCCTGTGTACCCTTCAATTGTCTTTGGGTTATCTTTATTCAAATTTCTTTAGACTAAAGAGGTTGTTATGCTGTGCAGTTAAACTACACACATCTACACCACCTGAGCTATTACATGACACGTAAAACAGATAATCGATAATTTTGGATTTGTCAAGTTTTTCCCCTGTGTTCTTTAATGTTAAAGCTGTTGTTGTTTTCTAATGCCAGGCGTTTGACAATAAAGTCATTTGACCTCTTTCACTCCAATAATTTTCAAAGATATTATCATGACCAGCCACTGAAGCACAGATTTTGAGGTGTTCCGAATCCATTTCTTGGTTTGAGTTGCACAATGGGCAGTTAGGAGACTGATATATTCCAATTCTATGCAGGTGTTTGGCCAAACAATCATGGCCTGTTGCTAATCTAAATGCAGCAACAGACGATTTTCGTGGTAAATCGGGAATTAACTGTGGATTTTGATGCAGAGAGTTTCATTTTTTCCCTTGGGATTGAGTTATCAAATTTTGTTTGTTGAAGTCTAAGTATGTAGATTTAATAAATCTCTTCACAGAGTAATACGTAGATTTAGTAACAGGTCTGTAAGTAGCAGTGCTGCCCTTCTGTTAAAGTAATGACCGTTTTATCGTATGAAGACTTCTTCTGTGTTGGTCACCCCTTTTTGTTTACATGTCATGCTATTGATCACATGTTTAACAGAAGTAACACGTGGACTAGTGCTCGATATTGATTATGCAACTTCCTCAAACCGCTATCATCTGAAACCTAGTGACGTAGTGAGGGCTGCATGCCTGCCAGGCGCTGCCGATCTCTCTCAACCATCAGAGTTCTGGTTCACGGCTAGTCACATTCACAGTGAGAATTAAACGTAAACGTAACGTAAACATAAAAGATAGATGATATGTAATACAATGGAATCGTTCAGATTGGAAGACAAAAATAAACGTAGACGTTCAATTAAATGTTAACATAGAAGCTTGCAAGCTTTAGCGTTAACGGTTGTGTAAAATGTAAGAAGAAATCAGCGAATCAGAACTCACCGCTGTTGTTCGCAATTGCACAATGGCGTAGTTGGATGAAATGTTATAGTCGCGACGCTGTTATTCCCTGCGTGACTCCTCCTCTTTGCTTACATCTTAGGAAGTCAAGGCTCTATGAAGTCTAGGCACAGTATAAGAAGAATCAGTAGGGACAACTCTTGTCGGCACCTTTGATGTTGTTGGTACTAAATTCAAGCTCAGTAAGGTCTAGTTCTCAATGAATCCAACTATGTCGCTAGTATCAAACCACTATCAAAATATTAGTAAAATATTTATTTATTTATTTATTTATTTATTTTATTGGTCAGTAATACGAATAATCTTGTATGTATATTATCTGTCTTGGGGATTTATCTTTCTAAGAGGTGGAAAAATTCAAATATCTTGGAGCAACAGTAACAAACATAAATGACACTCGGGAGGAAATTAAACGCAGAATAAATATGAGAAATGCCTGTTATTATTCGGTTGAAAAGCTTTTGTCATCTAGTCTTCTGTCAAAAAATCTGAAAGTTAGAATTTATAAAACAGTTATATTACCGGTTGTTCTGTATGGTTGTGAAACTTGGACTCTCACTTTGAGAGAGGAACAGAGATTAAGGGTTTTTGAGAATAAGGTTCATTGCCGCCCTTACATAAGCCCGCCATCGGTCCCTATCCTGTGTAAGATTAATCCAGTCTCTATCATCATATCCCACCTCCCTCAAATCCATTTTAATATTATCCTTCCATCTACGTCTCGGCCTCCCCAAAGGTCTTTTTCCCTCCGGTCTCCCAACTAACACTCTATATGCATTTCTGGATTCGCCCATACGTGCTACATGCCCTGCCCATCTCAAACGTCTGGATTTAATGTTCCTAATTATGTCAGGTGAAGAATACAATGCGTGCAGTTCTGCGTTGTGTAACTTTCTCCATTCTCCTGTAACTTCATCCCGCTTAGCCCCAAATATTTTCCTAAGCACCTTATTCTCAAATACCCTTAACCTATGTTACGAGAACAATATAAGCTGCCATTTTGAGTCAGCTTTCACCTTTTAACTTGTACTCTTTCCTGATTGGCTAATACTTACGTTTATCCCAGTAATTTTACGCCTTTAAGTTTTCAACCCCTATTCACCTTCATTGCATTTGAAGGAAGCTACTTGTGCTTAAAGACTTAAAATGATCTTTGAGTTCACAGCGATTTCAACGCAAAATTGTATCACATTTCACCCTGCTGGGTTTCTGCAGGTCAACGATTATGTGACGCTACTGTGAAATTTCTAGTAGGCTATAAAATCACTATAAGTAGGATTGCTAAGAGTACTCATGTTTTCGTTTTTTCACCGACTATTCATTCTTATTTTATCAACGCATAATATGCGAATAGTCTCTTAAAAACGACAAAAAATAGAATACTGACTATTAATCATGCGATAACCAGTGTAACATGGTAACGAAAAGGTAGTTAACTAGACTATTACACTTTTCCTACGTCATACTGCTTTTGACCAATAAAACGGTACGAAAGGACGTATTTCAACCAATCATGGCTGCTTATCGCACAATTTTATCGCGTCCCTAGCATTTGTTTAATTTTATCGCGTCCCTAGCATTTGTTTAATTTTATCGCGTCCCTAGCATTTGTTTCTTTGTTTGCCAACATTTCAAACTGCGCTGGTCTGGACGTCAAAAAAAAAACAGACAATTACAAAACACTCCAGTCGATGCACAGCAGTTTCAAATATGACTCGCATTGGCATTCAAGAACAAGAATTAATAAAGATCACTGGTCATAGCTATGCATCTTCCCTGAAATCCTATTTACAAATAAATGAAGAGCACCATTCGGAAATCCTGAATATTGCGGAATACACCATGTACATCAACGAATTGCACTTCTTTTACGCACACGTCTAATATAAAACACTAACACCAACTACTAAAACATTCAAATTTGAAAATTGTGCTTTCAATAATTGTTTCTTTTAAAATTATTCATGTTTATATTTTATGTCATCATCGTTAATTAAAACATTCCTTGTTTATTTCATCATCCCTAATTAAAAATTTTCTAACACTTGCTTATATTATTTAGGTTATGTTATAGCTTCTGCTATATGATATTATGGATATTCACGTATTGGAGATTGTTTAATACTAAGATTTATTGAAAATCATCTGTAAAGTGACGTTGATTACTGGGATCCGGATAATTGAAGTGGAATGCAACTGTTTTAATAAAAATGAAACTGAATCAACAAACCCTTCTTGACTAGTAACTGTCTACAGAGTTCAATGAAGATTCCATAGTTGGCACACCTGATAACATCACATAATTATAACATAACACTGCCATCTAGCATGCATCTAGCGTAATATTTGTAATGTTGAGATGGTACAATAATACATTAATTGAAGACAGTTGTATTTTCGTAAGTCAATATTTTATTGTATTGGAGTACTTTGTTACTTCTAATCTTTATGTACTTTCTTCCAATAGTGTAATGTCAATTAAATTCCACTCGAGTTTTGATTTTCTCTAGATAAATCAAAACCTCTAGTGAGATTACTGTTGATAAAATCGAAGTCATTGTTGTAATTAATAATGTTTGAATAGTGAAGACTGAACGCTACTTTGCAGCTAACTTGTTTGTTGAAATTAGTCCCAATAGATTTTATATAAGAGACTGGATTGCTTTCCTAGTATCGAAATCAATTTTCCTCCGGGGATCGATCACCGACCGTTTAGCCCGCGGTCGTGTGCAATCAATAAGTTACAGACTGAATGCCCCCGGAGTTTTGGGATAGAGAGCGTAGCTAAGACGTGCGTTACAGCGTCTTCATATATGGAGAAAAAGAGGAACGGAGGAAGATAAAATGAAGCTGTAAAGGTTAGGTGAATGATTGCAGAGTGAAGGCATAAGAAAGGGAGAGAACAAATAATGATTACAAGGTTGGAGTAAAGGGTAAAAGCATTAAAAGGAAAGAAATATAATCATAGAGTACAAGCATGAATATGTTAAGTAGAGGCATGAAGAGTGAAACATGTAGAAGAAAGAAAATTAAAAAAAAAACAATGGTACACAGACTACTCAACATACCAACGAACCAACATGATTACAAAGAAGAGCTAAACACAATCAAATACATAGCACAAGAAAGCGAATACAACTCCATCATAATAGACAACATAATACGAAAGAGAAAACATAATCACAAAAAACATAAGGACACAAAAAATACATCACACTAATATACGAAAACAAAAACACACACAAGATTGCAACCTCATTCAAGAAATTAAATTACAACATCGTATACAGAACAAATAATACTCTACAAAAACATCTCAACACATAAACAAACAAATACAACCACACAGGTGTATACAAACTCAAATGTCACACGTACAATAACTTCTACATAGGACAGACAGGTAGATCATTTCAAACACGTTACAAAGAACACATCACAGCCATAACAAAATTACAAAACACCTCCACATATGCAGAACACATCACAAATGCCAACCACACCTACAGAGACATCAACACAGACATGGAAATACTGCACATCCAACCAAAAAGCCAGAAACTAAACACATTAAAAAAATACGAAATATACAAACACACAAAAACACACCCCAAAGAAATTCTCAGAACACACACACTCTTTGACTCTACATTATACCACACGAACACACCCTCACAGGAAACAAAACAAGAGGCGCCAAGATCATCAACGACCAGTTCTGAGGATGACACATAAATAGGTCGAAACATGTAAACAAGGTACGATAGAATTTAACACAAGAAAGTCTTATCGTACATATTCCGAAGAAATGTTTAGTTTAAATGTAGTTCTATTTATAAGCATGCATAAGGGTGTAATTGTTTGTCTTATTTGAACTGTTGTATCAGTGAAGCGTGGTGAGTCAGTGAAGTTATGGTTTTACAGTGCAGTGAATAGTTTCGATCAATGATAATTTATAGTGTCAATAAAATGTGTTCTATAGTGTCAGTGAAATTTGTTATATAGTGTCAGTGAAATGTGTTCTAAAGTGTCAGTGAGGTGTGTCATAGTGCCAGTATAGTGAATGAGATGAGAGTAAAGTGAAAGACTATTGAAACTTATGTAGGACCTATATTATATAGGTTGTATTATCAAATTAGGTATTTTATGTTTTATTATTAATTGTAATTATTGTGTTAAATTGTATTGTGTATTCTTATTGTATTGTGTATATAATTGTATTGTGTATTGTATAATTGTATTGTGTATTGTAATTTTATCGTGTATTGTTTATATTGTGTATATCACTGCCACCGGGTGCTTGCCCACTTGCAGTGTAAATAAATACATACATACGTACATATACATATATATATATATATATATATATATATATATATATATATATATACATGTATGTACAGTAGTGGCAAAAAAAAAACCGGACCGACCCTTGTAGCTGATTTCAGAGCCTTGTTCACTCCAGAGCACGATAGACTGGTAACTAAGACTTTCGTGGTTCGAATCCTGCCTGGGAAGGAAACTTTTTTGTTTCTTATTCAAATTTATTCCCAATACTTTTCGATTGCTGGTAAAATTCATGTTCTGGGAATGATAAGTTAATTAAGTAGTAAAATATCGCTGCAATGAAACTTATGTAGGGTCTATACATATGTAGGTTGTAATGTACAGTAAAATTAAGTTCACTTATTAATTAGGTTATTTTATAATTATTAATGGTAATAATTGTATATAATTGTATTGTGTATTCTAATTGTATTGTGTATCTATAGTCCCGTCGCTCTAATTTCCGGCAGCCAATCACGTTGCAGGTCGGCTACATTTGAACGTGTGCGTCTTGTGATTCGCTGATGAAGATGTAAAGCATTTCCTAAAGCTGGATAAATACTTAAAATATAATCGCCCGTCATTTTGGCTCTTTCGTTGGCGTTTGCAGAAAGCACGCGAAGACGTTATTTGCCGCTCAATTATTTGCTCAATTACAGTGCGTTTGATTTATTATCATAGGAGCAACGACATGATAATGTTTAACGGTGTGGCAAATAGATCCGTCGTCTGGTAGCTCGGCAACGAAAGAACAAAAATGGCGAACGATACTACCTATCTAGACTTTATAGAGCCTTGACTTCCTAAGACGTAAGCAAAGAGGAGGAGTCACGCCGGGAAAAACAGCATCGCGACTATAATTGTATTGTATAATTGTATGGTGTATTGTAATTTTATTGTGTATTGTTTATATTGTTTGTACCACTGCCAGCGGGTGCTTTCCCACTTGAAGTGTAAATAAATACATACATACATACAAAAGAAGGAAAAGAATGTAACTCAAAGCAGGGAATGTTGAAAGGAATCCTGCCTTATGAAATAGAAATGGGTAATCGAAAATTAGGAATGAAGGATAGTAATAGAAGGGAAATGTAAAAATAACACAACATGTTTACTTCTCTTTGGAAAGAGATGCATCGAACCAAGAAGGAAACAAAAGAGGGTAGAATCGGTCTGTAGGCCGGTCTCCAAGCAACGCAACACAACTCACGTCTAAGGTTGTGGCACGCAAGTTAGTGTCTTCCCTGGAGTGTCTAATAAGTATAATGAAGTTGAACGTCTTCTTTCGGGGGTGGGTTTACGAGATCAAGACATCCGCCCCCGGCTGGTCTAATGACGTCTGAATTAATGCAATCGTCCGATTCGAGCGCTCCGGCTTGTTTTTTCAACAAGTTAATTAAACTTAGACGTTTCGAATCCAAAGTTAATTTTAAACTCAAAATACCGACGTCTAGCCTTCTTGACTTCCTCGTCAGCACGACACCTTTAAGTGTGTGACATACTTTTTTCCTTGGTTATTTAACGACTCTGTATCAACTACTGGGTTATTTAGCGTAGATGGAATTGGTGATAGCGAGATGAGGTTGATGTTTCGCTATAGATTACCTGACATTCGCCTTACGGTTGGGGAAAATCTTGGAAAAAAACAACCAGGTAATCAGCCCAAGGGGGAATTTTAATTATCTGGGCGAAAATGAAAAAGAGATGTTCATAAATCCATCTCATTATACTTTCCACACAGATTAAAACACTTTGTGTTATACGCTTTCTTGGATGACAAGGAAAATACTTCGCTGCGAATTAATTAAAAATTCTTGCATTGTCGATACCGGATGAACCTAAGTAATGCCATTAATTTCAGGGGGTTATTCTTTGAGATATTTCAAACAAAAAGTTTAATACAATTTTGCTCGTTTTGCTTCTCTTTCAAGATAGGCCTCAAGATTGATTTAGTCCACACCTGTGGAGTAACGGTCAGCGCGTCTGGCCGCGAAAACAGGTGGCCCGGGTTCGAATTCCGATCGGGGCAATTTACCTGGTTGGGGTTTTTTCCGGGGTTTTCCCTCAACCCAATACGAGCAAATGCTGGGTAACTTTCGGTGCTGGACCCCGGACTCATTTCACCGGCATTATCACCTTCATTTCATTCAGACGCTAAATAACCTAGATGTTGATACAGCGTCGTAAAATAACCCAATAAAAATAAAAAGATTTATATGAAACATTTTATTGAGTGTTTTGAGAAAGCCATTAATTTAATTCCCAATATGCTCGGTCAATTTAAGAGAGATGTGTATTATGGTAATACATGATTTAAAGAATTTTTGTTTAGTCGTTTAAACATGCAGAAATTTGATCCGTACAAAATAATGTAACTTTTCGTTCTGAAAAGAAATTTTAAAATTATATATTCGTTCGGATCAAATTTCTGCAAAGCACTTGCATCTGTCTGAGATATTATTATTATTATTATTATTATTATTATTATTATTATTATTATTATTATTATACCTATATTAAAATGTGTCTCAGTGAAACGTACAGCAGGTTCGTATAGGTCAGTTTCTGTCAGATGCGTTTCCAATTCACTGTGGGCTGAAGCAAGGAGATGCACTATCACCTTTGTTTTTTAACTTCGCTCTAGAGTATGCCATTAGGAAAGTCCAGGATAACAGAGAGGGTTTGGAATTGAATGGGTTACATCAGCTGCTTGTCTATGCGGATGACGTGAATATATTAGGAGAAAATCCACAAACGATTAGAGAAAACACGGGAATTTTACTGGAAGCAAATAAAGAGATAGGTTTGGAAGTAAATCCCGAAAAGACAAAGTATATGATTATGTCTCGTGACGAGAATATTGTACGAAATGGAAATATAAAAATTAGAAATTTATCTTTTGAAGAGGTGGAGAAGTTCAAATATCTTGGACCAACAGTAACAAATATAAATGAGACTCGGGAGGAAATTAAAAACAGAATAAATATGGGAAATGCCTATTATTATTCGGTTGAGAAGTTTTTATCATCCAGTCTGCTGTCAAAAAATGTGAAAGTTAGAATTTATAAAACAGTTATATTACCGGTTGTTCTTCATGGTTTTGAAACTTGGACTCTCACTTTGAGAGAGGAACACAGGTTAAAGGTGTTTGAGAATAAGGTGCTTAGGAAAATATTTGGGGCTAAAAGGGATGAAGTTACAGGAGAATGGAGAAAGTTACACAACGCAGAACTGCACGCATTGTATTCTTCACCTGACATAATTAGGAACATTAAATCCAGAAGTTTGACATGGACAGGGCATGTAGCACGTACTGGCGAATCCAGAAATGCATATAGAGTGTTAGTTGGGAGGGCGGAGGGAAAAATACCTTTAGGGAGGCCGAGACGTAGATGGGAAGATAACATAAAAATGGATTTGAGGGAGGTGGGATATGATGGTAGGGACTGGATTAATTTTGCTCAGGATAGGGACCGATGGCGGGCTTATGTGAGGACGGCAATGAACCTCCGGGTTCCTTAAAAGCCAGTAAGTAATTATTATTATTATTATTATTATTATTATTATTATTATTATTATTATTATTATTATTTTTATATCCGTAGTAGTTGCATGTAATCACAGATACTTACGAATCATCAAGTACCGATCTGTGAATCCTAGCTTAGGCTCGCGTCACATCAGAAAGTTGCTGAAGAGTGTATCGATCTGGTTGTGCAGCGTCGAGCTGCGAACGGTCTCAAATGCTCAACTTTGAGGCGTTATCCCCGTCCTGAATATGTACACAAATTACTAAATGCCTCGCTCTCACACAAATTAATGAATGGATTGCCATAATATGGGCTCGTTGCCATGGTATTCATATACAAGCTTTGGCGAATACAAAGAAACTTTGAACGTAATGAAAATGAACAGAAAGACCTCTGCCTGGAGAGCTTTTCATTAATCGCATACTGTTAATATACACCACTGACTGAGGTACTGGCTGATATGTGTACATCTATTTATCAAGCAGTACATCTCACTTTACGATATGTGTCGGAGGAAGAACAATTTATTGTTTGTATACATCCTAAGTCTGATTAGGGGTAGTCTTAGTCCTCAGTCGTTTAAAATTAGGTTGTTTATAAATATTTTGTGCGAGATCGTGCGTATTTGCTTGGTTTCCGCACAAAACCAGCTCACGGTAAGTCTAAAATTCCACATTCAGTATTCCCAACCGAACACACATAACAATTTCCCTCTTCTTACCGCTTAAGTGATATATTGATTTTACTGCTTTAGGCTTTTAACATATTATTTTTAGAGACGTTCAATATAGTAATAATTATAAATTGGAAACTTACCACTGCAATTTCACCTAAATTGCACTGTTAATTATTGTTTTTAAATATTTGCAAAAATTAAGTGAACTCTACAATTCCACCAAAGTTACTGCATTTCGTGATGCATGTAACATTAAGGAAGCCGTTTGTTTTAAGTTCGCATTTATAGACTGAGGGGAAAAAAAGACAGACGTATATCACGGCCTGCTGGAGTATAGTAAACACAGAAAACATTTTAAAGCAACAATATTGAAGATAGATATTTTTGTTTTCCAAAATTGCCGTCATTGAACAGAAACCAAGATGGAGATTTCATTGCAACTAATTAGAAATTCCTCTTTCAGGTATGTAATAAACGATCTTCGCACAAAATAATGCACGATACACGAGCGGTATCTTTCCTTTCAATTCTCGGAAATTAGAAAAGCTCAACTACGTTCCGCTTTTTCAAACTTTTCCTCGAACATGAAAACTTCAACATACCGCTCTTGTAACGCATATTACTATAAAATGCACAGAATTAGTTTTTTTATAGGTATAATTTTTATAATTTTTATTATATTTATTGCTATAATAATAATAATAATATAATAATAACAATATCATCATATAATTATTATATTATTATTTTAAATATAGTCATTACTTTGTTTTTTCCATCATACTCTTATCTAGGTAATTGTCATTGTTTCAATGTAACCCATACTTACTTACTTACTGGCTTTTAAGGAACCCGGAGGTTCATTGCCACCCACACATAAGCCCGCCATTGGTCCCTATCCTGAGCAAGATTAATCCAGTCTCTATCATCATATCCCACCTCCCTCAAATCCATTTTAATATTATCTTCCCATCTACGTCTCGGCCTCCCCGAACGTAATTTTCCCTCCGGTCTCCCTACTAACATTCTATAAATGTAACCCATACTGATTATATTAATTGTACTATTCCTTTAGTTGTGTGAATATATTCATATATTAATTCTTTTTTTTAAGTTAATACTTGTATACGGGAATGTATTTTCCTGTTTGTGAATATATGTACGTATTGATTCTCTCATTATTATTATTATTGTTGTTATTATTATTATTATTATTATTATTATTATTATTTTAAGCTAATACTTGTATACCGGTATGTATTTTTCTGTATGTGCTTTGATCCTGGTTGAGAGAAAGAGAAGGCCTGATGGGAAAATAAAACTATTATTATTATTATTTTTATTATTATTACTGAAATGTTACTGGTGAAAGAAACTGATGACCCTCCCCATTGTCTCCTGGCTTAGTTGCTTCATGAATTATGCCTCACTATTCTCTTACATTGACTAAGCATTTTGGGAATTAAATCAATGGCTTTCCCAAAACACGCTAGGAATTGTTTCATGTAAAACAATTTTTATCTCGGAAAGGCAGAAACAACGAGCAAAATTGCATTAAACATTTTTTTTTGGCTTGAAATATGTTAAAGAATACCTCTCTTGAAATAAATGACATTACTTATGGTTGAAGTATTTGGGGTGTACTATAAGCAGTAACATATGCTGCTGTTCACACCTGTGGAGTAACGGTTAGCGCGTCTGGCCGCGAAACCAAGTGGCCCGGATTGGAATCGCGGTTGGAGCAAGTTACTTGGTTGAGGTTTTTTCTGGGGTTTTCCCTCAAACCAATATGAGCGAATGCTGGGTAAATATCGGTGCTGGATCCCGGTCTCATTTCACCGGCATTATCGGCATCTCATTCAGACGCTAAATAACCTGAGATGTTGTAAGATAACCTACTAAAAAAAGAGCTGCTGCCAGGAATAAAGGAGGATAGCAATGGCCAAGGAAGCTTTTAATAGAAAAAAGGAGCATCTTCTACGGACCTCTGGAAAAAGAATTAAGGAAGAGACTAGTAAAGTGCTTTGTAAGGAGTGTGGCATTTTATGGAGCAGAAACGTGGACATTACGACGAAGTGAAGAGAAGCGAATAGAAGCATTTGAAATGTGGATATGGAGAAGGATGGAGCGTGTGAAGTGGACAGACAGAAGAAGAAACGAAGCTGTGTTGGAATGAGTGGGTGAAGAAAGAATGATGCTGAATCTGATCAGAAAGAGAAAAAGGAATTGGTTAAGTCACTGGCTGAGAAGAAACTGCCTACTGAAGGATGCACTGGAAGGAATGATGAACGGGAGAAGAGTTCAGGGTAGAAGAAAATATCAGATGATAGATGACATTAATATGGATCATATGAGGAAAGAAAGAGGAAGGCAGAAAATAGGAAAGATTAGAGAAAGCTGAGTTTGGAGCGAAACACCTACCTTTGGGCAGAACACTAAATGAATGAATGAACTTATGGTTCATTAATGTTTAGGTGAGGGGTTTGGACTTTTTCCATAGCTGGTTGTCACAATAAAAATTTAAGACAACGTTTCGAAGGGTGGTTCTCTCTTCGTCTTCAGGTGGAAGGAAGGAAGGAAAGGAAAAAACCTACTGTTGGGATCGTTACGTACAGCTATTCTGTATGACTGATCTTTAGAATAGCTGTACGTAACGATCCCAACAGTAGGTCTTTTCCTTTCTCTCCTTCCTTCCACCTGAAGACGAAGGGAGAACCACCCTTCGAAACGTTGTGTCTTAATTTTTGATTGTGACAACCAGTAATGGAAAAAGTCCAAATCCCTCACCTAAACATTAATGATCCACCATTGCTTTCCAACCCCTTATGGTTCATTGTTTGTATGCATCTGAAGTGACTGGTGTAATATGTAGCTATTCAGCAATTTATGCCACCCTACCCCATTATCTGCTGGCCTAGTTGCCTCATAATTTGCGTCTTGTTGGTATCACTTGTGAGGTTCGGACCTGTCTTCGGACACTTGATTAAACAACAATTTACAGTTCTGCCTGTGTATCTCTTCTTTGTCACAAAATTGATAATTACAAAAGGCGTAATTCCATTTTTTTTTGCGAAAAATATTTTAAGAACACAAAATGACCATTTATCTCTTCTGCCTTAAAAATAATACAAATTAGAGCTCCTATTTTCCTTCTATGTTAAGAGTTAAAGAAAATATTGTCATTTTGTTCAGTCTTTCGTACAGTTTTAAAATTATACACACCCTTTTCGTGTGCAGAGACTTCAGAACTTCATTCTGTACTAGTGAAACTTAGAATCCCATAAATCTGTGTTTCTCATTTCTTCTGAAGTGGGGACCACTTTTTTAAGTCAGAACAGTTCCGCGGACCACCTTACTCTTGTTCCCTTCGAAAGCAAATTTAGCATGTATGTAGCATATTTTAATACCAGTATACTTACATTTTAAGTGAAATTTACAGCAGAGTCCGTATAGGCCAGTTTCTATCTGATGCTTTTCCAATTCACTACGGGCTAAAGCAGGGAGATGCACTATCATCTTTACTTTTTAACTTCGCTCTAGAATATGCCATTAGGAAAGTTCAGGATAACAGACAGGGTTTGGAATTGAACGGGTTATATCAGCTTCTTGTCTATGCGGATGACGTGAATATGTTAGGAGAAAATCCTCAAACGATTAGGGAAAACGCGGAAATTCTACTTGAAGCAAGCAAAGAGATAGCATTGGAAGTAAATCTCGAAAAGACTAAGTATATGATTATGTCTCGTGATTAGAATATTGTACGAAATGGAATTATAAAAGTTGGAGATTTATCCTTCGAAGAGGTGAAAAATTTCAAATATCTTGGAGCAACAGTAACAAATATAAATGACGCTCGGGAGGAAATTAAACGCAGAATAAATATGGGAAATGCCTGTTATTATTCGCTTGAGAAGTTTTTGTCATGTAGTCTGCTGTCAAAAAATCTGAAAGTTAGAATTTATAAAACAGTTATATTACCGGTTGTTCTGTATGGCTGTGAAACTTGGACTCTCACTTTGAGAGAGGAACAGAGATTGAGGGTTTTTGAGAATAAGGTTCTTAGGAAAATATTTGGGGCTAAAAGGAATGAAGTTACAGGAGAATGGAGAAAGTTACACAACGCAGAGCTGCACGCATTATATCCTTCACCTGACATAATTAGGAACATTAAATCCAGACGTTTGAGATGGGCAGGGCATGTATGACGTATGGGCGAATCCAGAAATGCATATAGAGTGTTAGTTGGGAGGCCACAGGGGAAAAGATCTTTGGGGAGGCCGAGACGTAGATGGGAAGATATTATTAAAATGGATTTGAGGGTTGTGGGATATGATGATAGAGACTGGATTAATCTTGCACAGGGTAGGGACAAATGGCGGGCTTATGTGAGGGCGGCAATGAACCTCCGGGTTGCTTAAAGCCAGTAAGTAGTAAGTATACTTACATTTTAATGTAGAAATAATTAATTAAAATGAATGTAATTCAATTAATTTTATATTAATATTAACTAATGAAGTTAATGTTAATAGAAGAAAATTTCATATATCGTCATTTGCAAAAACAGAAATAAAAAAATTAATGCAGAATCATACTCGATTTTCAACAAGTAAAGATGCAATTTTGCATGTTCTATTATTTTTATTTTATTGGGTTATTTTACGACGCTGTATCGACATCTAAATTATTTAGCGTCTGAATGAAATGAAGGTGATAATGCCGGTGAAATGAGTCCGGGGTCAAGCACCGAAAGTTACCCAGCATTGCATGTTGTATTATTGGTATACGACATACAGTACGTGACCATTTGAATGTGCAGACTGGGTGTCAGCAAAACTATTAAGAAAGTCATAAATACATGAAAAGCTTCGGTACTTTGGTCCTGTTATGATTTCGGGTGGTCCCTAGCTGGGTAACAGGCACAGCGCCAGATTTGCACGGAAAAGATGGCGAGAAACACCACGTTTATAGTGCTTTAAATCCCTCTTTTGTTGCTGAGAGTAGCGTGGGAAGGCGATAGACGGATAGGTTATAGTAATATGCGTTACAAGAGCGGTATGTTGAAGTTTTGATGTTCGAGAAAAAGTTTGAAAAAACGAAACGTAGTTGAACTTTTTTTAATTTCCGAGAATTGAAAGAAAACATACCGCTCGTGTATCGTACATTATTTTGTGCGAAGATCGTTTATTACATACCTGAAAGAGGAATTTCTAATTAGTTGCAATGTAATCTCCATCTTGGTTTCTGTTCAATGACGGTAAATTTGCAAAACAAATATATCTATCTTCAACATTGTTGCTTTAAAATGTTTTCTGTGTTTACTATACTCCAGCAGACCGTGATATACGTCTGTCTTTTTTTCCCCCCAGTCTGTAAATGCGAACTTAAAACAAACGGTAAGGTTATGTAATGATTTATTTTTCATTTTAATATTTTAACAATATTATTTGTATAACATATTGCAGTAATAACATCGGCAAGTTTAATTTTGCCGGTCAAGGAGATGTTTAGAAATGGAAAATATATTTGACATTTAATTCTGAACGTTGAAATTAATTGTTACATTTGTGCAGTAATTCAGAGTCACTGGAGCACCACCACCAGTTTCTTCTATTGTTTCACGGCTTCCTTAATGTTACTTGCATCACGAATGCAGTAACTTTAGTGGAGTTGTAGAGTTTACTTAATTTTTGCAAATATTTAAAAACAATAATTAACAGTGCAATGTAGGTTTAATTGCAGTGGTAAGTTTCCAATTTATAATTATTACTATATTGAACGTCTCTAAAAATAATATTTTAAAATCCTAAAGCAGTAAAATCAATATGTCACTTAAGCGGTAAGAAGAGGGAAATTGTTATGTGTGTTAGGTTGGGAATACTGAATGTGGAATTTTAGACTTACCGCGGATTGGTTTTGTGCGGAAACCAAGCAAATACGCACGATTTCGCACAAAATAAATTTCATAAAATGTCAGTACTGGGAGAAAAAATGAAAGGCGATTGCCATGTGTCATTTACAAACTCTGAGATTTTCAGATATAGTGTGATACGCAATTCGATTGAATTTTATTTTTTCTTCTGTCTTTTTTGAAGGACCACAAGGGCTGACATCGAGGACCACAGGTGGTCCGCGGACCATAGTTTGAGAAACGCTGCCATAAAGAATTCTGTCCTGAACATTTTGTTAATAGACGTTAGCTATCTGCAGCTTCATTCATATGTAAATGTATTTAATAGTTTCTGGCGTGAAAAAAAATCGTTTCTTTTCTGTTAAAACGATCACAAGAGATTTAATTTCAGAATATGCCGTAACAACAAACAGATGAAAGTGGACATAGGTGGTGTTTTTCAGCGATTTGTTTTATGATGCAAATTAATGCGGTTTTTTCTTGTAATATTGTTTCTGAATCAAATTCACTTCATGCTATCAGTTCACAAAAACTGAGAATTGGTAAAACTGTGACAAAAGAATAGCGCCAACATGGATACACTGGAGACTGGTGCTTGGAGCGTCTGTCCTTTCAGGCGGAATGGAGGTTCATTATTTTTGTAGAATGAACGCGGCGCTAGCTAATGACGTCATATTTCATACCAGTCAACACGGTAATTCCCCCTAGTGCCTTTTGTAGGACCTACAGTTTCACTCGCATTTTTATTGGATTGTATTTTCAATAATTTTGTTATGTCTGTCCATCTTCATTCTTAGTCATAACCTCCGAACTTCTGGAAGTTAAAAAATACAAAACATTTCCGTGGAATACAAATGGGGCAGCTCGGAAAATTTTACGGTCAGACTGCAAGCAAAGCGCCTGGAACAGTGCAATGAAATATTTACAAACCAGTGGAGATATTTGATCGGTTTCATCCTCGCACGGAAACTGTTAAGCGCCGCCTTTTGAATACGATGATTCTCTATTTGAACTGGAAGTATTTCTCCACTGTACTTCCATCAGTGCTGGACGCTATATAGAGACAAGTTTAACCTTGAAATATAAATTTAAAATTTGTTTCTCCTAAGTAATGTTACCAATTCACGTTAATAATAATAATAATAATAATAATAAAAATAATAATAATAATAAAAATAATCATCATCATCATATAATAATACATGTAAATATTGGGTCTTATATCATTATTATTATTATTATTATTATTATTATTATTATTATTTACTTATTTATTTATATATATATATATATTTATTTTGCAAATGGCTAGTACATGACCAATGGAGTCATTGACTACAAATAAACAAACAAAAAAAACAGTAATAGGATGACGTGAATATGTTAGGAGAAAATCCACAAACGGTTAGGGAAAATACAGGAATTTTACTTGAAGCAAGTAAGTAGATGGTTTGGAAGTAAATCCCGAAAAGACAAAGTATAATTATGATTATGTCTCGTGACGAGAATATTGTACGAAATGGAAACATAAAAATTGGAAATTTATCCTTTGAAGAGGTGGAAAAATTCAAATATCTGGGAGCAACAGTAACAAATATAAATGATACTCGAGAGGAAATTAAACATAGAACAAATATGGGAAATGTCTGTTATTATTCGGTTGAGAACTTTTATCATCCAGACTGCTGTCAAAAAATCTCAAAGTTAGAATTTATAAAACAGTTTTATTAACGGTTGTTCTTTATGGTTGTGAAACTTGGACTCTCACTTTGAAAGAACATAGGTTAAGTGTGTTTGAGAATAATGTGCTTAGAAAAATATTTGGGGCTAAGAGGGATGCAGTTACAGGAGAGTGGAGAAAGTTACACAACACAGAACTGCACGGATTGTATTCTTCACCTGACATAATTAGGAACATTAAATCCAGAAGTTTGAGATGGGCAAGGCATGTAGCACGTATGGGCGAATACAGAAATGCATATAGAGTGTTAGTTGGGAGGCCGGAGGGAAAAGGACCTTTGAGGAGGCCGAGTCGTAGATGGGAGGATAATATTAACATGGATTTGAGGGAGGTGGGATATGATGGTTGGGACTGGATTAATCTTGCTCAGGATAGGGACCGATGGCGGGCTTATGTGAGGGCGGCAATGAACCTCCGGGTTCCTTAAAAGTCATAAGTAATTATTATTATTATAATTATTATTATTATTATTATTATTATTATTATTATTATTATTATTATTATTATTATTATTAGCACCTTGAAATTAGGGACAGAAAACACTTCGGATATTTATTTGTCATTCACCAATCATCACCAATCAATAATTTGTCAACGTGGCATGATCTGGAACAAAAAGTTACCCCATGGATAGCGACATTTAGATATAATGTGTGTTACTGAAGTAAAACATGCTCTAAAGTCCTTATAAAATGAAATTATCCCAACCATAGGTTAGTATTTGTATCCTAGAACAGAATGTAGAGATTAGGTAGGCATTTAAAAATTTTAATTAGGCCTAACAAGATAAAAACAAATTCAGTGAAATGTGTTCTATAGTGTCAGTGAAATGTATCATAGTGCCAGTGTTGTTAATGAGACGAGAGTGAAGTGAATGTAGTCAAAGAGCATCATTATCAAAATAATATAAATGTGCATGCCATATTTATGTATTTAAACGTGGATTGTAATCGAAAAGATTAGATAATGCTTTGTTTCCCATGAAAGGCTTACCCTTAGACAGAACACTATGAAAGAATAAAATTACGCATAAGTATATAAAAAACCTAGTGATAAAAATCTGATACTTCAGAAGCTGAAATAAAAAAAATACTCATTATAGTGGACACCCTGTTGTTAAACGTGAGTTGGTTTGCCCGTCCAATGAATATAACACAAGATTTTCCATGATAATAGAACCCAGAGATCCATACATGAGGGGGATTGATGAGTTTTTAGTCCACAATAGAAAGAATGACAGATTTTATTCATATGTCTACCCATTTATTTTCCAACATAATTCCCTTTTAACTCAATACACTTATTGACGCGATTCAAAAGCTTTCAACCCACTTATCAAACAAAGTTTTTGATGAAGCCAGTCATTCACTGCTTCTATCACATTGGTATCGCTCTTGAATTTCCTTCCTTCAAGTTCTGTTTTAGGTTTAGAAACTGAATAT
Source organism: Periplaneta americana (assembly GCF_040183065.1). NCBI lineage: Eukaryota > Metazoa > Arthropoda > Insecta > Blattodea > Blattidae > Periplaneta > Periplaneta americana. The sequence goes on along the minus strand of NC_091127.1, from coordinate 21,466,189 downwards.
CTCATGCCAAATCTGGTGAATAAGGTGGACGACAGAAGTTCAAACTAACGTACTTAGCGTTCCTCACCCTTCAGATTCACCTTTTCTCAAAGATTCCTTAGAATATTAGGCCTAATAGTACATTATGCAACGAGCCTATAATGATAGTAATTAAGACGCGAGTATGTTTGTTTATGAAACTCGCTTGCGCTCGTTTCATAATTTTCATACGAGCGTCTTAATTACCGTTATAGGTAAGTTTCATACTACTTTTTATGCTCGACCATATTTCTAACTTGAAATTATTCAGAAGTATTAATTTTATTCGTATCTAACTGAAGAGCGGAAGTGACCTTGTGTATAGCTCATAAATTGTGAAATGTGCGCACACGCGAAAGTATTGATTTTTTCCGAGGAACAATAATGTCATTGACCTTGATATAATCTCGAGAATAACATGAACTAATTTTGATATAACCTGGAAATTGATTTAGAATTGAAAAACGAGATGACAAATTGAATTTATTTGAATATTATTTACAATTAACGCTAATTATTAAGGGAAGTGTGCCTAATATCGCACCCATTTTGAAAAAGTAGTTTTTCAAGTATTAATATATTACATAAATTTGAAATAAATACTGATTTTTAATACGGGTTTATTATACTTATATCAATGAGGTCAAATTTAAAAATTACTTTTATTTTATATTTGTTTTTCAAGTACAAAAGAAAAATTGCAAAAACGGTGTAAGGAGAAATAGTGCTCCTAATATCGCACCCCTCATTTTGTGAAAAATACATAGGACAAATGTTAAGTTTATTGTATAGAAACAAATTTTATTACATATTTATTATATATTTGTTGTATTTAAGCACAAAACATGTTTTTTTAATAACATACGAATACAACACGGAAATTATAAGATTTTCTGATACAATGTGTTTGACAGTAAATAACTACATATTCAGCTATCAAGGTATAGAATGAATAATTTCGAGGGAAAAATTGTTCCGGGGTCGGGTATCGAACCCGGGACCTTTGGTTTAACGTACCAAAGATCCCAAGTTCGATACCCGACCCCGGAACAATTCTTCCCTCGAAATTATTGAAATAAATTTACAGGGAGTTATACCTTAAAGCTTGATTTATAAGCTATAGAATGTTTGTTAATTAAACATAATCCAGATATTTAGAGAACTTAATCTAACTTTCCAAACAATAACACAATGAAACTTTTGTAGTCATCATCCCCAGAACACTCTTCATGGCACCAAATTCCACATTTAGTGCATATGATCCATTTTTCTCCCCTCTTGTCAAAAGAAAACTTCCCGTTGCAATATAGACATTCTGCATCATTTTCGCTGTCTCCATTATCAATGGAGATGTATACTGTCTCATCCAACTCTTCGTCTTCTGAATCTGAAGATACCTGACTTTGTTTTTTCTGTCTCTTCCTCTGAGTAGGTACTTTATCAGTCTCCTTCTTTTGAACGCCTTTTCGTTCATAAGTCTCCTAATTTGTGAGTAATTTCCTCTTAATCATCAGCCAATTCGTTTTTATATTGTGAACTTTTTAGTAGAGCAGCAGAACCATTTTACGTCCTCTATCAATTGGACTTTTTTTGTTGTAAGTTATTTTAGGAATTGGTGAAATGTCAGCAGGTGTAACAAAAGATAGAGTTTGCTACTCGACTAATTTTGTGAAGTTTTTGGCCCGTTGATACTGCTAGAGCCTGGCCGAGGTTGGGAAGTGTTGGCATCATCTAATCTATTTGGTAAAGCTTCAGATGAATGATCACTTGCTTCATGGGTATTAGGAGAAACTTCTTGAAATTCAAAGTCGCTGAAGATATGGCGGTTGCAAGGATACAGACCGATATTTCTGAAGCCATTTGTAGCTACAGCAACAGTTGCTCCTTTATTGAAAGCTTTTCCCAATAGCATACCAACCTGGTAGTGAGTCACTACTCTGCCTGCATTTTGTTTGAGCCACTGTTCAATTGCTTGAGCATAGTAAGTTTTGAAAGGTAGCATGAATGCCACATCCAAGAGTTGCATCTTATGCGTGCAATGTAGAGGTAAGCACACAATATGAGCACCATTAACACGTGCTAGCTCGAGGAGTTCAACAGTTCTAGTGTGGGAATAATGCCCATCTAACACTAGAATTACTGGGTCATCTTTTGTAGGTTTCGCATTGCTGAGAATGTGATGACACCATTGAACAAAACTTTCATTCTGAATCCAGCCAGATTTGTGACAGATCGCTAAGCTACTATTTGGTGCTCCATCCAAAAGTTCGGCTTTCATGTTGACCCTAGGAAAAAACAAAAACGGGGGCAGGAAATGGCCAGCTGCACTCATTTGTGTCACTACAGTCACTAAAGACCCCCTCTCTGTTGAAGATACAGATCCAACCTGCCTCTTACCTTTCAGACTAACTAGTTTGTTGCCTTTGTGTTGAATCACTGTCAAATCTGTCTCGTCACAGTTGTACAGTCTGTTTGGTGAATGGTTGACAGTGTTCATCAATGGTTCCCAAATGTCAAAAAAATTAATTACGTTCTCCTGATTGAAACCTCTGATCCTTGCCATAGGCGTGCTTTGTGGTTTCCGGAGACTCAATTCCTGGTGTCTTCTCAAGAAAGTGTGCAGCCATTTCCGTCCTGTGGCTTCATCGTTCTTCGAAAATGGGTGGTTCAGACCTTTCATAAATTCTAACTGAATAGCCATAGTTTTTAAGTCCTTTGCAGATAAACCATAAAATCGCTACTCCATTTCTAAGCAATATGAAACCAAAGAATCTTCCAGTTCAAATGGAAGTACAGGTTTTATGCCAAGTTTCGTGCTCAATAGTTTATATACACCCCCTTTGTTATTGACTTTATCTTTTAAAGTATACTTGGGAACATTGAAAGTATTTGAAACACGTTGCAATACCCATGACTGTTCCTAACTGATATGATTGCAGCCTTCATAACCTCCTCTTTCCACAGCTTACGACATTTTGGATTCATCTGCAATGGTAATTTTTTAAGAACCTTCGAATTACCAGATTCATTGTAGGATTATATTAGTTTGCAGTAACATCGTCCTAATATCGCACTGTGCGATAATAGGAAAACAGTAAGTGTGCGATATTGGGCAAATAACATACACGAAACATAATAGCTTGTTCGAATAAAAATAAAAAGTTTATAATATTTCCATAGCTGATTAAAAATATTACACGACTAACTAAATTAAACTAACAGTGTATAAAAGTTTTGCTCCTTACCGTTGGCTGTATACTCGTCCCAAACACCGCACACTACAAATACTTTCACATTGCCTATTCCTAACTCAAGGCGTGTAGTGTGTATTGAAGCCCGTAGCAATCCATCTGCGGGCGCTAACGCTTCTCTTAATTGAACTGAATAAGCTACTACTCCATTCAGGGTCTTATGCCTGTTCTGAGCTCGTAAACCATGGGGTGCGATATTAGGCGCATGTGCGATAATAGGCACAGTTCCCTTATAGTAACAGAACATAACCTTCTGCGACAGTATTGGATTTCCAGCCTCCGTGACGTTTCCCTCGTTGTCTTTCGATTGCATATCCAAGAATAATCGAAAACCTGAACTTTGATGAATAGGTGTACTTTAATGACATGCATTAAAGGACTGCTACCAGGTGTATAATTACTACATTTCGGCATGGTCGAGTATAAAATAATATATAGGGCCGAATTCACAGTGAAAATTTATACTTATATCAACACTCAAACTCATTTCACATTCATACTCACAAAATAAGTGAATACTCAATCCAGTACTCTGATTCAGGTTCTGGCTGATATGTACATCTATTACCACGCAGTACATCTCACTTCAAGATATGTGTCAGAGGGAGAACAATTATTTGTATGCACCTGAAATCTGACTAGTATAATATGTAGCTATTCTGCGATGTAGGCTCTTAAAACTAACTTACTTACAAATGCCTTTTAAGGAACCCGGAGGTTCATTGCCGCTCTCACGTAAGTCCGCCATCGGTCCCTATCCCGCGCAAGTTTAATCCAGTCTCTATCATCATATCCCACCTCCCTCAAATCCATTTTAATATTATCCTCCCATCTACGTCTCCACCTTCCCAAAGGTCTTCTTCCCTCCGGCCTCCCAACTAACACTCTATATGCATTTCTGTATTCGCCCATACGTGCTACATACCCTGCCCATCTCAAACTTCTGGATTTAATGTTCTTAATTATGTTAGGTGAAGAATACAATGCGTGCAGTTCTGTGTTGTGTAACTTTCTCCATTCTCCTATAACTTCATCCATTTTAGCCCCAAATATTTTCCTAAAAACCTTGTTCTGAAACACCCTTAACCTCTGTTCCTCTCTCAAAGTGAAGTCCAAGTTTCAGAAGGATACAGAACAACCGGTAATATAACTGTTTTATAAATTCTAACTTTCAGACTTTTCGACAGAAGACTAGTTGACAAAAGCTTCTCAACCGAATAATGACAGGCATTTCCCATATTTATTCTGCGTTTAATTCCCTTCCGAGTGCAGAAACCTGCAAAAACGTATTCTCATTAATCCTCTCGTTTAGGCGATTGAAGAATTTTCTACCCTTTTCCATAAAAAAAAGTTAGTGCAAACACTCGTGATGCCCCACTTCGATTACTGTGATATTCTGCTTACTGACCTAAGCGTTACTTCGGCGCGGAGACTACAACGTGTTCATAATATGTGCGTCCGTTTCGTCTGCAATATTCGCCGGGCTGATCACGTAACACCATCCCTCGAAATGTTGACCTGGCTCCGTCTAGAAGATCGTAGAAAAATCCACTGTCTTTCCCTTCTCTTTCACATATTGCATTTCTCCACTCCTCTCTTTCTTGCGTCTCGTTTTCAAAATTTATCCACCCATCACAACCTAGACACGCGATCACAACACTCCTCAATATTATCCATTCCCTTCCACCGAACATCCTCATATTCATCTTCTTTCACTGTGGCTGTTCCTCGGCTTTGGAATTCCCTATCGAGTAATGTCAGGGACTGTCAGATATCAAACCAATTTTATAATAGAGTAACGAAATATTTTTCTAACAATTCTTGTTAACAATAATAGCTGTTTCAGGTTTTTCAATGTTTAATGTATATATATATATATATATATATATATATATATATATATATTTAAATTATTCATTATTATTATTATTATTATTATTATTATCAATGTTTATTATTGTCACACTAACATTACTTATCGAACTTTCATTATTTACTTTCATGTTGTTTTATGATCTAGATATTAATGTAATAACTATGTAACCAATTGTATTCTATTAGAATTAGTCTGGCTGGACGGAAGAGAAGGCCTACTGGCCTTAGCTCTGTCAGATTAAATAAATAAATAATAATTATTATTATTTATATTTGTTACTGTTGCTCCAAGATATTTGAATTTTTCCACCTCTTCGAAAGATAAATCTCCGATTTTTATATTTCCAGTTCGTACAATATTCTGGTCGCGAGACATAATCATATATTATGATAGGCTCTGAGAGAAGTAATTAGTTAAAGGCGTATGCTATATATTTTTACCTCATATGAAGCGATATTTTTAAATTAGTCCAGTTCACAACAATTTCTACACCATGCTTCACTCGAAGTGTATCTTATGTGTTTATTGTCACATTAAAATTGCAGAACGCGCGATTACAAATCAAACGAGTGGTCATACATGTTTACAGCTGCTCTCGATGCCGAGATATTACTGAGAGAGTTCGCGCGGCACGGCTAATTTTATACGCAAATTGAGCACCCTCATGCCCGTAACGAGGGAAGGTGGCACCATTGGGAGCAGTCACTCAAGTTACATTGGTTCATCACTTAACTGCTAACAACAATAGCATTCGGCAGTGGTTGATAGTGTTGTTAACAGTAAGAATTTTAAATTGTCATTTTTTGTTTGTTCACGGATCCTGAAACGTGTGATCATACTCGGTGCGAGGATACTTGTAATCATCATCGTCCTTGCAGGTATTAGGCCTATTGGCCTGTTACGGTCTCCGTCCATCTTTTCAGGGGGCGTCCCAAAGATCGTCTTCCATATGGTATATAGCGGAGAATTTGTCCTGGGAGTCTGGAACGGTCCATTCTATTGACATGGTTAAGCCATTTTTGTCTGTAGTGGTTGAGATGTTCGTAAATAGGTCTAATTTTCAATTCTTTTGTAATTAGTTCATTCCTTTTGTGGTCAAGCAAGCTGGAGCCGGCAGAAATCTCATTTCCGCAGTTGCTAGGCGTTGAACATCTGAGTTTCGGACAGTCCAGGCCTCACTACCATACATGAGGACAGGTCTTGCTAGAACTTTTAAATGCTTTTAACCTGGTATGTTTTTGGGTTTTCGTGATTATGAAAACCTGGTTGATGGTTCTTAAGGCTCCATTAAAATGTTGAATATTTTCAGATATATCAGTAACAGGTAAATATGTCAAATTATAATCTAAATATTTAAATGAGTTTACCTGTTCTAACGTATGGGTTCCAATGCAAATTTTACTCCTAACTGGCTGTTTACCTTGGGACGCCATAATTTTTGTTTTGTTTGGGGAAATTTTCATATTGAAATTTTGTGCTATTATATTCAGGTGATATATTGAATATTGCAGCTCGTCTTCATTTGTAGCAAAAAGAACCTGATCGTCTGCATATAATAATGTATCTAGAGTACAATTTCGGAAGAGCGGGATGTTTCCATAAATTGTTAGTCGCCAATGTCTGATGATGGATTTGATGTATATATTGAATAAAAGTGGTGAGAGGGTGCATCCTTGACGAACTCCACAGTTTATCGGTCTCCATTCGGTATATTCTGATCCAATAGTCATTTTGATAATATTGTGGTTATATAATTCTTAAATTGTTCTTATAATTGCGTTTGGAACTGAATCATCTGCCAAAATTTGAAAGAGCTTATTTCTGTCAACACGGTCGAAAGCTTTTTCGTAATCAATAAAAGCCAAGTGAGTTTCTTTATTAAATTCCTTGTTTTTCGATCAAAACCTTCAAAGTTAAATATCCATCTGCGCAAGATCTGCCTTTTCGAAAACCGTTTTGTTCTTCACCAATGAGAGTTTTGTAGTGAGCTTACGTGAAAAATTCTCGTGTTTTGCTTATCGGAACATTAAACGTGCAAGGAAACTGAAGTTTTCAGTTTAACAATATTAGGATAGAATAGCTAGAACCTTAGAATACGGTTCTCAGTGACACTAGCTACGGCGGTTACGATATATGACGTATAATGGTGATGCCAGCCGTGGATGTACTTGTCATTTCGATTAACAGAGTGATTGCTGCAAATCACTACCACTAGGCACGTCTTTATAACTACAGTCAAGGTACTTCAGTCGACCGCGCATGTTTTCCGTCTTCCTTTGCACGAAGGACGCTACGTTCTACGAGAGCTCTCGAACATGAGATCCTTGCGATGGCTAGGCTCCATTGAAGCCGCCTCCAACTCCGGCACAACACAGCACTGACTGCTGTGCTCAACATCGTGGCCGGCATTCTCTTAACTGATGAATATTTATCTAACGGAAATAATTTTCATTCGCAGCAGATCTTGATATTGATGTCAGAGAGGTTATCGGGCAAGTTTTTGTTTCCAAAGCAATGGTTAATAATAATAATAATAATAATAATAATAATAATAATAATAATAATAATAATAATAAAACAGTAATACAAATAATAACAACATTAATAATAACAACAACAATGAAATGCATAAGAACAATAATATAAATAATAACAATAGCAACAACAATAATAATAACAGTAATAATAGTAATAACAATAACAAGAAAAATAACAAAAATAATAACAATAACAATAATAACAGTACTAATAGTAATGACAATGACAATAATAGGAATAATAAGAGTAACACTGGCAATATTAACAACAATAATAAAAATAATAACGACAATATTAATAACAATAATGTAAAGAACAAGAACAGTAATAATGACACAATAATAACAATAGCAACAATAATAACAGTAATAATAGTAATAACAATAATATAATAGCAAAATAATAATAATAATAATAATAATAATAATGATAATAAAATAACAATACCAACAATAATAACAGAAATAATAGTAATGACAATAACAAGAGCAACAATAATAATACTAATTACAAAATAATAACAATAGCAACAATAATAACAGTGACAATAGTAATGACAACAATAATAAGAATAAGAATAAGACTAGGAATAATAATAATAAGAAGAAAACAATAACAGTAGCAACAATAATAACAGTGACAATAGTAATGACAACAATAATAAGAATAAGAATAAGAATAAGACTAGGAATAATAATAATAATAATAATAATAATAATAATAATAATAAGAAGAAGAAGAAAACAATAACAATAGCAACAATAATAACAACAACAATAGCAATGACAATAACAATAGCAATAATAATTTATTATTATTTATTTATTTATATTTAATGTGATGTACAACAGCCAGTGGCCAATTACAGTTCAGCACAAATATAACAAAAACATGGTACAAAAATAATTATTACACATAAATACAATTACAAATAATTACAATAATGACGATGAATGGATAAATAATGGATGACAATGGATAATAATAGTAATAATAATAATAATAAAATAAAATAGCAACAATAATATCAGTAATAATAGTAATGGCAATAACAATAGCAGCAATAATAAGGAAAACAATAACATTAACAAAATAATAACAATAGCAACAATAATAAGAATAATAATAATAACAAATAATAACAATAGCTACAATAATAAGAATAATAATAGTAACAAATAATAACAATAGCAACAATAATAACAGTGATAATAGTAATGACAATAACTATAACAGCGATAATAATAATAATGATAGCAACAACAATGAAAATAACAATTAACAAAATAACAACAATAATAGTAATAATAGTAATGACAATAACAATAACGGCAATAATAATAATAAGTCAGAAGAAAAATAATTACAAGAAAGAAATAGTAATAACAACAATAACAGTAACAATTTTAATAAAAAGAACAGTAAGATTATTAAATACAACAATATAAATAACAATAATAACAATATTAATACCAACAAAAATATTACAAAATAACAATACTAACACCAATAATATTTGTAATAATAACTATTATTAGAATAAAAACAATAGCAAAATTTAAATAACAATAATAACAGTAATAATAGTAATAATAATAATAATAATACTGGTAGTAATAGTAATAACAATAAATATTACTTCCGTATTTTTGTGTTTAAACTTAAAATAACAGCTTGTTTGTCGGTAGACACAAGAACAACATGGCATATTTTGTGTTCAGTTCAGTTTGCGGTGTAGTTACGTTATAGGTATGTTTGGGATCTTGTCGAATACCAGTAAATGCATGTTGTGCTACAAGCCTCCAGGTATTCAGTGCCCGTTACATTTACGCATCAGAGAGCGCCTATTGTATTCCATAAACTCAAATGTTTACATAAGGAGAACTGATCTTTGCACAAAGGTTCAGATTGTTCTCAAGTCTGTAGTGCATAGGATATCTTCTGGGTCCAGTCTGACCTGAAAAGCTCTAAACTCAGTTTGCCGAAGATATCGAATCTGCATAGTATATGAGCTGAACTCTCTTCCCTCGCTGCATTTGCTGCATGGTGGCTCTCGTGGGACTCATCGTGAGTGAATGTTTACTGAGGATCTTATGATCTTTCTTATCACACATTTATTAACTACAGCGACACTGTACAAATTTTGTATTATTAATAGACAGAGATCTAAATTGGAACAGTCAAGTAACCCAAATCCGGTAAGAAAAATACACCGTGGTTAAAAATTATTGGACGAATTCAGAAGATTGTATTTTCACCAATATTGAACGTAAATACATGATCTTACCACCATTTGAAAGAGGGAAGTTTGAAGTTTTATACTGACCTTAGATGTACTCGATGTATAATACGGCAGACGTCCGGCGGTGATCCCATTCTTGTCAAACCCTCTCAAGCATGTCTTGTGTGACGTTCCTGATTGCTGTGTTAATGCTCTTTCCCTATCCGGCCAATGTCGCTGGAAATAGAGGTATTTAAATATTGTCCTTGACGAAACCCCACAGAAAGAAATCACATGCTGAAAACCGGTGAACGGGGTGGTCATGTGAGAATATTCTATTTTGAATATTACTCACTTCTACTTTAAAATACCTGATAACTTGCTTAAAACGTTACGAAATCAACGTCGAGCCTTATTAACCACTGCTCGTCATAGTAATTCTTTCTATTAATCCTATTTCACCGCATCATTTTGTCGCCTATGGAACGCTTTACCTCGTCATATCAGCGACAGCCGAAAGGTTAATCAGTTTAAATAAAAAATCGCATATTTTTTACGTGAAATATGTGAGTGTTTAGTCATTTTTACAGATTATTCTGTCCCTTTAATACATAAATTGCCATTTAGGCTTAGCATAAAGTAGAATTAAGATATAAATTTGAATTAAGTAAGTATCTGGAAACTCTCATTTTCAGTCAATATTTAATTACATGTAAGGTCCTTAATATGATAGATAATGATTTTAGTAGTGTGGAAGAGAAGGCCCAATGGCCTTAACTTCACCAGAATGAATATGAATGAATAAATAAATGGATAAATGAATCAATAAGTTAATTAATTATAAATGAATAAATAAGCAAAGGTATAAGTAAATAAATAAATAATTGATTATTATATTGCTAACACAATGAAGATTTTAATAGAAAAAGGACCATCTCCTGCGGACTTCTGCAAAAAGAACTGAGAAAGAGACCAGTGAAGTTCTTTGTGTGGAGTGTTGCATTGTACTGGGCAGAAACTTGGACATTACGACGAAATGAAGAGAAACGAATAGAAGCATTTGAAATGTGAATATGGAGAAGGATGGAGTGTGTAAAGTTGGAAGACAGAATAGAAACGAAGCTGTGTTCGAAAGAGTGGATGAAGAAAGAATGATGCTGAAGCTGATCAGAAAGAGGAAAAGGAGTTGGCTTGGTCACTGGTTGAGAAGAAACTGCCTTCTGAAGGATGCACTGGAAGGAATGGTGAACTCCCGTTCGGGGCAGAAGAAAATATCAGGATGATAGACGACATTAAGATATATGGATCATATGATGAGACAAAGAAGAAGGCAGAAAATAGAAAAGATTGAAGAATGCTAGGTTTGCAGTGAAAGACCTACCCATGGGCAGAGCACTATGAATTGTACATTACTAGCGACCTCAATTTCGGTGAATTTGTCAAGTGGTATTGATTTCGAAATCTATCACAAAAAATCGAGTTTGTGTTGGATATTGCTGATGAAAAACTTGACGGTCGAATGATTTAGAATAAGTTCTTTCCACTTCTTGCGATTCAATTTTCGGCTACCTTTCAATTCATCTTATAAAGGAAATTGTCTGTCAAGGGGTAGTCTTCCCTTCTCAGATACTCTGTTAGCATCATTTTCATCCTCATCGTTCGATCATATGGTTCTGTCCGTTATCTGTCTTCACAAGGAGAGGATGTAATATCTCAACTTTACGGAAAATTCTCTCCGTTATTCTCGAGACATTTTCTCCAGCAGACAATTGATATTATTAATAAACTTGCTCGATTTCGAAGTATGTAGTAAACCTACACGTTTGACTTATAAAGAACGTGTACAAGATTTGTGAATCCAATATATTGTTAATTGCTCCTATATTATATTCCTTAATTATCGGAATATTATATATTTGCGGTGGTAGGTTAATTGTTATTAATATAATTGACTCTTTGAAATGCATTACTGAGAAAAAATTAACAAATTGATTAATTACAGAAATACAATATATAAGTTAGTAGTAAACATACAGGTGTGTGAGTAGAGACGGTGAGGATAAATTAAGACAAACAAATTGATATGGTGAAAGTATAGGAAGTCAGATATACAGGGTGTACGAAAATGCCGTCATTAACAGCATTATAGGATAGAGTACATTACACTGATTAATTTAAATATAGGAAGCAACATTCCACGATCCATACTTTCGGAGATATCGCAAAGATTCTGTCGGTCAAATGGGGCACATTGCCAAAACTATTGAAATCAATGAAAGAGGTTTAATAGTGACTTTTATTTCTATGTTACATACGGTAATACAGTATGGTCAACGGGCTCTAAATCAAAAGATGTTCAAAATCTCCAGTACTTTTCGATTGCTGGTAAAATTAATGTTCTGGTACTAATAAGTTAATTAAGTAGTAAAATATCGCTGCAATCGAAAAGTATTGGGAATAAATTTGAATAAAGAACAAAAAAGGTTTCCTTCCCTAAGACGAAAGTCTTAGTTACCAGTCTATCGTGCTCTGGAGTGAACAAGGCTCTGAAATCAGCTACAAGGGTAGGTCCGGTTTTTTTTGCCACTACTGCATGCCAATGAATAAACAGCTACGTGACAGGGTAGAGAGAAAAGATGTGGTTGGAAACAGATTCTTGGGTAAGTAGAAACAAAGTAACTGATAAATGCATGGATATATAGACAGGTAAAAAAAGAGAAAAGATTGATCAATGAAGTTGAAGATAGATTGGTCATTATAGGTGGGTAGATGAAGTCTCTTAGATGCGCGGATGGAGACGGGTAGATATTCAAATAGGGAGACATGTAGTGTTGGATAAGGAGACAGGTACGAGTAGGTGAGTCAGTGTGTTGGTGACTGATGCAGGCGCTGATTGTTTGGAGATCGGCTGCAGAGACTTCCCTCACCAAATGGCAGCCGTTTATTGGCTGATGGGCGTTTATTCTGATTAAAAACCTGGGCTGCAGGCAGGTCAACATGTCTGACAGTAATTATGTTTGGTCGCGAGTGTGCAGCATGTGAACACTTTGTTCGACCTAATGAGTGAACACAAGTATTTCTCCATTATTTGCGCGCAGAATGCGAACCTTTTCATTCCACTTGCATGGACCGCATAGGAACGCTGTTTACGGCTTTCCTCCTGTCAGTACTTCAGCCTTTAGGGTAAAAATTATTCAAAGTCAGATTGTCAAGCGGCAAAAAATCTAGTTTGTTTTGCATTCAGTGATATTTTTGCTTTGAATTGCCTTACTCCATTATGTAGTTCAGTTTGAAGAGAACTGTAGCTCAACGGCTTCTCAAAAATGGTTCGATTCCCTCATGGCATTGTTAAGATTCCTAGTGATCAACACAGCTATGTGGCATATTTTTGCAGTGGGCTTACAATTGCTCAGATTTTTTTAAAATATATTTCCATTATTGGCGCGCAATACTATAGTAATATGCGTTACAAGAGCGGTATGTTGACGTTTTCATGTTCGAGGAAAAGATTGAAAAAGCGAAACGTAGTTGAGCTTTTTTAATTTCCGAGAACATGAAAACAAACATACCGCTCGTGTATCGTACATTATTTTGTGCGAAGATCGTTTATTACATACCTGAAAGAGGAATTTCTAATTAGTTGCAATGAAATCTCCATCTTGGTTTCTGTTTAATGACGACAACTTTGGAATACCAAAATATCTATCTTCAACATTGTTGCTTTAATAGTAATATGCGTTACAAGAGCGGTATGTTGACGTTTTCATGTTCGAGGAAAAGATTGAAAAAGCGAAATGTAGTTGAGCTTTTTTAATTTCCGAGAACATGAAAACAAACATACCGCTCGTGTATCGTACATTATTTTGTGCGAAGATCGTTTATTACATACCTGAAAGAGGAATTTCTAATTAGTTGCAATGAAATCTCCATCTTGGTTTCTGTTTAATGACGGCAACTTTGGAATACCAAAATATCTATCTTCAACATTGTTGCTTTAATAGTAATATACTGTTACAAGAGCGGTATGTTGACGTTTTCATGTTCGAGGAAAAGATTGAAAAAGCGAAACGTAGTTAAGCTTTTTTAATTTCCGAGAACATGAAAACAAACATACCGCTCGTGTATCGTACATTATTTTGTGCGAAGATCGTTTACTACATACCTGAAAGAGGAATTTCTAATTAATTGCAATGAAATCTCCATCTTGGTTTCTGTTTAATGACGGCAACTTTGGAATACCAAAATATCTATCTTCAACATTGTTGCTATAAAATGTTTTCTGTGTTTACTATACTCCAGCAGGCCGTGATATAAGTCTGTCTTTTTTTCCCCCTGTCTATAAATGCGAACTTAAAACAAACGGTAAGGTTATGTAATGATTTATTTTTCATTTTAATATTTTAACAATATTATTTATATAACATATTGCAGTAATAAAATCCGCATCTGGAATCTTGTTGATTTTTTCACGGCTTCCTTAATGTTACTTGCATCAGGAATGCAATAACTTTTGTGGAGTAGTAAAGTTTACTTAATTTTTGCAAATATTTAAAAACACTAATTAACAGTGCAATTTAGGTGAAATTGCAGTGGTAAGTTTCCAATTTATAATTATTACTATGTTAAACGTCTCTAAAAATAATATGTTAAAAGCCTAAAGCAGTAAAATGAATGTCGCGCTTAAGCGGTAAGAAGAGGGAAATTGTTGTGTGTGTTACGTTGGGAATACTGAATGTGGTATTTCACACTAGTTTTGTGCGGAAAGCAAGCAAATACGCACGATCTCGCACAAAATAAATTCTGTAGCCGGGAGGAAAAAGGTCTTAAGTCAATTTTTTGTGAAAATGAGATTTTTATATATTCTGAAAGCGGAAACAATTCTCTACAATCTGGTAAAACGGCTAAAGTCAAATAACACTCCTGACTGGATTTATAGAGCGTTACCAAATGTCCTAAGTACTTTTTGAATCGAGCACACACAGAATAAAGGACTTAAGAATATTTAATACTTTATTCCTTACAAACCATCACATGTTTACTTTCCATGCTTCCCTATTAAAAAGGTCTAACTTGTATTTTATCCATTTTATCACATAGCCCTTTCCTTTTAAAACTTTAAGCACCAGGGTAAACAGTCCTATAATTGTTTAAGACCCATTTTGCATTCCTCATAATTTATATTTGTCATTTATTTTGACATGAAAAAGGTCTTATGTTTAATAGTCCCTTCTACTCAGTTTGGCTTCTAGTCTTAAAAGGGCTTAAGTGCGGCTATTTTTGGAAATAATGAAGAAAATTGTTAAATGAGCAACATTATCTATTTTAGAAGAAATATAAACAAATAATATCCAGGAAAAACCTCTTAATTAAGAAAAACTCTATATAATTGACACCAATTTCAATCTTTCTACTGCTTTCCTGAAAAGTATAAAATTTTTACTTAATACCTTTTTCCTCCCGGCCACAGAATTACATACTCATGTTCCTATATACAGGGTGTCCATAAAGTCTGGAATCATAGGACATAATACAAATCCATACATATTAACATTAAAGAATGTGTTCCACATGTCTGACATCATTTCCAACACACGTCCTCATACGTTTTGCACAATTTCTTTGAATTGTCTTCAACATACGTGGGTTAAGAGCAGCACATGCAGCAATTATTCTTTGACGGAGATGTTCCACCTCACGAATTTTTTCTGCATACACCTCAGCTTTCACAATCCCCCAAATGGCAAAATCCATAGGGTTCAGGTCTGGTGACCTTGGTGTCCATTCCACAGGACCCCTTCTCCCAATCCAGCGTCCGGGAAACATTTCATCCAGCCAGTACCGAACGAAACCTGCATAATGAGGTGGGGCCCCATCTTGCATAAACCACTCTGGATGGCCGATACCATGTATTTCTGGTACCATTTCATCGCCCAACATCCTGAGATAGTGCTCTCCAGTGACTGTTGAGTCAAAGAATGGACCAACAATCTTATCGTCCCATAAACCATAACATGCCATCACTTTTGGAGAGCCTTGCCTTTACTGGTACATCGACAGTAACAGGCAAGACTCTCCAGAAGTGTAACTGCACCCTCTATTCAATTGGTCAGTGACAGGTTTATTTTTTGGTGCTCCAAATTCTTTACCAAAATTTAGATATATTTTTTTTAAACAGTTATCAGTACCATCGTTTGAAATTGAAATAATCATCTCGCAAATTCTTAAAGATTCCCTGCAGATTAGACAATTTCATTTATACCACTCAGAAGGTCTTTGTTAAGGGATTAGGTACAGCTTACAGCAGAAAATTTTGGAAATATTCAACATTTTTCTCTCCATTATTGTATTTTGTACAATAATGAAAATTGTTATGTTTAAAGTACTGTCCTTCTGCTATGTGAAAAAATATTTTTACGATTTAAAAAAAAATATTACTTTTTTTTTTTTTTTTTCAAAATTCCGTTCACTGTGCAGTGATGAAACGTTTCCCACATAACTAAAAAAATATCCAACATTCAATGATGAAATTTTTTGTGTGTATTTATACACGTCATATCAACAATATGGTGCAAGATCACTTCTCTATCTTTTGATAGATTGTCTGATAAAAATATATTCGTTTAAAAATGATCCAATATCAGTATTTTCTTCTAACACAAAATAAAAAGAAATATTATTTATTAAGGAATGTAGTTGAAAGAGCATAGTATTGTAAATATGAGTTTCAGCAATAAAATAAAAGAGAGAGAACATGAAAAAGTTAACAAGTTTATGAGTTATGAGGGAAACGCTTCATCACTGCACGGTGAACTGCTATCGTTTTTAATTTTGAAAAAAAAAAATATATAAGTATTTTCTTTTAATCGTAAAAATATATATAGTTTTTCATATAGGAGAAGGACAGTGTTTTACACATACCAATTTTCATTATTGTACAAGATACAGTAATGGAGGAAAAAAATGTTGAATATTTCCAAAAATTTTACTGCTGTAAGCTGTACCTAACTCGTTAAGGATATGCTAATTTTAAATAAAATCTTTTATTTATAAGTATAATTTTAAGATCATCTTCTAAGATTTTATTTTGTAATTGATAATCAACAGTGCTTAATTATTACATTTTATTTTTATAACAATACTAATGGCTTGTGCAGCAAATGCTGCAAACTAAGTTCATTAGACTTCAAATAAACATTTTCCAGATTTATTTTCAATGAAGAATACCAGAATTTCTGAAAGTTATTTTCTTCCATAATAATGAAAGATACTCTCTCTCGAGCCAATACTGAAGAGAACCACGCATATAAATATCTACACCACACCGCCATTAAATATATGAAAATGACCCAACCCCACTTGATTAATAACTATAAAAATATTTGATTTTTAATAATATTATTATCTTACATAAGTTTTATAGCTTTCAGTAACATATACTATATATACTATATAGCTGCCACTCAGTAAAATATAGAAATCAAAATCTAATTTAAGTTATTCTCTACATCTACTTATATAATCCCAAAACGTTTCACTTTCATATCATCAATATAGCATTAATATGTATAATTAATGAAAAATAGTCACATCATGGCATTAATTACAATAATATTTCATTTCTAATGGTAATAATGTCATCAAACCACCTCAAGTCTTGTAGTTTTTAATATCCAATACACAGCTGTACCCAGAAAATTACACACTACAGAATCGAACCTGTAAATTATTTTTAGTAAGTTAAGTTTTTAATAACCAATTTAATTTGAGCTCTAAATCTGTCAGCATTCTCGCAGATCATGGCCTCGTGTAATATTGTTTACTGTAGTGTGTGCTTTGTTTTATTCGGAAATGCAATTAGCTGGTTCTCAAAACTGACAGATGGATTTTGGAAAATAGGAAAATTATGTTGAAAAATTGACGTTTTACTGAAAACTACTATTTTTCTGAAAAACTTTGAGTTCCAAGCTTCAAAATGAGGGGTCATTTATTAAAATCCGTTCAGCCGTTTTCCCGTAATTTCCATTACCAGTTCAAATTATATATATATATATATATATATATATATATATACATCATCATCTCTATTTCAATTAATCAACTTATATTTGCCTTCAACAATTAACTTTCTTTTTTCTTTAATGTATCACATCACATTATTATACATGTTTATTGTATTCAGGACCCTTGTGGTCACTCAAAATTCTTTGAGCTGATGTCTATAATTTAGAATTTATTATATATATATATATATATATATATATATATATTCATATTTAATTCATTATATTTTATTTGCTATTAATTTCCGGATCCTCGTGGTCATCCTTAATTAAGGCGGGACGATTTCTCTCTCTCTCTCTCTCTCTTTGAAATGGAAAAATAGAAATAATTCAGAAGAAAGCGTGTTCGCAAACAAATGGCATGTCATAATTCACTTTGCCAGTTTTATAGGTGTGAGAAATATATGTTGTATGTTTTCGTAAATCTCTAATTTGTTAATTACCACTTTGACAGTACTTTCTTTGTGCAACAAGAGTAAAGATGAACGAGCACATGAGAAAATGCGTGTCCAGTCCCGTGAAACGGATTACTTTCCTCCCGGGAATCGAACTAAGTCCAGTAGACAGAAGCGCTATGACTCGAGCCACAACAGAGGACGTTAGCTCTAAATATAAATTTTAATTTGAAAGTGTTGTACGGCTTTGCAAAGTATACATTTACATATATCTGCGTTAAATTCAACTTATGATAAACGTCGAGCCTGAGTTCGGGTTTAACAGAGTTTTGCACGTTGACGTCGACATTGTAACTTTCCCTCGTGTGTTGTGTTGTGGAATTAAAAGTTGCGCGTGTTGTTGTCTCGTTAGCAGGCCAGCAGGACTGCCACTACGTGACCAATCAGTGTTGTTGATTGTTCCTCTTGGGTTAGTTGCGTGAGCGGAGTCCCCTGGCGGCCATCCGCTCGGGTCCAGGGGGAAATCTGTGTGATTGCGAGCGAGTATTTAGGATTGAAAGATCGTATTCTACCAAGCAATGCTTGAACTCTTCCATTTTACCTCTTACCATTGTTTTCCTTGTTACTATTTCTTGTCATTCTCGATATTTTTATTGTTATCTGAAAGTTCTTCTCTTTACACTGTTTCTAAATAATTTTCAGTGTTTTAGATCCCTTCATTGTCGTCTTTCTTTTCAAGATGTCTCAGTTTTATTCATATCTAGTTCATGTCCCCTTCCTCTCACTTTTTCTCCTCCTCTTACAACACTTTATCCAATCCGTCCCATTCTTCATTCCATCTCCCCTAGTCCTTAAGCTATTCACCTTGTTAATTATCCTCTTCCCACATCTCTATATAGCATATTCACCTCTTCTCTTCTCTTCTCTTCTCTTCTCTTCTCTTCTCTTCTCTTCTCTTCTCTTCTCTTCTCTTCTCTTCTCTTCTCTTCTCTTCTCTTCTCTTCTCTTCTCTTCTCTTCTCCCCGATCAATAACCTCTCTCTTCCACTCTCCATCTTCATTCTTTCTCTTTCTCTATTTATAATCGTCTTCTTTGTCCTTTTCTTCAAACCCATCCTCTTTCTTTCTCTCGTCATCTCCATTCTCTTTAACTGTGTCTTCATATTTATCTCCTTTCTTCATCTCCTTATATTCACTACCATTACCTCTCCCTTCATATTCATTTTCTTTTATTCTTCTTCATATTCATCCTCTTTCTTCCCCTTTTCATATTCATCATCTTCCTTCCCCTTTTCATATTCATACCCTTTCTTCTTCTCTTCATATTCATACTCGTCAGTCCCTCTTCTTATTCATCCCTTTTTATTTTCTTCATTTTCAGCCTTCTTCTTCTCTTCATATTCATCCCTTTTTCTTCTCTTCATAGTCATACTCTCTTCTCCCCTTCCATACTCATCCTTTTTCTTCTCTTCATATTCATTCTCTTTCTTCTTCTCTTCATATTTATCCTTTTTCTTCTCTTCATTTTCATCTTTTTTCTTCTCTTCATATTCATACATTTTCTTCTTTTCATATTCATCCTTTTTCTCCTCTTCATATTCATCCCTTTTCTTCTCTTCGAATTCATTCTCTTTCTTCTTCTCTTCATATTCATCCTTTTTCTTATCTTCACGTTCTTCCTTTTTCTTCTCTTCACATTCGTCCTTTTTCTTCTCTTCATATTCATTCTTTTTCTTCTTCTCTCCATCTTCATTCTTTTTTTCTTCCCTTCATAATCATCCTTTTTCTTCTCTTCATATTCAACCTTTTTCTTCTTCTCTTCATATTCATTCTCTTTTCTTCTCTTCATATTCATCCTTTTTCTTCTTCTCTTCGTCTTTATTCTTTTTTCTTCTCTTCATATTCAACATTTTTCTTCTTCTCTTCATATTCATTCTCTTTTCTTCTCTTCATATTCATCCTTTTTCTTCTTCTCTTTGTCTTTATTCTTTTTTCTTCTCTTCATATTCAACCTTTTCTTCTTCTCTTCATATTCATCCTTTTTCATCTACTCTTCATATTCATTCTCTTTTCTTCTCTTCATAATCATCCTTTTTCTTCTTCTCTTCATATTCATTCTTTTTCTTATTCTCTTCATCTTCATTCTTTTTTTCTTCCCTTCATATTCATCCTTTTTCTTCTCTTCATATTCAACCTTTTTCTTCTTCTCTTCATATTCATTCTCTTTTCTTCTCTTCATATTCATCCTTTTTCTTCTTCTCTTCGTCTTTATTCTTTTTTCTTCCCTTCATATTCAACATTTTTCTTCTTCTCTTCATATTCATTCTCTTTTCTTCTCTTCATAATCATCCTTTTTCTTCTTCTCTTCATATTCATTCTTTTTCTTATTCTCTTCATCTTCATTCTTTTTTTCTTCCCTTCATATTCATCCTTTTTCTTCTCTTCATATTCAACCTTTTTCTTCTTCTCTTCATATTCATTCTCTTTTCTTCTCTTCATATTCATCCTTTTTCTTCTTCTCTTCGTCTTTATTCTTTTTTCTTCTCTTCATATTCAACATTTTTCTTCTTCTCTTCATATTCATTCTCCTTTCTTCTCTTCATATTCATCCTTTTTCTTCTTCTCTTCGTCTTTATTCTTTTTTCTTCTCTTCATATTGAACCTTTTTCTTCTTCTCTTCATATTCATTATTTTTATTCTTTTCTTCGTAATCATTACTTTTTTTCCTTCTAGTCATATTCATGCTTTATCTTCCTTTACTCATATTCATCCCTTTTCTCCTTCTCTTCATATTCATGTTCTTTCTTCGTTTTCAACCTTTTTCTCCTTGTCTTCATATCAATCCTTTTTCTTCTTCTCTTCGTATTCATTCTTTTTATTATTTTCTTCGTTTTAAACCTTTTTCTTCTTATCTTCGTATCTATCCTTTTTCTTCTCTTTGTATTCATTCTTTTTTTTTCTTCATATTCATTTTTTTTCTTGTAGTCATATTTATCCTTTATCTTCCTCTCTTCATATTCAATCTTTTTTCTTTCCTTCATATTCGTACTTTTTCTTCTTCTAGTCATATTTTCATCTTTTATCTTCTTTTACTCATATTCATCCTTTTTCTTCTTCTCTTCGTATTCATTCATTTTATTCTTTTCATATTCATCATTTTTCTTCTTCTCTTCCTATTAATCCTGTTTCTTCCTCTCTTCATATTTATGCCCTTTCTTTTTCTTTTCATATTCATCCTCTTCGTTCCTTTCTTCATGTAGCCCTATACATCCTTCCTTTATCCATATTTATCTGCTTTATCTAGCCCTTCATCGCTTTTCTCCCACCTTTCTTATTTTCTTCTTCTTTATATTCGGTTGTCATTTTTACCTGTTCTTTCCCTCCATCTTATTTTCTTCCTTCGTCTTTCCTCCTCTTCCTGCGTTGCTTGCTCTTCTTTTCATTCACTTCATATTCGTTGTTCTTCATTATTTATCTGCTAGTCTCTTTTTTCTATTCATATTTTTATATCTACAAATTTTCAACTCTTAAGATGAATCTCCACCGCTAGCAGGTTGACGTCTTCCGTGCATAATCTTCCAACTACACGGTGCCGAGCTCTTCTCACGCATACTCAACTTGGACTCGTTTCACACACAGACTCACACTCGCAGTAGTGACTTAGTATTCTGGGCATTTTGCGTAGCAGGAATTATGCGGAGAGACATACGACAAACGCTTGGTCCTGAATTGAATGTTAAGCGACTCGTTTCCATGGAAACACAGCCGTGTTTGCACTTCTCAGTTACTTGTTTTTAAATACAAGCTAAATAAAGTTGCTGGTTTCATGCTGGCTATGAAATCCCGTCACTGTAGCTCAGTTTGTTTAATAAATAAATAATGAAGGGACGTAAATGTATTTATTCCTCTATTCAGGTTTGATATGCAAAGCAACGTTACAGCGTTATTCGTTCCACAAATCATTTGATCTTCCCACCTTAGCCAGTCGAAAATTTGCGCCACTTTTTATGAACATTTTTTTAATGAAAGGCGTTTGAAAATGCATGAAAAAACAAGTAAGGTATCGAAATACAGACCTACAAATAGAGTAAAAAGGGGTAATTTGAATAACTGGGAAATATTGATAATGGTAATGTTTTGGCAGCATTAGAACAAAACGTGCGACGCCATGTTGAAAAGTGATAGGTGGTGAAAAAGTGGTGGTGTTTATGAATCCTCTCTCTATAAATCAGATCCTTTAAGCTGAAATGGAAATGTATAGATTTTTTTCTGTTGGATGGTGTGTAGAAAACCCCTATCCATTGGCTGCTTATAATATTTTACTTCATTTACCTAAGCTTTTATAAAATCTGTGATAATGTAGTACACTTGTTTTAACCTGTAAGCAGTTTATAATGGGAGTATAAGGGTACAGTGCATCAGTTATTCATAGATTTCAAAAAGATATATGGCTCGGTTAGGAGAGAAGTTTTATATGATATTCTTATTGAATTTGATATTCCCAAGAAACTAGTTCGATCAATTAAAATGTGTCTCAGTGAAACGTACAGCAGAGTCCGTATAGGTCAGTTTCTGTCAGATGCGTTTCCAATTCACTGTAGACTAAAGCAAGGAGATCCACTATCACCTTTACGTTTTAACTTCGCTCTAGAGTATGCCATTAGGAAAGTCCAGGATAACAGAGAGGGTTTGGAATTGAACGGGTTACATCAGATGCTTGTCTATGCGGATGACGTGAATATGTTAGGAGAAAATCCACAAACGATAGTGATAACACGGGAATTTTGTATGTGTGTATGTATGTATGTATGTATGTATGTATGTATGTATGTATGTATTTATTCACACTGCAGTGGGTATATACCCGGTGGCAGTGGTAACTAATTACACTCAATAATGACAATAATAAACTTATTAATTAAAATACAATTAATAATACTAATAATTAATACTAACAATAATTAATAATAATAATAATAATAATAATAATAATAATAATAATAACAACAGGGAATATACTAAATTAAATGAAACGATCACTTAAAATAACATTTGAAATAAATCTAATTTGTATCTTAAAGCTAAGATCGAACTAAAACCCACGAGTATGATACGTTCATATCTGCACAAGTACCTTTCAAATTACACTCATTTCGCTGTCAACTCACTCACTGCACTGGAACTACGACACATTTCACTGATTCTATCCTGATTTCACTAACACTTCAAAAACATTTCACTGTTCAAATACTATGCACTGCCACTATAAACTACAAAGCTTCACTGACAGGAACACGTTTCACTTACACAGCACACTTCACTGACACGACATACTTCTTCACTGATTCAACACACTTCACTGACAACATAATTCTTCACTGATACAACACTTCAATAACAACATATCATTTACACCCTTTAAATACTGTGTATAATTACCGTCTATTAGTAAGGTCCTTAAGCCTATTTTTAAGTACATTTTTGGTTGTTGGTAAAGCCTTTAGTAAGTCTGCAGGTAAAGCATTCCAGTCCCTGATAGTACGATTGAGAAAAGAGAACTTTCCAGTGTCCGTCCTCTGCCTTCTTTCCCTCAATTTATATGAGTGGTCGTTTCTTGAAGAGTAATTCGGCGGCTGCAACCTATTTTTTATTTCTCTCCAGGCAGGCTCACCTCTGTATGTGTTGAACATTGCGCATAATCGAATTCGCGTTCTCCTGTCCGTGAGTGTGTCCCATTTTAATGGTGAATTTTTCCGACAACACTTAAGAGCCTGTTTTTGAATCTTTTCCAGTGTCTTAATATATTCTAATCTGTAAGGATCCCAACATGCAGCACCATATTCCATTACTGGACGTACTAGTGATTTATATGCAATCTCTTTGGATTTATCAGAACCTTTTCTTAGTACCCTCTATGGCGAGTCTATGGCGAATCCTTGGCATCAACCCCTTTGATTTGATTACCCCCCTTTGATTTGATTACCTGGTTGGGTTTTTCCGAGGTTTCCCCCACCAAAAGGCAAATGCCGGGTAATATTTTGGCGAATCCTCGGACCTCATCTCATCTCACTACATCTCGCCGAAATGTAAAAAAAAAAAAAATGTAAAAAATTGCACAAAATTGTAAAAATTGTAGAAAATTACTAAATTGTAAAACTATAAAAATTGGTAAAAATTGTAATTGTAATATTGTAAAATGTTGACTTGTTCCACATCTTAAAGCTTCATTGCTCATGTAAGATCTATGGAATAAAATAAATGAATGAATGAATGAATGAATGAATGAATGAATGACGCTCTCCATGCTTTTCCCGCTGTGTCTGTAACGTGTTCCCCCCAGCCGAGATCGCTGCTAAATGTTATTCCGAGGTATTTACATTTGTTAACTTACGGAATGGTTTCACCCCCTAACGTATACGATGCGACTATTTTATTTCTTTTCCTTGTAAAGCTGATGGCTTTGCTCTTTAGAGAATTTATTTTCATTTTGTTGGCTATTGCCCAATCGTTTATTCTATTGAGGTCATTCTGGAGAAGAGTAGTATCTTCATGACTTTTTATTTCCCTGTATACCATACAATCATCCGCGAATAAGCGAACCCTAGACAAGATATTAACTGGCAGATCATTTACAAAAGCCAAGAATAGAAGAGGCCCCAAGACACTCCCCTGCGGGACCCCGGAAGTAATTTCAATTGGATTCGATAATTCCTTCCCTACCCGTACTCTCTGAGTGCGACAAATTAAAAATTCCTTGATCCACTGGAGAACTCTGAAGTCAATCCCCGTTGATTGTAGTTTAACCAACAATATATCGTGTGGGACTACATCGAATGCGCGTGAAAATTCAATAATCACTGCATCTACTTGGCTATTGGAATCTATTCCGTCTTCTAAATCCTGACATACCGTTACTAATTGACTCTCACATGAATAGCCCCCCCCCGAAATCCATGCTGACAGTTATGTAACCAATTTGAGTCATCCCAATGTTGCCTTAGATAAGCTGAAATCAAGTGTTCCATCTGTTTGCAAACCACAGAGGTAAGGCTGACCGGTCTGTAATTTTTTGTATCTGAGCGAGACCCTGACTTATAAATTGGCACCACTATTGCATCTTTCCAATCTCGCGAGACAGTACCATTGTTAATTAACATTTCAAATATACACACTAGATAGGGAATCATGGCTTCCCCTCCCAATTTTAGTACGTCTCCGGCGATACCATCAGGTCCTATTGATTTATGAGTTTTCAATTTAGAGATCCTTCTCCTTATGTCCCTAGGCTTGATAGAAAACTGACTCCTATTTTCCACAGAAGCTAAGTGTGGTACTATTGTCCTCATCCCGAAAACAGTGGCATAATAGGAATTTAATTTTTCTGCTTTTTCGTAGTCCTGTACGATAAATTGATTGCGGTCATTTTTTAGGGGGAGGCTCTAAAGTTTTCCTTACGTCGTCTCTTCACATATTTATAAAATTCCCCCCACCCGTTTTGTTCACCTTTGAAAAGTTTATTTAGGTAATTTGCCTGCGCTATCTTCTTCGCATTAAGCAGTTCTTTCGATAGTTGTGTGAATTTTGTTTGTTTTGCAAGGCTTTCCTTGCGCTGTCTATAGGATTTCATTAGTTTTCTTTTCAGTTTCCGTATGTATTTATTATAGTATTCCGGATCGGGATTGTTTGATAAGCGTTTAACCGGGATACATTTCTGTATTCCTGTTAATATAATCTGCTTGAACTCCGGCCAGCATTCTTCTACACCAGTAGTGTCAGAGTTGTAAGCTCCGAAACCGGTTGTGGTGCTAGAGACGTCCAGTCGGAGCGTGAACTTGCTTATGTCTGTGGAAGCACCGGAGCACGCAACGAGTTATAGTGGAGCGCTCCGCTCCGTTAAGGCTGTGTCTGACAACGCTGTTCTACACTACTGCCCTTTACTACCCATAATGAGTACTTTTCTCTAAGATAATTTTGGAAGCCTTCTCTGTCCGCTTTGTTATTTTGCAAGATATTTTTG
Organism: Periplaneta americana; assembly: GCF_040183065.1. Lineage (NCBI taxonomy): Eukaryota > Metazoa > Arthropoda > Insecta > Blattodea > Blattidae > Periplaneta > Periplaneta americana. The sequence goes on along the minus strand of NC_091127.1, from coordinate 21,439,814 downwards.
TTCTTTTTTCCGCTTTGCTTGTACTTAGCATTCCATAATATTTCAAGAATTACCGCGTCGTGGTCACTAATACCTGGAATCACTTCAATACCTGCGACTATTTCTGAGGGTCTTAAAAGAAATATGTCTAGTAACGAACCTCCCCTTGTCGCCCTGTCTGTTACTTGAATTAAGTTATGTTTCCAGATGAGTGCGTTTACTAATGACTGGGCTTGACTCATCCCTCCCTGTATTGTACCCTGCCAGTTTACCTGGGGCAAGTTTAGGTCCCCTGCAACGATAACATACTGCCCGCGGATTTTTCTATTTTCCAACATATCTCTTATTTTATACAGTACGTTCAAGCCTTCTTTCGGAGCCCTATATAAACCGATGTGTAATATGTTTCGCGAATAATCATCCGCTATATCTACACCCAACATTTCGAACTCCGAGTCCTTAAAATTTTCAGCGCTCTGCAGGCACTCTTTTACACATATAAAAACCCCTCCCCCTGTTCCTACACGGTCGCGTCTGTATGTTACATAATCGTTTCTAAATACTTCTGAGTCTGCTACTTCGCTGGAAAGCCATGATTCCGTTCCTATTATGACATCAGGATTATGCGAATCTACTAGGTTCCAGAATTCAATTGATTTATTATAAATACTTCTACAATTCGCCTGCAGCACCACTAAAGACTTACAATTACATGACATAATATTGGTGATTCCTGTTGTTTCCGTTGTGGCCGCCGCTACCGCCTCCGTCTCTCCCGTTGCCGTCGCCGTCGCCGCTTCCTCCGCCGTAGTAATAGTAGTCGTACAGATGCCTCAAACTAGGAAGCTGCCTGGAGAGGGGAAGTAGTACAGCTAACGGAGGGGGCCCACCTAGGCTCCGAAACCCAGGTATAGTCATATTATTTGAAAAGTTGACCTCTTGACAATGTATTCAAGATGTACCCTCCCTATGCAGCATTCTCAACTGTTATTAGAACTGAGCTGTACCGTTCTAGTCCACAGTGCACAGTAGTAGGCGGACAGTGGTAGGGGAGAAGTGCTCTATGCGCCTGCGCGAACGAGACAGCTTGCTAGTTTGAGGCATCTGTACATACTATTTGCCGCCGTCATTCCTGGTCGTTGCTTCTCTGCGTTGTCGCCGCCCTCGAGAACAGCGCTCCTAGTCGCGTCGCTCCTCGTCGATTTAGATGGACTCCATCACGTCCCAGGTCCCCGTCACCGATCCACGAATTTGGGTCCACGAATGTTGCTCCCGTTCTATCTGCCACCCAGTCGAATGCCTCATTGAGTTGCCCAATCCGAGTCCAGTGAAAATCTCGTCGCCGCACTATCCCGCTGATAATTATCTTCGCCTGGGGGTACAGCTCCTTCGTCCTTACCGCCAAGTCGTACATATCTCCCATAACGTACTCGAATCGTCGCCTCAGGTCATTGGTCCCCACATATAATATTACAGTTTTTATGTCCCTTTTCTCCTGTTGCTCTAATTTGAGTTTCACTTCGTCTACTCGTATCCCCGGGTAGCACAGCACTTCGAGGTCCTTATTTTTCTGTCCCATATGTCGCACCATGGAATCTCCTATCACCAATGTCTGCTTCTCCTCGCTCGCCTCCCCGTGTCGTTCCTCGCGTAGCCGTCTGTTCTCTGCTTCCATCTCTCTCAGTCGTTCTTCCGTCTGTTGCAGCTTTCCTTTCAGTTCCGCCACGTCTTTCTTCAGCAACTCAATTTCTGTGTCCGTGGTCTCAACAGCTATGTCCCTCATACATTCCCTACACCGCCAGTTCTCCTCAATATGCTTGTCCCTCTTGAGTTTTTGACAGCTGCAGTGAAACCACGTCGAACAGGTGATGCACAGAAGGCCAGTCCTCAAATTGTTTCTGCAGACTCCGCACTTCACAGATTCCACAGGTCCTGGGTTCAGTTCCACTCCTCCAATCACACAACAGCATGGCTAGTATAAGGATCATAAAGCTGCTCAAGGTCGGTTCCGCACTCCCCTGGCCCGAAGCTGCCGGGATCCACTTCACCGCCCGCGCCCCCCAGGTACCGATCCTCGCCCGGTACACTGCTAGTTCACAACTAGAGATGGCCGATATTTCACAAACCGATATTTTGTCACAGGTATTTTTTGTCACAGATAAACCTGTGACTGATGACGCGAAATATCTGTGACAAAATATCGCTATCGAAATCTGCTCCGTATTCAGTACTCTGTCACCGTTGCAACGTCTGTGACTGATATTTTCTCCTCTACGTCGTGGGTTTGCGCATGCGCATGATACAATAACAGCAATCGGGCGGTGGTATTTGATTATTTTTTCGTGATATTTTGTTCAATATTATTTTTTTCAAAGTGATGAGGTGTTGCAAAGTTATTAGCGGCATTATAATAATATAATCATGAATCTCACATTTTGTTTTCAAATTTTAGTCTGTATATATGTTTTATAAATATTTTATGTATTCCTCCGAGATATTCACATTTTCATATTACTGTGAATTTATATTAATGTATAAGTGTTTTCCACTCAATTAAAACCGAACGAGACAAAACTGGCTAATATGATGGGCAACTTATTTGGCTAAACTAACCTTGAGGTAGTTTCCTTCGTATTCCCCTTATACACCTTGCATATACGAATCTGTGACAGGTCAGGTTTGGTTGGTTTAAGCTTTTATTATGCCTAGACAGATACGATCAACGATTAAACTAGCATTGAGGTAGTTCCGTTCGTACTCCGTATATACACCTTGCATATACGAATCTGTGACAGGTTAGATTTGGTTAGTTTAGGCTTTGTTATGCCTTGGATATACGATCAACTGCATCTTCACAAAAAAAATCAAATTCAACGATTTTCACTTCCGAAATCACCTAAACTACCTCAGCGCTAGTTTAACCCGAGGAACTGTCTCTCCAAAAAAAAAAAAAAAAATCTTTATAAATGCAACGATTTTCACATCCGAATTCGCCGAAACTACTTCAGCGCTAGTTTCACAATCTTATTATAAATTATATAATGATTACACGATTTAAATAATAATACCATTCGTTACCAATACTTTATCTTGTGTAAAATCCTGTCTGAACAACCGTTTTGTTTTATAATTATTTTCCATTGTTTTTCCAAATACTGATGCTTAGTTAATTTTTATTCTGACTCAATATTATAATGTTAATGAACGACTTAAAATAATTATTTATCCATTATATTATATACAATAAGAAGGATCAATTTTCAAAACGATTAGGATAATCACCTAACCTCAATTTTTCCATACCCAACTACATTAAAAAATTATCAACAGATTCCATATCTAAATTCGACTACGATATAACCTCTTGGTATATGAGGTTAACTTTTTACATGTTTCTGTTGAGTTAGCTTAGTATTTATTTGTTAATAGTACATGTACATAACTTATTTGTTGCATTTTCCCATATACACCACTGATGTGTGGCGTGTATAGAGAATTCGTATTCACATTGCACTGCTTTTCATTATTTCCTCTTATTTTTATCGGTGTGACAAAATATCGGTGTAATTCATGCATATTGTGCTTACTTGTCGATATAAAATATCGGTGTGACAAAATCACAGACAAAAGTCACAGATATTTAATTGTCACAGTCGCAGTTGTCACAGATACTTGGAAATATCGTTTAAGCTCAACTCTATTCAGAACCAATTCTACCTGCTCTCTAAGACAACCTGTTCTCGACGACTACCTGCTCTCGAATGTGTTTTACTTGAAGCAGTAAAGCGATAGGTTTGGAGGTAAATCCCGAAAAGACAAAGTATATGATTATGTCTCGTGACCAGAATATTGTACGAAATGAAAATATAAAAATTGGAAATTTATCTTTTCAAGAGGTGCAAACATTCAAATACTTGGGAGGAACAGTAACAAATATAAATGATACTCGGGAGGAAATTAAACACAGAATAAATATGGGAAATGCGTGTTATTATTCGGTTGAGAAACTTTTATCATCCAGTCTGCTGTCGAAAAATCTGAAAGTTAGAATTTATAAAACGATTATATTACCGGTTGTTCTGTATGGTTGTGAAACTTGGACTCTCACTTTGAGAGAGGAATAGAGATTAAGGGTGTTTGAGAATAAGGTGCTTAGGAAAATATTTGGGGCTATGAGGGATGAAGTTACAGGAGAATGGAGAAAGTTACACAACACAGAACTGCACGCATTGTATTCTTCACCTGACCTAATTAGGAACATTAAATCCAGATGTTTGACATGGGCAGGGCATGTAGCACGTATGGGCGAATCCTGAAATGCATATAGAGTGTTAATTGGGAGGCCAGAGTGAAAAAGACCTTTGGGGAGGCCGAGACGTAGATGGGAGGATAATATTAAAATGGATTGGAGGGAGGTGGGATATGATGTTAGAGACTGGATTGATCTTGCTCAGGATAGGGACCAATGGCGGGCTTATGTGAGGGCGGCAATGAACCTCCGGGTTCCTTAAAAGCCAATAAGTATGTAAGCATTTTATTAATGTCTTAGCTGTTGGCAGCCCCAGTTGTGATGCATTTTAGTACATGAGTTTCGTACTGTGATCAAATTCTGTTTCGTCGACGAGCGGGGAAATTTGAACACTCTTTCACGGGGCAATTTGAATAACTTATTTATAACACTATTAGTCACTTATAATCAGTTATTTATTTCTCAGTCTTTCTTTTCAAGATAGAATGAAATGGGGGGAAAAAAGATTTTCAACAAAAAAGAAATAACGATCCAGAACGGTGCACTCTCAGGAGAACGCGAATAAGGAAGCTTCTAATGAAAGAATCCATTGACGACAATTGGGGGCACGGGAGCAATGAAGATGACTGGAAATGTGGATTCTGCAACAGAAGATATTATTCTGAACTTTCTTCCAAAAAGGGGAACTGGATTCGTTGTCAGAGTTACAAAAGTTGATACCACGAGTGTTCTGTTGGTGCAGAAGGAAGAAAGCAGTTCGTTTGCTGTATTGCAGTAGCGGTGATGTTGCCAAATGCTTCCTCTAAATCGGTGAATGTTAGAGATTTAGATTTTTCAAATCTCTCCTCATGATCTATAAACAGTTTGATTTTGGCGCAGAGGTTAGCATCCACTCTGTATACACAAACATATAAGATCAACAATATCACTTTTGAAAGTGGTGTGACATATTGAGTGTCCAGCGGTAAAGATTTTTAGTTGGCTATTTAACAACACTCTATCACCTACTAGGTTTTTTTAGCGTCGATGAAATTGACGATAGCGAGATGAGACCGAGGATTCGCTATATATTACCGGACATTCGCCTTACAGTTTGGAAAACCTCAGAAAAACCTAACCAATTAATCAGCCCAAACGGGAATCGAATCCACACACGAGCAGAAGGCAAATAGCTTTACCCACTGAGCTACGCCGGTGATTGGTAAAGATATTTGGGTATTTGTGTTGTATCATAGATGCGGAATCATCCAACATTTTTGCTTTTCAGTGCGACTTGTCGGTCTAACATTAGGGAATTCATCTATGTTGTATGGGGCGGAAATTTGGGGTTGGGAAAATGCAGGAAAACTAAATAAGGTACAAACGGACTTCCTGAAACGAATACTTGGAATTGGCAGAAGCACAGCTAACTGCGGGGTGCTAAAGGAGTTTGGGCTTCAAAACGAAGTAATTCATATGAAAGTTAGGGTGATAAAATACTGGTTAAAAATTATATTTGGGGATCAGTCGCTTCTACGGTCGATTTGCTACAAAGTTCAACAAAGAGAGTGCTGGGAAAAGGGGTGGGTTTATAAACTGCAGAGAGGGCTGCATCATATAGGAATGGGATGGGTGTTGAATAAAGGAGAGAATAACAGGAGGAATGTATGGCGTAATGTGAACGTGCGTTTAATTGATATCGAGAGGCAAGAGATTGAGCTCCAATGTTCGGAAAAGTCCTCACTACATTTACAATCAGATCTCATTCTTAACTGGGGGAGATGTGACTACATAAATTCTTGTAACAAGGACAGCAGAGCAGGTTTAGCGTGGCTAAGACTGGGGGCATGGAAGGGTAATAAAATTGTCAACGAAGAAGGGGAGCACCTTTGTCCGCTTTGCAAAGAAAAGGATTCCTATAAGCATATTTTATTACTGTGTGTCGAATTAGAACATGTACGGAGAAAATATTTACCACCCTCGATGCTAAGTCAGAGTAGGAGTTCGCTTGCATGTCTTGACCTCATGGGGAATAGAGAATGGGAACAAAGGACTGGATTGTTCCTCTTGAAGGCGAGAAAAATTAGAGCTGCAGCTGTAGAAGTCTTCGACGCGAACTGAGGAAGGGATAATAGTATCCACCCAGCTGTACACTTTCATGTCTTTTAGGTTAGGATATATTATATAATGTGTTTTATTGTGCCAATTCCATTTTTAATATGTGTGTTCTTTTAGAGAGTAGTTGGATGTAATCATAGGTTTGGGGGGGGACTTGTTTCGGGTACAAAGCACGTACGGTCAGAAGACCCGTGCATTGGATTTTAGACAAAATTATGATAATATAAAATTTGTATGTATAATATTACTCAAATCCATCTATCTATCTAGGGAATTCAACGGAAAACATAACCTATCTGTTTGAGTCGCTACCACGACTTCCTCTAGCCCTGGAGAGAATATAAAACTAAAAAATTCTACCAGAATATGTAGCTCTTGCCTATTTGTCAGAAAGTCGTATATCGCATCGATTTTCTACACAAAACCAATCTAAAACTATGGGGTCAATTTTTATCCAAGTAGCCTCTCTTGCCATTTGCATTCTATAATTGCTCCTTTGACGTGTTGTGTCATAATGACTCTCAACAATCTACGTAGTTTAAAATAGGCGTTGCCTAGATACCAGTAATTGTAATTACAGTGCCCTGGAAGAGGTTCAAACCCATGGCTTTGACTTGCACAAGCCTTAACTCCGGGTCAGAGACGGAAAGCAGGCTGAGTCGATATAAAAGAGAGAGAGCGGTCCGCTTTGTTCAGACACGGCATTATAAATCAAGAGAGCGTCCCGCGCATACGTGATTTAGAACGAGAGAAAAACTCAATTAAAACGAAATAAATATAATTATATTAAACATTCTAACCACTTACAGGCACCAGTGAAGCACGCTGGGGCTTGTTCATGTTCTTCTCAGTCGTTTACTAAATAGACCGCAGTTAGATTATCTGACAGCACTGTGGGATTTAGTGCAAGATGAGGTTATGGAGCTGGATTTTCAGAATGCACAGATTCTCTATTACTTTCAATATAATTTTAGTCTATTGCCATATTTTCTTGATCTTCTTGACAGTGAGTACTATTGCTATTTCTGCTGCTGCTACTACCTATTACTACTACTACTACTACTACTACTACCACTACCACCACCACCTACTACTACTACCTACTACCTACCTACTACTACTACTACCTACTACTACTACTACTACTACTACTACTACCTACTACTACTACTACCTACCACTACTACTACTACCTACCTCTACTACTACTACTACTACTACTACCTACCTACTACTACCACTACTGCTACCTACTACCTACCTACTACTACTACCTACCTACTACCTACCTACTACCTACCTACTATCTACTACCTACTACCTATTACTACCACTACTACTACCACCTACTACCTACTACTACTACTACTACTACTACTACTAACTGCTACTACCACTACCTACTACTACTACTACTACTACTACTACTACCTACTTACTATCTACTACCTACTACCTACCTACTATCTACTACCTACTACAACTACTACTACTACCTACTACTACTACTACTACTACCTACTACTACTACCTAACTACTATCTACAACCTACTACCTACCTACTATCTACTACCTACCTACTATCTAGTACCTACTACCTACCTACTATCTACTACCTACTACTACTACCTAACTACTATCTACAACCTACTACCTACCTACCTACTATCTACTACCTACCTACTATCTACTACCTACTACTACTACCTACTACCTAACTACTATCTACTACCTACTACCTAACTACTATCTACTACCTACTACCTAACTACTATCTACTACCTACTACCTAACTACTATCTACTACCTACTACCTACCTACTATCTACTACCTACCTACTACTACTACCTATCTACTATCTACTACCTACTACTACCTACCTACTATCTACTACCTACTACTACTTCCTACTACTACTACCTACCTACTATCTACTACCTACTACTACTTCCTACTACTACTACCTTCTACCTACTACCGACTACCTACCTACTACTACTACTACTACCAACCTACTTTCTACTACCTACCATTTACTACCTACTGTCTACTACCTACCATTTACTACCTACTGTCTACTACCTACCATTTACTACCTACTATCTACTACCTACTACGTACCTAATAATACTACTACTACCTACTTACTATCTACTACCCACTACAACTACTACTACTACTACTACTACTTCTACCTAACTACTATCTACTACCTACTACCTACCTACTATTTACTACCTACTACTACTACTACTACTACTACTACTACTACTAATCTATGATGAATCACGCCTACTCCCTCTGCAAGGTTTCTCCTCTCTTTATTTCACATTTACTGTGGTTTTTCTCAATTTTCTAAGTGATTGTTTGGACATTGACACAGAGAGTTCGTTTCAGATAGTACATATATATGTTCAACTGATGGCAGAGTTTCAGGATGTATGTAGAATGCATTTAAACTTTGTTGTCTCATTTTCTCGGTTTAAATTTTTTCTACACATTGACTTCTTCAAATCTGCTACCACATTTATTGACATATTGTTCTGAAATTGTTTCTGATGTTTCAGTGTATTCCAATATTTGATTGGTATTCAAATTTTTGTAGCGTAAAGTAGATGATTGGATCTAAAAAAGTTTAATTCCCTAATCATTCATTCATAGTGTTCTGTCCAAGGGCAGGTCTTTCGCTGCAAACCCAGCATTCTCCAGTCTGTAGAATATTCCTTAGTATCATCTCCTCTTCTGCTAACAATGCCATAGCATCAGCAAATCTTACATACTTTATTCTTCTTCCTCCTACTATCACCTCCCATGTTCTAAAAACAGTTCTTTACTAAATCCTCTAAGTAGATTTTCAACAGGTGATAGATGATAGGTGATAAAGGGTACTCCTCTCCCTATTTCACTTCCTTCTGACATTTATAATATGCATGACTTTTTTAAAATTTTGAATTGATTTAATTGAATAATTTTTAATTCAAATCATAATTAGAACTTGAGCAAACAAAATGCTAATTATGTTTTACCATGCCATAAGCTACTTTGAGAAAAAAAAAAATTAACACATTTGTGAAATTGTAGCACAAGATAGGAATTATATAGATATCAAACTATTAACATAAAATTCATATGAATAATCAATAATGTTGACATTACTTACACTACAGCTTTCAAAACTTTCATGTATGTACATAATAATTCCTAGAGCTAGTATGCAAAAATAATTCATGTATCTTGAATGTAATGTAATGTAATGTAATGTAATGTAATGTATGTATGTATGTATGTATGTATGTATGTATGTATGTATGTATGCATGTGTCCACTTTACTTTATGTGATTCGAGTTCCGGATACTGCGGATAGATGGCAGGACTGTGACCCATTTTCTAGTGTACACCACTTCAGCGGGCCACACTGTACATGATGTGTATATGTGGAGAATTATGTCGTGTACTAGGGTGAGTGTATGTGTAAATGTTCGTGTAAGTGTAGTGTCTGGAATGAGTGATGATGAGGAAGGGAGAAGGGGAAATCCGGTGTCGGCACGTAGCCTACTCCTGCCAAATAGTACGAAGAGAGCCGCCAGGCTTAACGTCCCCATCCGACGGACGAATCACTATCAACAATGACATATGCCTTCTGTTAATATGCACTGCGGATATATTTGGGATTTAACTCAGGCATATTGGTGCACAATCTAGTGATTAGAAGTTGTGCACCACCATCTCTCCTAGTCGCGAGGTAGAAATTTTACTTCTGTGGACCTAGCCCTGTTGATATGTAATACCAATTGGTAATTCGCACAATTCTAGTGAAATATCTCATTTTTTATTGTCTAACTTAGCATCTTTTTACTGTTAAGTACTTATTTACTTACTGGCTTTTAAGGAACCCGGAGGTTCATTGCCCTCACATAAGCCCGCCATTGGTCCCTATCCTGAGCAAGATTAATCCTTTCTCTATCATCATATCCCACCTCCCTCAAATCTATTTTAAATTATCTTCCTGTCTACGTCTCGGCCTCCCCAAAGGTCTTTTTCCCTCCGGCCTCCCAACTAACACTCTATATGCATTTCTGGATTCGCCCATACGTGCTACATGCCCTGCCCATCTCAAACGTCTGGATTTAATGTTCCTAATTATGTCAGGTGAAGAATACAATGCGTGCAGTTCTGTGTTGTGTAACTTTCTCCATTCTCCTGTAACTTCATCCCTCTTAGCCCCAAATATTTTCCTAAGCACCTTATTCTCAAACACCCTTAACCTATGTTCCTCTCTCAAAGTGAGAGTCCAAGTTTCACAACCATAAAGAACAATCGGTAATATAACTGTTTTATAAATTCTAACTTTCAGATTTTTTGACAGCAGACTGGATTATAAAAGCTTCTCAACCGAATAATAACAGGCATTTCCCGTATTTATTCTGTGTTTAATTTCCTCCCGAGTGTCATTTATATTTGTTACTGTTGCTTCCAGGTATTTGAATTTTTCTACCTCTTCAAAGGATAAATTTTCGATTTTTATATTTCCATTTCGTACAATATTCTGGTCACGAGACATAATCATATACTTTGTCTTTTCGGGATTTACTTCCAAACCTATCTCTTTACTTGCTTCCAGTAAAATTCCCGTGTTTTCCCTAATCGTTTGTGGATTTTCTCCTAACATATTCACGTCATCCGCATAGACAAGCAGCTGATGTAACCCGTTCAATTCCAAACCCTCTCTGTTATCCTGGACTTCCCTAATGAGTACCCATTTAAAATAGCACAAGTTATCACGTCGACATCGAAAAAGCGTCCTTGCTCTAAGCTGGATTCGAATTCATGACCGTGGCTTTCAACTGGAGATTAAACTACGAATGAAATATCGCTTGCTTATCTGTCGATTACAACACTTTAACAGTCTTCTTGGTATTTAATAACGGGCTATCTGCTTGCTCAGACTCTGATATCTTCCAAGGCGACACTTTGCACTTTGCAACTCCCCACTCTCCCGCGTTTAGATACCAATATTCAGAGTTCTGTTATTAACGTGATTTGCGATCGAGAAGAGGAAGTCGGGATAACTGGCAACTGGGTTTTGCGTCTCGTAATCAGGCGGCATTGAGGCAGTTGGGAGCTACTGGCAGCGCTTCTAGGCAGTCTTTTGTTTCCGCTCTATTTGTTTCCAGTTCACTGTGCAAACATAAAAGTTACTTCGTTCTTTATTAACAATGCTTATAAAACGCAGGGTATTTAGCGTTGATGAAGGAAAGTAATGGTATAGTGCAGAAAGGAAGAGAATTCTTGCCTACAAAACACAGATTATTTACTATTGATGGAGGAATAATAACGTAGTGGCCAAATGAAGTATTCTGTTTACAGAACTTAAATTATTTGTATGATGAAAAAAGAATCGTAATGAAGGTGCGGAGAAAAAAATTAAAAGTTTTTACAGAATTTCTATTATCAAGTGTTGGAAAAAACCGTAATGGATCGGTGGCGATATAAGAAATCCTTTTTGAGAAAACAAAAGAATGGTAGTAGTAAATTGTTGAAATATAACGTAGGAAAACTACAGACGTAGGAAAACTAGAATAACATCATTGTATAGAGCACATCTAGGTCAGAAAGCATGGGTAGACATAACGGCTCGGTTAGAAAAGCCAACGTACTATGGTAGGAACGATCATGATTTTAAAATCAAATGCAGGAAACAGAAAACGGATGTAGGTAAATTCTCATTTTTAAATAGAACTATAAATGATTGGAATGACCTACCTGCAGCGGTCTTTGAGGGCTGTCCTTCCTTAAGGAGATTCAAGAATAACTTAAAAAGTTGTGTATAAAGTGCAAATTAAAATTAAGGTGACATTCAATATTTAATTTTTTAAGGTGACATGTATTTATCTAGCCTGACGAGTTTACTTCCTTGGTTTGAATTGTAAATTATTTAAAAATAGCGTGTAAGAGGGCCTTAGGCTAGAAATGTTTAGTTTAAATGTAGTTCTGTTTATAAGTATGTATAAGGATGTAATTATTTGACTTATGTGAACTGTTATATCAGTGAAGCGAGGTGAGTCAGTGAAGTTATGGTTTTACAGTGCAGTGAACAGTTCCGATCAGTGATAATTTATAGCGTCAATGAAATGTGTTCTATAGTGTCAGTGAAATGCGTCATAGTGCCACTACAGGGAATGAGATGAGAATAAAGTGAAAGACTATTGAAACTTATGTAGGGCCTATACATAATTATGTAGGTTGTATTGTAAAATTAGGTATTTTATATATGTTTTATTATTATTGTGTTAAATTGTATTGTGTATTCTTATTGTATTGTGTATAAAATTGTATATGTGTTGTAAAACTGTATTGTGTATTGCTTATCATTTTATTGTGTATTGTTAATATTGTATATACCACTGCCACCGGGTGCTTGCCCACTTGCATTGTAAATAAATACATACATACCGGTACATAAAGATATCTTATACATTTTTCAACGTTGAAAAAATGTTTATCTACGAGCCTAGGTTAACCAATAAATCTGAGTCACACTGGTGCGTACCAACAATAAATACCAGTGACTCATTATTACCATACTTACTTACAAATGATTTTTAGAGAACCCGGAGGTTCATTGCCGCCCTCACATAAGCCCGCCATCGGTCCCTATCCTGTGCAAGATTAATCCAGTCTCTATCATCATATCCCACCTCCCTCAAATCCATTTTAATATTATCCTCCCATAGTCTCGGCCTCCCCAAAGGTCTTTTTCCCTCCGGCCTCCCAACTAACACTCTATATGCATTTCTGTATTCGCGCATATGTGCTACATTGCCTGCCCATCTCAAACGTCTGGATTTAATGTTCCTATTTATGTCAGATGAAGAATACAATGCCTGCAGTTCTGTGTTGTGTAAATCTCTCCATTCTCCTGCGTTGGTGATATAAAATAAATATTTTTTACAGAATTTCTGTTATCAAGTATTGCAAAAACTGTAATGGATCGGTGGTATATAATCACAAATCCATTTTGAGAAAGCAAAATTATTTATTTAGATGAAAGAATGGTAGTATTAAATTGTTGAAATGTAAAGATATTCATACACTTTTCAACGTTGAAAAAAAGTTTATCTACGAGTCTAGGTTAAACTATAAATGTAAATCACGCTGGTGCGAACCAACATTAAATATCAGTGACTCATTATTATCACACTTACTTACAAATGGCTTTTAGAGAACTCGCAGGTTCATTGCCACTCTCACATAAGCTCGCCATTGGTCCCTATCCTGTGCAAGATTAATCCAGTCCGTACCATCATATCCCACCTCTCTCAAATCCATTTTAATATTATCTTCCCATCTACGTCTCGGCCTCCCCAAAGGTCTTTTCCCCTCTGGCCTCCCAACTAACACTCTATATGCATTTCTGGATTCGCCCATACGTGCTACATGCCCTGCCCATCTCAAACGTCTGGATTTAATGTTTCTAATTATGTCAGGTGAAGGATATAATGCGTGCAGCTCTGCGTTGTGTAACTTTCTCCATTCTCCTGTAACTTCATCCCTCTTAGCCCCCCAAATATTTTCCTAAGAACCTTATTCTCAAAAACCCTCAATCTGTGTTCCTCTCTCAAAGTGAGAGTCCAAGTTTCACAGCCACACAGAACAACCGGTAATATAACTGTTTTGTAAATTCTAACTTTCAGATTTTTTGACAGCAGACTAGATGACAAAAGCTTCTCAATAAGAACAGGTATTTCCCATATTTATTTTGCCTTTAATTTCCTCCCGAGTGTCATTTATATTTGTTACTGTTGTTCCAAGATATTTGAATTCTTCCACATCTTCGAAGGATAAATCTCCAATTTTTATGTTTCCATTTCGTACAATATTCTGGTCACGAGACATAATCATATACTATGTATTTTTACGGGATTTACTTCCAAACTTATCGCTTTACTTTCTTCATGTAAAATTTCCGTCTTTTCGCTAATCGTTTGTGGATTTTCTCCTTACATATTCACGTCATCCGCATAGACAACCAGGTGATGTAACCCGTTCAATTCTGCCATCCTGAACTTTACTAATGGCATATTCTAGAGCGAAGTTAAAGAAGTTAAGAGGTTACTATGAAGAATTTTTTTAGTCAATATTAGATACTATAAAAGAACTGAGAACTAACAATTTTGATGTAATTCATACGTCACTCAGCAGATTAATTGGACGTTTCTATTTTTCAATCCCAGTTGCTCGTCATGCCACATCTTCTTCGTCTTCTTCTGGAAATGCTGTGCTATGGACATACTTTACTTCTACTTTTGAGGGTATTTCCACTTGTCAGCAGTTACCCTGTATTCCCATCTTCCATACTTCACTGTCCTGCCAGTCCCCTTCCTTCAGATTATGTTGTTTCATCATTTAGACTACACCAGACTTCCATGATGCTCTCGGCCGTCCACGTTTTCTTCTTCCAGAAGGTGACCAATGGAGGAAAGTCTTAGAAAGTCTTTCACAATTCATTCTGTTGATGTGTCCATACCATTGTAGAGTTCGTCTTTCAATTCTCTCGATAACAGTTTCCTCCATTTCCATCAGATGTCTTAAATCTTCATTTCTCCTTCTTTCGAACCTAGATATCCTGGTCCCTCTCCGGATCCCACCCATCTCTACTGCCAATATTCTGCTTTTCTGCCTCTGTACTAACGTCCAACCCTCAGCACCATAAGTCAAAATACCCTCAGTAACTGTTTGAAGGATTCTCTTCTTTGTTTGTTTACTAAGATGCCTACTCCATAGAATACCATTCAGCATTTTTATCGAGCTTCTTGCCTGGGATATTCTTCTATATACATCAGCATTGCAGCTACCTGATTAATGGATTATTGATCCCAAATATTTAAAATACATAACAGCCTTGATGGTCCCTTGAGGCAATATAATATCTTTCCCACCTCCTCTAATAACTAGTTATTCAGTCTTATTCATATTCACCCGAAGACCTCCAACTTCAAATGCTTCCAAAAGCTTTCTTATCATATATTTAGCATCAGATCTACTTCTGGCTATGCCAAACTGGTCGTCTGCAAATACAATGAATGCACTGTTAAGCCCCCTTCCATTGGTATTCCCATGCCACCACACGATCTATTCCAGTATTCTAATACTGGGTGTTCAGTTCAAAGTGTGTCTTGGCTCGCTGTATGCCGTCATGTGGCTAGTTGATGAGCCTAGAGAATTCAATCTTCCTACACTTCCGCAGCTCAGGTGTATAACCTAAGAGGCAGAGAAGTTGCCTAGCAAGTACGGCGTTCATTCTGAAGAGTACGTACCGATACGTATGATAACGCCGGTAGTGGCAGGAATGTGAACTGTTTGGAAATACGTACTGTCGGGATATGGGGAGAGGGTTAAGACGATTACTTACGTATTTGTTGACATTAACTTCGACGGTCAACATGGACACGGAGCATTTGATTTGTGTTGTGGAATGTTACCGTACGCAACCGATGATAACAAATACCCTGCGTACGACTTGCCGGCGCAAAACACAGTTCGAAAGAGGTTATGGTAGCACACAGACCGTACGGACCGCCATCTGTTGCTACGACGTTCAAGTTATACCGTACACGTTCTCAAGTTCAGATTGAAGAACGCCTTAAATAATAGGCAACTTCTCTAACATATCAGCTGAAACTCGCTTCAAATCGGTGACCCAACAACAGTGACGTCATGACACACTTTGAAATGAACACCCAGTATATGCTGGAAGTAGATTTTAAATAAGGATGGAGACATACTGCAACCTTGTCTAAGTCCTTTTGTTGTTCTAAATGGAACAGATATATTTTCTTTCCTACCATAACTGCGGCCTTACAATTTTCATACAATCTTTGAAGCATAGATATTCGTTTCATAATTACGTCATTAACTTCTTAATTCACTCACAAGTAGCAATTAAAAGCCGTAATTGAAATGCTTAATGAATTGTCAGCAATACCAAAGCAAGTTGTTTATTCTGGCGAAAAATGAACCCTATAGTCGTGATCCTATGGGTAGAATTCTCTCACTTCTGTCTGAACTGGTTACGTAGTTGAAAATTTGTAAAACGGTACGACTTAAAGAGAACTGTGTGTTTCGTTTTTCTAGACAGAGGAGTTCGGGGCAGAGGGTAGGGGCCGTACTTTATTGCGCGTTGCTGCAGGCTAAGCGTAAATTCCACGGCCACCTGAACGCGGCTCTGGTTGCACAGACAACCGGGTGAGTGTAGGCAGCGACCGCGGAGCGACCTACATTACCTGCAAACAGCGCTAGTGTGTTTCTAAACGCCTACATGAGTTTTTCGGCTACCCGCCCAACGCTCATGTCGGAGAAATTGCCGCATCATAACGGGGTTGACCGTAACTATGACGATATATCGTCAGTTTCTCATGTTGCGGTTATTTTCGTTGAAGGATTTACAACCGGGAAGTTAATAGTATGGACTCATAGGTCTAGGCTGTTTACGTAAATACAGGATAATTCAAAATAGGGTCAATGTTTCCGGAGATTTCACTGTGTGCTATTGTTTAGCTAAAGGTTGAGAAGATTAAACTGAAAATGTAATTGTAGGTGCAGTGTAATTATCTAAGTTGTCATATAATTAATTAAGTTGATATGTAATTAATTAAGATGATATGTAAATAAATTAAGGTAATTAAGTTGATTTGTAATTAATTAAGGTAATATGTAATTACTTAAATTGGTAATAGTTGGCTGAAATAGATCTACTTACGATTATAAGTTAGGTTTACTTTTGCTTATTTTAGGCGTTACTATAGAATAGTTTTTATTTATAGTCCTAGGTTTATTACATCTATTTATTTATAGTTGGAAATAAATTTAGGTTTATTTTATTTTATTTTTATTTATTTATTTTATTTTTCTTTGTTTTCTTTTTTTATTGCTGTAATTATTGCATAATTGTAATGGTGTTATTGTATATTATATATCACTGCCACCGGATGTATACCCAATAGTAGTGTTAATAAATACATACATACATTTCTCTAATGCGTACACTGGAATTTTATACGAGATAAAATCTAAGTGACGTTTTTCCTATTTTTTTCTTTCACCATGTTCATAATAAAACAAGTGCTTGTATATTGGCCACTCGAGCGCAATTACGAGGGCCGCCAGAAAGTAAGTTTCCCTGGGGCCGTTTACACAAAGAAAACACAATTTCACGGGAAGTTTTATTCGAACATATACGCAATTGTATACCGGAATTGAGACATTTGTCATACCATGGGATCAACAGAGAGGTGCAGACGGGTGTGACTTCAAATAGGGCAAAAGACTTCATTGAGGTACCAAATTAAAGCTCAAACATGTGGATATGTTTTAAACTAAAATTATTGTTTTCAATCGATTGTAATTATTATTTTCCAAAAATATACAATTATAGATATTTTCTCCTAAAGTGTTTAAATAATGTGGCATGTCTTTTCAATGGTTCAATATGAATAAATCATTTTAGTTTGTAACATTCTCCATATGTAGGGGATCTTTGGCGAAAGAAGTTTTACTCTACGTAGTTCAATTTCTAATGGAGTTAGGTCGGCACAAAATTTTATTATTTTTTTTAATAAAAATTTTTTCTTTGGACCCCAAAATTCGATTTCGAAGTTTGAATTACAGTATATAAATTGCTTAGTTTACTCCCAAGAATGTCACCAAAGTTTGAACGACATTAAAGCGAAAATGTGGACCTTTATCCTGAGTCTATGTATAGACTTACCTGCCTTAAAATCCATTTCTCGCTCTCAGATAAACGCAACTAGGTGTTTCTGCTTACGATGTACCTATATGACAAAGAATAGTGACAGCTATGAAGAAATAAATAGCAGATTAACAAAAGAAGAGGCAGCAATCGGACAGCTCCATCAAGTTACTAGGAGACGGAACATGTCTAAAGACAGTGAAAGTAGACTTCCAGCAAATATCATAAAAGGCATCGCGACGGACGGATCAGAGTTGTGGAAAATGGCTGAAAGAAATGGAGAATGACCCAAAGTAATGGAGCTGGTCTTCTGACATCAAAGCTGCTGGCTGACGAAGTGAAATAGAATAATGAAAGAAGAAGTAAGAGAAAGGGCTCGAGTAAAGAATAATAATAATAATAATAATAATAATAATAATAATAGCAATATAGCAATAACAAAAATATAATAATAACAATAACAAAAAAATAAGAATAACAATAACAAAAATATAATAATAAAAACAACAATAACAAAAAATATAATAAAAACAACGATAACAAAAAATATAATAAAAACAACAATAACAAAAATATAATAAAAACAACAATAACAAAAATATAATCATACAAACAATAATAAAATTATAATCATAATAACAATAACAAAAATATAATAAAAACAACAATAACAAAAATATAATCATACAAACAATAATAAAATTATAATCATAATAACAATAACAAAATATAATAACAACAACAATAACAAAAATATAATAACAACAACAATAACAAAAATATAATAACAACAACAATAACAAAAATATAATAACAACAACAATAACAAAAATATAATAACAACAACAATAACAAAAATATAATAACAACAATAACAAAAATATAATAACAATAACAAAAATATAATAATAACAACAATAACAAAAATATAACAATAACAACAATAACAAAAATATAATAATAAAAACAATAACAAAAATATAATAAAAACAACAATAACAATAAATATAATAAAAACAACAGCAATAACGAAAATATAATAAAAACAACAATAACAAAAATGTAATCATGAAAAACAATAATAAAATTATAATCATAATAACAACAATAACAAAATATAATAACAATAACAAAAATATAATAATAACAAGAATAACAAAAATATAATAATAACAACAATAACAAGAATATAATAATAACAACAATAACAAAAATATAATAATAACAACAATAACAAAAATATAATAAGAACAACAATAACAAAAATATAATAAGAACAACAATAACAAAAAGATAATAATACCAACACTAACAAAAATATAATAATAACAACAATAACAAAAATATAATAACAACAATAACAAAAATATAATAACAATAACAAAAATATAATAACAATAACAAAAATATAATAACAATAACAAAAATATAATAACAATAACAAAAATATAATAACAATAACAAAAATATAATAACAACAATAACAAAAATATAATAACAACAATAACAAAAATATAATAACAACAATAACAAAATATAATAACAACAAAAATATAATAATAACAACAATAACAAATATAATAATAACAACAATAACAAAAATATAATAATAACAACAATAACAAAAATATAATAATAACAACAATAACAAAAATATAATAACAACAATAACAAAAATATAATAACAACAATAACAAAAATATAATAACAACAATAACAAAAATATAATAATAACAATAACAAAAATATAATAACAACAATAACAAAAATATAACAAAATATAATAATAATAACAACAATAACAAAAATGTAATAATAACAACAATAACAAAAATATAATAATAACAATAACAAGAATATAATAATAACAACAATAACAAAATATAATAATAACAATAACAAAAATATAATAATAACAATAACAAAAATATAATAATAACAACAATAACAAAAATATAATAATAACAACAATAACAAACATATAATAATAAAAACAACAATAATAAAAATAGAATAAAAACAACAATAATAAAAATATAATAAAAGCAACAATAATAAAAAATATAATAAAAACAACAACAATAACATAAATATAATAAAAACAACAATAAGAAATATATAATAAAAACAAAAATAACAAAAATGTAATAACAATAACAAAAATATAACAACAATAACAAAAGTATAACAACAGTAACAAAAATATACTAATAATAACAATAATAATAACAACAATAGCAATAATATAATAATAACAATATAATAATAATAATAATAATAATAATAGTAGGCAATAGAAAGACAGGCTGAAATGATCTGGCTATATTTGAATAAATCACAGTATAGACGGTCATTGAGAATATGGAAATCAAAAAAGGAGAATAGCAAGGCAAATTGTGATGATGCTGAACAGAATGCATGGAGAGGCAGAAACCAACAAGAAAGTGATTGGCAGAATAAGAGGCTTTCACATCTAGAGAGCGAGAAAGGCAGAAAAGTTTTATCTGCAGTAATCTCACTAGAGGTTTTGATTTAACTAGAGAAAATCAAAACTCGGAGTGGGATTTAATTGATTACTATACGATTAGAAGACAGTATATGAAGATTAGAAGAAATAAAGTACTCTAATACAATAAAATACTAATTGACTTACTGAAATTCTATTTCACTAATGTTAGCTTCACCAAAACGTTTGAACGGAGCCGCCATTTTCAGTTGACTATCTATGCTGTAAACAAATGACGATCGCAAAAGCATGTTTTGTAGTACCGCAAAAAATTTGCAGTTTCAAATGTTGGCAAACAAAGAAACAAATGATACGAAGGTGATAAAAACAGGAGAAAGTATATAAAGATTAGAACAAATAAAGTACTCTAATACAATAAAATATTGATTGACTTACTGAAATTCTATCTCACTGATGTTACCTTCACCAAAATGTTTGAAGGAAGCCGCCATTTTCAGTCGACTATCTATGCGGGAAACAAATGACGACCGCAAAGAATTTGCAGTTTGAAATGTTGGCAAACAAAGAAACAAATGCTAGGGTAGTGATAAAAAGAAACAAATGCTAGGGAAGCGAAAAAATTAAACAAATGCTAGGAAAGCGATAAAATTGTGCGATAAGCAGCCATGATTGGTTGAAAGACGTTCTTTCGTAACGTTTTATTGGTCAAAAGTAATATGATATAGTAAAGGTGTAATAGTTTACAGTAATCTCACTAGAGGTTTTGATTTATCTAGAGAAAATCAAAACTCGAGTGGGATTTTAATTGACATTACACGATTAGAAGGAAGATTATCTACAGTATACTAATGATAAATCTGTAGCCGAAATTTTTCTGGTAATTTTCGAGTTTCCAAAATTAATTGGTCCTAGCATATATAATTAACCACCCTGAAATCGAAAATCGCTTTTTTGAAATTTTTGTTTATATGTCTGTCTGTCTGTCTGTCTGTCTGTCTGGATGTTTGTTACCTTTTCACGCGATAATGGCTGAACGGATTTCGATGAAAATTGGAATATAAATTAAGTTCGTTGTAACTTAGATTTTAGGCTATAAGGCATTCAAAATACTTTATTTAAAAGGGGGGTTATAATGGGGCTTGAATTAAATAAATCGAAATATCTCCCTTATTATTAATTTTCATGAAAAATGTTACATAACAAACGTTTCTTTAAAAATAATTTCCGATAAGTTTTATTGTATAAAAAATTTTGATAGGACTGATATTTAATGAGATAAATGAGTTTTAAAATTACAATAACAATGTCATCTAAGGCGCTGTACTGAAATAAAAACAAATGACTTCGTCTATAAGGGGCCTTGGACAACAACAATCGAAAGCTATGAAATATAGCCTACAGAGAATGTTTCTGTGTTTGTATGAAGTAATATCGGAAGCTAAATTAACCGATTTATATAATTAATTATTATTTCACCATTGGAAAGTGTAGTTTCTCTAGATGGACATAATGCTATAATGTTATTACAGTAACTTCTGAGTGAATCGAGAACAGGTAAGATTACAATAGCTTCTTATGCACAGAAAACGTGATAGGCTATTTTGAATATTCGTTTCTTGTATTTCTTTAAGTAATGTTTATGTGCACATTAAATCTAAATGATGTCAATCTTCATTAAACTATGGTTGCATGTAATAACAATTAAGAAACATGTTGAAGGAATTATTATTGCACCAAATGAGTGGTCTCTGGACCAAAATGATCGCATTTTAATTATTTAAATACAATTAAAATTAAGTAACATATTAAACGATTTATCCTTCTATCAAGCACGAATGTTCCCTACTTTAATTATGTAATTACTTTATATTTATTTCTAACGGGTGCAGCGGAGTGCACGGGTACGGCTAGTAAGGAATAAAGTATTGTAATGCATTAAAATATTAATTGACTTGCTAAAATAGACACAATATTAATAAACGGAACGTGTAAGTTGGTGTAAACAATACGTATTACATTGCAGATGATACTCAGGGTCGCGTAATGCATTCGACGTAGCTTTGGTTTTATTACGCTGAACACTGAGTGGTCTGTGCTACATTGGGTTTCATGCGTTTACTGTAACCCAAAGTTACGTGGAGTGGGTTACTCGACCCTGGGTATCTGCAATGTGCGCCTACTACGTACTGTTCACACCAACAAGTCAAACCGCTTCCTTTGTACATACTATATATAGGAACCATGCGGTCACGGTATGAAATAACGTTTTTTACTTGGTTATTGAACGACGTTGTATCAACTACGAGGTTATTTAGCGTCGATGAAATTGGTGGTAGCGAGATGAGGCCGAGGATTGGCCATAGATTACCTGACGTTTGCCTTATGGTTGGGGAAAACTTCGGACAAAAACCCAACCAGGTAATCAGCTCAAGCGTGTTTTATTTATTAGAATGACCCAGTGTTATACATTTTTGGACAAGTCTTGACGAGCTTAATTGAAATACTGAATAATAAATACATAGTGCCATTTAAGGGGAAAACCTACAGGAAATCTCTTTTCTCATATTATTTTAAGTAGAGCCTTTATTTATTTAACATAGTTTTATATCAAGGTATGAAGCCTTTTTATTTAATTATTTAACTAGCTAGCTGAAATTAAGATTATAAAACAAAAATGTTTCTAGCCACTACCGTAAGAGCCAGGCTCGTGTACGGTGTGGTCTTAGCCAATGATATAACATAAAATTTACAAGAGCTATTTAATAAATACAGTAGTTAAGTAACTTAATTCAAACCAATAAATAACACACAAGAGTAAAAAAAAGGAAGAGAAAAAGAGAGAAAAGCACATTTAATATATATTGACAATCAGACAGAAGCTAGTGATATTCAATAAAAACATGAATATAGTCGACAGAAATAAAGGTAAAAAAATACATTTGTTAATATTATATATCATGAATCATTTTATAAATTTCTTTCTTAAAAGCTTCAATTTTAAAATATTTCAAATTTGGAAAATGGTTTGTAATTTTATTATACTGTCTTGGGCCAAAACCAGCACCATGTTTAAGTGCTGCACATGTATGACATTTAGGCTCAATTAATGGGAAAGTAGACTTTTGTCTTTGAGTACGATGTTCATGTCGATTAGATTTATGTTTTATTTAATTTCTATGATAGTAAGTTAGTAAACTATAGTTATAAATTTCCTCAGTAGTTAGTATTTTAAAATCTGTATAAATTAAATTTGTTGGGTAATCCATATTTTTGGTTAGACAAATTTTTGTTAATCTTCTATGTAATAAAATTAATGGATTAAGTACAGATGATGCTACTCCACTCCAATTTATTATACCACATTATATTAATGATTGTACTAAAGCTAAAAATATTATCCTCAATGCCTTCTTAATGATAAAATTTCGAAGTATTATGAATTTATAAATTGTCATTCTTATACTTGTACACATAAAATCAATTTGTTTATCCCAACGAAAATGCTGATCTATAATAATTCCTGAATATTTGACCTGTGTGGAAGGTGTTAGATGTGGGCAATTACAATAATTATTTGTTAATTCATTACGAGAAACATTATGTATTACTAAGTGATAATTATTCATTCATAGATGGAGGTAACCTTTCAGGTGGAAAAATTCAAATATCTTGGAGCAACAGTAACAAATATAAATGACACTCGGGAGGAAATTAAAAGCAGAATAAATATGGGAAATGCGTGTTATTATTCGGTTCAGAAGCTGTTGTCATCTAGTCTTCTGTCAAAAAATCTTAAAGTTAGAATTCATAAAACAGTTATATTACCGGTTGTTCTGTATGGTTGTGAAACTTAGACTCTCACTTTGAGAAAGGAACAGAGATTAAGGGTGTTTGAGAATAAGGTTCTTAGGAACATATTTGGGGCTAAGAGGGATGAAGTTACAGGAGAATGGAGAAAGTTACACAACGCAGAGCTGCACGCATTGTATACTTCACCTGACATAATTAGGAACATAAAATCCAGACGTTTGAGATGGGCAGGACATGTAGCACGTATGGGCGAATCCAGAAATGCATATAGAGTATTAGTTGGGAGGCCGGAGGGAAAAAGATCTTTGGGGAGGCCGAGACGTAGATGGGAAGATAATATTAAAATGGATTTGAGGGAGGTAGGATATGATGGTTCGGACTGGATTAATCTTGCTCAGGATAGGGACCAATGGCGGGCTTATGTGAGGGCGGCAATGAACCTACGAGTTCCTTAAAAGCCAGTAAGTGAGTAAGTAAGTAAGGAGGTAACCTTTCGTTGTTAAAGAAAATGGATTATATGAAGTTTTATTAGTATTTAAGGACAGGAGATTAGAGTCAATCTAATTTTTCACTACTTTAATTCCATTGCTAGCATTTAAATAAGTGTTATCCCAATTTTCCCCGTTAAATATTAGTACAGTATCATCTACGAAAGAAAATATATTACCACCATATTTCTTTAGATCAAATTTCAACAAATTATTAATATACATACAACATTTTCACTTTTGCCCTTTATTGTACAGTCACAGGCATAAAAATCCAGTATTATAAAGAAAATGATATATCTGCTCTCAAGAGCATTACAGAATCACAAATCTTGTCTTAAGTGAAAGCTAAAAGACTGCTAATCAATTTTGTTTGATGATTTTTTACAAAAAAATAAATTTGTATATATTGATTTTGCATTTTTATGAAAAGAAAGAAAAATTGCAAGTCTGTTTTTAACTTATTCTTTAATTTTCAATTAGACAATTTCCTCTTACAGAATTGTTCATGTATAGTGTGAGAATTACCTCTGAATTGAGGTTCTGACTGATATGTTCAATACATCTATTATTATCAGGCAGTACATCTCACTTGACGATATGTGTTAGAGGAAGAACAAATTGTTTTGTATGCATATGAAGTATGATTAGTGTAATATGTAGCTAATCGGCGATGTATTGAATGGAAAGGGAAAGGAACTGACCACTCTACCCCATTATCTCCTGGTTTAGTTTTTTTTTTATTTTAACAAGTTATTTTACGACGCTTTATTAACATCTTAGGTTATTTAGCTTCTTAATGAGATGGTGATAATGCCGATGAAATGAATCCGGGGTCCAGCATCGAAAGTTACCTAGCATTTGCTCAAATTGAGTTGAGGAAAAACCCTGGAAAAACCTCAACTAGGTAACTTTCACCGGCCGGGAATCGAATCCTGGCTACCTGGTTTCGCAGCCAGGTGTGGATTCCTGGCCTAGTTGCCTCATGAGTGGTTCCATATTGTGAGGCTAAAACCTGTCTTCAGACAGTTGACTAAACAACAATGTGAGGATATGTCCTGAAAGTTTTATTCAATTATCTCTATTATTAAAAGTTAGAATTTATAAAACAGTTATATTACCGGTTGTTCTGTATGGCTGTGAAACTTGGACTCTAACTTTGAGAGAGGAACAGAGATTGAGGGTTTTTGAGAATTAGGTTCTTAGGAAAATATTTGGGGCCAAGAAGGATAAGTTACAGGAGAATGGAGAAAGTTACACAATGCAGAGCTACGTTTGAGATGGGCAGGACATGTAGCACGTATGGGCGAATCCAGAAATGCATATAGAGTGTTAGTTGGGACGCCAGAGGGGGAAAAGACCTTTGGGGAGGCCGAGACGTAGATGGGAGGATAATATTAAAATGGATTTGAGGGAGGTGGGATATGATGGTAGAGACTGGATTAATCTTGCTCAGGATAGGGACCAATGGCGGGCTTATGTGAGGGCGGCAATGAACCTCCGGGTTCCTTAAAAGCCAGTAAGTAAGTAAGTAAGTATCTCTATTATTATCTGATATATTGCATATTGAATGTTGAAAATTGTAAAATAAACTCCGGATATTGAAGGGGAATAGAGCGCAGCGGCCATTTAAAAATGCCGTAAAGACAATAATTTTCTTCCTAACGACCTTGAAATTTCGCTCAAATGAAGTCAATACTATGAAGTATTTTTAGGCTAAAAATGTTAATTTTGACATAGCTATATTTGGTTATTCCTGTAGATCCTTTCCCTTAAAGAAACAATTTTAGTATCGTATTAATAACCAACGCTACAAGGTTGCCCCCCAATCAGTATTATTTTCCCCTTTCAAATATACATTTTTTGTATGAAACAATTTTTCATTTGGTTCTTGTGTACGAAGTTATTTTGGTTCGTGAAGATAAATGGGACACTCTGTATATTAAGCTTACAGCGCTCCATCATTAAGATATTCGACGTCTTGCTGAATTTGTAAATATCTCCCAAGTCTGGTTGTCATATTTAAGGAACACGAGTTTTGACGTCGAGCCATCGAAATTGGTCAAATCCGGTTATCGCGTATAGCAGTAGTTAGACGGCTGGTCACAGACATACACGGATGGTCTGCTTCCTTTCCGGAAGATTGAATTACGGTTAAGAGCTGGCTGTTGATCTCTAATTTGCACTGCCCTGGACGTGTGAGGGAGGTGGAAGCGGCCGAGACGTTAAGCAGAACGACTGCGTCCCCCAGGAAAGAGAGGACAGCCGGTATCATATTAAAAACGTCATTACCGCTAATTACCTTGAAGCGACGTTGTGTGAGCAGGATCATTACACTGCGAAACAGAATACACTGCCTCAATTCAGTGCGTTGGTGTTTTGACTCTGCCCACGACACAACTCAGCCAATTACAATCAAATGTGACTGCAACTTCTCCCCCGCTATCTCTTATTCATCTCTTCTCTTGTTTCTGATCTTCATTTCTGTTTCCTTTCCTTCTTTCCTCTTCCACTTTAACTTCCCCCTTTTTCCTGTCCACGACTTTTCATTCTTTCGTCTTCATAACTTCACTCCTGTTTAAATTCTACCCTCCTGTTTTTACTTCTCTTCCACTACCTTTTCTTCATCCCGCATTACTTTCTCTTCCATCTTCTTTTCCCTTCTCTTCCGTCTTGTTTTTCGCTTCCCTTGTCCTCCACTTTCCCTAAGGCTAAGTGACCGAGAAGCCCTGCATTCTCTTGTTCTCTTATTTCAAATTCTGCGCACCGCTACCCCAATCTATTTGGATTCTCGTTTTCAAAATTTATCCGCATATCATCAGCTAAGTCCAGCCTCATCATGACAATTTACTCATTATACCCTGCCACAAGACATCTTTATATTCTTCATCTTAAACAGTTCAGTTGCTAGAAATTGTAACTCGCTTCCCAGAGATGGAAGGGGTTGTTGGGCAATAACTTCATTTAGGTCAAAATTACATAAATTCTTGCTTAACAGATTAATTACTGATTAATATCTGTTACTTATAATGAAAATAACATCTGCCCATTCTTATTATCATTGATTTTTCTAAATAGAATATAAAACCTCTAGTGGCAAAATTTCATTACATTAATATTCTCATTATATAAATATATTTTATATTTATATTTTAGCACATCTGGCCGCGAAACCAGGTGGCCAGGGTTCGATTCCCGGTCGGGGAAAGTTACCTGGTTGAGGTTTTTCCCGGGGTTTTCCCTCAACCCATTACGAGCAAATGCTGGGTAACTATCCGTGCTGGACTCCGGACTCATTTCACTGGCATTATCACCTTCATCCCATTCAGACGGTAAATAAACTAAGCTGTTGATAAAGCGTCGTAAAATAACCTACTAAAAATATATATATTTTTTTCTCCCTGTAACATAGGTCTAGTAAACTTAAATTAAATTAATTCTCATCATTTTAACCAACTAGCTATCTCAAGTTAATTATAATTGATTGAATTAAATTAGCTCATAAATTAAGTCATTACTTTATCTTATAGGTTTATCTAAATTTAAATAAACATGTACTAGTCGTTAAAACTTAACTGAAGAATATTGCTGGAGAATCTTTTAAGTGTAGTGTAAATATTCGTAATTTAAATATGTATTGTATTGATTAAGGCTGGTTGAGTGGAAGAGAAGGCTTTATGGCCTTAACTCTGTCAGCGAAAATAAAACATTCTATTCTATTCTATTCTATTCTCTTCTCTCCCGTTTTGCCTCCCGTCTTGCCTAGCCTTATTCCCGTTTCTCCCTCCCTGTTTTACCTCCACTGTCTCGATTTTCCTAATCATATATCTTCCATTTTACTTTCTCTTACCTCTCTCGTTTTACCTTACCTTTATCTCCCATTTTATCTTCTCTTATATTTCCCTTTTCCCTTCTGTTGCCTCTCTCTTTTTGGCTTCTTTACTTTTTCTCCGATTTTACTTTTTTATCTCTCCCATTTTGCGTTCTCTTACCTTTCTCCTTTTGTCACCTCTAACCTCCTGTTTTTCTTTCTCTTACATTCCGTTTACCCTCTTTTACCTTCTGTTTTGCGTTCCCTTGTTTCTCGCTTTATCTCCTCTTACTTTCCGTTTTGACTCCTCTTACTTCCTGCTTTGGTTTCTTTTATTTTCCGCTTTATCTCCTCTTACTTTCCGTTTTGGCTCCTCTTACTTTCCTCTTTGGCTCCTCTTACTTTCCGCTTTGGCTCCTCTTACTTTCCTCTTTGGCTCCTCTTACTTTCCGCTTTGGCTCCTCTTATTTTCCGCTTTGGCTCCTCTTACTTCGCGTTTTGACTCCTCTCACACATCCACACCTGTGGAGTAACGGTCAGCTCGTTTGGCCGCGAAACCAGGTGGCCTGGGTTCGAATCCCGGTCGGGCAAGTTACCCGGTTGAGGTTTTTTCCGGGGTTTTCCCTCAACCCAATACGAGCAAATGCTGGGTAACTATTGTGCTGGACCCCGGACTCATTTCACCGGCATTATCACCTTCATTTCATTCAGACGCTAAATAACCTAGATGTTGATACAGCGTCATAAAATAACCCAATAAAATAAAAAAAAAGAACTCCTCTCACTTTCCTTTTTGACTCCTCTTACTTTCCGTTTTGGCTCCTTTTACTTCCGTTTTGACTCCTCTTACTTTCCATTTTGGCTCCTCTTACTTTCCGTTTTGACTCCTCTTACTTTCCATTTTGGCTATTTTTACTTTCCGTTTTGACTCCTCTTACTTTCCATTTTGGCTCCTCTTACTTTCCGTTTTGGCTTCTCTTATTTTCCTTTTACTTCTCGTTTTGACTCCTCTTACTTCCCGCTTTGGCTCTTATTTTCCGTTTTGGCTCCTCTTACTTTTTTTTTTAGTCGTCTTACTTTCCGTTTTGGCCCCTCTTACTTTCCTTATTGGCTCTCTTACTTTCCATTTTGGCTCCTCTTACTTTCCATTTTGGCCCCTCTTACTTTCCTTATTGGCTCTCTTATTTTCCGTTTTGGCTCCTCTTACTTTTTTTTTGAGTCGTCTTACTTTCCGTTTTGGCCCCTCTTACTTTCCTTATTGGCTCTCATACTTTCCATTTTGGCTCCTCTTACTTTCCATTTTGGCCCCTCTTACTTTCCTTATTGGCTCTCTTATTTTCCGTTTTGGCTCCTCTTACTCTTCTTTTTGACTCGTCTTACTTTCCGTTTTGGCCCCTCTTACTTTCCTTATTGGCTCTCTTACTTTCCGTTTTGGCTCCTCTTACTTTTCGTTTTGGCTTCTCTTACTTTCCGTTTTGACACTTATTAGTTTCCGTTTTGGCCCCTCTTACTTTCCTTATTGGCTCTCTTACTTTCCGTTTTGGCTCCTCTTACTCTTCTTTTTGACTCGTCTTACTTTCCGTTTTGGCTCCTCTTATTTTCCGTTTTGACTCTTCTTACTTTCCGTTTTGGCTCCTCTTACTTTTCTTTTTGACTCTTCTTACTTTCCGTTTTGGCTCCTCTTACTCTTCTTTTTGACTCGTCTTACTTTCCGTTTTGGCTCCTCTTACTTTCCGTTTTGGCTCCTCTTACTTTCCGTTTTGGCTCCTCTTACTTTTCTTTTTAACTCTTCTTACTTTCCGTTTTGGCTCCTCTTACTTTTCTTTTTGACTCTTCTTACTTTTCGTTTTGGCTCCTCTTACTTTCCGTTTTGACACTTATTAGTTTCCGTTTTGGCCCCTCTCACTTTCCTTATTGGCTCTCTTACTTTCCGTTTTGGCTCCTCTTACTCTTCTTTTCGACTCTTCTTACTTTCCGTTTTGGCTCCTCTTACTTTTCGTTTTGGCTCCTCTTACTTTCCGTTTTGACACTTATTAGTTTCCGTTTTGGCCCCTCTTACTTTCCTTATTGGCTCTCTTACTTTCCGTTTTGGCTCCTCTTATTTTCCGTTTTGGCTCCTCTTACTTTCCGTTTTGGCTCCTCTTACTTTCCGTTTTGGCTCCTCTTACTTTTCTTTTTTGACTCTTCTTACTTTCCGTTTTGGCTCCTCTTACTTTTCTTTTTGACTCTTCTTACTTTCCGTTTTGGCTCCTCTTACTTTCCGTTTTGGCTCCTCTTACTTTTCTTTTTGACTCTTCTTACTTTCCGTTTTGGCTCCTCTTACTTTCCGTTTTGGCTCCTCTTACTTTCCGTTTTGGCTCCTCTTACTTTTCTTTTTGATTCTTCTTACTTTCCGTTTTGGCTCCTCTTACTTTCCGTTTTGGCTCCTCTTACTTTCCGTTTTGGCTCCTCTTATTTTCCGTTTTGGCTCCTCTTATTTTCCGTTTTGGTTCTTACTTTCCGTTTTGGCTCCTCTTACTTTTCTTTTTGACTCTTCTTACTTTCCGTTTTGGCTCCTCTTACTTCCCGTTTTGACTCCTCTTACTTCCCGCTTTCGCTCCTCTTTCCGTTTTGTCTTCTCTTATCTCTACCGTTTTCCCTTCTTTTACCTCTCCTGCTCTGCCTTCTCTTATTTCCCGTTTTGGCTATTCTTACTGTCCGTTTTGCCTTATCTTGTGTCTACCATTTTGACTTCTCTTATCTTTCTCGTTTTACCGTCTCTTACTCTCCTCTTCTCCTTTCTCTTGTCTCTCCTCTTCTCCTTTCTCTTACCTTTTCCGTTCTGCCTTCTTCTACCTTCCGTTTTTCGTTCTCTTACCTCTCGTTTTTCCTTGTCTTATCTTACGCCTTTCCTTATCTTAATTGCCTTTTTCCTTCTCTTACCTTCCGTTTTTCCTTCTCTTACCTTCCGTTTTTCTTCTCTTACCTTCCGTTTTTCTTCTCTTACCTTCTCTTTTTCAATCTCTTCCCGTTTTTCCTTCTACCTCCCGTTTTTTGCTTCTCCTAGCTCTAGTTTTCCCTTCTCTTACCACCTCTTTTACATTGTCATCTCTCTTTCGTTTTACAATCCCTCACCTGTCTCGTTTTAAATTTTCTTACCTCTCCCGTTATGACTTCTCTTACCTCTCGTTTGCCCCTTTTCTTATCTCCCGTTTTCCTCAGTCTTTGTGTTTTCCATTTAATTGACTAGCTCTTCCTTTCACAACCCTCCGTTTTACTCTGGATTTCGCTTTCTTTATTTCTCTTTTTTCTTTCTCTTTGTTATCTGTTTCTTCTCCTTTTTTCTCTTATTCCCCTTCCTCTCCTTCCCTCGTTTCTTCTTTTTTTTCTCTTTCTTGCCTTTTTCCATCTATCATTTTCATACAATAAATAATGTTTTAATTGTTCAATCTTATGACATGAATTTAATATTAACATTTGTCAATACATGTTAAATATAAATAATGTATAAATGTTTTCGCTTTTTATGGCATCATCACATACAATTTGCTTCTATGATATCTAAATTACATTATGGAATCTTTGTTTACTCTAATAGTAAACCGTCAAATTGGTGTTATAATAATAAGTAATAATGACTCAAAATTTTTATGTATATATACTGAGTGGAAAATTTTGTTTCAATATTATAAATAAGTCTACATTTGGATAACGAATTATGTTGTACATAGTATCAAACATGAATTGCATAGTATCATTTTCATCTTCCAAATGTTTTTCTCTCTTGTTTTTCTCCTTTCTATGTTTTTCTTTCGCTTATTAATCTTTCATTCCACTTCTTTTCGTCTTCTTTCCCTTTCTTCCGTCTCTTATCCCTTCTCCCCTTCTTCTTCATCTCTTCTCCCTCCTGGGTATTTCTTTTCCTCCTCTCAGCTTCTTCATATTCACTTCTGCTCTCCCTCACCTTCCACACTGCTCTCTTCCAGTCTGCCAGCGTTGCGTAGGAAGAAAGAACTAGACTAATAAGGTCACGTGCTAAACGTGTGTACGTTTTACCTTCCTTCCCAGATTGCTTTAGGGCTTCCGTTGCGATGTTTATCTCTGATTTATCCGCTCGCATCGCACTATCTTATATCCGATATGTTATTACTTCCCAGTCGCTGTCGTGGAATCTTTATTACAAGTGCTACCTCGCCTAATGCATGCAGAGCTTTACTCTGTTTGCTCTCCTTTGCATTCCCCTGGTGATATTAGATCCAGTGGAATTTTAATCTTCATGCAATCTTTTGCGTGTAAAATGTAGTCGTAGCTCAGCCAGTTGGCAGTCTACTAGTAAAAGAACTGAGGTTTGGTCTCTAGCGGATACATAGGATCTTTAGTCAGAAAGCTATGTCACACGTATTCTCTACAGGAATCTCACTAAAGGTTTTGATTTATCTACAGAAAATCAAAACTCGAGTAGGATTTAATTGACTATTACACGATTAGATGGAAGTATATAAAGATTAGAAGAAATAAAGTAGGCTTACTCTAATAACATAGAATATTAATTCAGTTACTAAAAATAGTAAACTGTCTTGAAAATATATTACAGCTATTACTTCTACCTTTACTGCTACTACTACTACTACTACTACTACTACTACCACTGCTACTACTACTATTTGCTACTACAACTACTGCTACTACTGCTACTACCACTACTACTACTGCCACTACAGCTGCTACTACTACTACTGCCACTACCACTACTACTACTACTGCTACTACTCGTACTACTACTACTACTCGTACTACTACTACTACTACTACTGCTACTACCACTACCACCACCACCACCACCACTACTACTACTACTACTACTACTACTACTGCTACTACCACTACTGCTACTACCACACCACCACCACTACTACTACTACTGCTACTACCACTACCACTACCACCACTACTACTACTGCTACCACCACTACTGCTACTCCTTCCTGCTATTACTACTACTAATAATACTACTACCACTACCACTACCACCACTACTACTATTACTGCTACTACCACTACTACTACCACTACCGCTACTACCAGTACTGCTACCACCACTACTGCTACTGCTTCCTGCTATTACTACTACTAATACTACTACTACTACTACTACCACTACCACCACTACTACTACTGCTACTACCACTACTACTACCACTACCGCTACTACCAGTACTGCTACCACCACTACTGCTACTGCTTCCTGCTATTACTACTACTAATACTACTACTACCACTACCACCACCACTACTGTTACTACCACTACTGCTACCACCACTACTGCTTCTGCTATTACTACTACTACTACTACTACTACTACTACTGCTACTACCACTACCACTACCACCACTACTACTACTACTGCTACTACCACACCACCATCACTACTCTACTACTACTACTACTACTACTACTACTACTGCTACCACTACCGCCACTACTACTACTGCTACTGCTTCCTGCTATTACTACTACTAATACTACTACTACTACTACCACCACTACTACTACTACTGCTACTACCACTACTACTACCACTACCGCTACTACCAGTACTGCTACCACCACTACTGCTACTGCTTCCTGCTATTACTACTACTAATACTACTACTACTACCACTACCACCACCACTACTGCTACTACCACTACTGCTGCCACCATTACTGCTTCTGCTATTACTACTACTACTACTGCTACTACCACTACCACCACCATCACTACTACTACTACTACTACTATTACTACTACTACTACTACCGCTACCACCACTACTACCACTACTACTATTACTACTACTACTGCTGCTGCTACTACCACTACCACTACCACTACTACTATCACTACTACCACTAGTACTATCACTACTACTACCACAACCACTACTGCTACTGCTGTTACTACTACTACCACCACTATCACTACTACTACCACTACTGCTACTACCAATACTGCTGCTGCTACTGCTACTACTACTACTACCACCATTACTGCTACTACCACTACTGCTACTACCATCACCTCCATTACTACTACAGTACTACCACCGCTACTAATACTACTGCCACAACAACTACTATTGCCATTGCCGTACTATTGCTACGGCTTAATGAACGTAGAAATTTTCATTCTCTTGTTCTCCTTTTCCAAGTCCTTCACACCTCTACACCTACCTACCTTGCCTCCCGTTTCAGTTACCTGTCATCATATCATAATCTCTTCACACGCACGCAAAATAGCCGCATACTAGCTATACCAACACATAAGACATCATCGTATTCATCATCATACACAATCTCGTTCTCGCGCTTGTGGAATACCCTACCCAGTGACATCAGAGACTGTCTGAATTTAGTAGTTTTTATTAATCAGTTAATCTTTTGGTACTTTGATTTTTATTGCATTTGTAAATTTAATATTAATTGTAATTATAATTGTAATTGTATTCTTAATATTGTAATTGTAATCCCCTGGTAAAGGGGAAGAGAAGGCCTGATAGCCTTATCTCTACCAGATTAAATAAATAATAAATAAATAAAGCTACTCTTACTATCAATACAGCTTCTACTGCTACTTATAAATCACGTATAACGCGTTTATCATTGATATCAATATCACTAATGTAGTTGTGGTTGTGGAGAACTGGAAGAATGGCGATGTTTGAAAAGCAGTAGGTAACCGGTTGATATCTTCTTCAGACACGTATTGTCACTAGGGGATGTCTCTTGACTTTCTATCTGCTTCCCTTGGCTATCCCTGCGATTTCATCTGTGTTGCAGTCCTTTCCAGCCATTCGCAGAGTAAAAAAAGTTTTGAGCCCGAGGGAGAGGAATCCTTCCTAAAAATAACGCGTGCAGAGCTGCAGCGGAGAAATCAATGAGATGATGACCGCGAGGCGTCCGGATCATTAAGGCCGGTCAGCGCAGTATTGAGGAAAATCCAGCACAAAGGGATGCTGATTGTGGCTTCTGTATTTAACGCCTGTACGAGTTACTCAAAGACGTTGAGATATGAACAATGGCAAGGAGAGGGTGAGACGGAGAAAAGAAAAGTGAGAAATATGCACGCGATCTTGAAAGGAATTTCTAGACTGGTGGAATAAGTTAAAGTAAGATCCGTTGGGAAGTTACTTATTCGCCTTTTTGATTCTGTACAAACAGTTTTCTTTATTTGAAGAATATCTTTACTCGGAAGCTTCAGCTAACATACAATCTATCAAGAGTTATGGATTCACAGAAAATATTGCGTGATGTAGGGAGGCCGATCAAGATGTGAGGGTTGGTAAACCTTTAGAAAGTAAGACAGTGGCTTATTATATCGAAAAATAATACAATTAAATCCGTGGCGCTCTATCCCATGGAGGGTCAAGGTCAACCAGCCGATTGCTGGCCTCAAGTATATATTCCTCAGAAGAGGTGAGCGATCTTCCAGTATCCTTCGGTTACCACGATATTCCCCCAGTAGTATGGTGAGGATCATATTACAACAGTTGCAACATTAATTTGGCCGTCTCTTCAGTGTTGCCAACTAATACCAGATATCACCAAAGAATATGTCATGTACTGAAATACTGTAATAATAATAATAATAATAATAATAATAATAATAATATATTTAATTATTTATTTATTCATTTATTCATTTATTTATTAATTTATTCATTTATTTATTCATTTATTTATTTATTCATTTATTTATTTATTCATTTATTCATTCATTTATTAATTTATTCATTTATTTATTTATTCATTTATTTATTTATTCATTTATTTATCCATTTATTTACTTATTTATTTATTTATGTATTTCTTTATGTATTTATTTATTCATTTATTTATTTATTCATTTATTTATTTACTTATTTATTTATTTATTCATTTATTCATTTATTTATTCATTTATTTATGTATTTATTTATTTATTTATTTATTTATGCATTTATGTATTTATTTATGTATTTATATATATTTATTCATTCATTCATTCTTCATTCATTCATTTACTTACTGATTTATTCATTTATTTATTTATTCATTTATTTATTCATTCATTTATTTATTTATTTAATTGCATATTTATTTATTTATTTATGTATTTATTTATGTGTTTATTTGTGTATTTATTTATTTATGCATTTATTCATTTATTCATTGATTGATTCATTCATTGATTCATTCATTCACTCATTTATTTGCTGGACAACAGCCGTAGGCCAATAAAAGTCCAGCACAGTGATACAATTAATAAAATAAAATGAACAACTGTTGTACAAATTAAATAATTTAGATAACAACAAAATGAAGAACCTAGATTACAATGATTAATTTACAAGAATGAATATTATTATATTTTATGCAAAGGAGTTGATTCTTACAAATGTATTACCAATTTGTCTATCAGGATTATGCAAATAATATTAGCAAAGACATTGCTATGTTCTAATACTGCTATACATTGAATGGATCGAAATCTCCTACATGTAAGTTAGCATTTTTAATACATCTAGAGACCGGCGAGAAAGATTTAGAATTCAACAACACTTTTCGATCCCTACAAGCCTGTTTAGCGTTGACTCAATGACCCACAATGATCTGAGGTTATGATGACATCCACTTCATACAAATTTTTGTTGTTCTGTGCTCTCACGTCACTCTCAGTGTCAGCTGACGATACAAAGGAATTTCTTTGTTCATTCTTAGTCTGAACCTCATGGTGAGTCAAATTTTTTCTCGTTATTGGACGTATCACAGATTCCCCCCAAAATATAAACAGTACAGTATGTAGAATATATAGTACAAAATTTCATTTATATTAGAGGAATTTGGACTTTACACCCTGTGACCCCTACATAGCCGCTTAAGTGTTGTAATCAGAGGGGGAAACAGAAAAGAAATTAATGTCATAGGGTGCTATTCATAGACATTTCGCAGCACGCGCTACGAGCGTACTAAGCTAACCCCGGCTATCCACTGGTTACTTGTACAGAATTCAAATCGTATCCAATCGCTAACACTGGTTTATGAATACGAAAAACGCTGATCATCCACCGGAAACCCGCGCTAAAAATGTCTCTGAATACGGCCCTGAATTGTATTATGGGAAAGCAAAAAACTTCAGGATATCAATTTTTAATTCGATTAGTGAACTTATGGTTTTCTTCCTCTTCTTAGATGTCGCCCCATGGAGTGGCCTAATGAGCTAACATTTTTTTTTTTTCAGAAAAAAAAATAAAGAAACTTCTTATTCCATTACCTAACAGTACTGTTTTAAGTGATAGGGGATGAAACCAGGGGAGAGGCTGATTTGTCCACATTTTTAATGTAACTTATTTTTTCCTGGTTGTGGAGTGTAACTGTGAAAACTTTGATATGTATCGGGCACAGTGTGTGTATATAAAATATAAAATTGAATCTGTATTGATGGACTTTTGATTTTTCACCCCGACCTCTATACGGCTGCATAGGGGTTGAAATCAGGGAAAAAGTGAAAAATCAATGTCATAAATTTAATATGTGCCCCAAAAGAATCTCAGGATATTAAATTGCACTTTGATTAGTGGATTCTGGATTTTTCTCACATTCTTAGAAGTACCTCATGGGATGTCATTGTGAAGTAAAATTTTCCTTTTTTTCCTTTAAAAATCATCAGTCGTATCTCAGAACTAATTATTACTCTTTCTAAATGATAGGATGACGAAATCAGGGGAAGGTTTTTTCTCGCCATTTTTTAATGTAGCCTTTCTTTTTTCCTAGTTGTGAAGACTATGCGTGAAAAACTGAGTAAAAATTGGTCTAAGCGTGTATATTGTATAGAAAACATACAAAAATAATTTTATATATTAGATTTTGTAACTAAGAAATTTTTATTCAGTAAGAATTCAATACGGAAAATATTGTCAACAGTAATCTCACTAGAGGTTTTGATTTATCTAGAGAAAATCAAAACTCGAGTGAGATTTAATTGATTATTACACGATTAGAAGAAAGTATATAAAGGTTAGAAGTGAAAAAGTACTCCAATACAATAAAATATTAATTGACTTACGAAAAGACAACTGTCTTCAGATGTATTATTGTACCATCTCAACATTACGCTAGATGGCAGTAGTGTGTTATGATTAGCTGTTTTCTTGTTATCAGTTGTGCCAACTATGGAATCTTCATTGAACTCTGTGGACAGTTACTAGTCAAGAATGATTTGTTGATTCAGTTTCATTTTTATTAAAACATTTGCATTCCACTTCAATCATCCGGATCCCAGTAATCAACGTCACTTGACAGATGATTTTCAATAAATCTTAGTATTAAACAATCTCTGATACGTGATTATCCAGAATATCATATAGCAGAAGCTATAACATAACCTAAATAATATAAACAAGTGTTAGAAAAGTTTTAATTAGGGATGATGAAATAAACAAGAAACGTTTTAATTAACGATGACTAAATAAAAAATAAACATGACTAATTTTAAAAGAAACAATTATTGAAAGTACAATTTTCAAATTTGAATGTTTTAGTGGTTGGTGGTTCAGTTGATGTTACATTGGACGTGTGCGTAAAAGAAGTGAACTCGTTGATGTACATGGTGTATCCCTCAATTATTCAGGATTTCCGAATGGTGCTTTTAATTTATTTGTAAATAGGGTTTCAGGGACGATGCATAGCTATGATCAGTGATCTTTATTAATTCTTGTTCTTGAATGCCAATGTGAGTTATATTTGAAAGTGCTGTGCATCGACTGGAGGGGTTTGTAATTTTCTGTTTTTGACGTCCAGACCAGTGCAGTTTGAAATGTTGGCAAACAAAGAAACAAATGCTAGGGTAGAGGTAAAAATAAACAAATGCTAGGGACGCGATAAAATAAAACAAATGCTAGGGACGCGATAAAATTGTGCGATAAGCAGTCATGGTTGGTTGAAAGACGTCCTTTCGTACCGTTTTATTGGTCAAAAGTGGTATGACGTAGTAAAAGTGTAATAGTCACAGTAATATATAGCACCGTTGTCATAGTAAAGATGGAAATAGCATATATATTATGAGTATTGAATTTTGCGTTGTCATGGCGTTAACATTGGGAAATAGCGTGTGAAGGGATTCACCTTCTACATTTCATGGGTTAAACTGCATTATTCACTCAACGTGAGTATCGGATTCAATTGTGATGTTGGCGGTTGTAAAAACTAAAATAATACTGAAAGTCAAATCGAGTATACGTGAACGTTTGTAGCAATATATTGTGGAATGTAAAACACTTCTATTACTTCGCCAGGCATGTGGAAGACCTGTAGTTGCAGACCAAATATCCCATGTAACATCATTTGTCAAGCAATAAAATATCACAGCTGTTTCACGTGCAACATCGAGGCAAATTCTATTCGGAGAATCAAAATCACACAGATAATGAGATGCAAACAGAGAGTAGGAAGCAAATGTGTTATAGTACCTAAAGAAAAACCAACCAACAATTTAAGAAAATGGTGTGTTGAACAAGTGGCAAAGGATATTGAAAAGAAAAAGGATGGAATGTAGTGGGGGAGAAAGGGTGAGAAGATAATAATGTTATAAATAGACCTCAGATTTTTAGACTAAAATAGGATACGATGAAAGAGTAATGGAACGGAGAAAAATTCTCTCCGTTCCATTACTCTTCCATCGTATGATGACGCAGAATATCTGCATGGAAATATCATATGTACGTCGGTACATTAATAGTACATTATGCAACGAGCCTATAATGATAGTAATTAAGAAGCGAGTATGGATGTTTATGAAACGAGCGCAAGCGAGTTTCATAATTTTCATACGAGCTTCTTAATTACCATTATAGGCGAGTTTCATAAAACTTTTTATGCTCGACCATATTTCTAACTTGAAATTATTCAGATGTATACATTTTATTTGTATCTGACAAGATCGCAAGTGACCTTGTTCCAGGTCGTGAATTGTGAGATGTGCGCAGACGCGAAAGTATTGATTTTTTCCGAACAACAATAATGTCATTGACCTTGAGGTAATCCCGTTAAACTTGGTATAACCTTGATTATTGAATTCGACATTGAAAAACGAGATGACAAATTGAGTTTATTTGAATATTATTTACAATTAGCGATAAATATAGACTAATAATACACAGTGAAAATTGTTTAGATCCCAAAAGTTGTAAATGTCCACCTTTGAAAGAAGCCACGTATGTCAAATATCTGGGTATCATTATTGATCAGAATTTAAAATGGCCTCATCACATTACTTATCTTTGTAAGAGGCTTCGTAAAACAATTTATAAATTCGTTAATCTTCGCTGCTACTTACCTATTAGAGTTTTACGAAATGTTTATTTGGCCATTATTCAGTCTATCATTCAATATGGTATAATTGTTTGGGGTGGAAGTACAAAAATTAATCTTAGTCCGTTAAATTTACTACAAAAACGAATAATTAAAATTTGTTTGAAGAAACGTTTCGATTATCCAACTAAATTAATTTATTCTGAATTTAATGTATTTAATATTGAACAAATTTATAAGTATACGCTGTTAAAATTTTATCATAAAAATCGTAATAAGTTTGTATTACAGACACACAATTATGACACAAGACGAAATATTAATTCAACATTAGTAGAACCTAAATGTCTCACATCTGCTGGTCTAAAGCATAGCATAAATTTTGGCCCTCGGTTGTACAATGCTTTAACTAAATTACACCCAGAACTTCTAACATGTAACCCACTAACATATAACAAGAAAATTAGAAACGTGTTAATATCTTAAATTTGATTAAATAAATTTATAGCCTATGTGTATGA
The DNA here is from genome assembly GCF_040183065.1 of Periplaneta americana. Classification (NCBI taxonomy): domain Eukaryota; kingdom Metazoa; phylum Arthropoda; class Insecta; order Blattodea; family Blattidae; genus Periplaneta; species Periplaneta americana. The sequence goes on along the minus strand of NC_091127.1, from coordinate 21,398,333 downwards.
ATTAATCAACCTATATTATATTTGTATTCTATAATTTTGAAATATGTGTTAATCCTACTTTTCACGTGCGATATTATTCTTCTCTAGTGTTAATATTATATTATATACTTAATTCCATTGCCGCTGTAATTATATTTTAGTTCCTATTTTATTTTACTTATTTATTTATATTATTATTATTATTTTTTATTTTAATATTATATCTGAACTGCGACCGAGCACGAGCGCTGCTCATTCGGTCTCAAATTTTGTTAATACTACTGTATCTTCTTTTTATATTGCTTGTATTATTTTATTTGTATTTCTCTTTGCTTGTTTTTGTAATTATATTTCTTTATTCTGTATAATTGAATTTAAATAAATTTAAAATTTAAATTAACGCTAATTATTATAGTAACAGAACATAACCTTCTGCGACAGTATTGGATTTCAGCCTCCGTGACTTTTCGCTAATTCTCTTTCGATTGCATATCCGAGAATAATCGATACTTGCGGTTTTATAATGGTACAAAGCTGACTTGTCATTGGCTGAACACCTGAAAGCTGAGTTTACATTGGCTGAAAACACCTGTACTTTAATGAGTAGGTGTACTTTAATGAAATGCATTAAAGGACTACTACCAGGTGTATAATTACTACATTTCGGCATGGTCGAGCATAAAATAATATATATGATATGCGTAAATCACTTCGCGATTTAAGACGGCGCTTATTCCGTCGGATCCCGGCCAACTAGTCACTCATAACGAGTGCACCTCAGCACATGTGTGGACTTCAGTCCTATGTTCATAGACATCTATGACGTAGTGCAGAGGGCGGCCACTAGAGGGAACCCAAGAGTTGGAACTTAAACTGAGACGATTCTGTCCGACACCGGGATGGGTATCCGGTGTGGCTTAGTGGATGAAGCATCAGCACGTAGATCTAAAAACCCGGGTTCAAATCCCGGTGCCGGAGAGAATTTTTCTCCGTTCCATTACTCTTTCATCGTATGATGATGCAGAATATCTGCATGGAAATATCATATGTACTTCGGTACAGTAAAATAATATATATGATATGCGTAAATCACTTCGTGATTTAAGACGGCGCTTATTCCGTCGGATCCCGGCCAACTAGTCACTCATAACGAGTGCACCTCAGCACATGTGTGGACTTCAGTCCTACGTTCATAGACATCTGTGACGTAGTGCAGAGGGCGGCCACTAGAGGGAACCCAAGAGTTGGAACTTAACCTGAGACGATTCTGTCCCACACCGGGATGGGTATCCGGTGTGACTTAGTGGATAAAGCATCAGCACGTAGATCTGAAAACCCGGGTTCAAATCCCGGTGCCGGAGAGAATTTTTCTCCGTTCCATTACTCTTTCATCGTATGATGACGCCGAATATCTGCGTGGAAATATCATATGTACTTCGGCACATTAAAATAAAAAAAAATAATATATAAAATAGGATAGGTTGGAAAATTTTATGTAAAAATTCCTAAATATATGCAACACGAGAAACTTTCGAGCGATGATATTGCCTAAAACTAGGTGCATTAAAGAAAGTATGTTTCAGCCTAAGCTAAACGAGCCTAGTTGTCTAGTTGTAAACAATGTAAAGTGTAAGAATATAGTATAAAGGTAGTAAATGAAATAGGGAAGTGATATAAGAGGTAAAGTGAGCGGGGAATAGGAATAAACCATGATACATGTCAGTAAGGACTAATTAGGAAAGAAAGGAATGTACGAGTAGTATCAGGTGGAATAGAGAATACGAAAAATATTTTATATCTTGAGCAAAACAAGGAGGAGATAAAAGTGGTAATGAATAGTATGTGTAGTGAAAATTGAGACAGAACTTAATAGTAAACAAAGTGTTATAAGTACGAAATAGATGAAATGATAAGAGTAAAGAGAGAGCATGGAGAGACTCAGGGTGCTATTCATAGACATTTCGCAGCACGCGCTACGAGCGTACTAAGCTAGCCCCGGCTATCCACTGGTTACTAGTACAGAATTCAAATCATATCCTATCGCTAACACTGGTTTATGAATACAAAAAACGCTGATCATCCACCGGAAACCCGCGCTAAAAATGTCTATGACTACGGCCCACAGTGTTGAATAAAGAGAGATAAGTGCATGATTCGTGGACTAAATTTAGTGTATTTTTATTTTAGTAGGTTATTTTACGACGCTTTATCAACATCTTAGGTTATTTAGCGTCTGAATGAGATGAAGGTGATAATGCCGGTGAAATGAGTCCGGGGTCCAACACCGAAAGTTACCTAGCATTTGCTCATATTGGATTGAGGGAAAACCCCGGAAAAAACCTCAACCAGGTAACTTGTCCCGACCGGGAATCGAACCCGAGCAACCTGGTTACGAGGCTAGACGCGCTAACCGTTACTCCACAGGTGTGGTTTTATAAGTGTAAGATACAATCCCAACATAATAGACAACATAATACGAAAGACAAAACATAATCACAAAAAACATAAGAATTCAACACAAACACAAGAACACAAAAAATATGAAAACAACACACACGAGATTGCAACCTCATTCAAGAAATTAAATTACAACATCGCATACAGAACAAATAATACTCTACAAATATGTCTCAACACACAAACAACACAAACAAACAAATACATACAACCACACAGGCGCATACAAGCTCAAATGTAACACTTGCAACAATTTCTACATAGGACAGACAGGCAGATCATTTCAAACACGTAACAAAGAACACATCACAGCCATAAAAAATTACAAAACACCTCGACATATGCAGAACACATCACAAATGCTAACCACACTCACAGAGACATCAACACAGACATTGAAATACTACACATCCAACCAAAAAGCCAGAAACAAAACACACTAGAACGATATGAAATATACAGACACACGAAAACACACCCCAACGAAATTCTCAACACACAAATCAATTTCAGAACACACACACTCATTGACTCTACATTACACCACACGAACACACCCTCACAGGAAACAAAACAAGAGGCGCCAAGACCACAACGGTCAGTTCTGAGGATGACCCATAAAAGGTCGAAACATGTAAACGAGGTAGGTTAGAATTTAACACAAGAAAGTCTTATCATACATTCAAATTCAAAATTCAAATTTATTTACAATTTACATTTGAAATGAATACATATGAATAGATACCCGAAATGAGCATATGCTCGTGCTCGGGTACAGTCCAGTAGTCTACATAAATTTTACAGGGATCAAATAATAATGCTGATGATAGAAATAATAGTAACAATAATAATAATAATGATGATGATGATGATGATGATGATGATGATAATAATAGTGGTAAAAGAAAAAAAATTATAATAATAAAATAAATACTAAGACGGATAAAATAAAATATAAAACCACTAGAGATAGTTAACACAACTTAAATAAGCATAAAATAACCGGAAAAAATGACGAACTCGAAAATCAACAGAAAAGTTCGTTGTATCGCAGACGACAGCAACCGCCGTATTGACATTGTGTTGTGCATTATTGGTAGTAGAGGGGAGCCGAAAGTCTACGCAACTGCCGTTCTCTTCGAATCTTCTCGTACAATTATGGAAAGTTAATGCTGTAAAAACAAAATGTCTACGAGTCAAACTGTTCATCATTACCAGGATAAATACCAATAATACTGAAATATATTCATCTAGTTTCAGTTATAGATCTCCCCTTTTGTGCAAGATGTATCACATCAAAATATTTTATGAATGGCGGGGAAAATATAAATTTCAAGAACTCTCTAATGACAAGGGATAGTGACAAGTGCAATCAAGTGTTTCTGTGGCGATGCTAAGAAATATTCATTGGAGATATACACTGTTATTAATTAAGAAAATGATCTATTTATATTTATTACAATGTTTTATCTTATAGGTTACATGCATCAGTTAAATACAATAAAAATTAGTATCATATAATGCTAGTAATACTTAATAATACATTATGCAACGAGCCTATAATGAAAAATGTTATGGTTTATTTAACGACGCTCGCAACTGCAGAGGTTATATCAGCGTCGCCGGATGTACCGGAATTTTGTCTCGCAGAGTTCTTTTACATGCCAGTAAATCTACTGACATGAGCCTGTCGCATTTAAGCACACTTAAATGCCATCGACCTGGCCCGGGATCGAACCCGCAACCTTGGGCATAGAAGGCCAGCGCTATACCAACTCGCCAACCAGGTCGACCCTATAATGAAGGTAATTAAGAAGTGAGTATGGATATTTATGAAACGAGCGCAAGCGAGTTTCATAATTTTCATACGAACTTCTTAATTACCATTATAGGCGAGTTTCATACGACTTTTTATGCTCGACCATATTTCTAACTTGATATTATTAATTTTATTGTATCTGACCTTCAGCAATGTTCCGTATGTTGTGAGATGTGCGCAGACGCGAAAGTATTGATTTTTTCCGAGGAACAGATGTCGACATTGACCTTGCTAGGCCATAAGAACCTACAGAGATGACATTGAAATTAAATTAGACATTGAAAAACGAGATGACAGATTGAATTTATTTGAATATTATTTACAATTAACGCTAATTATTATAGTAACAGAACATAACCTTCTGCGACAGTATTGGATTTCCAGCCTCCGTGATTTTTCGCTAATTCTCTTTCGATTGCATATCCGAGAATAATCGATACTTGCGGTTTTATAACGGTAGAAAGCTGACCTGTCATTGGCTGAACAGTTGTAACCTGAATCGTCATTGGCTGAAAGACCTGACCTTTAATGAGTAGGTGTACTTTAATGACATGCATTAAAGGTCTGCTACCAGGTATATAATTACTACATTTCGGCATGGTCGAGCATAAAAAAATAATAAAATTTATCAAATATCATACAAACATTTTCACTTTATTTTTAAACTTAAGAATACATATTCCGATATTATTTAAAATTATTATACCTTAATTTATTTTTCGGTCCGCATGCCATAAAAATATTGTACAGCCCTTATGCTGCAGTACTCCGTAGAAAGGCAGAGTTCGTACTTGGTCTCCCACACGGACCATTGCTGTGTCTATTTGTGAAGTTCCACTGTATAGAGTTTGAAACTAGTAAAAATGTAACATCCATGACAACTGGAATGGCTGAATACAAAGCGCATGCCATAAAAATATTGTACAGCCCTTATGCTGCAGTACTCCGTAGAAAGGCAGAGTTCGTACTTGGTCTCCCACACGGACCATTGCTGTGTCTATTTGTGAAGTTCCACTGTATAGAGTTTGAAACTAGTAAAAATGTAACATCCATGACAACTGGAATGGCTGAATACAAAGAGCTGCTTGCCTCGTGTGGTCTGACGCAAAACGGTATTTTTAAAATTGTATGGTCGAAGCATTCTAAGGAAACTACCCCACAATCACCCAGTAGACCAGTAAAAACACAGGACGAACGGCCGTTGTTTGGGCGACAACGGCGAAGAGCCTTCATATGTGTTCTCCTGCAGACGTCATAGAGTTTTCCAGTGGAAATGAGCGCGGCCTTGCCCGTGTAAAAGTTTGACACAGTCGACCTAGAAGCTGTGGTTGCGGTAATCAATACAGCCGTCACAGCCATTCTGATCCAGCATCTCTAATTCAGAACACGGGTCAGCGGGGGCCTGGCTTAATTGATCCAATTGTTGCTGAAGATGAAGTTACCATCGTGTATAGACCACCTGTTAACGTCACAAATTGTCGCAAAATTTAATTTCAAGATTCTGACAGAATTCAACAATCATAAAATCCAACAATTAATTTTAGGCTTGTGTATACTAGGTGTAAACGATATAAAATGTCAAAATTATATATTACTAGTGGCTTGTGCAGCAATTGCTGCAAACTAAGTCCATAAAAAGTTCAAATAAAAATTGTTCAGATTTATTTTCAATGAAGAATACCAGACATTTTGATAGTTATTTGCTTCCATAATAGTGAAACATACTCCCTCTGAATGCTTTTTTTTTTTCTCCAAATACTTTTCCTTGAACTTATCCGTCTTCAATTTTTGAGTTTCAATGCGAAATCGCTAGTAACAATGTCAGGACGATCAGTGGGTTTTTCATGTGGGAGTAATGCAGTAGCTATTTCGGGTCATTACGAATTGTATGTGAAAGTTAAGAAAATGTAAGGTTTGTCATGCTTTGAACAAAAGACTTAGCATCTTGATATAGCTGCTGCATGTTTCGTGAACTACCCTGAAATGTAGAGGGCAGAATCACTTTTTCCCACTAAGAGATCTTGCTGAGGTGATCAAGAGACTACAAAATCTTGTAGGCCTCTTATTTTATCAATAAGTAATACCTTTTGGTCTTTTCTTATGAATTGTAATTCTTTGCGCTTCTTCCAGACAATACTGATCTATCAAATACTGCTGGATTAATTTGTGTAACAATGAATGTTATTTCGTATATTTTCTGTAATATAGGCTATTGTGAGGAATTTATTGCTGAGATGTGGAAAATGAGGCGAATGATAATATGTCAGAGTTGTAGAATCTTATATGCGCCCTAAATAAAATTGTCTATTATAAATCGTTAGCAGCTTCAGTGTTTCATTTGTTGCTTGTTGCGGGAAATAAACTTACTCATCACGGTAGCAAGAAGTGAAATGGCATGCTATTTTCCCTACAACAAAATATGCTTGGCAGCGGTCACAAATCTAATCAATTAAACCAAAGAAATATGAAATTAATTTTGATGTAGTTTAAAGACGCAGCTAAAATAGGAAGCATGACTCAATTACTACCAAGGAAAGTTAGAGAATCAGACATATAAATATCTATATCACATTGCCATTACATATATGAAAAGGACCCACACCACTTGATTAATAATTGTAAAAGTATTTCATTTTTAATAACAATATTGTTACCTTACGTAAGTTTTATAGTTTTCAGTAACATAAGTTTATATAGACCTATAGCCGTTACTCAGTAAATTATAGAAATGAAGATCTAATATAAAATATTCTTTCTCTGCGTCTACTTACATAAAGCCCCAAAAGGTTTCACTTTCATATATCAGTATAGCATTATGTGTTGCATTAACTATAATAATATTTCATTTTTAATGGTAATAATGTCATCAAACATTCTTAAGTTTTGTAGTTCTTAATATCCAATACACAGCTGTACTCGGAAAACTACAGACCAGAGAATCAGACCTGTAAATTATTTTTTATACGTTATCAAAAAATTGCACAAATGAAGATCGACGTATTGGCATTATGATGGGAGCTGACATAGGTCAGCAATCCTGTAGGTCATGGCCTTCGTGTAATAGCCTATTGTTTATTGTAGTGTGTGTTTTGTTTTATTCTGAAATGCAACACGGCCGACTTGATGCTCGCTTCCCTTAGGAAGCGAACATCAAGTCGGCCGTGAATGCAATTAATTAGTTCTCAAAACTGACGAAAGATGGATTTTGGAAAAAAGGAAAATGATGTAGGAAAATTGACATTTCACTGAAAACTACTACTTTTCCGAAAAACTTTGGGTTCCAGGCCTCAAAATGAGGGGTTATTTATTAAAATCCGTTCAGCCGTTTTCCCGTAATTTCCATTACCAGTTCAAATTATATATATATATATATATATGTACATATCGGTGTGCTGAACAAAATATCTAGTGCAGGCGAGGAAAAGTAATTTGTTGGGTCACTGTCTGAGAAGAAACTGCTTAAGTTTTACTGAAGGATGTACTGGAAGGGAAGGTAAACGGGAGAAGAGTTCGGGGTAGAAGAAGATATGAGATCATAGACGACATTAATATATTTATTTATTTATTCATTTATTCATTCATTCATTCATTCATTCATTCTTTTATTTATTTATTTGTTAATTCTGGCAGAGTTAAGGTCATGAAGTCTTCTCTTCCACACTACCAGAAGTAAAATACATAATGAAACAATGACAAAAATAGTAAAGTCATACATAAATATAAAAATAATTGTCATTCACATTAACAAGCTTACACGGGCTAGAATGAAATATTAACTAAACATGATACATAATTAAGTTATTTACAATTCACATCCTAATTCTACTTTATGATAGGCCTAAATGACAATTTATATATACACAGAATAACCTATAAAAATCGGATAACGTTCACAAATCGATTTCATGTAAAAGTATGTAGTTCTTAATTCTTAATTTAAATTAATTAACCGTTCGACAATCCCTGACATGACGAGGTAAGGAGTTCCATAGGCGACAAACTGACTCTGTGAAAGAGGATGAATAGAAAGAGGTACGGTGACGAAGAATTGATAATAAGGTCTGATGTTGATTCCGTAACGTTGTAAGATATTCAAAGCGAGTTCTCAGATATTTTGGAGTAGAAGTGAATAATATTCTAAACAGAACAGATAAAGAATGTGCTATTCTACGTTCCTTTAGGCAGACCCAAGAAAGCACTTCAAAAGATGGTGTTATGTGGTCAAATTTACGAGTATTGCATATGAAGCGGACACACACATTGTGAACACATTGTAGCCTTTCAACTAAATTGACGGTTATATTTGTCAATAGAGAATCGCAGTAATCAAAATGGGGCATCATTAGCGATTGAATAATATTTATTTTTATGGAAAGAGGCAGACAGTTTCGTAAGTGATTTAGAGAGTGGAGCAATGAAAATTGTTCATATGAGGAAACGAAGACGAAGGCAGAAAATAGGAAAGATTGGAGAAACCTGGCTTGCAGCGAAACACCTGTCCTTGGGCAGGACACTAAATGAATGCATGTATGTATTTATTCACACTGCAAATGGATAAGTACCCGGTGGCAGTGGTAACTAATTACATTCAATAATGACAGTTAATAATAAACACAATTAATAAAGAATACAATTAATAATAATATTAATAATAATAATAATTAATAGTAATAATAATAATAATAATAATAATAATAATAATAATAATAACAAGGAGCATCCTAAATAAAATGAAGCACGATCACTTAAAATAACATTTAAAGGAAAACTAATTTGTATCTTAACCCTAAGTTCGAACTAAAAACCAATGAATATGATATGTTCATACCTGCACAAGTACCTTTCAGCACTACACTCATTTCGCTGTCAACTCACTCACTGCACTGGAACTACGGCACATTTCACTGAGTCTATCCTGATTTCACTAACACTTCAAAAACATTTCACTGTTCAAATACTTAGCGCTGCCACTGTAAACTATAAAACTTCACTGACACAAACACACTTCACTGACATACCACACTTCACACTTCACTGACACAACACTTCAAATAACAAAATATTAATTACACCCTTTAAATAGTGTGTATAATATACTATCATCTATTAGTAAAGTCCTTAAGCCTAATGAATGAATGAATGAATATCATCTTCACTTTGTACAGGGACATCATTTTATTTTTATTTCAATTTTTATTGTACCTGAGTTTTTGAATGTACTTCACTCCCACCCCTTCTAATAATGAAGTTCAACCGTCCTCCACACAGATCCAAGACAGCATATACAGTCATAGTAGCCTTACGGTCATAGTAAACAGTACGTTCCAAAAATATGTTCGCGTTTTCCAGTGACGAAAGAGCTTTCAATATTGAATCATATTCGCACAGGTAGGCTACTGTCGTCCATTTGCCTACGTCGTATCCCGGTTTCCCCCACCAGCTGTTATTCGCCAGCTAGTGGCTGGGATGTCTTGGCTCTTTTCTGAGAACATTAATTTCTGTTAGGAATTGGACGTCTACGTAATATTATACAACTGTTTAAAATAACTTAAATAAAAGGGCCTCGTTAAGTAATTAACTGTCACGTGATTTTCCTCCCTTTCTACGACCCTACGACATAACCACTTGGACGGACTGTAGATAGTATGTCTGAGTAATTTTATCTTTTCGATCGGGCAGAAGTGAAGATTGAATTTACAGTGCGTAAGGTATTCTTTTATATAATAGGCACAGAATTATTTCAACATGAGTTACTAGTACGAAGAACGAAATTGGTAATTGAAATTAGGTACAATAGTGCGATAATATGCAAAAAAGAACTGAAGCCTATATAGAATTGAATGGCCACCATTTTCAAAAATGTGTTTAAATATCCATATTATGATTATTTTTCAATTTAACTTCATTGTCTATATTGTACGCTAATTTGCTGTAGACAGTACAATATACACTGGATAATGAATACGTCAACTTGGACAGCTCAGTTCGTGAGTAAAAACACTCCCTATTAATACTGTACTGTATTTTGATTAAACAAAAACCTAATGAAAATGATCAAACTCAAAAGCGCAGTATTTCCTAGTTTACGTAAATGGATGAACTACGTTTTTCCCCTCCTATACCTAGTAAAGTGATTTGTTTGTATATTACGCCAGTATCATCGAACTCCAGTCGTGGAAGGGGGTAGCAAACGGCGTTGATACAGAGGTATAGGCAAGTTAATATTAAAAATGTTAGTAAAAATAAAATGATGTCCTGTATAACAACAGTTGATCATGGCGGGATATTAGTGTTACCTTCGTGCCACCAGAATGAGTTAGTATCGGTGTCACACTTTTTTAGGTAAAGTTTTCGCTATTATCTTTATAAGCTATGTGCTACTTCACAGCCCGCGGAAAACGCATGTAATCGCCGGCCCGGATTCGAGCTGGACGCACTGTACATAGCAAGGGCAACTGCTGATGAATACTGCATAATTCAACATGAGTATCAATTAAGCCGAGATTAGTCAGTGACTTAATTGTCAAGTGCTCAGTACTGGAAACCAACCAACCAACCGTGTTGCTTAATTTACGGTGAACACAGTTCAGATATAAGCACAGGATAATTGTATCGCATGGTTAAGTTCTACTATTGTTGCATTGTCAGGTTTAAGTTTTAAAAGGCCGAATTCCTGTGCCGTGTGCAATCGGCTCCTCTATATTTCTATTGTTTCTCAGGCAGACTATTGATTGAGGTTGATTGCACTCGGTGAAAGTTGAATAACGAGTCAACACAGTCCCCTAACCGCTGAATTTAATGAGCCAATTATGTTTTCGAACGAGAACTGCTGTCAATACAAAGTTGTTTTTTTTTTTCTGCAAATCACTCGACAGTCCGTACACAAAAAAAAAAAAATTAATTACGTAAAGGAAAGCAGAATAGAGATCGTGGATGTGGAAAATTGTCTGTGTCCCGCGGGAACTAATTAACCTGCGATTACGGTCCTTTCCTGCGGGACAAGCGTCTTCCGAGGGAAACACACGAATCACGTGCTTGAGTAAGAATGCCTTCGCTATCTCCACGACTACGAAATAAGTATAATACAAGTTAATTAATTGCCATCCGTTGTGGCTGCAGTGGTAGTGTTCTTAGCCACAAATCCGGGAGATCCAGATTCGATGCGGGACATAAAATTCAGGTTTATCTCCCTTCTATAAATGTTTAGTGTATATCAAAGGTAATGCTTTAAACTTAATAAAATCGTATCTTAACGACAGAATTCAAATAACGAAAATTGACAATTATTGAAGTGAACCTTCGATTATTAATAAAGGTGTTCACCAAGGCACAGTTCTAGGCCCTATTTTATTTTTAATATACATTAATGACTTATTGAAAATTGACTTACAACAACACAATGGTGTTCATTATTCTTATGCAGATGACACAGTTTTACTTTTTGGTGGAAAAACCTGGTATGATGCATATAATAATTCAAATAATGGACTTAAATTAATAAAACAAAATGGTTTGACATAAATTATCTTCCTATCAACGAAAATAAAACCATAATTATTCCAATAGATAACAAATTTATATTTAAATATTCTAATCTTGTCAATTTTAATAGTTCTAGTATTAAATTTAAGAAGTTATGTATGGATTTTATAAAAATTGAAAATCGTAAATTTAAATTTATATATTCTAATTGCATAGTAGACATAAGACAATTATTGTATTGTATACTCATTAATTTCAATTCAGGAATCCGCCCCTGGGCACGAGTTCTATTCTTTCAGAGCTGAGCTAAAGTTCTTCTGTATATATTATATTTTATGCTCGACCATGCCGAAATGTAGTAATTATACACCTGATAGTAGTCCTTTAATGCATGTCATTAAAGTACACCTACTCATTAAAGTACAGGTGTTTTCAGTCAATGACAACTCCGCTTACAGGTGTTCAGCCAATGACAAGTCAGTTTTGTACCGTTATAAAACCGCAAGTATCGATTATTCTCGGATATGCAATCGAAAGAGAATTAGCGAAAAGTCACGGAGGCTGGAAATCCAATACTTTCGCAGAAGGTTATGTTCTGTTACTATAATAATTAGCGTTAATTGTAAATAATATTCAAATAAATTCAATTTGTCATCTCGTTTTTCAATGTCGAATTCAATAATCAAGGTTATACCAAGTTTAACGGGATTACATCAAGGTCAATGACATTATTGTTCCTCGGAAAAAATCAATACTTTGGCGTCTGCGCACATCTCACAATTCACGACCTAGAACAAGGTCACTTCCGATCTTGTCAGATACAAATAAAATGTACAAGTTACATCTGAATAATTTCAAGTTAGAAATGTGGTCGAGCATAAAAAGTCGTATGAAACTCGCCTATAATGATAGTAATTAAGAAGTTCGTATGAAAATTATGAAACTCGCTTCTTAATTACTATCATTATAGGCTCGTTGCATAATGTACTATTATGTTACAATTATTAGCAAAATAAATAAATAAATAAATAAATAAAATATGCATTCCCATTTTCTGTGTGTTTGTAGCTACAGAATCCCCCGTATACTGTATGTCACAGAACGTACAAAAATGTTGCCACCTACAGTGCTCCTGTCGTACGTCCCGAAGTTCAAGGTCGCTTCATTCCTTCAGTTTGCCTCAGTCTGTTGTGAGCTACTGAAGAGATTACTCATTCGTGCATAATAAATGTAGTGCAAGTTATTGTATTTTTTTTTAATTGTTTGAGAATGATAGACCTATATAGCATATTGCAGAGAGTTTTGTGGTTTTAAGTTAAGCAAAACGCGAAAGAAAATATCCGACAAGTCATTCGGAAGAAGAGACTGCAGAGTATTTGAGAACAATCTTCTGATATGACCTGTCTGGCTGCGAAACCAGGTGGCCCGGGTTCGATTCCCGGTCGGGGCAAGTTACCTGGTTGAGGTTTTTTCTGGGGTTTTCCCTCAACCCAATAGTAGCAAATGCTGGGTAACTTTCGGTGCTGGACCCCGGACTCATTTCACCGGCATTGTCACTTCATATCATTCAGACACTAAATATCCTAGATGTTGATACACCGTCGTAAAATAATCCGATAAATTAAAAAAAAATCTCCTGATACGCCAAAAATGTATGGAAACAGAAAGACACTTTAAACATCTTTTCTGATAAAGGTGAAATGCACTTGTATTAATTTTTAGAGTTCCTTCAGACGATGCCACTTTTAGAAGCGCTGTTAACGCGCTGCCGCTAGTAAATAATGTATTTAAATGGAGGCCTTCAGACACAGCCACAACTACAAAATCAGTCGCGCTGCAGGCGCTCTGAGAGAACGGCTGCGCCGCTGGTGGCGGCCACTAAATGTAGCGCTTCTCGTCGCGATACACGGAATTAAATGGTAGGTTTCACACGGGGCCACAGCCAGGCCACTATTTTAGTGGCCCGTGAATAGCGCGTTCGTGGCGCTGCTAATGGACGTCTGTTGGGCCGCCAATTCTCAACACCTACACTGTCACGACAGTATTTATTTATTTATTTATTTATTTATTTATTTGTTTATTTATTTATTTATTTATTCATTTATTCGTTTATTCGTTCGTTCATTTATTTATTTATATATTTATTTATTTATTTTGCTAATTGTAACATAAAATATGATATACTATACAGAAAAACTTTAGCTCGCCCCTGAAAGAGTAGAACTCGTGCTCAGGGGCGGATTCCTGAATTTAAATTAAGAAGTATATAATGCAAATTTGTCTTACATCTACTACGCAGTAAGAATATATAAATTTAAATTAACAATTTTTCAATTTTTATAAAATCTATACATAACTTTTTAAATTTAATACTAGAAACTACTAGAATTGACAAGATTAGGATATTTAAATATAAATTTGTTATATATTCTTGGGCCTAAATTACTACTACGTTTGAATTCTGTAACAGTGTTGCATTTTGGTTCAAACAATCTTAAAAAATTCATACCTTTTGTTTCATAACTATGACAATACAATTCAAAATTATTTAGATTTTTATGCATGAATTTTATTAATACAATATAGGCTAATAAATTTGTCTTATTTTAAGTCTAAAAACAATTTGTTTAGATGGAAAATCATTAGGTTTATGAAGACATATTTTCTTCTGTAATAAATGTAGTGAATTAAAATTGGATTTAAATAAGCTATCCAATCCTATAATTCCATACATAATTACCGATTGAAATAAAGTTAAGTATATTGTGCGTAATAAATTTGGTAAGTAATTCTTCAATAAAACAAAATACTATATTATTTTACGTAATTTATTACAAAAGTTGTGTTGGTTCCATTTTTAAATGATTGTCGACAATTATGCCTAAATACTTAACTTCAGAGGACTCCTTAATACAGGCTATGTTACGACAGAATAATATAGAATGGCGATAATGATAATAATAATAATGATAATAATAATAATAATAATAATAATAGTAATCATAAATAATAATAGAACCATAGACTAGACAACTAAATAGCTAGACTAGTGCGAATTATGCAGTAAAATTCCTTTATTTCACGTTAAAATAAAATAACGCATCTAATATAAAGTAAAGAAATTAACAATCACATAAAAAGTACTTGATCTTTAGTTCGAACCTGGTTTCAATTACACCACGGTCTTTGACTTTACCATTACACTATAGACACCTGTTGTAATATAGCCTATCGGTTGAATTACGTGCTATGAATGGTTTAATGTTTGTTGCCTACTATATTTAATTTTGAATTCTTAAATATTAAACAAAAATATGTTTCATGCCATATTGTCCCTCATTTGCGTAATATTAAATTAATATTTTTTATCGTCCTGATGTAAATCATCAAACAAGGTATGGAATAGTCCTCGATTCAGACTTTCCAAAACTAATGGATGAACCCAGACTCTTCTTCTATTTTTACGTCTATTCTTTCTTCGTCTGAACAAAGTTGCCAAAAGTATCTCTCTTTCTATGTCTATATTCACTGGAAGACTGGAAAATTCTCTAAAAAAAGTAATATCTAAAGCAGCGCCATTAATGCGCGTTTGCACGGCCACTAACGCGTCACTAAAGTGGCGTCATCTGAAGGGATCCTTAGGTTGTTTTTATATTCTATCCGCTATTTAAATTTTGGGAAATAAATTCACTACCTTAGAAACGGCAGTCGACCGATTTAGAAATAACTGTGCAAGGCGTATAACAGATAATGCCATTGAGCTTGCTAATCGTGAGAAATTTTGTGGATTACTATCCAATTTATAATTATAATCATTATTAGTATGATTAACTTATGTCAGTCGTGGCGAAAATGCCATCGTGCGCCGAGCCACTGTGTAACCTGCAACGTGCATAGCACCTATGCAGGGTGGCGGACACCCGAAGGGGAAGTGAAGTAACTGACATTAACGGTTTTTCATTTTCCTTACGTCAAGCACTTAAATAAAATTATATACAGTACAAGGCTACAAACTAATGTTTAGTACGTGTAATGAAGAAAGAAATGAACAAGAAAACATAGGGCACATTATCACAACCTAAAATTAATTGTCTTCAGAATGTCTCTGCGGCAGAGTTTCAAAATCAGGAATTATGTCACTTACTGCCAGTCGTAGTTGATCACGAAGGTATTTGTCTGTCTGTCGTGATCTAATTTGATTTTTACTATTTTAATTGTTGAAAATAATTTTTCACAAACGTAAGTTGTAGCGAACATGGCTTCAACAGAGCAAGCGAAAGAACGAAGCTTCAAATATTTATTTTTTGCCAAAGATTTGAAAAGTTCAACATTTGTCAAGTCCTTACAACTAGCTTTCATTTAACATCACATTGTAAATCTGTGAGTTTAAATTGAAGATCTAACCGCATTATTCGTACATCTGCTGAAAAAGGATCGACGTACAGAGATGATGATATAATAATAATAATAATAATAATAATAATAATAATAATAATAATAATAATAATAGTAATAATAATAACACTTAACCTTTTAATGTTTCATCAGTAACATGTAGTAACTTATAATGCCTTTTTATGGTATACAACAGTTTTCCTCGTAATACTTGTGAACAAATCATACATTTAATATTCTCATCATATTGTGAGCAAAAAAAAAAAAAATGCATCCTCCCATGCTACTTGAAACTTTCGTTTTTATAGAGGTACAGTACATGGTTTCGAGAGAGACATTGCGACGATACGCCACTCGCAGGTCAGAGACAAATACAAATGGAAACGGAGTTTGACTCCAGTGAGTGAGAGGGTGGGGGTTGTAGGTAGGAAGCGAGGGAAATGCACTGCGAGCCACAATGTGCTCGTGAGTCGCATTTTCGCCACGGTTGACTTATGTTAATCAAATGTATTTATCCCTGTTGTTTAGTCACTTCCCTTTCCATCCATTTTCTTCCTCCTCATTATTCAAAGCTTACTTTTCCTTATTCTCCTTTCCTTTACTCATCTTTTTCATCGTATCTCTTCCTTCAATTGTCCCGCTTGGTTCAGTCGTCTACTTCCCTTCTCTCGTAGCCTACTTCTTCCTGATGACATCTGTCACGACCCTGCTGTCGCATCGCAGCGTTCCTCTCCCTGGCCGTGGCTGTTCTCTCCTCTCTCCTGCCCCTTGATCAATATTTGTAGAGATCACCTGTTGCTGGAACTGTTTACGAGTTTTCCGGCCCGTTTACACCCGTCCTCGAGGAAGCATTTGACTCCCGTTCTTCGGCTATGAACTCGGCACGACAGCAACGTTTCAGACCTTGGTTTCAACACACGACCGCCTGACCTAACATAGAGTACACACACTCTTCTTTTGTTTGGTGTACAGACGCTAGTTTTTCGATCGTAGGACAGAGAACTGAAAACGTGTATGGTTTCTTATTGTACGGGGAAACTATAACAATAATAATAATAATAATAATAATAATAATAATAATTTATTTGAACGATAATAATAATGGCACATTTTTGGTTGGCACTCCCGATGTAGCAAAAGCTTGTGGCCGGGAGTGGAGTTTACATTGAATAATGAAAAAGTAATATTACAAGTTTAAGCCTACACTAAAGTAATTAATAAAGGAAAAAAAAAGGTAAAGGTAACCCCGTAACATGCCATGAAGGCACTTGGGGGGCATGGAGATAGAGCCCCATGCTTTCCATGGCCTCGGCACTAGAATGAGGTGGTGTGGTCGGCACCACGCTCTGACCGCCTTTCACCCCCGGGAAAGACTCGGTACTCAATTTTATAGGAGGCTGAGTGAACCTCGGGGCCGTTCTGAAAGTTTGGCAACGAGAAAATATCCTGTCACCACCTGGGATCTAACCCCGGACCTTCCAGTCCGTAGCCAGCTGCTCTACCAACTGAGCTATCCGGCCGCCAAAATAATTAATTAATTGTTTAATTTAAATAATCAAATATATGTAAGCAAAATAATAATACAAGAAATAATAAGTTAATATAAGTAATACAATGAAATTATATCAGGTAAAACATAGAAGATTCGGTTAACTAGAAAGTACAAGGGCCACTAATAACATGAAATGAAAAAGTATTAAATAATACAATTGTAAAATAAATACAAAATATTATGCAATAATCTAATGGAGTAATATATTATATACATAAATGATATTTTAGTTCTATCTGATTTATTGCATTTTGAAAGATTCATAACTTAGAAATTTTTTTTTTCAAAATTTCATGTAAGAGAGAAATATATAAAAAAATGAAAAATATCAAAAATGAATATATATATACACACACACACATATATATATATATATATATATATATATATATATATGCTGTTTGCATTTTATGTATGTAGATATCCATATTGGGTGTTGTATGAAAGACGTGCTAAAACAAATAAATTAAATCTTAATGCAGCAAAGAACATTAATCCATAATCTTGGATTTCGATTTGTTTTGTGCATTTTAAAGGCTGGTCCACAATAAACCGGGAACGCAAACGACAACGAGAGCGGAAATATTGTAAAAATAAATTTATTTAAATGTGAGCATTCACAATTAACGAGATGCTTACCGGAGCACGGGAACGTGAAAAATAATTGTGAATGCTCACATTTAAATACATTTATTTTAACAATATTTCCGTTCACGTTTCCGTTCCCGGTTTATTGTGGGCCAGCTTCAAGCTATCAAAAGATATGCGGTCGAGTCGAAAATCACTGCGGTCTCAACATCACTTCATAATAGAGAGCAAAATCGTTGAGGGAGAGCAAGAGGAAAGCAAGAGAAGGATATGTAGAAGGGAGAAGTTACAGTAAACATGATGAAAATAAAAAGAAATAAAGGAGAGGTAAAAGAGAAGAAGGATATGCAATAATATGACAAGAGGGTAATAGGGGAATAAAGGAGAAATATATAGGAGAAAAGGTATACAAAAGAAAAAACATGTGAAGGAACAGGATGTGGCAGTTATGCCGGATAAAGAAAGATACATAGCAGACAAAGTTATATAACAGGTGGAGATGAGTAGGATAATATTTAGGGTCAAAATATGTAAGAGACCGAGGAGGAGAATATGTAGGTCAAAATATGTAGGCCTGTGTGAAACAAGAGAGGAGAATATGTAAGCCAAAATTATGTAAAGGACAAAGGAGAATATAGTATGTAGACCAAAAATATGAAAGGGACAGACAAAAGGAGGAAAATATGTAGGGCAAAATATATGTAAGAGACAGAGAAGAGGAGGAGAATGTGTATGCCAAAATATGTAGGCCTAATGAAACAGGAGAGGAGAATATGTAAGCCAAAATATAATATGTAAGAGAGAGAGAGAAGAGGAGGGGAATGTGTACGCCAAAATATGTAGGTCTAGTGAAACAGAAGAGGAGAATATGTAAGCCAAAATATAATATGTAAGAGACAGAGAAGAGGAGGAGAATGTGTACGCCAAAATATGTAGGCCTAGTGAAACAGAAGAGGAGAATATGTAAGAGACAGAGAAGAGGAGGAGAATGTGTACGCCAAAATATGTAGGCCTAATGAAACAGAAGAGGAGAATATGTAAGCCAAAATATAAAATGTAATAGACAAAGAAGAGGAGGAGAATGTGTACGCCAAAATATGTAGGCCTAGTGAAACAGAAGAAGAGAATATGTAAGCCAAAATATAATATGTAAGAGATAGAGAAGAGGAGGAGAATGTGTACGCCAAAATATGTAGGCCTAGTGAAACAGAAGAAGAGAATATGTAAGCCAAAATATAATATGTAAGAGACAGAGAAGAGGAGGAGAATGTGTACGCCAAAATATGTAGGCCTAGTGAAACAGAAGAGGAGAATATGTAAGCCAAAATATAATATGTAAGAGACAGAGAAGAGGAGGAGAATGTGTACGCCAAAATATGTAGGCCTAGTGAAACAGAAGAAGAGAATATGTAAGCCAAAATATAATATGTAAGAGACAGAGAAGAGGAGGAGAATGTGTACGCCAAAATATGTAGGCCTAGTGAAACAGAAGAGGAGAATATGTAAGCCAAAATATAATATGTAAGAGACAGAGAAGAGGAGGAGAATGTGTACGCCAAAATATGTAGGCCTAGTGAAACAGAAGAGGAGAATATGTAAGCCAAAATATAATATGTAAGAGACAGAGAAGAGGAGGAGAATGTGTACGCCAAAATATGTAGGCGCCTAGTGAAACAGAAGAGGAGAATATGTAAGCCAAAATATAATATGTAAGAGACAGGGAAGAGGAGGAGAATGTGTACGCCAAAATATGTAGGCCTAGTGAAACAGAAGGGGAGAATATGTAAGCCAAAATATAATATGTAAGAGACAGAGAAGAGGAGGAGAATGTGTACGCCAAAATATGTAGGCCTAGTGAAACAGAAGGGGAGAATATGTAAGCCAAAATATAATATGTAAGAGACAGAGAAGAGGAGGAAATTGTGTACGCCAAAATATGTAGGCCTAGGGAAACAGGAAAGGGGAATATGTAAGCCAAAATATAATATGTAAGAGACAGAGAAGAGGAGGAAAATGTGTACGCCAAAATATGTAGGCCTAGTGAAACAGGAGAGGAGAATATGTAAGCCAAAATATATGTAAGAGACAGAGAAGAGGAGGAGAATGTGTACGCCAAAATATGTAGGCCTAGTGAAACAGAAGAGGAGAATATGTAAGCCAAAATATAATATGTAAGAGACAGAGAAGAGGAGGAGAATGTGTACGCCAAAATATGTAGGCCTAGTGAAACAGAAGAAGAGAATATGTAAGCCAAAATATAATATGTAAGAGACAGAGAAGAGGAGGAGAATGTGTACGCCAAAATATGTAGGCCTAGTGAAACAGAAGAGGAGAATATGTAAGCCAAAATATAATATGTAAGAGACAGAGAAGAGGAGGAGAATGTGTACGCCAAAATATGTAGGCCTAGTGAAACAGAAGAGGAGAATATGTAAGCCAAAATATAATATGTAAGAGACAGAGAAGAGGAGGAGAATGTGTACGCCAAAATATGTAGGCGCCTAGTGAAACAGAAGAGGAGAATATGTAAGCCAAAATATAATATGTAAGAGACAGGGAAGAGGAGGAGAATGTGTACGCCAAAATATGTAGGCCTAGTGAAACAGAAGGGGAGAATATGTAAGCCAAAATATAATATGTAAGAGACAGAGAAGAGGAGGAGAATGTGTACGCCAAAATATGTAGGCCTAGTGAAACAGAAGAGGAGAATATGTAAGCCAAAATGTAATATGTAAGAGACAGAGAAGAGGAGGAAAATGTGTACGCCAAAATATGCAGGCCTAGTGAAACAGGAGAGGAGAATATGTAAGCCAAAATATAATATGTAAGAGACAGAGAAGAGGAGGAGAATGTGTACGCCAAAATATGTAGGCCTAGTGAAACAGGAGAGGAGAATATGTAAGCCAAAATATATGTAAGAGACAGAGAAGAGGAGGAGAATGTGTACGCCAAAATATGTAGACCTAGTGAAACAGGAGAGGAGAATATGTAAGCCAAAATATATGTAAGAGACAGAGAAGAGAAGGAAAATGTGTACGCCAAAATATGTAGGCCTAGTGAAACAGAAGAAGAGAATATGTAAGCCAAAATATATGTAAGAGACAGAGAAGAGGAGGAGAATGTGTACGCCAAAATATGTAGGCCTAGTGAAACAGGAGAGGAGAATATGTAAGCCAAAATATATGTAAGAGACAGAGAAGAGGAGGAGAATGTGTACGCCAAAATATGTAGGCCTAGTGAAACAGGAGAGGAGAATATGTAAGCCAAAATATATGTAAGAGACAGAGAAGAGAAGGAAAATGTGTACGCCAAAATATATAGGCCTAGTGAAACAGGAGAGGAGAATATGTAACCCAAAATATATGTAAGAGACAGAGAAGAGGAGGAGAATGTGTACGCCGAAATATGTAGGCCTAGTGAAACAGGAGAGGAGAATATGTAAGCCAAAATATATGTAAGAGACAGAGAAGAGGAGGAGAATGTGTACGCCAAAATATGTAGGCCTAGTGAAACAGAAGAGGAGAATATGTAAGCCAAAATATATGTAAGAGACAGAGAAGAGGAGAATGTGTACGCCGAAATATGTAGGCCTAGTGAAACAGGAGAGGAGAATATGTAAGCCAAAATATATGTAAGAGACAGAGAAGAGGAGGAGAATGTGTACGCCAAAATATGTAGGCCTAGTGAAACAGGAGAGGAGAATATGTAAGCCAAAATATATGTAAGAGTCAGAGAAGAGGAGGAGAATGTGTACGCCAAAATATGTAGGCCTAGTGAAACAGGAGAGGAGAATATGTAAGCCAAAATATATGTAAGAGACAGAGAAGAGAAGGAAAATGTGTACGCCAAAATATGTAGGCCTAGTGAAACAGAAGAAGAGAATATGTAAGCCAAAATATATGTAAGAGACAGAGAAGAGGAGGAGAATGTGTACGCCAAAATATGTAGGCCTAGTGAAACAGGAGAGGAGAATATGTAAGCCAAAATATATGTAAGAGACAGAGAAGAGGAGGAGAATGTGTACGCCAAAATATGTAGGCCTAGTGAAACAGGAGAGGAGAATATGTAAGCCAAAATATATGTAAGAGACAGAGAAGAGAAGGAAAATGTGTACGCCAAAATATATAGGCCTAGTGAAACAGGAGAGGAGAATATGTAACCCAAAATATATGTAAGAGACAGAGAAGAGGAGGAGAATGTGTACGCCGAAATATGTAGGCCTAGTGAAACAGGAGAGGAGAATATGTAAGCCAAAATATATGTAAGAGACAGAGAAGAGGAGGAGAATGTGTACGCCAAAATATGTAGGCCTAGTGAAACAGAAGAGGAGAATATGTAAGCCAAAATATATGTAAGAGACAGAGAAGAGGAGAATGTGTACGCCGAAATCTGTAGGCCTAGTGAAACAGGAGAGGAGAATATGTAAGCCAAAATATATGTAAGAGACAGAGAAGAGGAGGAGAATGTGTACGCCAAAATATGTAGGCCTAGTGAAACAGGAGAGGAGAATATGTAAGCCAAAATATATGTAAGAGACAGAGAAGAGGAGGAGAATGTGTACGCCAAAATATGTAGGCCTAGTGAAACAGGAGAGGAGAATATGTAAGCCAAAATACATGTAAGAGACAGAGAAGAGGAGGAGAATGTGTAGGCCAAAGCGGCTAGCAACTGAAGTTCAACTGTCATTCGATGCATATTCCCTACTTATTGAGCTTCGTGACTGTATGTACTAGACTACGGCAATAGTACAAGACTCTGCCTTCCACAAAGAGAATAGTCGGGTAGTATGTAATAGAATGAGGGTGTATAGAAAGGATTTGTAGGATAAAATATAATGTTGATGTTATGTAGGAAAGGAAGACGAGGAGGCGAATGTATAGGATTGAGAAGAGCCTTATCTGTCGGTGTTGAAGAGAGAGGTACCCGTGAGACAGAACTGATACGTAGGACGAAAAGAAGCAGCATTACACTGGTTGCACTCGCAGGGGGGGAGAGGGCTGCTGTGTAACACATCCCTGCGTGGAGTGGCCCTGCCTGTCGATGATTCTTGTGCGTTACCGAGCCCCTATTAGCGGCTGTTTGCTATGATTTCTCTGTTTGCCGTTCCTCTCGGCTGGCATTATCAACTGTAGCCATTACGTAGCGGTGATTGGATTGTTATCTTCGTGCACAAGCGGCCTATAGATGCTGAGCATTCTGTTCCTTACTCTATCTCAACAACATGAACGGTGTTCGGCTTCAATTCATATCAGCTTAGCCGTGGTCCAGTCTGCAAACAGAACTAAATTCAACATTTAAGTATTTAGTATTTATTGCTACATACAATATTACTGCCGTAGCGTACACCCGTTTGGAAAAGCTCGTGTTCGTGGGCGGTTCCTATAAATATCTGTGCTCTCAACAACGACACTCTATCACAGATGGCTTTATGGTTTGAATCTAATGGTTTCTTGCTTAATCAAGAAAAAACCATCAACTTAACTTTCAGCCTAAACTATCTAATAAATAAGGACAACAAACTCAACTACACAAAATTTCTGGGACTTTTTATAGACGCCAGTTTAACATGGGATAAGCACATCGATTACATATGCACAAAGCTATCAAGAGTTTTATATTTGCTAAAGAAATTAACTACTTGCGTTTCTCAAAATTATTTAAGATGTGCCTACTTTTCTTTCTTTCAGTCGATAATTCGATATGCCCTAATTTTCTGGGGAAATGGAATCAAAATTGGAAGCGTCTTGATTTTACAAAAGAAAGCCATTAGAATTTTATGTAAATCAAATTATCTGGAACATTGTCGGCCACTTTTCAGACAATCACGGATTTTAACAATCATAAATTTGTATATATATGTGATCTAGTACTTTACACTAGACAAAATATCGACAATTACTCATTAGTGGTCAATATACATGATCATGAAATTAAAATAGTGAACAAATTAATATTCCATATTGTAGATTACACAAGAGCAATACAAACTTTTTAATTATGGGGATGAAATTATATAATAAGCTCCCTAGTCAATATTATAAATTACCAATCAATAGTTTCAAAACTATATTTTACAATTGGTTATTAAATAATCCCTTTTATTCTGTTGCTGAGTTTTTCAACACACATTTGTATTAAATTGTATTTTAATAAATAAGTTTTAATTGTAATTTAGTTAGTTTTTCTTCAATTTCAAAGTTTCAAATTATTTCATGTTTTGACTGTATTACTTAAATTTTACTGTTTCTGTTATTAGTGTTTTTTTAATGTATTTATATGTTTTTTTCAATGTATTCTGACGAAGCCTAAAACTGTATGTCTAATGGCCAAATAAATTGAATTGAATTGAATATTTTGTACTAAATGAAACATAACAAAGTTTAAATAAAATTTCGAAACCGATAAAATTATTATAAAACATAAATAATTTCTCAAAATAAAAGTAGAGAATCAAGTCAAGAACAGAATATGAGCTGGAATGAATAAATAGCATATTGAAATTAAGAAAAAGGAAAAAGGGACATGAATACTAAATAATTTGCTTAATTTTTTTTTCTTAAATTTATTAAACTCAAAATTTGGGATTTATTATCAAAATAGAGTTGTATAGAGACCATAAGAGAAATGAAGATATACGTCAAGAACTGAATATCGATAGTATAACAACTATAATTGAAAAATATAGAAATAATTAGTACGACCATATAACAAGAATGCCCAACGACAGGATACCTTTCAGAACATGGTGTTACAGACTTACACGAAGAAGACGAGCGGGAAGACCAAAGAGACGTTGGAGAGACCAGTTTGACGATAAAATTCTGGAGGTGGAACAGGCCATCGGCCTAAACCTTGAAGTTATTGATGATGATGATTTGTATAACCTTAACCCGTAACTCTGGCTATGGTTTATTACTATCATCGTCATTTTGTGGTAAAATTTCTCTCTTGAGCCATAGTCTTCCGCTGAAACTAGCTGTGATTATTACATGAGATGTCAGGTTATGATTTTTCTCCTATGTTTTCCTATTATGCGTTCTTTACGCGAGTAAATACTGTAATATGGAATAAGCTTTTTTTTTAAATAAATTTTATTTGACAGGTGAATTTTACATTACACTGTATAAAACCAGGATATGTATGGTGATTACCTTACCAAATATAATTATGTATAATTACTTACTTAGACATTGCCTTATTTAAGCACATTAACCACACAAATTGAAATATTACAATGTGTACATTACAGTAATGCAACATATTTATATAATTCAGATTACTTACAGTGAAATTAAAAGTTGGAAACATAATCTTCTTTGTTGCATTTCTACAATTATTTCAGTTAACAAATTGACACTTCAATCTTTTACTACAAGAAACTAATAATTAAAATTGTATTGTTCACATAGAAACACACGGAGCTACTATATGATGTAAAAAAATAAGGAAGTACTACCATTGTACTGTTCTGCATATAAATTAGAGCATATTGTCTTTTTATGATCTCATGTAAATTTTCCTCATATTTCAGAAATTGAAGTGTTGTACGATTAGCTATACAAGATTTGAAATTGCATGTTGTTTTTCATGTTACATTCTACAGTTCAGATTATTATTATTATTATTATTATTATTATTATTATTATTATTATTATTATTATTATTATTATATTTATTTCTGATTCATTCTCAAGTTTATTGCACATACAAACAATATTATTATTATTATTATTATTATTATTATTATTATTATTATTGGCTTCAATCCCTTGGCGTTGTTGTAACTTCGACTGGCACCATGTGCACGCGACGTGCTGTGAGGGTTGCTGCTCTGCCTGGCTGAATTCGACGCTCGGATACAATTAGAATGATTGGAAGCAATATGGCCAGCATCGGATCCTCTCCCTTAATGAGTCATGTAACTCCAGAAGCCAGAGAAGAGATCTCGCTTCAGGGAGAAAGTCCAGTAACAGGAAGAGATAAAAATCGACGATACAACCGCAGCCAAAACTCTATCCATGCCATATGCACAGCTTTTACATCTTTGTTATGTTCAGGTTTAGTGTTTAATTTAGTTCATTAAAAAATATACAATATCTGAGCAAATAATTTAACTCTGAATATGAATTTGAAAAATATCGATGTCTTGTAATTGAAATTATTCTGTCCACAAAATTGAGATCTCATTTTCTTCTTTAATTCCGTTTCCTGTCGAATTCTGATTTGTCTGTATTCTGTTGATAAAGATCTGTGACCCTCACGTTAAACCCGGAGTTGCGTTCGGATGTGGGTTCGAATCCCGCTTCGGCTGATTACCTGGTTGGGTTTTTTCCGATATTTTTCCCAACCATAAGGCAAATGTCAGGTAATCTGCGGCGAAACTTCGGCCTCATCTCGCCAAATATCATCTCGCTATCACCAATCTCATCGACGCTAAATAACCTCGTATTTAATACAGCGTCGTTAAATAACCAAGTAAAAAAACCGTCACGTTAAAAATGAAACCGGCTTCCGCTAAAAGTACCCGAATGTGTTTAATGTTAAATTTCCGAGATAATACTTGGTCACTATAAAATACTACAAGTTACATACCGGAAATATATGGTACAGCTATTATCAAAATTTTAGTAATAAGAGTGAATTTAATCTCATTTTCCGAGCTTATCTCAAATCTAAAATCTAAACAAATGCCCAGAATCAAATACCTTGTTAGACATATACTGAATAGGGTTTCTGAAACAGGAGTCTTGGCGGTGATATGGATATATAATGTTGGTGGATGGAAAGAGTCTTTGCTCATTTGAATCGCTGAAATGGAAAATTTTCACGTGAGCGAGAAATGGCCA
Organism: Periplaneta americana; assembly: GCF_040183065.1. NCBI lineage: Eukaryota > Metazoa > Arthropoda > Insecta > Blattodea > Blattidae > Periplaneta > Periplaneta americana. Next base: position 21,371,215 of record NC_091127.1, on the reverse strand, counting down.
GAATATGTTGACTGCTGCTGTCTCTAAGAGAGGTGACGTTTCTGTATGCCTCTTGGCGAAATGTACGGACTTCATATTTACTGAAACATAGCATGCTATAAATGAAATCACACGAGTATGACTTTCCTACATTGTTGTATCTTTTTGTTAAATTTCACTGCTTAAGTATTTTCTAACCTGGTGGAGTGTAAGAGAAAAGAGGTCCTATAGCCTTAACTCCGTCAGTATAGATGGATGGATGGATGGATGGATTGATGGATTGGTGGATAGATGGATCGATTGATTGATGGATTTGTGGATGAATTGATGGATGGATGAATTGATAAATAGATGGATGGATTGGTGGATGGATTGATGGATGGATGAATTGATAAATAGATGGATGGATAGATGATTGATGTATTGATGGATTGGTGGATAGATGGATCGATTTATTGATGGATTTGTGGATGAATTGATGGATGCATGAATTGATAAATAGATGGATGGATTGGTGGATGGATTGATGGATGGATGAATTGATAAATAGATGGATGGATAGATGATTGATGTATTGATGGATTGGTGGATGGATGAATTGATAAATAGATGGATGGATAGATGATTGATGTATTGATGGATTGGTGGATAGATGGATCGATTGATTGATGGATTTGTGGATGAATTGATGGATGGATGAATTGATAGATGGATGGATTGATGGATGGATGAATTGATAAATGGATGGATAGATGATTGATGGATTGATGGTTTGGTGGATATATGGAAAGATTGATTGATGGATTTGTGGATGAATTGGTGGATGGATCAATTGATAAATAGATGGATGGATTGGTGGATGGATTGATGGATGGATGAATTGATAAATGGATGGATAGATGATTGATGGATTGGTGGATAGATGGATAGATTGATTGATGGATTTGTGGATGAATTGATGGATGGATGAATTGATAAATAGATAGATGGATGGATGGATTGATGGATCGGTGGATAGAGGATCGATTGATGGATTGGTGGATGGATTGATGGATGGATGAATTGATAAATGGATGGATGGATTGGTGGATGGATTGATAGATCGGTGGATAGATGGATCGATTTATTGATGGATTGGTGGATGGATTGATGGATGGATGAATTGATAAATAGATGGATTGATGGATGGATGGATGAATGGATGGATTGATGGATCGGTGGATAGAGGATCGATTGATGGATTGGTGGATGGATTGATGGATGGATGGATGGATGAATTGATAAATAGATGGATGGATGGATTGATGGATCGGTGGATAGAGGATCGATTGATTGATGGATGGATTGATGGATGGATGGAATGATGGATTGATTGATGGATCGGTGGATAGAGGATCGATTGTTTGATGGATTGGTGGATGGATTGATGGATGGATGGAATGATGGATTGATTGATGGATCGGTGGATAGATGGATCGATTGATTGATGGATTGAATGATGGATGGATGGATTGATGGATCGGTGAATAGATGGATCGATTGATTAATGGATTGAATGATGGATGGATGGATTGATGGATCGGTGAATAGATGGATCGATTGATTGATGGATTGGTGGATGGATTGATGGATGGATGAATTGATAAATAGATGGATGGGTGGATTGATTGATGGATGATGGATGGATGAATTGGTAGATTGATGGATGAATGGATTGATAGATGGATGAATTAATATATTGATGGATGGATCGATTGATTTATATTTTACAATTTGAATTGAATTGAATTGAATTGAAAGGGAAGTGGGAAGAGAAATTTAAAAAGTACCGGTACGCAAAACGCGTCCTTGCAAGGGGTTCGGGGCTGAAAGAAACTAAATATGTGAGCTCCAAGCCTGTTGGCCACTTGTCTCACTCCGGGTTACGCTGCTCCACTGAAGGAGCTCTAGAAAATTTATATTTTACAATATTTCTAGGTATGAATATTATATTTTTTTGCTCTCATGCACATGTCAGGAGTTCAAAACATTTGGAGAAAGAGAAATGACATAAATTGCGCCTGAATTTTGTCACTCAAGAGAGAAGCTAGCTTTTCACGTCCGTAGTTGTACGATTTTAAACCCAGACGTTATATTTCCCCTAGAGGAAACTAGAACATCGTTGATACTAAAATTATGAGTCTGGATCTTTTGAATCATATAGGCCACGCTTGTATTACAGGTCCAATGTCATAAGCAAAGTAGCCTTTAGGCGGTTGGAGCGTTTTTATGCTGATCCTGAGCTTCGCTCGCACGTTGGTTCGATGCCTGCTTCGACTGATTACCTTGTTGGGGTTTTCCCGAAAGTTTTCACCAACTGTAAGGCGAATGTCAGTTAAAGCTATGGCAAATTCTTTGTCTCACCTCGGCAATTACCGTCTATATCGTCAATTCCATCGACGCTAAATATCCTTGTAATAATAATAATAATAATAATAATAATAATAATAATCCGTGGCGCTACAGCCCGTGAAGGGCCTAGACCGACCAGCCGGCTGCTGGCCTCACGCCCACAAGCCGAAGCAGAGGTGGACGATCATCCAACCAGAATGGAGGTATCGTGTGGTTAGCACGATGATCCCTCCCCAGCCGTTATAGCTGGCATTCGCAACCGGATTTCGCTACCTATCGTAGCTTCCCAAGTGCATCACGATGCTGGGTGGGCACCGGTCCAATACACTGGCCGAAATTTCATGAGAAAATTTATTCCCTCATGAGGACTCGAACCAGCGCGCATTCCGTAACGCGAGTCCTGGGCAGGATGAAATATCCTTGTAGTTGATACGAAATATCATTCAATAACCCTCTAAAAGTTCTATCAGTACTACGAAATTCCTGTAAGGTACTTTATATAAAACGTCCACACATGTGGAGTAACGGTTAGCACGTTTAGCCGCGAAACCAGGTGGCCCGGGTTCGATTCCCGGTCGGGGCAAGTTACCTGGTTGAGGTTTTTTCCGGGGTTTTCCCTCAACCCAATATGAGCAAATGCTGGGTAACTTTCGGTGTTGGACCCCGGACTCATTTCACCGGCATTATCACCTTCATCTCATTCAGACGCTAAATAACCGAAGCTGTTGATAAAGCGTCGTAAAATAACCTACTAAAATAAAACTTTATATAAAACTGCCCCAAAATGTCACTTATCTGACATTTTACAGATAGAAAATTTTCCAAAATATTCTACACGTTATATGAAACCAGTCAAATACGAAATCGCTGGGAAATTTGTATTATGAGAATGTGCGTGAAACAGTTTGTCACATTCACTGAACACACGAAAGTAGGTGGAACGCTTACTCTGCTTCTCAAGGTCTGTTATTTCAGATGTTTTGGCAGATTGCAGAGAGGTAAATGGGGAGGGGCAGAACAGCCTGTGGCGTTTCGCAGAACGATGAAATATCTGGGATTCTATACCCATCAGGTGATGCCCTGCGTAGCATCAACATTCTGAAGTGGAACGAGTCTTCACGTTGCCATGGCAACGCAAACAAAACAAAGCACTTACAGAGCGGAAATATGGGCTGACTGAATATCTTTTAACATTCAGGGGCGCAGCTTACATGTGTAGCTGATACTACGGCGCCTCTTTGCATGAGTAGCTTGACGTGCTGTTCTGAGCCCTTTTAGGCTGCTGCGTAGTCAATGTAATTCTTTTCTGTCTCTTTGAAGTACACTAAAACTTAACAGGCTTAGTATCGTTACATACTACAGGGACATCATTTTATTTTTACTTCAATTATTATTGTACCTGAGTTTCTGAATGTACTTCACTCCCACCTCTTCTACTATTGAAGTTCCAACTGTCCTCCACACAGAACCAAGATCGCATACAGTAATCAGTACAGAGTTAGTGAGTATAGTACGTTCCAGAAATATCTTCGCGTTTTCCAGTAACGAAAGAGCTTTCAATATTGAATAATATTTTCGCACAGATACTGCTGCCGTCCGTTTGCCTACGTCGCATCCCGATTTCCCCCACCTCCTTCTGTTCACCCCTCTGTAAAGGCTAGTGTCTGGCCTGTCTTAGCTCTTTTCTGAAAACATTAATTTCTGTTAGGAATTTGACGTCTACGTAATGTTATACAACTGTTTAAAATAACTTAAATAAAAAGGCCTCGTTAAGTAATTAAATGTCACGTGATTTCTCCCCCTTCTACGATCATGCAACATAACCACTTGGACGGACAGTAGATAGCATGTCTGAGTAATTTTATCTGTGCAGGTCGGGCAGAAGTGAAGATTGAATTTACAGTATCGAAATGAACGATGATCATTTTCAAAAATGTGTTTAAATATCCATATTATAATTATTTTCAATTTAACTTCTTTCTCTATATTGTACGCTAATGTCTTGTAGACAGTATAATATACACTGCATAATGAATACTTTCGCATGGATAACTCAGTTCGTGAGCAAAAATACTTATTGTTAACACTGTACTGTATTTTGATTAAACAAAAACCTAATGAAAATTTTCAAATTCAAAATTGCGATATTTCCTAGTTTACGTAAATGGATGAAGTACTTTTCTTCCCTCATATACCTAGTAAAGTGATACGCCAGCATCATCGCACTCCAGTCATGGAAAGGGTAACAAACGGTGTTTCCGGTTTTCAAACGTTAATCCAAAGGTATAGCCAGGTTTATATTAAAAATGTTACTAAAAATAAAATGATGTCCTTGTATATAGGGCCTACATGTCCCCGTTGAATATATCAGCCATTCTAGTTGTTACGGATGTTACATTTGTACTGTTTTCAAACTCTATATATTCAAAATGAAATTACTTCTGTCAATTTTTATTATTAGAATCAATTTAGAAAATCAGTGTCATTTTAAAGAAAAAAGTTGAATATAATTTATTATTATTCCAGAAAATAAAGAAAAGGTTCCGTCGCGGATGTTACAAGATTTGTGAACTCACTTCACACCTTATTAACAAAAAGTGCAAAACTCAGGTCTCTGCCTCAAACAGAAAGAGATCCATTCTCATAGTATCCATGTGAAAGCTATGCAAATCTCATGTCACCCAATTAGTTCACAAAAACGTAATCGGTAAATGTTTTATAGCTGTTTCTTCCATGTCAAGGATGTTATACACATTTTACCACGGATGTTACAGAGGAGGTTAATGTCCTTCATTTTTCCAGTTTCAAAACAACTGTGACATTTCTAAGTCAAAATATTCACTTGAACCTACTTACTTACTTATTGGCTTTTAAGGAACCCGGAGGTTCATTGCCGCCCTCACATAAGCCCGCCATAGGTCCCTATCCTGAGCAAGATTAATCCATTCTCTATCATCATATCCCACCTCCCTCAAATCCATTTTAATATTATCTTCCCAGTCGCGGACAGCCGATGAGAGGTGGTCCTCCAACTTGGGGGTTGGGCGAAGGGCTAACAACCCGTCACCGTAAAAAAAAGCTTGTTACGAATCCTTCAAATAAGCCCTCGGAATGGGACTGCACGCATTGTATTCTTCACCTGACATAATTAGGAACAAATCCAGACGTTTGAATGGGCAGGACATGTAGCACGTATGGGCGAATCCAGAAATGTATATAGAGTGTTAGTTGGGAGGCCGGGGGAAAAAGACCTTTAGGGAGGCCGAGACGTAGATTCACTTGAACTGTAAGATTAAATTATTAACCTAATCTACTTAAAATAAATGACCGAAATAATATAGTGCAGAATACAAAGTTATTTGATACTGGAGCTGTGGAATTAACAGTGCAGACTCTCAAAATATTTCTTCAACAATAACTCCTTGGAAAACATATTAACAGCTGATCTCTCTTTCAGTCAGTGCCGCAAACTTCAAGGAAACAAAACATTAGGTCTACTAATTACCCAGCAAAGATTACGTAGATTCAATGGCCATAAAACTTGTAAAGTATTTTCTTTTTGAAAGTAAAACGTTAGAATATTTAAATTTAGAGCCTTATCTATGCCTTACACTGATAATAAACAAATATTTCTGAAAAAACATTTCATTGGAATTCCCAGTTTTCCCAGAATGGCTGATATGTAGAAGTGTACACAATAAAATTCATATCGTGTTTACATAAAAGAGATTGTTAATTTCCTAGAAACACCACTTGTTACTATTAAAGTTTATTTATACCTTACTACAATTCAGCAGAACGACTCTTAGATTGTAAACGAAACACAGAATTCTTTAGAACTTAAGACAAATAGTACAAATTCTTCCTACAATAAATTAATACAATTATACTAACGGATATGCTACTGAAGCTGTATGACAGCTGTGGACTGTATGGGATGAAGATAAATGCAAACAAGACGACGACCATACTTATCGGAAGAAAATAAAGAAGGTATAAGTGAGAATTCTAAATGAGCAGTAGAACAAGTGGACAGCTTCAAATACTTGGGTTGTTCTATAAACAGTAACATGAGTTGCTGCCAGGAAGTCAAAAGGAGGATAGCAATGGAAAAGGAAACTTTTAATAGAAAAAGGAGTATCTCATACAGACCTCTGGGAAAAGAACTAAGGAAGAGACTAGTGAAGTGCTTTGTGTGGAGTGTGGCGTTGTATGGAGCAGAAACATGGACATTACGATAAAGTGAAGAGAAGAGATTAAAAGCATTTGAAATATGGATATGGAGAAGAATGGAGAGTGTGAAATGGACAGAGTAAGAAACGAAGCTGTGTTGGAAAGACTGGGTGAAGAAAGACTAATGCTGAAATTGATCAGGAAGGGGAAAAGGAATTGGTTGGGTCACTGGCTGAGAAGAAACTGCTTTACTGAAGGATGCAGTGGGAGGAATGGTGAACGGGAGAAGAGTTCGGGGCAGAAGAAGATATCGGATGATAGACGACATTAAAAATATATGGATCATATGCAGAGACTAAGAGAAAGGCAGAAAATAGGAAAGATTGGGGAATGCTGGGTTTGTAGTGAAAGACCTGCTCTTGGGCAAACACTATGAATGAATGAATTTATATTCTGTATTTCCTTTTATACAGGGTGTATCTATATATGTGTCCATAAATGTGGGGGCGTGTTTCTGACATCAAACCATGACAAAAGGTTCATATGAACATGGGTCCGCAAACCCTTCGTTAGGGAGTTATGAAAGGAATTTCCTGTAGTGACCCCTGATCATGAAATTCACCACAAACTTGCATTTTTCCCACTTTCTTGATTACAGTGATCATGACATTTGTTCTGTCTGATTATCTTTTGCTCTATTTTGTGTTATTCACAGTAACATTCATCACATCACAAGATGTATTCAGTAAGAGAAATGACAGATATCCACTACATTTATGGCCTAGCAGATGGGAATACGGTAGCAGCACGTCAACTTTATGCATAAAGGCACTTACCTTGTGGATAAACGTTTGCACGTATCCATCAAAGCTTGCTAGAGACAGGTGCAATTCAGAAGAGAGTTTCAGATAACCCAAAACTCCCTAACGAAGAGGTTTGCGGACTCATGTTCATATGAACGTTTTGTTATGGTTTGGTGTCAGGAATACGCCCCCCACATTTATGGACACATCCTGTATTTTATAAGACTATATAATTGCAAAAATTCTTAGACACAAAAATTGCAAACTAAAACATCACACCTTGAAACAATGCGTGAAAAATTAAATACACAGCAAAAAAAAAACTTATACACAATAGAAATATTTATCAAGTCCACACCTGTGGAGTAACGGTTAGCGCGTCTGGGAGCGAAACCAGGTGGCCCGGGTTCAAATCCCGGTCGGGGCAAGTTACCTGGTTGAGACTTTTCCGAGGTTTTCCCTCAACCCAATACGAGAAAATGTTGGGTAACTTTCGGTGCTGGACCCCGGACTCATTTCACCGGTATTATCACCTTCATTTCATTCAGATGCTAAATAACCTAGATGTTGATACAGCGTCGTAACCCAATAAAATAAAATAAGAAATATTTATCAATTCAAAAAGTATCATAAAATCTTGCTTATAATGAAACGCATATAACCACTCTTCCGTTCTGTAAGAATTGTACTTCAAAAGAAATAGATATGTCTTATGTACTATTTTTACTGTTTTCAATTAAAACAATAACATTATTTACATACGTAGAGCCACAAAAATTTGTAATTCAGGCCTCATTGACACGCTGATCTTAGATCAGTCTTCCTGCTGTACATAACAGTACCGGGTTCAGTTGTGGGTAGATAAATTGCTTAACTAAATAATGTCATAGAGAAAGCTATTCAGTGGTTGCATTGTCGAGTTCTGCTAAATGAGAAAGATCTCTATACTTTGCCTAATGATGCATTGCATAGCGTGTTGCCGCGCAACGGGGGGTAATCCGCTGTTCCCATGGAAACTCAGCAGGGGCCTCGCATAGACCCGCAGGGAGTCCAGGCTTCGCACCTCTGCTCCAGCGTTCGAGTTGGAAGATTATGGGGTCCGAATGAAGTCAGTTAACCGTCAGTATCATTAGCAGAATGTAGCTCATTAACGACATAATTGTCTATGTATTCGATAGAAGATTTTGGAATTTCATTCAATACAAACGTTAGAACTCATCTGGACAACGATTGACAGACGTGATCACATGACTCCCGGAAATTTACATTATTGAACATTAGTAACGATCGTTGAACTACCAATTTCAACTAATCTACCTGATTATTTATTTATTTATTTATTTATTTATTTATTTATCTATTTATTTATTTATTTATCTATTTATTTATTTATCTATCTATTTATTTATTTATTTACTTATCTATTTATTTACTTATTTATCTATTTCTTTATTTATTTATCTATTTATTTATTTATCTATTTATTTATTTATTTATTTATTTATCTATTTATTTATTTATCTATCTATTTATTTATTTATTTACTTATCTATTTATTTATTTATTTATTTATCTATTTATTTATTTATGTATCTATTTATTTATTTATTTATTTACTTATCTATTTATTTATTTATCTATTTATTTATTTATTTATCTATTTATTTATTTATTTATCTATTTATTTATTTATTTATCTATTTATTTATTTATCTATCTATTTATTTATTTATTTACTTATCTATTTATTTATTTATCTATTTATTTATTTATTTATCTATTTATTTATTTATTTATCTATTTATTTATTTATTTATTTATCTATCTATTTATTTATCTATTTATTTATTTATCTATTTATTTATTTATCTATTTATTTATTTATCTATTTATTTATTTATTTATTTATCTATTTATTTATTTATCTATTTATTTATTTATCTATTTATTTATTTATTTATTTATTTATCTATTTATTTATCTATTTATCTATGTATTTATTTATCTATTTATTTATTTATTTATTTATTTATCTATTTATTTATCTATTTATCTATTTATTTATCTATTTATCTATTTATTTATCTATTTATTTGTTTATTTATTTATTTATCTATTTATTTATTTATTTATCTATTCATTTATTTATGTATCTATTTATTTATTTATTTATTTACTTATCTATTTATTTATTTATTTATTTATTTATTTATTTATCTATTTATTTATTTATTTATCTATTTATTTATTTATTTATTTATTTATTTATCTATTTATTTATTTATCTATCTATCTATTTATTTATTTATTTACTTATCTATTTATTTATTTATTTATCTATTTATTTATTTATTTATTTATCTATCTATTTATTTATCTATTTATTTATTTATTTATCTATCTATTTATTTATCTATTTATTTATTTATCTATTTATTTATTTATCTATTTATTTATTTATCTATTTATTTATTTATCTATCTATTTATTTATTTATTTATTTATTTATTTATTTATCTATCTATTTATTTATTTATTTACTTATCTATTTATTTATTTATTTATCTATTTATTTATTTATGTATCTATTTATTTATTTATTTATTTACTTATCTATTTATTTATTTATCTATTTATTTATTTATTTATCTATTTATTTATTTATTTATTTATCTATTTATTTATTTATTTATCTATTTATTTATATATCTATCTATTTATTTATTTATTTACTTATCTATTTATTTATTTATTTATCTATTTATTTATTTATTTATTTATTTATTTATCTATCTATTTATTTATCTATTTATTTATTTATCTATTTATTTATTTATCTATTTATTTATTTATTTATTTATTTATTTATTTATCTATTTATTTATTTATTTATCTATCTATTTATTTATTTATTTATTTATCTATTTATTTATCTATTTATCTATGTATTTATTTATTTATCTATGTATTTATTTATTTATCTATTTATTTATTTATTTATTTATTTATCTATTTATTTATCTATTTATCTGTTTATTTATCTATTTATTTGTTTATTTATTTATTTATCTATTTATTTATTTATTTATCTATTTATTTATTTATTTATCTATTTATCTATTTATTTATTTATCTATTTATCTATTTATTTATTTATTTATATATTACTTTTTTCATTCACTCTACTTGTTTATAGTTCTCATTGCGTACTAATTCTTGTTCTTACAAATTTAATCTATTTCCTTAAGGGGTGTGGAAAGTGATATCTGTTCGATTTATAAAAATTTAGTTCAATATTTCTAGGCTTTTAGTGTTCAGATTAGAATAAAAGTTTCAATGGATGTACAATAAATCATACTGAATTTACTTATACAGGGCTTTCATTTCAAAACTTCCCTGTCTAAATAACTAATTATTTAAGTTGTACTCAATTTAAACAAGAAACACCTCAATTTAGATATTGAGGGAGAAGTCTGAAACCAGACTTAATTCCATTTTAGATTTCACCCACACCCCAGTCCATATACTTTTATACTTAAATATGAAAGAGCATTCAATTGTTTATACACCTCATTCATTTGTTTTAGAATCTTTTGTATTCTATCGTCTCCTGGCAACCTGTATTTTTGTTATCATCAGTTGATTGTAGGATGAAAACACAGCTTAGTTTGTATAATTTCCTAAATTTAATCAATAAGGATGATATTTCATGTTTTCTCTTGAAGGGTGTACACCATTTTAAAATAACTTAATACACAAACACGACTATTACATGAAATGCTCAATAAGTTTTTGTAGCTGTATTCTCTTCAACTCTAATCAACAATAACTTGAAATCCAGTCCAATTCAGTCTCCACAGGTTCTCTTCCCTAGTTACCGATTTCTTCTTTCAGCTCTATATGTAGCCTACTCCTTTTCTCTTTCGATTTCATATTTTCTTTTACTTTCCATCCCATCGTTGGCTAGTTGTCTCTTTTCCACTTTTGTCTTCCGTCTTTTCCTCCACTCCTCTCGTATTTCTCTCCTTTCCTTCCTTCTTTCTTCCACTTCTTCCCTTCTTTACCTCATCTCATTCCGTCTTTCCCTCATCTCCTTCTGTCTTTCCCTCATTTTCTTCCGTTTTTCCCTCATCTGCTTCCGTCTTTCACTCATCTCCTTCTGTCTTTTCCTCATCTGCTTTTCTCTTTCACTCATCTGCTTCCGTCTTTCACTCATCTACTTCTGTCTTTCACTCATCTGCTTCCATCTTTCCCTCATCTGCTTTTGTCGTCTTTCACTCATCTCCTTCCTCTTACCCTCAGATCCTTCCGTCTTTCACTCATCTGCTTTCGTCTTTCACTCATCTGCTTTCGTCTTTCACTCATATGCTTCCGTCTTTCACTCATCTGCTTCCGTCTTTCACTCATATGCTTGTCTTTCACTCATCTGCTTCTGTCTTTCACTCATCTGCTTCCGTCTTTCATCCATCAGCTTCCGTATTTCACTCATCTCTTTCTATTTTTCCCTCAGCTTCTTCCGTCTTTCACCCATCTGCTTTCGTCGTTCACTCATCTGCTTCCGTATTTCACTCATCTCCTCCTGTTTTTCCCTCAGCTCCTTCCGTCTTTCACTCATCTGCTTTCGTCTTTCACTCATCTGCTTTCGTCTTTCACTCATCTGCTTTCGTCTTTCACTCATCTGCTTTCGTCTTTCACTCATCTGCTTTCGTCTTTCACTCATCTGCTTCCGTCTTTCACTCATCTGCTTCCGTCTTTCACTCATATGCTTGTCTTTCACTCATCTGCTTCTGTCTTTCACTCATCTGCTTCCGTCTTTCACTCATCGGCTTCCGTTTTTCATCCATCAGCTTCCGTATTTCACTCATCTCTTTCTATTTTTCCCTCAGCTTCTTCCGTCTTTCACCCATCTGCTTTCGTCTTTCACTCATCTGCTTCCGTCTTTCACTCATCTGCTTCCGTCTTTCACTCATATGCTTGTCTTTCACTCATCTGCTTCTGTCTTTCACTCATCTGCTTCCGTCTTTCACTCATCGGCTTCCGTCTTTCATCCATCAGCTTCCGTATTTCACTCATCTCTTTCTATTTTTCCCTCAGCTTCTTCCGTCTTTCACCCATCTGCTTCCGTATTTCACTCATCTCCTCCTGTTTTTCCCTCAGCTCCTTCCGTCTTTCACTCATCTGCTTCCATATTTTACTCATCTCTATCCGTATTTCCTTCATCTCCATCTGTCTTTCATTCATCTCCTTCAGTTTTTACCTCATCTGCTGCTCAATTTCCCTCATCTCCATCCGTCTTTTACTCATCTGCTTCCGTCTTTCTCTCAGCTGCTTCCGTCTTTCCACCATCTGCTCCTGACTTTCCCTCATCTTCATCCGTCTTTCTCTCATCTCCTTTCGTTTTTCCATCATCTGCTCCTGACTTTCCCTCATCTGCTTCCGTCTTTCCCTTATTTGTTTCCGTGCTTCCCCTCATTTCCTTCCGCCTTTCCCTCATCTGCTTCCGTCATTCCCTTATTTCCTTACGTTTTTTCCTCATCTGCTTCAGTCTTTCACTCCTCTTCTTCCGTCTTTCACTCATCTCCTTCCGTCTGTCCCTCCTCTCCTTCTGTCTTTCCCTCCACTCCTTCCGTCTTTACCTCATTTCCTTCCCTCTTTACTTCCTCTGCTTTCGTCTTTCACTCTTCCGTCATTCCCTCCTCTCCTTCCGTATTTCCCCCATCTTTCTCTCCCTCCTTCCGTCTTTCCCTTCTATCCTTCCGTCTCTCTTTCTTTCTCTCAGCTTTCCTATAGCTTCCCTTAATGATTTCCTCTTCCTCTAGCTTCTCATTTTCCCCGTTGTTTGTCTCTCTTTTTCGTCTTTCTTTTCTTCTATTTTTTTATTTCAAGTTTATTTTAATTTACATGTATTATTTTATAATTTACTTTCACAATTTTCTTATATTCTGCCTTTCTCCGTTTTCATCCGCACTTCTTCCCATTCCCTTCCGTTGTTCTTTTTTTTATTTCGAATTTTTTCCGTCTCCATCTATGACCCCTTTCTTCCCCTTCCTCTCTCTCTTTCTTCCGTACTTCTTTGTTTCGTCTTTTACCACTTTTTACATACTTCCTCTTGTTATTTTCTTCTCTGTATCGCTCTCCCCTTCTCCTTCTTTGCCATTGAATTATTTCATGAGTGCATGTTATTTAATTGAATTCCTCTCACTCCGCCGCGCCGCTTTCTATAGCGGTTGGCAGTCAGACTAGGCTCGTGTTATGAGCCAACTCCTCGCTGCTTGCTGACACCCCTCACGTAGTAGACTAGTCCGCGCACTCAGGTCAGACGATCGTGTGCAAAAAACGCTACAGTGCAGAGATAACGGAGAAAGCGAGAAAATAAATATCCACGCCACATTGATACCAGGTGATCAATACACAAATGCAGTTCAGTCTGAGATTGTATCACATCGTGTGCTGCTTATTGCCATGTAGACAACGAATAAATAGGTTCTGCAGTTTGTTCTAGTCTCTAGTCTAATACATTTTATGTCATCGAAATATTTTCAATCTATTTTGATGCTATCGTTTTCTTTACGTCTTCTACGTACTTCCATTAATTTTATAGTCTTTGTTCGATTTCTGTCCCCCTAGGTTTGAGCCGACTGACTCTTAGAATAACCGAAATCGTGTAAAAGCACAGAAACGTGTTTGTAATAAATCAGATAAGCAAACTGTAGCCTACATAGTAGTACAGAGAATTACAGCAAACTTATAAAATTAAGAACTTTTCGGAAATAGCAGAATATAGGTAGAAAATGTAGAAAATATAATCAGTACCACTAGGTACTGGCAATATCAACCACATTCTTAACGCAAACAGGAACTATCCAAACAAAACACACAAACATTTTACAAACTGAACACATAAATTTTATTATATATTCTTAACACACACAGAAACTATCCGAACCAGAGTGCTGCATTAGATTTAAATCGCTCGCTTGAACTCGGTCGAGTGTCGCACCCTCGAGTGAGATACGATCGGTCGTGATACGCTCGTAATAAGTAGAAGCACAGTACAAGGTCATCTCACCGACATGTCTTATCTTGCATGGAAGGCGACAGATAAGATACACATATGTTTTGCTCACACGGTAAAAATAAGGCTTTATTTTCTGCGTTTATGACAAACGTTTAATGGAACAGCAATGGAACGTACCAAAACAGGAACATGAAGTTATAAATAAAACAGTATGAAAAACTTGGATATACAGTTATTGCTAATTAATAATTATTCAATATTTTATTTACCACATATATAATATGATAGGCCCATACATAGTGTTCCGCCTATTATACTGCGACAATGTAGAAACGTTTTACAAAATATTATTGATATAGCAGTAGATTAATAATAATATTAGTACAGAGATAACGTCACAGAAAATATAATAAAACGAATAATCATGCTGCACAACTGTTACAGACGCAAAGATTGATACACTAATTATTAGAGATTATTATTATTATTATTATTATTATTATTATTATTATTATTATTATTATTACTACTACTACTAGAAACCTTGATACATTTCTTGCATTATCGTGATTGAGTTCTCCGTTTATAATAATTACATTTACATCTAATAACATCTATCAGATGTGGCAAAAACAAAATCACTCCTGTGTGGGGGGGGGGGGAAACATTTACCTACAACATTATTTATATTACATTTTAAAGCAAGTTTTGTAGTTGTACTATGGAGAGATTAGTTAAACACTGCAAAGTTTTGAAATGATAAACATCTATGATGTTACTACACAGTTCATCACTGTAACAAGAACGAATGTCTAACGCTCGGCTTATACCGTTCGAGAATTTACCGCTCGTGACAATTTTATCCATCATACATGTGCGCTACCTATCGGATTATGCTATGAACTACTTGGCGCTCGAGCGAAAACGTCCGATGGAGACCTCTGATCCGAACTAAACACAAAAAAACATTTTACAAACTGAACACACAAATTATACAGTCTTAACGCACGCACACACACACATACACACACTATCTAAACTAAACACACAAAAAACTATACATATTGAACACAACAATTATACAGTATTAACACACAAAACTCCTATAAAATATACATTAATTTTTCCTAGACATTCCTAGTCTATTGGCATTAAACAAACATAGATGATGGCAAGATAATTCATCAGAGAACATTCTGGTAGAGAAGAGAGGTGCAACCTTCTAAACATACTTGTACATACAAAGACTAGGTTACATTACGTCAGCAAGCCATGTTCAGGCATGCGCATTTGTGGCTCATTCAGCGTTCTGTGCTCTGAAGCTTCATTGGATTTTCAATTAAACTTCCATACGGATAACACGAAGACACTTGTCCCGGTGCTTTACGACAATTGCTTGATACGACCGTAAAGACAGCCTCGTTACAAGTACCGCTGTGATCACGTTTACAGCTCCATTCATGTAGACCAGAGGAGAACTGACAGGTGGCGTTGCCCTCAACTTGCGTCAGCAGTATTCTGTTCCAGTTATTTTAATCAAATTAAATTATACGACTTAGAGGTACGAAATGGCAAACCGTTGGGTCAACGACAGTAAAGGCAATAGATCCACAGACTCTTCGTTTTTATAATGTTACACTTGTTCGGATAAAATTCCTGCACATTTAAAGTACAAACTGATGTCAATAATTTATTATCGTAATACAGAAGATCATGTTGCGATGGATATTATTGACGGAAAAACACAGGGAATTCAACTTAGAAACACATTTTGCTTTCATTGATTTGGAAAAAGCATTGGATAGGGTGAACAGAAATAAATTATTAAATGTATTAGCCACAGTCCATGTTCCACAACAACTTATAACAAACATATATAATATCTATAAAACAAATTTAATTGCAGTAAGGTGTGATAATAAATTATCGCAATGGACAGAAATTCATACAGGAGTAAGACGAGATTGCGGCCTATCTCCATTGCTGTTTTTTATATGTATGAATTAAATAATTAGAGAATGGAAACAATTACCTCCATCCTTTAAATCTGCTCCAAAAAAGAATTATCAAAATTTGTCTATATAAACCTTTTGATTACCCAACAAAATTAATTTTTCTGGAATTTGGCGTATCAAATCTAGAACAAATTTATAAACAAAAATTGCTGATTTACTTCCATAAAAACCACAATAAATTTAAATTTGATCCTCATGAATACCAGACGAGACAAAACTACAGTTTCTTTCTAAATACTCCCAAATGCCACACAACTGCTGGATTAAAACACAGCAGAAATTTTGGACCCAAAATATATAATACATTAATTAGAGCTTACCCTGAGCTAAGTACACTTAACACACATAGATTTAAGAAACAAATCAGATTAATTATTTAATTGTTTAAGCTAATTGAGTTAAAAATTGATACTCTAATATTCATGTACTTTTGTATTTTCTATTTGTATATAGACCCTGTTATTACATGCTGTATGTATTTTACCATTTATTAATGTTATTGTACTCAATGAACTCTCTTAATTTTGTGATATATTTTGTATAACTGATCTGAACTGCGCCCGAGCACGAGCTTCTGCTCTTTCGGGCTGCAATGCCTAATGTAGCTCAAGTGTATAGTATTAATAAATATTATTATTATTATTATTATTATTATTATTATTATTATATACAATATACAACTCAATAGACATTTACAATTATATTAATTACTTTTTGCAGACGATTTAGCTCTGGTGACATCCTCAGAAGATGAATTACAACGTTCAATTTTTAATTTTAACAAAATTGAAATTAAATATGATTTGAAAATCAATAAAAGAAAGCAAAATTATGGCCTTCTGCGGAAAATACCCTGTGCCTAGCAAAATATGTTTAGATTAAAAAATATTAGAAAAAGTAAATTATTTTACATATCTCGGACACACATTATCTTTTTTTCGATTAAGTAGACATTTCACAAAAAATTTCTAAATACACTAAAACAATGGGAATAATTAACAACATTATGAAACCTTCCCTAGTACAAAGGCATATTAGAATTCGCCTATACAAGACCTTGGCGAGACCTGTACTTTGTTACGGCAGTGAGGCATGGACATTGAGGAAGAAAGACGAAAGCAGAATAACGGCTAATGAAATGAAATTTATGAGATATACAGCGGGATATACGAAATGGGATCACAAAAGCAATGAAGATGTAATGGAAGAATTGCAACTAGAACCTGTAATTAATCACGTAAAACATTATCAGAACAACTGGATAAATCATCTGCATCGCATGCATAGAGATAGAATCCCAAAAGTCATGCTCCACTATCGTCCAAACGGAAAGAGATCTCTCGGTCGTCCAAAGAAGCGCTGGATTGATAATTCAACTGTGAGATCGTAAAAGGCCATATGACCTAATACTTGAAGGGAAGAAGAGGAAGAAGACTTATCATAATACACTGTTCTCTTAAATTGACTGAGCATATTGGGAATTAAATCAATGGCTTGCCCAAAACACGCTATGAAATGTTTCAGATAAAACAATTTTTATCTCGAAAAGGAAACGAAAACGAGGAAATTTGTATTAAAATTTTTCGGTTTGAAATATCTCAAAGAATAACCCCCTGAAATTAATATCATTACTTACGGTTCATTCTATATGTATATACATGCGTAAACGCCTATAAACGTACATAACTAAACACGTATTCATCTACACACTTAAGGTTGAGTTTAAGGCTAAGGTTAAGATTAAAGAGGGAGGGCTTTAGTAGCCTTAATGCGCTACGACCTACAAGATACGAGCATTTTACACTCCCCCACCGACATCCCCATTCAGTTATTACAGTCCAATGTTCGTGGTGAACAGAATAAGACTACTGACTGGGGTATTTGAGAGCTCATCTGAGTTTAAGAAGTATTTTACAAAATCATGGGCTCTGTTTTGAGTAATAGAATCACAATCGTATACTAGACGACCAACAATAGTCACATCACTCTGTTGGCATGTTGTACAAGTAGAAAGCAAAGTTTCTCCCATCTTGTAAAGGTGTCCTAATTAATTATAACGCCCTATTAAAAAACCTGTTACCACGTGTACAATTACGAAAGTACACACATACCTCGTAAAAGCCTACACTCGCATATACCTACGCATTACACATTACGTGCGTAGAAACCTACACACGAAACGCACCCACACCCTTATAAACCTACACGCGTGCACACTTACAAATACAAATCTAGACATGTATACATTTACACCCGTGCACACATCTACATATACAGGGACATCATTTTATTTTTACTAACATTTTTAATATTAACCTGGCTATATCTTTGGATTAATGATTGAGACCCGGAAACACAGTTCGCTACCTCCTTCCACGACTGGAGTTCGATGATACTGACGTAAAATACAAACAAATCACTTTACTAGGTATAGGAGGGAAGAAAAGTCGTTCATCGATTTACGTAAAGTAGGAATTATCGCGATTTTGAGTTTAATAATTTTAATTAGGTTTTGCTTAATCAAAATATAGTACAGTGTTAACAATAAGTATTTTCGTCACGAACTGAGTTATCCATGCGAACGTATTCATTATGCAACGTATATTATACTGTCTACAGCACATTAGCGTACAATATAGAGACTGAAGTTAAATTGAAAAATATCATAATATAGATATTTAAACACATTTTTGAAAATGGTGGCCGTTCATTTCGATAAAGGCTTCAAATCTTTTGTGCCTATTATCGCACTATAGACTATTGCATCTAATTCCAATTACCAGTTTCGTCCTTCATACTTAGTAACTAATGTTGAAGTAATTCTGTACCTACTTTTTAAAAGAGTACCTTACGTACTGTAAATTCAGTCTTAATTTCTGCCCGATCCGCACAGATAAAATTACTCAGACATGCTATCTACTGTCCGTCCAAGTGGTTATGTCGCAGGATAGTAGAAAGGGGAGGGGAAATCACGTGACAGTTTATTACTTAACGAGGCCCTTTTATTTAAGTTATTTTAAACAGTTGCCTAATATTACGTAGACGTCCAATTAATTCCTAACAGAAATTAATGTTTTCAGAAAAGAGCTAAGAAAGCCCAGCCACTAGTCTTTACAGTGGAGCGAGCAGAAGCAGGTGGGGGAAATCGGGATGCGACGTAGGCAAACGGACGACAGTACCTGTGCGAAAATATGATTCAGTATTGGAAGTTTTAGTCACTGGAAAACGCGAACATATTTCTGAAACGTACTATACTCACTAACTCAGTACTGCGGCCTTGGTTCTGTGTGGAGGACAGTTGGAACTTCGTTAGTAGAAGGGATGGGAGTGAAGTACATTCAAAAACTCAGGTACAATAAAATTGAAGTAAAAATAAAATGATGTCCCTGTACCTGTGCAAACCAACACACGTAAAGAAATGAACACACCTGCACCTGCAGTGAATGAGTTAAAGTGTACCATCCCAACTTTGTGAAAGAAATAAAATCTTACATTTTTCTTATTCATTGTCTAATCTAACTTTCCAACATAAAGGTAAAGTCATTCAGTACGTAGAATCGTGATTTTACTTCATATGGTGATATCTGATAACAGTTGGCAACACTGACAAGACGACAATCAGCGTATTCCAAATCTCACCGGACCGGTGACAACAATGACGTCACGCTGCAGCGAAATAGGAACAAAACTGCTGGAAGGATCGATGGCTGTCATGGCGACTGTATAAGTTGTTGTCTGTGCTACGCTAGCAAAATTTTGCGAAATTTCCGTACTGCCATCTCGTTCAAAGAAAAGAGAGCATAAACAATTTATTTCTTGAACCGGTAGTAATAAGTGGTCCGTTGACATGTTCGCTCATAAGCCATTAACATATTGTTTTTACGTTGTGCTCATTACAAACAATACAGCAGAACTAAAGCAGAACACACCGCCATGACATAACAGTACACGATGTTATTCGTCTGCTAATTCCCGCCCTATACAAGAACCAATCAGATTCACTGATGGCGGCTGATGGAGACTGCCACCACCTCTGCAAGCTGATGGCACCGGTGCGACTCCGGTGGAGCATCAGTGACTCCATCGGTGAAATTCGAAACACCGTGATGCTATCAGAATGCTCAGCGCTGAGATTCAGCGCTCAATATTTGCTGTTTAGGAACTGTTCTTACGTGACTCTCACTATACACAGAGGAGAATCGCTTCGTGTGCAATTTCTTCACAAGCTAGAGACGCTTTGTATTTCTGGTTTACATAGCTCCAATACATTCACCCTGTTTTAAAACACTTCCTGGATTGTTTCGAAATCAATACCCAAATGGAAAATTTGCTACAGGGCTTGGTTAAACCCTAGAGCACAACAGTTATGTTGCTGTTGCTGATGACAAAAACGATGAGGATTATTTTAATGCCAGCTTTGTTAATAGAAAGAGCTTACACTCACTGTTGCCAACATTTCGCCCTACAATCTCGCTAACTTTTCAACGAAAAGTAGCTAAATCTCTCCAAAATTTGTTATGAAATCCCCAGAAATGTCGCTAAAAATTAATAATAAATATCATTAAATAAAAATAAGAAAACATACATATGCGGAAAAAAATATAATTTCCCCGTCGTCACCCTCTTCTGCGGAGTCTGGTTGTATCGTTGACAGCTGTGATGTAGAGGTGGAAGGTGTGGGAACATCTGATCGTGAATTCACTGCGCTTAATCCTACACTTTCAGGAAAAGTGTGTGGAAATTTTTACCTAAGCGTTTGAACACAATTTTTTTTTGTGAAATATAACACTTTTTAAATATATATTAATGTATATTAAAACCAGCAAAAACTACAGTCTCATTTGCTTCACACGAACTGTAGGCACAAAATTCCAAAATTCAACTGCTACGGGTCGGTTCGGAGTGGAAAATCTCCGCGCTGCGGGGAAGAACCAAGATTACATTAGCTGCATGTCGCGACTCGTCACGTGCCAATCAAAGTTGTCACCGTTTATGGGTGTTGGAGCAGTAGCATTGAGAGAGAGACCCAACCCGTGAGAATCATTGAATCAGCATCTTTCACCCCTGATCACTGATCACAAATATATGTAGAGTCCACTGCAATAATGATGGATGTCACTTTCTTGTTGAAAATGAACCAAGACTGTGAATGAATAGGTTAAGGGAACGAACAGGTGAAATTACTAAATCTTGCAGTTTTCATTTTTTTTTTCTCAAAGACCAAGGACACTAGAATGAAATTATGTGACACGTTATCTTATTAAGATAAAATAAATGGCATGAATTTTTTTCAACGTGATTTTCTTTAATTTTCGACGTGTGGAACCATTTATATATTAATATATTTAATATATTAATTTAATTAATATATTAATTTAATTAATATATTAATTTAATTAATATATAAATGGTTCCACACGTCGAAGATTAAAGAAAATCACGTTGAAAAAATTCCTGCCATTTATTTTATCTTAATAAGATAACGTGTCACATAATTTTATTCTAGTGTCCTTGATCTTTGAGAAAAAAAAATGAAAACTGCAAGATTTAGTAATTTCACCTGTTCGTTCCCTTAAGACATATAGAATGTACATGCAGAGTTACATGGCATTAACACTGACAGTCATTGTCCAGTAATGATCGGAAAATCACAGTTAAGCTTTGAGCGCTAAGCATTTCAAACTTTTCAATTGCTTCTCCTGCAAAATGTATTCCAAATGACATCCATCATTCTTGCAGTGGACTCTTCATATGAGATCAGGATTTCCACATATGAATCATTAGACTACTCAGTCATACACCCATGTCTCTTCTGAAACTAAGAAATGCTTGACTTCATTTGAATGTTTTAACTTAAAAGAAACAAAAAAATGGAAGAATAGAAAAATCAGCAGAAAAATCGCTAATCGTATTTTACAAAATTTGTCGCCGAGACTGATTCAAAATTCTCTAGATTTAGCGACTTATCGCTAATTATGGCAACACTGCTTACACTGATAAAGTTATTGTAAACATATTCTTTTCTGTCTTATGATCTTTGTTGTGTGATGTATTGTCATACAAACTAGCATTATGGTTAAGCCACAGTAATCTTCTTTAAGAGCTGAAAAAATATCTCATATGAGAAAAGTTTGAAGCAAGTCGCATCGTTGTCTTGACGACAGGTATTATACGGGTAGGGACTGTTGCCCATTTTAGGGGAAGGCAGAGAGGGAAGGGGAGGCGCATGCTATTGTTTTAATGAACCCCTTGGCTAAGATTTATTGGCTTCAATTTCCCCCAGATTTTCCTGGAACGCTACCTGGTCGCTCTTGCTTCCGGTTGAAACAGAACACCTACATTACCTTGCTACCAGGGCTGCTTTTATTAATCAACTAACACACGCAGATTAATCCCATTGACGTGTGGTGGCTGTGGTAATTAGCAACAATCGCAGAGTTCACTGTATCCTGACAGTTGGCACGCGAAAATCGTAGGAGATGATGCCAAGGAGGCTGTGTTTCGCGAAGTCTGCCATATTCCAGAATATAGCCCCCAGTGTCGCTTTCGGATAACGTTATTATCAGGGACCGGATTTTTAGGTTTTTAAAAAGACTATTTTAGGTTTTTGGAATAGGTGAAATAGATTTTTTTATCCATGTTGAATCTTTCGTACACTACTTTTAACACTTGAATATAAATATTGATTAAATGGCGATCTTACTCGTGTTAATTGTGTAAGCATGTGCGGCTTACAGCTGTTTCGGTGCTTCTTCACACCATCCTCAGATCCTACTAGATCTCGGCGTTATCTCAAACTTCGCTGCCTGGTTCGTGGGTGCGTTGGATTGTTGAAAAGTGTTGAAATGTGTCTGTATTTACTTTCTGAGCACATTTTTCAACATAACAATTTTAAAAACGTTAGGAATATGCAATTTAGCAATATCTAATTGATGAAAAAAATTCCAAGAAGATAATCATCACAGTCTAGTATGTACAGTCACGAAGCTCAATACATAGGGCATATTCATGCATAGATAGTTGCTAACCACTAGGATCGCTACTATCGCCTCATCACACACTATGCGAAATAGTACCTGCACAGTCTATTGTTCCTAGTGCCCTCAACAACACAAGCTTCGTGACTGTATATACTAGATTGTGTTATTATAATGAAAATGGTAGAAATTACGAATCTCAGTAGTCCGTCGCCTTAAGCAACGCAGTGGTAACTATGGAAATGTATAAAGTAACAAATGAAAAACCTCGGCCTTTGCCCAGTGCAGTGATGTATTTGTTTGTGTTTTCTCCCTCAAATATAATACTATTTATAACGCTTTTAAAGCTCGCAGTGACTTTTGAATAGCCATATGAAAGAGCAGTGAAGTACTTTCAGCTGACAAAACAAACAAGTGATAAATACCAACCTGTCACATTTTTTAATGATTTTTAGTAACTACTGACAAGGTGAACGTGACAAGGCAATGAATGATAAGTGAATTTCACTAGATTGATGGTGTTAAAATTTACTTGTCACATTTGTTTGGAACTTTTAATAAACACTGTTTTTAACCCTAAATTAGCAAAAATGGTATAGTATACAACAGATTAATAGGCTACATGCCATAATTTTAATAGAACAATAGAAAAAAAATTGGTAGGAGAATTAAAATTTCACAATACTATAATATTGTACAACATATAAAATATGGACATTGTGATAGTTGTTTATTTATTAATTTATCTAAACGATTACAGCTCCCTGTATTAACAGGCTGCCACAAAGACAGAGCATGTTGTGCAATAGGCAGTTGAAAATATAAATAATATACATATGTTTAAGGTTAATGGAGTCTTACAACAATGACAAGAAATTACTGAATAAATAATTAGGTACTACTTAATTATTTGAAGATCACTGTTGACCGTAGAGATGGTTTCTGAGTATAAATATGGATCCTCTCAGAGCTGCAAGAACGATGTCATCAATTGCCTTCCTCTGTAGGCCGAAACGTTGCCAGGTCTGGAAGAGGAAACCGGGAATAATTCCGCGCACTCCAACCATAAGGCCTATTACTTCAATTTGTTGTAGATCGTATTTGTCCATGAAATATGGAGCGGTACGTACATACGAGGGGGATCCAGAAAATGACTGTTCGCGCATACCCGCCGCGCAGCTGACTCCCCTTCCTTGTTTGAAGGTCAACTGGCTTCCTTAACATGTGTTCTCATAATGTTGTGAGTACTGGTTGCAACAAGTCGCCATTGTGCATTTTGTGTTACTTCAAAATGAACGACGTGATTGATAATCCCGCCGACTGTGAGGTGAGGAGTGTGATTCGATTTTTGAATGCCCGACATTTGAAACCTGCAGAAATTTACCGGCAATTGAAAGAAGTGTATGGTGATACTGTAATGAATGAAAGAAATGTGAGAAAATGGTGCGAAACAATGGACGAACAAATGTCCACGATGAAACTCGTCCCGGACGCCCATCACTCATCACAGAAGACCTAAAGACTAAAGTGAACGACAGAATCTTGCAAGACAGGCGCACATCACTCGACGAATTGCATATTGCCTTTCCTGACATTTCTCGTTCTTTGCTTGGTGAAACTGTGTCGCAACATCTTGGCTACCACAAAATCTGTGCACGATGGGTTCCACAGCAACTGAGTAACCAACACAAAACTCAGAGAATGGCCTCAGCATTGACATTCTTGATGCGATATCACACAGATGGAGATGCCTTTCTGGATCAAATTGTGACTGGTGATGAGACCTGGGTGTCTCACAACACCCCAGAGACCAAGCGCCAATCACGTCAGTGGCATCATCCCTCATCGCCCAAGAAACCGAGAAAATTCAAACAGACTCTCTCAACACAAAAAGTCATGGCTACTGTCTTTTGGGATCGCAAAGGTGTTCTTTTGCTGGATTTCATGCCAAAAGGTACTACGAACAATGCAAATCGTTATTGTGAGACTTTACGAAAACTATGGCGAGCAATCCAAAACAAGAGGCGAGGAATGTTTTCGAGAGGAGTTGTGCTTCTTCACGACAACGCCCGCCCGCACACTGCTGCTTCAACTCGAGAATTGCTGGATCAATTCGGTTGGGAAATCTTTGATCATCCGCCCTATAGTCCAGACCTTGCTCCTAGCGATTTTCACCTTTGGAAGTGATGAAGAGTTGAAGAAGACAGTGAACACCTGGCTTAATGAACTGACGGCAGAGGAGTATAACACGGGAATTCTAAAGCTAGTGAACAGATACGACAAATATTTAAATGTAGGTGGTGATTATGTAGAGAAGTAAAGGAAGCTTCAGTTATGTAACAGACTTTTTTTTCGAATAAATATATATTTTTAATTATTACAACAAAACGGTCGTTATTTCCTGATCCCCCTCGTAGATGTCGTTTTTTTCCCTATTTACATCTTCAGGTTGGCTCTTTTGTTTTTCAAATCTAACGGTGGGATCGATGATGTAGCCATTGTTGTTATTTGTTGGGATGCCAATCATGTCTATTCTTCTTGTACTGCCATTGTCTGCCAGTCCGTGAACGTCTTCGAGCACTTGAAAATTTATTGATCTAAACTGTTCGGCGATCATCGAACGAATTCTATGGTGTCGTGAGTTACGGAGTACTTCACCATGCTGACAAGAGCCCAGGACATGTGCAAGTGTTTCCGGCTCTCTGTGGCATCGCCGACAGAGGATGTTGTCCCGAGTCCTGCCCGGAAGGGAACGTACAGTCCGACACGATTTAATAAGCTAGTGTGAGAAATGAAGTTTTGCCAATTAAGGGTTAACAGTATTTTCATTATCTGAATTCACAAATTTGTAGTGGCAAAGAAAGGGCAGTACCGGTAATCTACAGGGACATCATTTTATTTTTACTAACATTTTTAATATTAACTTGCCTATATCTCTGGATCAACGCCGTTTGCTATCCCCTTCCACGACTGGAGTTCGATGATACTGACGTAATATACAAACAAATCACTTTACTAGGTATAGGAGGGAAGAAAAGTAGTTCATCCATTTATGTAAACTTTGAAATATTGCGCTTTTGAGTTTAATCACTTTCATTAGGTTTATGTTTAATCAAAATACAGTACCGTATTAACAATGAGTGTTTTTACTCACGAACTGAGCTGTCCATGTGGCCGTATTCATTATGCAGTGTATATTATACTGTCTACAACACATTAGCGTACAATATAGAGAATGAAGTTAAATTGAAAAATAATCATAATATGGATATTTAAACACATTTCGATACAGGCTTCAGTTCTAAAGTGCATATTATCGCACTATAGCATATTGTACTTAATTCCAATTACCAGTTCTTCGTACTAGTAACTCATGTTGAAATAATTCTGTACCTGCTCTATAAAAGAGTACCTTACGTACTGTAAATTAATCTTCACTTCTGCCCAAAAAGATCAAATTACTCAGACATGCTATCTACTGTCCGTCCAAATGGTTATATCGCAGGGTCGTAGAATGGAGGGAATCACGTGACAGTTAATTACTTAACGAGGCCCTTTTATTTAGGGCCTAAGTTATTTTAAACAGTTGTATAATATTACGTAGACGTCCAATTCCTAACAGGAATTAATGTTCTCAGAAAAGAGCTAAGACAGCCTAGCCAATAGCTGGCGAATAAAAGCTGGTTGGGGAAACCGGGATACGACGTAGGCAAATGGACGACAGTACCTGTGCGAAAATGATTCAATATTGAAAGCTCTCTCGTCACTGGAAAATGCGAACATATTTTTGGAACGTACTGTGGCTACTATGACTGTATATGCGGTCTTGGATCTGTGTGGAAGACGGTTGAAGGGGTGGGAGTGAAGTACATTCAAAAACTCAGGTACAATAAAAATTGAAGTAAAAATAAAATGATGTCCCTGTATAAGTATCACCAAGTGCTTCTGAAGAAGATAAGATGATGATAAAAAAGAAGAGATGGTATGAACAGTCGTTTATTCTGATACCAAAACAATGCTAATTAATCTAAAATTCAGGATAACCTAAAACGAAAAAATCTGTTAACCACAACTGGAGACAGCTTATATGAAATATGTATGGAAATAATGGCCTGCCAGAAACAGATATGCGCCGCAAAGCTCTGTATTGGTATGAAGTAATGTTCAATCAGTGATATACATAGTGCAAGCAAGACCAGTGTTTGCATATTATTCTGTTCTTGGTATTGTAAATTGGATTAATGTTACCTAACACAGTACGTTGGCCAAACAATTTGATATAGACTATCAGTATTTTGTGGGATAGGTCACATGTTTTTACTCATAGTGCTCGGAACAGTTGAGATTATTCAGTTATTACTTCCATTCAATTGTTTGTTCAGAACAAGTTAAGTTATGCGAGAACAACATGTAGTACATTTTCATTATCTCCTGAAATCATAATTTAATTTTATAATACAGGGACATCATTTTATTTTTACTTCAATTTTTATTGCACCTGAGTTTTTGAATGTACTTCACTCCCACCCCCTATACTAGTAAACTTCCAACTGTTCTCCTCACAGAACCAAGCGTATACAGTCAAAGTCTCCTTCGGGTCGTAGTAAACACAAACAGTATTGAGTTAGTGAGTATAGTACGTTCTAGAAATATGTTCGCGTTTTCCAGTGACGAAAGAGTTTTCAATATTTAATCATATTTTCGCACAGGTACTGTCGTCCGTTTGCCTACATCGCATCCCGATTTCCCTCACCCGCAACTGTTTAAAATAACTTAAATAAAAGCAATTAACTGTCACGTGATTTCCCCCCTTTCTACGATCCTGCGACACAACCACTTGGACGGACAGTAGATAGCATGTCTGAGTAACGTTATCTGTGCGGGTCGGACAAAAGTGAAGATTGAATTTACAGTACGTAAGGTACTCTTTTATGTAATAGGTATAGAATTATTTCAACATGAGTTACTAGTACGAAGGACGAAACTGGTAATTGGAATTAGATGCAATAGTCTAGGCCTATAGTGCGATAATATGCACAAAAGAACTGAAGCCTGTATCGAAATGAACTGCCACCATTTTCAAAAATGTGTTTAACTATCCATATTATGATTATTTTCAATTTAACTTCATTATCTATATTGTACGCTAATGTGCTCTAGACAGTATAATATACACTGCATAATGAATACGTCCGAATGGACAGCTCAATTCGTGAGTAAAAACACTCATTGTTAATACTGTACTATATTTTGATTAAACAAAAACCTAATGAAAATGATCAAACTCAGAATAAGATATTTCCTATTTTACGTAAATGGATGAACTACTTTTCTTCCCTCCTATACTTAGTAAAGTGATTTGTTTGTATTTTACGCCAGTATCATCGAACTTCAATCGTGGAAGGGGGTAGCAAACTGTGTTTCCGGCTATGAACCATTAATCCAAAGGTATAGCCAGGTTAATATTAAAAATGTTAGTAAAAATAAAATGATGTCCCTGTATAACAAGCCGTATACGTGCGCTCCGCTGCACCCGTTAGAAATAAATATAAAGTAATTACATATTTAAAATAGGACGTTTGATCCAGGGAACATTCGTGTTTGATAGAAGGATAAATCGTTTAATATGTTACTTAATTTAAATTGCATCCAAATAATTAAAATGCGATCATTTTGGTCCAGAGGCACTCATTTGGTGCAATGACAATTCCTTTAACATGTTTCTTAATTTTTATTACATGCAACCATAGTTTAATGAAGATTGACATCATTTAGATTTAATGTGTATATTTTATTTTACTTGTTATAGGTTTCCATTGAATTATGGTAATAACTTAATTTTAACCCTTGTTTTCTACGTATTCAGTAAATGGCGCTTGGCCCACTATGGTTCTGAACCCATTCAAATAACTTAAATTATATTATATTATATTATATTATATTATATTATATTATATTATATTATATTATATTATATTATATTATATTATATTATATTATATTATATTATATTATATGAGAAGTTACTGTAATAATATTATAGCATTATGTCCATCTAGAGAAACTACACTTTCCAATGGTGAAATAATAATTAATTATACAAATCGGTTAATTTAGCTTTCGATATTACTTCATACAAACATAGAAACATTCTCTGAAGGCTATCGTTCATAGCTTTCGATTGTTGCTGTCCAAGGCCCCTTATAGATGAAGTCATTTGTTTTTTTTTAATTCATTACACGGCCTTAGATGGCAGTTATTTTAATTTTAAAACTCATTTATCTCATTAAATATCAGTCCTATCAAAATTTTTCAAGGAATAACACTTATCGCAAATTATTTTTAAAGAAACTTTTGTTATGTAACATTTTGCACAAAAATCAATAATACGCGAGATATTTCGATTTGTTTAATTCAGGCCCCCTTATAACCCCCCTTTTAAATAATGTATTTTGAATGCCATATAGACTAAAATCTAAGTTACAACGAACAATTTTAATCGAAATCCGTTCAGCCATTATCGCGTGAAAAGGTAACAAACATACAGACAGACAGACACACAGACATACAAACAAAAATTTCAAAAAAGCCATTTTCGGTTTCAAGGTGGTTAATTATATATGTTAGGACTAATTATTTGTGGAAAATCGAAAATTACCAGAAAAATTTCGGCTGCAGATTTATTATTAGTGTGGATTACAAATAGGCCTAACCCGATTAATACATTATTTAAATGAACAATTGTTATGAAGGAGTGTCATTTTCTATAGACTATTACACTTTTACCACGCCATACTACTTTTGACCAATAAAACGGTACGAAAGGACGTATTTCAACCAATCATGGCTGCTTATCGCACAATTTTATCGCGTCCCTAGCATTCGTTTAATTTTATCGCATCCCTAGCATTCGTTTAATTTTATCGCGTCCCTAGCATTTGTTTAATTTTATCGCGTCCCTAGCATTTGTTTAATTTTATCGCGTCCCTAGCATTTGTTTAATTTTATCGCGTCCCTAGCATTTGTTTCTTTGTTTGTCAACATTTCAAACTGCGCTGGTCTGGACGTCAAAAAAAAAATAAATAAATAAAAACAGAAAATTACAAACCACTCCAGTCGATGCACAGCAGTTTCAAATATGACTCGTATTGGCATTCAAGAACAAGAATTAATAAAGATCACTGGTCATACGTATGCATCTTCCCTGAAATCCTATTTACAAATAAATGAAGAGCACCATTCGGAAATCCTGAATAAGTTGAGGAATACACCATGTACATCAACGAGTTCACTTCTTTTACGGACATGTCTAATATAAAACACTAACACCAACCACTAAAACATTCAAATTTGAAAATAGTACTTTCAATAATTGTTTTTTTTTAAATTATCCATGTTTATTTTTTATGTCATCGTCCTTAATTAAAACTTTTCTTGTTTATTTCATCATCCCTAATTAAAACTTTTCTAACACTTGTTTATATTATTTAGGTTATGTTATTGCTTCTGCCATATGATATTATGGATAGTCACGTATCAGAGATAGTTTAATACTAAGATTTATTGAAAATCATCTGTAAAATGACGTTGATTACTGGGATCCGGATAATTGAAGTGGAATGCAACTGTTTTAATAAAAATGAAATTGAATCAACAAAGCCTTCTTGACTAGTAACCGTCTACAGAGTTCAATGAAGATTCCATCTAGCATGCATCTAGCGTAATATTTGTAATGTTTTGATGGTAGAATAATACATTTGAAGACAGTTGTATTTTCGTAAGTCAGTTAATATTTTTTATGCTCGACCATGCCGAAATGTAGTAATTATACACCTGATAGCAGACCTTTAATGGACCTCATTAAAGTACACCTACTCATTAAAGGTCATGTCTTTCAGCCAATGACGACTCAGGTTACAACTGTTCAGCCAATGACAGGTCAGCTTTGTACCGTTATAAAACCGCAAGTATCGATTATTCTCGGATATGCAATTGAAAGAGAATTAGCGAAAAGTCACGGAGGCTGGAAATCCAATACTGTCGCAGAAGGTTATGTTCTGTTACTATACTAATTAGCGTTAATTGTAAAGAATATTCAAATAAATTCAATTTGTCATCTCGTTTTTCAATGTCGAATTCAATAATCGAGGTTATAATATTATAATATTATAGTATTGCGCTCGTTTCATAAATATCCATACTCGATTCTTAATTACTATCATTATAGGCTCGTTGCATAATGTACTAATTGTATTGGAGTACTTCGTTACTTCTTATCTTTATATACTTTCTTCTAATCGTGTAATAGTCAATCAAATCCCACTCGAGTTTTGATTTTCTAGATAAATAAAAACCTCTAGTGAGATTACTGTTGATAAAATGGACATGGAATTAGAAGATGAAGATGTAGATATGGAAGTAGGATTTCGCACTTTATTTAGTACAAATTTGTATAGCTTAATGAAAGTATGCTACTTTGTATTGTATATATTTGTATAGATTTGGCCGATGAATTGTATATGCTTTATATTGAATAGTAATCTATATAGCTCTACTGATAAATTGTTTGTGTTTGTAATTTGAAGTAGTTTGCATGATATGTATTATCAATTTCTGTATATCACAACTGGTTGAATTGTTTATGCCTTAAATTTAATAAAATTGTTTTGTATTATAATATAGCTCAACTTATGAATGATCGTTTGCGTTTGTAAATTTAATAATCTGATTGGCTATGTATTGTATACTTTTAGTAGAGCCATCGATGTTGGTCAGTCGACAGACTCGCTGGGCTGCTGATCCGGAGCTGCGTTCGGGCTTGGGTTGGACCCCCCTTTGGACTTTGGTTTCTTCGGAGGTTTTCCCCAGCCGTGGGACTGAAGCCGGATGGTCTATGGCGAGTCCTTGACATCAACCCCTTTGATTTGATTACCCCCTTTGATTTGATTACCTGGTTGGGTTTTTCCGAGGTTTCCCCCACCGAAAAGGCAAATGCCGGGTAATATTTTGGCGAATCCTCGGACCTCATCTCATCTCACTACATCTCGCCAAAATGTAAAAAAATGTAAAAAAATGTAGAAAAATGTAAAAAAATTGTAGAAAATTACTAAATTGTAAAACTATAAAAATTTGTAAAAATTGTAATTGTAATATTGTAAAATGTTGACATGTTCCACATCTTAAAGCTTCATTGCTCATGTAAGATCTATGGAATAAAATAAATAAATGAAATGAAATGAAATCAATGGATTCATGCTCATCGATTTACGTGGAAACAGTTGGCGACATTGACTAAACGAAAGAACGACCATGCGATAAATTGATAGTGATAAATTGAGCTGCAGAAATTATCGCGATGTATGATTGTGATTGGTTGGAATTCAAAATTTCATTACACTTCACTGGCCGAAAATGGAATGACGTCATTATATTGTATTGTATTTATTAAAATTCAATGGTATTCATACATTGCTTCACAACTAGAATATGGAGCAAGTCAAAAAACATAATACTGCTATAAAGTCTTAATAATTTATAGTTATAGTCTAGTGGAAATATACACAGAAGAGGTTTACAATATAGTCTACTAGTACAACACAAAGTTTTATTATCACTTTCATGAAGTGTTGCTGAATGTCATGAATTCACCTACGGAATAGAAGGCGTGAGAAATTAGGTATTTCTTTAATTTGGCCCTAAATAATCTTATGTTTTGAGCTTCATTTTTTTATATCGATAGGGAGGCTATTAAAAATTTTACTGCCATATAACGCACTCCTTTTTGATAGCACGATAGACTTGCGGATGGAATATGAAAGTCATTTTTGACGCGTATTTATGCTATGAATTGTTGAATTAGTTACAAAGTTTTCACATACAAATTACATACAAGGAAGATTATTAATGAAAAAATATACTGACAAGCCATGGTCGTTATTTTGCAGTTTTTTTAAAACAGTCCTACACGATTCCCTAGATTTGGCACTTACTATTATTCTAATTATTCTTTTTTGTAATACGAATATACTGTTACTATCTGTGGAATTTCCCCAGAATATTATTCCAAAACTCATTACCGAGTGGAAGTACTGTTCTCCAACCAGGAGATCAACCGTGAAAGGAATGTGCTTACTATTGCCTCATCTATTGGAGCGAAGTAGATAGATAATATTACCGTTATAACGCTAGTTTAAAAACCATGCGCTCTCCTGCATATGTTATTTGCTGTATGGAGAGATTAAAAGACCAGGAGATTAACTGTGATCTAAGTTTGTAACTAGGATAGTATATGGTTTGTGCTTTGAGAGATAGCCAATAGAGATACGAGTACCCACGTGTGTGACCTTATGACATCTTATGACATCAACATTCATTCACAGCTTCATTGCTGGGTAACTTTCAGTGCTGGACCCCGGACCCATTTCACCGGCATTATCACCTCCATCTCATTCAGACGCTAAATAACCTAAGCTGTTGATAAAGCGTCGTAAAATAACCTACTAAAATAAAAAAAAATTCACAGCATCACCCCGCTTCGTTTCATTCCCTGGAGACTTTCTCGTGGTTGGAGTACAGTACAGTATGCAAAATATATTGTTGTCATGTAAACGAAATAGTCACCTTCAGACTCTAGGTAACTTTAGTAGTAGATAGAGCATCGTAAAATAACCAATAAATAACCGACACGAAGCCGATGCTGTTCTGAATAAAAAATATAAGATACAAAATTAACAGTGAGCGAACACCCGCGGTCTAAACGCGATTCGAACTTATGACCACAGAGCCATAACTGTGCGTACTATAGTAGTTATCGTTAAGTGGAAAAGTTGAGTTGATTTGAAGTTAATTAAATGAATGTAAAGAACTGATCAGTGTAGCATTATTTTGCGGTGTTGCCACATAGACTCGACGCGCTAATCCGCCATTACCAAATAGTTATTAAAGTGGATGGGGTGGGGTGGGGGGACGTTTAATCGGATTGCAGCGTGCGAGCAGCAGGGGCCTCGCGCCCCGTTCTGAGTACAAAAAAGGAATTAATCAGTTTTGAAGCAAACTACGTGACCATAACTGAGTTCAGATGTACACCGTGGCTTCCTCACTTAATTCTGGGTCATATCTGAGCCGACCTGACGTTCACACCAACCGACGGGACGCGACGTGACGCTGTGATTGCGGACAAGTAAATTCCTTCATAAGTAATATAGGATCCGAGAGAAGTAACGCTGAGACTGAAAACAGTACTTTACTATTCATTTTGAAAGTGTTTCAGATAAGTCCCTTGATAACATAAATGAATATTTTTGGAATATGTATTATATGTCTTTCTCGTGTTAAATTCTATCGTACCTGGTTAACATGTTTCGGTCTGTTATTGGCCTTCTTCAGAACTGGTTGTTGCTGGTCTTGGCCCCATTTGTTTTGTTTCCTGTGGGGGTGTATTTGTGTAGTGTAATTTGAAGTGAAAGTGTGTGTGTGTTCTGAAATTGAGTTGAGTGTTGAGAATTTCATTTGGATGTGTATATGTGTGTCTGTATATTTCTTTCTTTTTTTCCTTTCTTTCATTCTTTCTTTCTTTCTTCCCTTCCGTCTTTCCTTCTTTTTTCTTTCCTTCTTGTTTTCTGTCTTCCTTCTTTCTTGTCTTTTTTCTTTCCTTCCTTATTTTTTTCATTCATTCTTTCTTTCCTTCCTTCTTTCTTTCTTTCCTTCCTTCTTTCTTTCTTTCCTTCCTTCTTTCTTTCTTTCCTTCTTTCTTTCTTTCCTTCTTGCTTTCCTTCCTTCTTTCTTTCTTTCTTTCTTTCTTTCCTTCTTTATTTCTGTCCTTCTTTCTTTCTTTCCTTCTTGCTTTCCTTCCTTCTTTCTTTCTTTCTTTCCTTTCTTTCTTCCTTCTTTCCTTCTTCTTTCTTTTCTTCTTTCTTTCCTTCTTTCCTTCTTTCTTTCTTTCTCTCTTTCTTTCCTTTCTTTCTCTCTTTCTTTATTTCTTTCCTTCTTTCCTTTCTTTCTCTCTTTTTCTATTTCTTTCCTTTCTTTCTCTCTTTTTCTATTTCTTTCCTTCTTTCCTTTCTTTCTCTCTTTCTTTCCTTCTTTCCCTTCTTTCTCTCTTTCTTTCTTTCCTTTCTTTCTCTCTTTCTCTCTTTCCTTCTTTCTTTCTTTCCTTTCTTTCTTTCTCTCTTTCTTTCTTTCTTTCTTTCTCTCCTTCGTTCCTTCTTTCTTTCTTTCGTTCTTTCTTTCTTTCCTTTCTTTCTCTCTTTTTCTCTTTCTTTCCTTCTTTCCTTTCTTTCTCTCTTTCTTTCCTTCTTTCCTTTCTTTCTTTCTTTCTTTCCTTTCTTTCTCTCTTTCTTTCCTTCTTTCTTTCCTTCTTTCCTTCTTTCTTTCTTTCCTTCCTTTCATAATGCTGAGATTTTTCTAAACAGAAATTCATATTTAGCATTACAATATTATAACCTTACTTATAATAATTATTATTCAATAATAGACAATACAACTTTAATTTATCAACTCTCTGTACTATATGGATCATGGCCTACTGTAACAGGTTATGATTTTATACATATTTCATGACTTACTCTACATACAGAATTTAAATAATAATTTCAGACCTGTACAAAATAATTACCAACTGCTGTTGAGTATTAACGACAGTTAAAGTTACGTGTTGGTAATTTTAAACGAAATTATGTTGAAGAAATGGAAAACATATTAACAAAACGCAAAAAATAAACCAGCTGTTAATTTAACATTTGTTAAGCCAAATGCTTGAAGAAACTGGCGAAATATGTTATAAATATTTTGCTTTTCGTCAATCTGTCATTTAGTTTCCTTCCATTATTTTCATATTTCTGAACTGGTTTATTCATATTTCTGCTGTGATGCATTTTGAAATGTTCTGTCCAATTTCATCATTTAATTATCCAGTTCTTTTTTATATTGTACTTTTCTCTTCTTGTTCCGACATTGTATTTCAGTACTTCATCAGTAATTCATCAATTAATTAACACATACTATTTCCATAGTTCTCTTGTGTTCCTCTTCATCTCCTTCTTCCCGCTCGCTTGCTCTCTCTAGCCGTGTACGCTTCCCATCGATTGACACGACACCCGTGTGCAATAATCGACCTGAAGGCCTGACCCGGCCTGGCAGCTTCACTGTGATTCACTGACCAGGTCTAAGCTGCAAATTCAGGCACAATTAATGTAAGTAGTAGCACGTACAGAAGACGAACTCCAAAGGAATATTTTTAGTTTACTTACATGTAATGAAAGTGGGCCAAACGCCATTTATTAAAAACGTAGAATTCAAGGATTAAAGTTAAGTGAATACTTACTTACTGGATTTTAAGAAACCCGGAGGTTCATTGCCGCCCTCACATAAGCCCGCCATTGGTCTCTGTCCTGAGCAAGATTAATCCAGCCTCTATCATCATATCCCACCTCCCTCAAATCCATTTTAATATTATGTTCCCATATACATCTCGGCCTCCCCAAAGGTCTTTTTCCCTCCGGCCTCCTGGATTTTAAGGAACCCGGAGGTTCATTGCCGCCCTCACATAAGCCCGCCATTGGTCCCTGTCCTGAGCAAGATTAAACCAGCCTCTATCATCATACCCCACCTCCCTCAAATCCATTTTAATATTTTCTTCCCACCTACGTCTCGGCCTCCCCAAAGGTCTTTTTCCCTCCGGCCTCCTGGATTTTAAGGAACCCGGAGGTTCATTGCCGCCCTCACATAAGCCCGCCATTGGTCCCTGTCCTGAGCAAGATTAATCCAGCCTCTATCATCATATCCCACCTCCCTCAAATCCATTTTCATATTATGTTCCCATCTACAGCTCGCCCTCCCCAAAGGTCTTTTTCCCTCCGGCCTCCTGGATTTTAAGGAACCCGGAGGTTCATTGCCGCCCTCACATAAGCCCGCCATTGGTCCCTGTCCTGAGCAAGATTAATCCAGCCTCTATCATCATGTCCCACCTCCCTCAAATCCATTTTAATATTATGTTCCCATCTACATCTCGGCCTCCCCAAAGGTCTTTTTCCCTCCGACCTCCTGGATTTTAAGGAACCCCGAGGTTCATTGCCGCCCTCACATAAGCCCGCCATTGGTCCCTGTCCCGAGCAAGATTAATCCAGCCTCTATCATATCCCACCTCCCTCAAATGAAATCCATTTTAATATTACCTTTCCTTCTACATCTCGGCCTCCCCAAAGGTCTTTTCCCCTCCGGCGTCCTGGATTTTAAGGAATCCGGAGGTTCATTGCCACCCTCACATAAGCCCGCCATTGGTCCCTATCCTGAGCAAGATTAATCCCTCTCTATCATCATATCCCACTTCCCTCAAATCCATTTTAATATTATCTTCCCACCTACGTCTCGGCCTCACCAAAGGTCTTTTTCCCTCCGGCCTCCTGGATTTTAAGGAACCCGGAGGTTCATTGCCGCCCTCACATAAGCCCGACATTGGTCCCTGTCCTGAGCAAGATTAATCCAGCCTCTATCATCACATCCCACCTCCCTCAAATCAATTTTAATATTACCTTTCCATCTACATTTCGGCGTCCCCAAAGGTATTTTTCCCTCCGGCCGCCTGGATTTTAAGGAACCCGGAGGTTCATTGCCGCCCTCACATAAGCCCGCCATTGGTCCCTGTCCTGAGCAAGATTAATCCAGCCTCTATCATCATATCCCACCTCCCTCAAATCCATTTTAATATTATCTTCCCACCTACGTCTCGACCTCCCCAAAGGTCTTTTTCCCTCCGGCCTCCTGGATTTTAAGGAACCCGCAGGTTCATTGCCGCCCTCACATAAGCTCGACATTGGTCCCTGTCCTGAGCAAGATTAATCCAGCCTCTATCATCATATCCCACCTCCCTCAAATCCATTTTAATATTATCTTCCCACCTACGTCTCGGCCTCCCCAAAGGTCTTTTTCCCTCCGGCCTCCTGGATTTTAAGGAACCCGGAGGTTCATTGCCGCCCTCACATAAGCCCGCCATTGGTCCCTGTCCTGAGCAAGATTAATCCAGCCTCTATCATCATATCCCACATCCCTCAAATCCATTTTAATATTATCTTCCCATCCACATCTCGGCCTCCCCAAAGGTCTTTTTCCCTCCGGTCTTCCAACTAACACTCTATATGCATTTCTGGATTCGCTCATACGTGCTACATACCCTGCCCATCTCAAACGTCTGGATTTAATGTTCCTAATTATGTCTGGTGAAGAATACAATGCGTGCAGTTCTGTGTTGTGTAACTTTCTCCATTCTCCTGTAACTTCATCCCGCTTTGACCCAAATATTTTCCTAAGCACCTTATTCTCAAACACCCTTAACCTATGTTCCTCTCTCAAATTGAGAGTTCAAGTTTCACAACCATAAAGAACAACCGATAATATAACTGTTTTATAAATTCTAACTTTCTGATTTTTTGACAGCAGACTGGATGATAAAAGCTTCTCAACCGAATAATAACAGGCATTTCCCATATTTATTCTGTGTTGAATTTCCTCCCCAGTATAATTTATATTTGTTACTGTTGCTTCAAGATATTTGAACTTCTCCACTTCTTCAAAAGATAAATTTCCAATTTTTATATTTCCATTTCGTACAATGTTCTCATCACGAGACATAATCATACACTTTGTCTTTTCGGGATTTACTTTCAAACCTATCTCTTTACTTGCTTCCAGTAAAATTCCTGTTTTCTCTAATCGTTTGTGGTTTTTCTTCTAACATATTCACGTCATCCGCATAGACAAGAAGCTGATGTAACCCGTTCAATTCCAAATCCTCTCTGTTATCCTTGACTTTCCTAATAGCATATTCTAGAGCAAAATTAAAAGTAAAGGTGATAGTGCATCTGCTTGCTTTAGCCCGCAGTGAATTGGAAAGGCATCCGACAGAAACTGATCTATACGAACTCTGCTGTATGTTTCACTGAGACACATTTCAATTAATCGAACTAGCTTCTTGGGAATACCAAATTCAATAAGAATATCATATAATATAAATATAAATGTTTTATACACTCTAACTTTAAGATTTTTTAACAGCAGACTAGATGACAAAAGCTTCTCAACCGAATAATAATAGGGATTTTCTATATTTAATCTGCGTTTAATTTCCTGCCGAGTGTCATTTATATTTGTTACTACTGGTCCCGGGGATTTGAATTTTTCCACCTTTTCAAAGGATAAATCTCCAATTTTTATATTTCCATTTCGTACAATATTGTCGTCACGAGACATAATCATATAGTTTGTCTTTTCGGGATTTACTTCCAAACCTATCTCTTTACTTACTTCATCCACCTATCCATACATTCATAAATGCATTGATTCATGGATTGATTCATGCATTCATTTACGCACGTATGTCTGGTAATAACTGGGTGCATCTTACTGCAATTTTACAATTCGATCTCGAACTCTATACCGTTTGAAGGCGCGTCCTTCACGTCGGGGTAGTAACTTGAGTAATTAACTCGTAACTCGGCCTAATGAGGCGTCTTGATGACAGAATAAACAGAGCAGTCACTTGGGAAATCAGGAGTCATTGTAGCAGAGCGGTGCCCGTACAGAGTAATTCAAAGTTTGGCTCACGAGAAGAACACGAAATTGCTGACTGTAAAACAGCGAACTAAGTGGCTCTTCCTACGATTATCCATCGCTTTAGGTTCCTCGTGTCTTCTGAACGATCACTCAACGCTGTTGCCTAACATGTCTTCGGCAGTGTTATCAGCGAATAGGGATTATAAAGAATGGACACTTCGCGTCGGTACCTTTGATGTAACCGGACTAATTTCAATGACCTTCAAGCCAGCTAGAGCGTGAGATTCTGCTTTTTCTCTAGAGTTGGCGCTGACATCACACCAGCTAGCAGTCGACACAGCGGAAATATAACACAATTAATACATCTAGGTACATTATGTACTCAAATAAAATAAATTGAATCCATAAAATAATACATCCGTCATTAACTGTAAGTTCTTTTATAATGAGAGTTGAGACGTTGACCCCAACAACAATTAAAATATGTAACATCCAGTCTGCTGTCCAAAAATCTGAAAGTTAGAATTTATAAAACAGTTATATTACCGGTTCTTCTGTATGGTTGTGAAACTTGGACTCTCACTCTGAGAGAGGAACATAGGTTCAGGGTGTTTGAGAATAAGGTGCTTAGGAAAATATTTGGGGCTAAGCGGGATGAAGTTACAGGAGAATGGAGAAAGTTACACAACACAGAACTGCACGCATTGTATTCTTCACCTGACATAATTAGGAACATTAAATCCAGACGTTTGAGATGGGCAGGGCATGTAGCACGTATGGGCGAATCCAGAAATGCATATAGAGTGTTAGTTGGGAGACCGGAGGGAAAAAGACCTTTAGGGAGGCCGAGACGTAGATGGGAGGATAATATTAAAATGGATTTGAGGGAGGTGGGGTATGATGA
This sequence comes from Periplaneta americana, assembly GCF_040183065.1. Lineage (NCBI taxonomy): Eukaryota > Metazoa > Arthropoda > Insecta > Blattodea > Blattidae > Periplaneta > Periplaneta americana. Next base: position 21,330,410 of record NC_091127.1, on the reverse strand, counting down.
TAGAGACTGGATTAATCTTGCTCAGGATAGGGACCGCTGGCGGGCTTATGTGAGGGCGGCAATGAACCTTCGGGTTCCTTAAAAGCCATTTGTAAGTAAGTAAGTAATGATTTGATAACCCTGAAAATGGAAAAACAAAACTGCTATGAGAAGTAAAACCATATACCTATATTATATTATATACAAATATTAAACGAAATCGATACTGAATTTTATAATGCATTATATTATTTTATAATATAATTTATTATATCTGAAATATAAAAAAATATATTATTACAACTAGTTTGTCACTGAGAAATAAGGAAAAGCTGTTAACTTGAATTTATTTGAAGCAAAGCGTTACTGGATTATGCAATAAGGTAGTTTGGATCCTGTGTCTCAACTATATACTCAATTATTATCTTAGCGTATGCTTGATTACACTAACCTCTAGCGCTTGAAAGTGGAACTATACGCCGGTGCACAGAGAAACAAAACACAGGAAAATTCACTCAGTGTCCATTCTTTATAATCCCTATTCGCTGGTGTTATCGTCTAACAAGACTGTTGTGGGTTCTTGAATATTCTAAATCAGCCGTGGCGAGAATGTGACTCGGGAGACATTGTGGCTCGCAGTGATAGCTGTGCATTTCGCTTGCTTTTAACCTCCGCCAACCCCCAACCTCTCACTCACTGGAGTCAAACTCCGTTCCATTTGTATTTGTCTCTGACCTGCGAGTGGCATATGTCTCTCTCGAAACCATGTACGAAAGTTCCAAATAGGATGGGAGGACGCATTTTTTTGCTGTCAATATGATGAGAATATTAAATGTATGATTTGTTCACAAGTATTACGAGGAAAACGATTGTATAACATAAAACGGTATTATACTACATGTTACTGATGAAACATGAAGGGGAGACAGTATTGAGATTTCTAATCTCCACAATTTTAAGTACAAGTTTTTTAAATTTTGAAATCGAATAGATGTTGATGAGTTACATGTGCACAATTATTTTCAAAATTTTATGTTAAAAAATGTAATCGAAAAAAAAATAAAATATAAAAAAGTGTTTATAAATTTAGTAAACAAATATCTGGATCTCATATAAAGATAATTTGTTTCTTAAACTTCTAAAATGATGCTAAGACTACCTACAATGAAATGGTGCATGGGTTTGTTCCTAGTCAATACAGTTCATCAGTAAAAAAAAAATTAACTTTTAACATTGACCAAAATTTACGAAAACTCAGTAGCGTGTCCCCTTAAAAGGTTAAGTGTTATTGTTGTTATCATCATCATCATCGTCATCATCATCTCTGTACGTTGACCTTTTTTTCAGCAGATGTACGAATAATGCGGTTAGCTCTTCAATTTAAACTTACTGATTTACTATGTGATGTCAAATGAAAGCTAGATGTAAGGACTTGACAAATGTTGAACTTTCAAATCTTTGCCAAAAAATAAATATCTGAAGCTTCGGTCTTTCGCTTGCTTTGTTTAAGCCATGTTTCCTACAACTTACGTTTGTGAAAAATTATTTTCAACAATTAAAATAGTAAAAACCAAATTTAGATCACGACTGACAGACAAATACCTTCGTGATCAACTACGACTGGCAGCAAATGACATAATTCCTGATTCTGAAACTTTGTCGCAGACATATTCTGAAGACAGTTAATTTCAGGTTGTGATATTGTTCATTTATTGTTAATTTATTTCTTCGTTACACGTACTAAACATTAGTTTGTAGCCTTGTACTGTATAAAATTATATTTAAGTGCTTGACGTAAGGAAAATGAAAATCCGTTAATAAGTCAGACAGCTCCTTCACTTCCCCTTCGGGTGTCCGCCTCCCTCCATAGGTGCTATGCACGTTGCAGGTTACACATGGCTCGGCGCACGATTACATTTTCGCCACTGCTTTTCTAAATCATCGTTCCCAAATCTGTGGTTTGCGAACTCCCTCGTACCTCACCGATAAGGTTCCCACCCCCCTCAACTTGTGCAGACAAACCACACATTACACAAACGAATGCTTTCGGGAGATTTACAGAATTGTAAAGATGGGCCTGTATACAAATTCTGGATACGAAATTCCTGTTCGAGTCGAAATCCTTTCCTTGTCAAATCAATCAGAGAGTTCTTGAGGTAAGGCAGTGGCAACGACAGAACATACGTATGTTTGGTAATTTAAACCAACGTATTTTTAACCATGGTCAGTTGCACAGTACAGCAACGCATTTTTCTTGTTCAAATGTAATCTACTGAAGGAGCAGTAGTAAGAGTTGTGTAATTATTCATGTTTATTTATACACAAGGAGATTTTAGAATTGCTTGTGATGATAAAATTAGTAAAAATAGAACCATAATAAACCAAGAAGTTAGACAGGGCTGACCTTTATCACCGTTTTATTTAATTTATATCTTGACTATGTCATAATAAATTGGCAAGAACAAATCAAACGAATAAATCCAATACATTGATAACGCTGCTTTTTGTAGACGATCAAGTGGTTGTGGCAGTAGGCCTATCAGAAAATTCTCTACAACAGTTTCCTTATTATTATTTCCACTTTAAAATATTATTTTACTACATCTTCAATTAAAACAAAAATGTTAGCTTTCACAGAAAAACATGTATTGAGGACAAAGATAGTAATTCATAAATATATATTTGACAAAGTATTTTGTCCAATATTCTTTTGATAATATTAAGTCCATATGTAGATGAAATTATTGAGGATCATCAATGTGGTTTTAGGCGTAATAGATTCACTATTGATAATATATATTTTTTGTATTCGACAGATACTACTTACTTACTGGCTTTTAAGGAACCCGGAGGTTCATTGCCGCCCTCACATAAGCCCGCCACTGGTCCCTATCCTGAGCAAAATTAATCCATTCTCTATCATCATATCCCACCTCCCTCAAATCCATTTTAATATTATCTTCCCATCTACGTCTCGGCCTCCCTAAAGGTCTTTTTCCCTCCGGCCTCCCAACTAACACTCTATATACATTTCTGGATTCGCCCATACGGGCTACATGCCCTGCCCATCTCAAACGTCTGGATTTAATGTTCCTAATTATGTCAGGTGAAGAATACAATGCGTGCAGTTCTGTGTTGTGTAACTTTCTCCATTCTCCTGTAACTTCATCCCTCTTAGCCCCAAATATTTTCCTAAGCACCTTATTCTCAAACACCCCTAATCTCTGTTTCTCTCTCAAAGTGAGAGTCAAAGTTTCACAACCATACAGAACAACCGGTAATATAACTGTTTTATAAATTCTAACTTTCAGATTTTTGGACAGCAGACTGGATGATAAAAGCTTCTCAACCGAATAATAACAGGCATTTCCCATATTTATTCTGCGTTTAATTTCCTCCCGAGTATCATTTATATTTGTTACTGTTGCTCCCAGATATTTGAACTTCTCCACCTGTTCAAAAGATAAATTTCAAATTTTTATATTTCCATTTCGTACAATATTCTGGTCACGAGACATAATCATATAGTTTGTCTTTTCGGGATTTACTTCCAAACCTATCTCTTTACTTGCTTCCAGTAAAATTCCCGTGTTTTCCCTAATCGTTTGTGGATTTTCTCCTAACATATTCACGTCATCCGCATAGACAAGCAGCTGATGTAACCCGTTCAATTCCAAACCCTCTCTGTTGTATTCAACAGATATTGGAGAAAAAATGGGAGTATAACGGTTCAGTACATCAGTTATTCATAGATTTCAGAAAGACATGACTCGGTTAAGAGTGAAGTTTTATATAATATTCTTATTGAATTTGGTATTCCCAAGAAACTAGTTCGATTAATTAAAAATGTGTCTCAGTGAAACTTACAGCAGAGTCCGTATAGGCCAGTTTCTGTCAGCTGCTTTTCCAATTCACTACGGGCTAAAGCGAGGAGATGCACTATCATCTTTTTTTTTTAACTTCACTCTGGAATATGCCATTAGGAAAGTCCAGGATAACAGGGAGGGTTTGGAATTGAACGGGTTACATCAGCTTCTTGTCTATGCGGATGACGTGAATATGTTAGGAGAAAATCCACGAACGATTAGGGAAAACCCGGAAATTTTACTTGAAGCAAGTAAAGAGATAGGTTTGGAAGTAAATTCCGAAAAGACAAAATATATTATTATGTCCGTGACCAGAATATTGTACGAAATGGAAATATAAAACTTGGAGATTTATCCTTCGAAGAGATGGAAAATTCAAATATCTTAGAGTAACAGTACCAAATATAAATTATACTCGAGAGGAAATTAAACGCAGAATAAATATTGGCAATGCGTGTTATTATTCCGTTGAGAAGCTTTTATCATCTAGTCCTCTGTCAAAAAAACTGAAAGTTAGAATTTATAAAACGGTTATATTACCGGTTGTTCTGTATGGTTGTAGAACTTGGACTCTCACTTTCAGAGAGGAACAGAGGTTAAGGGTGTTCCATAATAAGGTGCTTAGGAAAATATTTGGGGCTAAGAGGAATGAAGTTGCTTGAGAATGGAGAAAGTTACACAATGCAGAACTGCACGCATTGTATTCTTCACCTGGCATAATTAGGAACATTAAATCCAGACGTTTGAGATGGGCAGAGCATGTAGCACGTATGGGCGAATCCAGAAATGCATATAGAGTGTTACTTGGGAGGCTGGAGGGAAAAAGACCTTTGGAGAGGCCAAGACGCAGATGGGATGGCAATATTAAAATGGATTTGAGGGAGGTGAGATATGATGGTAGAGACTGGATTAATCTTGCACAGGATAGGAACCGATGGCGGGCTTGTGTGAGGGCGGCAATGAACCTGCGGGTTTGTTAAAAGCCATCAGTATATTAGACCGAATACAGGATTTTACATACTAATGATGTGATATAGGCACACTAGAAAACTTTGTATACAATTGAACGCACCTCAATTTTTCGATTTCGAAAGGCCACAATCCTTAAATTTTATCAAGTACAGGCAGTGCCACTGCCATCTCTGCTTTACAGCTGTGAATGCTGGGTCCTAACAAAAACAGAAAAAAAAAAAAAAACAGAATCAGCGGAAATGAAAATGTTACGAGTGTTGGCAGGATATCAAAGAATAGAAATAAAGAAAAATGGGGAAGTAAGAAAAGAACTAAATATTTACAACAAGATTAAGGAAGAAATATTCACTATTAAATACGTAGCACAGGAAAATGGATACAAACCCAACGTAATAGTCGACATCATACGAAAAACTAAACACAAACGAGAAAACGATACACAAACACAAGAACAAAACAAATTACATCACACTAACATAAGAAAACAATAACAAATGCAAGATTGCATTATCTTCCAAGAAACTAAAATACAACATTTCATAGAGAGCACAGAACACACTACAAAAACATCTTAACACACAGACAAGACACACAAACAAATACAACTTAACAGGTGTATACAAACTGTCATGCAATAGTTGCAACGACTTCTACATTGGACAGACTGGAAGATCATTTCAAACAAGTTACAAGGAATATAACACAGCCATAACCAAACTACACAACAATTCAACCTATGCAGAGCACAACCAGTGTTGCCAAGTCAGCGATTTTGTAGGTAAATCTGGTGTTTTCAGGACTGCGATCAGCTACAGAATTTTACCGTCAGCGGCTAGCTATTTACTTGGCGTTTTTTTTTTTTATGATTCTGGCAGAGGGAGATGATGTCTAAGTTTTTTCTGTAAATATATTCTGTAATTCTTTTTTATATGTATACTTGCGGATAACAATATTAGACCAGAGTTTAATATGGTAGTATCACAATTTTTCATTGTGCGAGTATAAAATATCAACATTTTATGTTAACTCGATTTGGTACAACCACGTCCATTTCCTGCCTCATTCATTGTTGTTGTACAAATAAGGTATGCCATATTCGTTAAACTCTTAGTCTAATCATGTATGCATTGGTGTTGTAAATGAATTGATAATATATTTAATCATAAAGAGTAGAGAATGAACTGAATTATTATTTTAATTTATGATAATTTATAGTATATTATGATGCATTTAATTTATCATTCCGCTTTATAGTTTGTGTAACACAGACATACTTATAACCTCGTAAGCAACGCTTAAAACTTAAAACCAAACTCAATGTTGGCAGACACGTCTCCAGCTCAGTGTGAAATCAGATTTCGAACCGACTGGTGTGATTATGAATGTGATTGTTTCCGAAGTGTCCAGTATATTCTTGATCTACTTCATTCAATTTTGAAGAAATATGCCGCGTAAAACTCCATATTTACAAAAGTTTAGAGATGTGAAAGAAAAAAAAACAATGTGTTGAAAGATTGGGTGAAAGAAGTTGCCGGTGATAGTTGGAAAACTCGGTGTAAACGGTGTAAGGTGATACTGAATGCAAAATATTCAGATTTAATTGTTCATACGAATTTGCAGAGAACATACAGCCTACAAAATGATACACACTTTCCATAATTTAGTCTACATTTTTATAAAATACTCCAGTTCTTAAAACTGTATAGTTTGTATTTCATACTTGGAAGTGATGTGTGAAGAAAAACCTGGAGTTTTTCAACTACAGTTTAACTGTTTTTTAAGATTGTGCAGCGGTAAATGGAATTCTGAGTTGGCAACACTGAGCACAACACAAACTCCAATCACAACTACAGCAACATAGACACTGACACTAAACTACTACACATCCAGCCAAAAAACCAGAAACTTGACACTCTATGGTCCGTCACAGAGATCTGTGGAGTAGAAAGACGAAATAAGACGTGGTATGTGGGAGGGCTAGGACCAATGACCACTCTAAGGGGAGGCATTGGTTGAATGAAACTACCAGTCGCTTGCAGAAAGGGAATCATTTCTATCTGAACTCTCTACCACGAGAATCTTACTCCTTAGCGGCGTGGAGCTTATGCTGCCCGCAATATACTTCGGAACAGATTACACTCCGCCCCTACATGCGCCAAGTCACTCTACAGATCCCTGAGAACAATATGAAATTTACAAACATACAAAAAAACATCCACAGCACATTCTGAACATTCAACTGAATTTCGAAATATACACCTTTTTGACACGATCATGAACACACCCCACCACAGAAGTAGCGCGGAACCTTCACTAGGCTTCGGACAGTGAAGAATACCACTTCGAAACTAGACAGCCAAGTAATTTTCTAATATTAACACAGTAAAGAAATGATAAAGTTACTCAGTGAGCTAGAATTTAAGTGAAAAAATTAGAGACTGCCAACAATCATATTTTGAACATAGGCCTATACAAATAAATGGAAGATCACCAAATCCCTAAAAGAATACAATACTATAAACCTACAGGCAAGAGAATATAGGGACGGCCACCTGAGAGATGGAGAGATCAACTAGACCTGTTTTGAGATGGAACAGGTCTTTTGACCTAAACTCATGATGACGACGATGACGATGACGATGACGATGACGATGACGATGACGATGACGACGACGACGACGAGAGGCAGTGAATCTGCTCACTAGTCTCTACTTCCCCATCTGATGACAGCGGCAATTATTTCCATTTACAAACCTATCGCCTTTGGCCGGGATCGAACCCAAGTACAGTGAAACTTCTCTTAACGGACACTTCCCAATAGCGGACTCCTCTCAATAGCGGACATTTTAAAACTCCCCTGCAAAATAGCATTGGTCCTTATGATAAAATTGTTCCAAATAGCGGACAGTCTCAATAACGGACGCGGACACTGAAATGTATCTCCCAACAACAATTAAAACATCCAAATAACGGACAGTGTGAAAGAAAAAAAAAGAAGAAAAAGACGGTTGTAAATTAAACGGAATTCTAACGGAATTCTTTGCAACAATCATTATCGTGCATTTGAACGTTCTTGTACTTTATTGAAGGTAAGCAGCACAATTGTCAATTGTGATACTGTACGTAAGCAGTCCGTACTTTCTTAGTTTGAGTGTTCGGAAGTACAGTCACATTAAAAATGTCACAAAAACTTAAACGTTTGTCACTAAAAGAGAAAGTGGATATTGTAAAGCATAGTGAGAAGGAGAAATTAAGTGTTCGTGAACTGGCTACAAAGTTTAATGTGGGAAAAACTCAGGTTAGTGAAATTATGAAAACAAGGATGTTATTTTAAAATCATACACTGAGAATGCAATTCTAGATTTCTTTGTGTAAGGTAAAGTGGTACAGTAACTGATGTTTATTTCATTTACAAAACATTTACTGGTACGATTTCTCTCTGGATGAATACTGTAAACAATCTCACTGTCTACTGTACTATAATGTAAAATATAGTGTTGAATATGTATGAGAAATTTTAATGTACTGTATACATACTAAAGATTTTCTAAATAGCGGACAGTTTTCTATAACGGACATTTAATTTTTCCTCGGCGGTGTCCGCTATTGGGAAGTTTCACTGTACCTGGATCTAAAGGCAAGCACTGCAGCCACTACATAATCTGAACACACGCTCTCGCCATGAAACAATACTAACAATATCATTCCAGCTCACCTCCTCATACTCATCCTCTTTCACAATAGCCCTGCCAAGGCTCTGGAATTCGCTACCTGCTAGCATCAGGGACTGTCGAAATAAAATTAAATTCAAACACAAACTTACCAGGCACTTGGTCAGTAGTTGAGACTCGTTCAAACATGGCTTCTTGTAAATAGCTCTCTTATTCTAGCACAAAATATTTCATATCCGGTAATTTCATCACTATATAATTTCATTCGAAGTTTATTTTTTACTTTAAGTAAGAAAAAAATCTTTCTTTGTTCTTAACTTCTATGATAAACTGTCTAACCTTTATTGATCAGTTAATCTTTTAGTACTTCGATTTTTATTGTATTTGTAAATGTAATATTAATTGTAATTACAATTGTAATCGTATTCTTAATATTGTAGTTGTAATTCCCTGGTAGAGGGGAAGAGAAGGCCTGATGGCTTTCTCTCTACCAGGTTAAATATAGCCTATATACAGAGACATAATTTTATTTTTACTAACATTTGTAATGTTAACCTGGCTATACCTTTGCATCAACGATTAAGAACCGGAAACACCGTTTGCTAATTCCTTCCACGACTGGAGTTCGATGATACTGGCGTAATATACAAACAGAACACTTTACTAGGTATAGGAGGGAAGAAAAATAGTTCATCCATTTACGTAAACTAGGAAATATCGCGATTTTGAGTTTGATAATTTTCATTAGGTTTTTGTTTAATCAAAATACAGTACAGTATTAACAATGAGTGTTTTTACTCATGAACTGAGCTGTCCATGCGGACGTAGTCATTATGCAGTGTATATTATACTCTCTACAGCACATTAGCGTACACTATAGAGAATGAAGTTAAATTGAAAAATAATCATAGTGTGGATATTTAAACACATTTTTGAAAATGGTGGCCGTTCATTTCGATACAGGCTTCAGTTCTAATGTGCATATTATCGCACTATACTGGGTGTTCAGTTCAAAGTGTGTCATGGCTCGCTGTATGTCGTCATGTGGCTAGTCGATGAGCCTAGAGAATTCGATCTTCCTACACTTCCGCAAAGGCGAATTACCTATGTGGTAGACAAGTTGCCTAGCAAGTACGGCGTTCATTCTGAAGAGTACGTACCGATACGTACGGTAACGCTGGTAGTGGCAGGAATGTGAACTGTTTAGAAATACGTAGTCTACAGAGGTGAGTTTTTTTTTTTTACTGTCGGGATATGGGGAGAGAGTCAAAACGATTACTTACGTATTTGTTGACATTAACTTCGACGGTCAACATGGGCACGGAGCATTTGATTTGTATTGTGGAATGTTGCCGTACGCAACCGATGATAACAAATACCCTGCGTACGACTTGCCCGAGCAAAACACAGTTAGAAAGAGGTTATGGTAGCACACAGACCGTACAGACCGCCATCTGTTGCTACGACGTTCAAGTTATACCGTACACGTTCTCAAGTTGAGATTGAACGCCTTAAATATAGGCAACTTCTCTGACATAAAAGCTGAAACTCGCTTCAAATCGCTGACTCACAACAGTGACGTCATGACACATTTTGAAATGAACACCCAGTAGACTATTGTACCTAATTCCAATTACCAGTTTCGTCCTTCGTGCTAGTAACTCATGTTGAAATAATTCTGTACCTACTCTATAAAAGAGACCTTATGTACTGTAAATTCAATCACTTCTGCCCGATCCGAAAAGATAAAATTACTCAGACTTGCTATCTACTGTCCATCCAAGTGGTTACGTCGTAGCGTCGTAGAAAGGGAGGAAATCACGTGATAGTTAATTACTTAACGAGGCCCTTTTATTTAAGTTATTTTAAACAATTGTATGGGTATAATATTACGTAGACGTCCAATTCCTAACAGAAATTAATGTTCCCAGAAAAGAGCTAAGACAGCCCAGCCACTAGCATTTACAGAGAGGCGAATAGAAGCAGGTGGGGGAAACCGGGATGCGACGCAGGCAAATGGAAAATGATGCAATATTGAAAGCTCTTTCGTCACTGGAAAACGCGAACATATTTTTGGAACGTACTGTTTACTATGACCGTAAGGCTACTATGACTGTATATATGCGGCCTTGGAACTGTGTGGAGGACGGTTGAACTTCATTAGTAGAAGGAGTGGGAGTGAAGTACATTAAAAAACTCAGGTACAATAAAAATTGAAGTAAAAATAAAATGATGTCCCTGTACTACTACTACTACTACTACTACAACTACAACATACTGTTTTTCTTTATTGCCTTTTGCTACTCGTTCTATATGATATTCTATTTATCTCCTATTATTGTCGCCTTCTTCGCGACAGAGATGCAAAATCTAGATATTTCTTCAAAACCTCAGGATCGTCAACAATTCTTATTCCACTTTTCGTGTGCAAGGAAAGCGAAGACAGTTTCCTGCTTGATTGAAGCTGACTGGATTAGTGCTTTCGGTTGTGCTCAAGACAGTCGAGCCCTGACGTCGCTCCTGCTGTGTTATTCAGCATGCAATCTGCGAAACTAGCAACCGAGTCGCATTGCCTGAAGAGTGAAACACACACAACTGGCACATCAGTTGTCATGGTAACTGTACCCGTTTCTAGGTGCGTTCGAGCGTATTTGAAAAGCACTTTATATCATCATGTCAACAAACAAACCATTGACATTCTCTTTAAAAAAAAAAAAAAAAAAAGCAAAGCCTGTCAGTCACCTGGTCTCTCCGCACAACCACAAGATGACTGCGCTGTTTTTCAGGCGCTGGCGTCAAACGTAGGGAAAATACGGTAATTTTACTTGAAGCAAGTAGAGTGATCGGTTTGGAAGTAAATCCCGAAAAGACAAAGTATATGATTATGTCTCGTGACCAGAATATTGTACGAAATGGAAATATAAAAATTGGAGATTCATCCTTCGAAGAGGTGGAAAAATTCAAATATCTTGGAGCAACAGTAACAAATGTAAATGACACTCGGGAGGAAATTAAACGCAGAATAAATATGGGAAATGCGTGTTATTATTCGGTTGAGAAGCTCTTATCATCCAGACTGCTGTCCAAAAATCTGAAAGTTAGAATTTATGAAACAGTTATATTACCGGTTCTTCTGTATGGTTGTGAAACTTGGACTCTCACTTTGAGAGAGGAACATAGGTTAAGGGTGTTTAAGAATAAGGTGCTTAGGAAAATATTTGGGGCTAAGCGGGATGAAGTTACAGGAGAATGGAGAAAGTTACACAACATAGAACTGCACGCATTGTATTCTTCACCTGACATAATTAGGAACATTAAATCCAGACGTTTGAGATGGGCAGGGCATGTAGCACGTATGGGCGAAACCAGAAATGCATATAGAGTGTTAGTTGGGAGACCGGAGGGAAAAAGACTTTTAGGGAGGCCGAGACGTAGATGGGAAGATAATATTAAAATGGATTTGAGGGAGGTGGGGTATGATGATAGAGACTGGATTAATCTTGCACAGGATAGGTACCGCTGCAGGGCTTATGTGAGGGCGGCAATGAACCTTCGGGTTCCTTAAAAGCCATTTGTAAGTAAATAAGTAAGGCGTCAAACGTATGGATTAACAGGTTACTTTCTCTATAAAACTTTAGCCGTTGTCAAACCATAGACTTAATTTTTGAGACACGAACATTAATTTTCCTTTCCATTGATGTAACATTTGCGATTTGGTGAATCGCAGTGATTTTCGGTATGAAAATAGGCAGTATTGAGAAACTATAGTTCGTATCAGGTTATCAACCATCTCAACTCGTAATACATTAAGGGCCGATTGTATAAACCATTTAATCTTAGGTAGAGTTAAATTGATCCTCGTTCTAGCTGAACTTGGAATTTTGTGTTGTATAAAGTCTAATCTGAGATTAATTTGTCTTAAACTAAAGTCAACTTTGACTGAAGAAATTTCTCCGATTAAGTTAGATGATCCAAGTTCAGTTATTTCTTTTCTGTTTGAAATATACGAGTGGGAGACTGTGCAAAAGGATAACCATTATTAGTAATATTAATAGATATGGTAAATATGGTATATGGTATATGCCTTAATACACAAACATTCTTATATTTTATAAGGCTTTATCGTGTTCAGCAGTATCAAATAATATAACCTATAATTATATTACATTTATAGCTATTAATTATTAATGGATATGATAGGTACATTCATAAATTTTCAATTAACTGTATTACTAAACGAAAATTGCCATTTTATAAAGCTTTATTATGTTTAGCAGTATCAAGCACCATAGCATGATAACAATTTGGAAAACGGCCAATCTTCTTCTTATTCTGCGCCATTATTTACAATGCACAAAACAAACCAATGTCTCCAACAGAGTGTAAGGAAAGTCGCCAAAAAGTAGTTGGAAAGTCGCTAGATTTCTCATTATCAACAAAGAAAGATTAAACTTTGTCACTATGGGGTGTTAAAAAGGTCGCTAAATCTCTATTTAAGCTATATAAAAGTTAAAACAAATTGTCGTTGAAAAAGAGTTAAAGTCGCAACATTGGCAACACTGAACAAACCTGTACAACATGGTCCGCGCATCACATACTTTACCTGTTTATGCGATGTTGCCAGATCCTTTTCACGTGAACTTAGATTGCATTTGAACCAAGGTAATTTGATCGCGGAAAAGTTTTATACAATAGAAGAAGTGCAAATCAAGATTTCAGGTATAACTCCCTGTAAAGTTGATTTGAATAATTTCGAGGGAAAAATTGTTCCGGAGCCGGGTATCGAACCCGGGACCTTTGGTTTAACGTACCAACGCTCTACCACTGAGCTACCCGGGAACTCTAACCGACACCGATCCAATTTTTCCCTCTATATCCACAGACCTCAAAGTGGGCTGACAACCGTCAAGCAACCAACTTCGAGTGCACACTAACTCCGTGTGACTTAAATTGTGGTTTTCTGTTAACGAACAGTGACGTGTATTATGCAAATCAAGATTTGAGGTATAACTCCCTGTAAAGTTGATTTGAATAATTTCGAGGTGTCGGTTAGAGTTCCCGGGTAGCTCAGTGGTAGAGCGTTGGTACGTTAAACCAAAGGTCCCGGGTTCGATACCCGGCTCCGGAACAATTTTTCCCTCGAAATTATTCAAATCAACTTTACAGGGAGTTATACCTGAAATCTTGATTTGCATAATACACGTCACTGTTCGTTAACAGAAAACCACAATTTAAGTGACACGGAGTTAGTGTGCACTCGAAGTTGGTTGCTTGACGGTTGTCAGCCCACTTTGAGGTCTGTGGATATAGAGGGAAAAATTGGATCGGTGTCGGTTAGAGTTCCCGGGTAGCTCAGTGGTAGAGCGTTGGTACGTTAAACCAAAGGTCCCGGGTTCGATACCCGGCTCCGGAACAATTTTTCCCTCGAAATTATTCAATAGAAGAAGTGTCTGAACTCGGTTCACTTTTCGATCTTCGATCAAAGTTGATCTTTAGTCAGAGAGCTTTATACAATTGGGCCTAAGAGTATCTGCCCGAACATCGTGTTTGGCTAATAACATACTTGTCCACAACAAAATCCTACTTAAATTCGACGGAAGTTTAAAGTGAGTATCCGCGGTTTGTAAATTATTAAATAGTGCAAAAGGAGTGCATATTGACAGAATACAAGTTTACTACACAGAGCATTTTATTAACGTCACGAGTGTGGGTGAAGTTATACCTCTTAGGTACACTGACTTTACGCTCACAACTCACTGGTAGTGAACGTGGATTTGTAGTACAGTATTTACTTATACTTTTTTTTTTTTCATGGAGTGCAGTTTCACAGAAAGGACTTTGCCGACAGACCTTCTACTGCCTCCTACTAATTGGTTGACATAAATAAATGTCTTCCTTACTGTGACGGAAATCTTGTCTTCTCTTGTTAGTAACCAATCACAACCCTCGTTCAGAAGAATTGACAGGTGCCCGTCAAATCCACGTGGAGGCAGAGTTGCCGCATCTTCTCCGAATTTCAAAAATCCCGTCAGTTTCACTGCATAATTTCGAAGGTCACCAGGATTATGGCAACTGTGCAATGTTGGGACGAGGGGACAGGATGGAATTGTCAGAGTTGTTTGTTATAAATCTGTAAGTGGGTGTTCAAAGGAGCCACCGAACTGCACTCCTTGAAATAAAATAAGTTATACCATTCTTCGGCAGTTCTTTGCTTACTCCCATACTTCTACACTTGCTGGCACATTTCTTAACTTCCTCTCTTAGTTTACCATATTCATTCACACGTCTTCACTCCTTTATTTGTACATCTGCACTACCTACAGTTTTTTTTACTTCCCACAGTAATTTTATTCTTCTCGCCCTTCCGTACTTCTTTATTTAATTTCGTAGCATTCATTTACCTTCATATGTGAGCTGCTGTCAAGACGTCAAAAGGAGAATAGCAATGGCAAAGGAAGCTTTCAATAGAAAAATCACCTCCTGCGGACCTCTGGAGAAAGAACTAAGGAAGAGACTAGTGAAGTGCTTTGTGTGGAGTGTAGCATTGTATGAGGGCAAAAACATGGACATTATGACGAAATGAAGAGAAGCTAATAGAAGTATTTAAAATGTGAATATGGAGAAGGATATGTGAAGTGGACAGACAGAATAAGAAACGAAGCTGTGTTGAAAAGAGTGGATGAAGGAAGAATGATGCTGAATTTAAATTATAAATTTAAATTTAAATATTGTAATGTTTCATTTTCAAAAGGAAAATATTTTACAAGTTTTATGGATATTGAATCTAAGTGGTCTTGGCTGGGTAATAGGTACTTTTTGTTTCCCTAAAGTTTGCAGCACTTACTGATGAGAGATCAGCTGTTGGTATAAGTTTTTCAAGGAGCTACTGTTGAAAAAATATTTTGAGAGCCTGCACTGTTAATTTCAGAGCTCCAGGGTCAAGGAACATTTTACTCTGTACTACAATCTTTCTGTCATTTATTTTCAGTAGTTTCGGTTACTAATAATAATTAATCTTACAGTTCAAGCGAATATTTTGACTTAGAAATGTCACAGTTGTTTTGAAACTGGAAAAATGAAGGACATTAACTTATTTGTAACATCCGTGACAAAATGTGTGTAACATCCGTAACATAAAAGAAGCAGCTGTAAAATATTTATGGATTGTGTTTTTGTAAACTAATTGGATGCCATGAGATTTGCATATCTTTCATATGGACAGTATAAAAATGAATGGCTTTTGCTTGAAGGAGAGACCAGAGTTTTACACTTTTTGTTAATAAGGTGTGAAGTGAGTTCACAAATCTTGTAACATTCGTGACAGGATCATTTCTTTACTTTCTGCAGTAATAATACATATTTTGATCTAAATGAGGGGTTCGAAAGCAATGATGGATTGTTAATGTTTAGGTGAGGGGTTTGGAATTTTTCCATTTCTGGTTGTCACAATCAAAAATTAAGACACAACGTTTCGAAGGGTGGTTCTCCCTTCGTCTTCAGGTGGAAGGAAGGAGAGAAGAGAAAAAACCTACTGTTGGGATCGTTACGTACGTTGGGATCAGTCATACAGAATAACTGTACGTAACGATCCCAACAGTAGGTTTTTTCTCTTCTCTCCTTCCTTCCACCTGAAGACGAAGGGAGAACCACCCTTCGAAACGTTGTCTTAATTTTTCATTGTGACAACCAGCAATGGAAAAAGTCCAAACCCCTCACCTAAACAATAATACATATTTTATCCAATAACTTTTTTCTGTAAAATGACATTGATCTAAATCGATTCTACAGACGTGGACAAATTATTAGCAAAATTGAAGATTTTTATTATATATTTTTACAAAATATGATTCTTCAATTTAGACTACAGTTGACATTTTTGCGTATTTCCAAATTATTAGCAAAATTGTAGATTTGTATTGTATATTTTTAGAAAATTTAACTCTTCAGTTTGGACTACATTTGATATTTTTGCATATTTACAAATTATTAGCAAAACTGAAGGTTTTTATTACATATTTTTACAAAATTCGATTCTTCAATTTGGAATACAGTTGACATTTTGGATATTTCAAAATTATTAGCAAAACTGAAGATTTTTATTTTATAGTTTTACAAAATTTGACTCTACAATTTAGACTGTAGTTGATATTTTTGCTAATTTACAAATTATTAATAAAAATTGAAGATTTTTATTATATATTTTTACAATATTTAACTCTTTAATTTAAACTACAGTTGACATTTTTGCATATTTCTGTCTACTGTAATGATAGAAATATGCAAAATTGTTAACTATAGTCTAAATTGAAAAATCAAATTTTGTAAACAGAATTATCATAAAAATCGTCAATTTTGTTAATAATTTGTCCACGTCTGTAATAATAAAAGTCGACAAAAGTCATTTCATTTTTAATATATAAAGTTTGAAAATAGTAGAAATGTAACGTCAGTGACAAATAGAATGGCTGTGTACTGATCTGTCTTCATCTATCGATCTGTGTATACGTTCCTCTTTGTCTTGCTCTATGTCTCTCTAATGAACTGTCTCCATATTTCCGTTGATTTTATCTCTATGTGCGTCACTATCGACCTCTCTATATTTCTATGGACCTTTTTTTTTTATAACTATCGACTTGTAACTAATGCAATATTGGTGATGAAGTGAAATTGGACAGTTGTTGCTCTAACTATGAGTGTGGTATGAAATTTGGAAGGAATAAAACTATAAAATAACGATCGTTTGGCTTAGAAATGCTTGCTGTTGGATCGGGCTTTGTCCTCGAAATACAGGATTTCAGCACAGATAGTATATACAGTCACGAAGCTCAATACTTAATAAATATGCATCCATAGATAGTTGCTCACCACCAGAATCGCAACTATTGCCTCATCACAGACCTTTTCCCTAGCAGACGATGAAATGTATTGTACTTTCGATATCGTGTTATTTTGAAAAAAAATTAACACCTTCCTTCCACTATTGAAATATGAAATACATAAGGTTTATATATTATTTTCATAAAGTTCACCTTCCTGGATCTTTCGGAAAAAAGATAACTCTGACCTCTTTTTCTTACAATTTATACTACTACAAACGTTTCCTTGTTCCCATATTATTATTAAAATTATTGTATTTTAGCCATTTACAATTATTACAACCGATAACGAACATTTCACAGTTTACACAACTTTTCACAACAATGCGAAATACGGCACAGTCAATGACTTTTCGAGCTAGACCAGGCCGTAATGTATGTTCGGATTTTCTATTTCAGTGTATGGAGTTCATTGAAATATTATTTTATAACTTTATTGCGTATCATTACTAAGTTTTATTAAGTGTAATGTGTCCAAAAGTTCCGTTTACTTCTTGTTGCATAATATGTTGCAGAAATAATTACAAACTGTGTTATTTTAATGTGAAGAGAATTTTACAATTTTACATGTTAACATAATCTGTTCGCATCAACATTTTAAGTTTAGAATGGAAGTTATTTTGAGGTTTAATAAATAAATTATATTGTGATTTTAATTTAGCACATCTACCTTCTTTAATTGTAGACAGAAAATTTGCCAAATCACTCCTATGAAATTAGTGTACGTACGATTGTGTTACTTCGTCTCTTAGGTACTAGATAAATACAGTAATTCAGTACTCAATTGTAGTATTAAAATACAGACAAATTGAATGTGCGGGGTATCATACATGACATTATGCTTAATTATAATGTATAATTGCGAATATAGGAATATAAGTCAAATATAGTAAACATAACCTATAATTTCCATATGAATTTATTTATTTTTTTATTGGGTTATTTTACGACGCTGTATTAACGTTATTTAGCGTCTGAATGAAATGAAGGTGATAATGCCGGTGAAATGAGTCCGAGGTCCAGCACCGAAAATTACCCAGCATTTGCTCGTATTGGGTTGAGGGAAAACCCCGGAAAAAACCTCAACTAGGTAACTTGCCCCGACCGGGATTCGAACCCGGGCCACCTGGTTTCGCGGCCAGACGCGCTGACCGTTACTCCACAGGTGTGGACTTTTCCATATGAATGGCAGGGCATTGGAGACCACTAAAATTAGACAGAAAGGGGCAACTGGTACAGTAAACATAATCTATAATTTCAACATATCTAAATATCCGTGCGGTTCAGCTGAAAATTATTGAATCGTGTAGAAATGAATGTACAAGAATTTCGCAATATTTAATCGACAGGCATTACACATACGAACAACGTAATTTTCACACCAAAAATAATATTACACCTTAACTCGCAAGTGAATTGTGTCTGAAGTGTCTCATGATCATTGTTTTAATTTTTTTTAATGCAATTACACTACATTTTAGAGAAATATATGTTATTCTTTATGTATTCCAACTAATTTATATGGTTGAAACGCCGCCCTTCGTGATCGGGTTAAGCGAGTTACATGGTCTGCCTTACGGCCCGTATTAGATCACGATGGCAGTGACACAGTCTATTGTTCCTAGTACTCACAGCGCTCCAAGCGGCTAGCAACTATCGCGAGAAATGCACAAAAATCATCCCAAGCTTTGTGACTATATATACTAGACTATGATTTTAGTGTGAGTGAAATAATAATTGAGGAGCTTCCCAGCTTAATGAAAGGAAGCTAAAATTTATTAACGAAGTACAGACAAAGCAATCTCTGAGTGTCTCTTTGAATCGTTTTAAGTCCTCATTATGCTTTTATTGTCTCTGTTAATTCAATTCTAACTCAGGTAGCTGGTCAGATGGACGGATACATGGCAGTGGATGTGTTGTACAGTGCACTTCCTCATTGCATTCGCGAAGCTGACAACAACTATTTTCAGCTCCCTCGCTGTAATATTTAAGAGAGATCTGCTTTGTTGTTTGCAGCGGCCCAGGAACAGCATTGGGAGGCCTGCGGGTGTGTTTATGTCTCCATTATACTGGCGGTACAAAGGCCCGGTAACTTTATAGCGCGGACAACTGCTACATCCAGTTTCTGGGTCAGTCCATTCGGCAAACCATGGTCCTAAAGCCCATCTGCAGCTTCCTTCAGCAGTGAATCTGTACATGGGTGAATTCTTCTTGGTACCATGCCGAAATGTAGTAATTATACACCTGGTAGTAGCCCTTTAATGCACCTCATTAAAGTACACCTATTCATTATAATTCAGTTGTTCAGCCAATGACAAATCACCATTGTACCGTTATAAAACCGCAAGTATCGATTATTCTCGGATATGCAATCGAAAGACAATTAGCGAAAAGTCACGGAGGCTGGAAATCCAATACTGTCGCAGAAGGTTATGTTCTGTTACTATAATAATTAACGTTAATTGTAAATAATATTCAAATAAATTCAATTTGTCATCTCGTTTTTCAATTATAAATCAATTTCCAGGTTATATCAAGGTCAATGACATTCGTGCCTCGGAAAAAATCAATACTTTCGCGTCTGCGCACATCTCACAATTCAGGTCAGTTCCGCTCCTCACTTACATAATCATAACATGAATACTTATGAATAATTTCAAGTTAGAAATATGATCGAGCATAAAAAGTCGTATAAAACTTGCCTATAATGGTAAATAAGACGCCCGTATGAAAATTATGAAACGAGCGCAAGCGAAACATAGTCGCGTCTTAATTACTACCATTATAGGCTCGTTGCATAATGTACTATTATGCACCTCACAAAATAGGCGCTTCGTCTATTTTGACTTGCAGTAAATGTTTATAATTACGCTTCGTATTCCAGCTACCTAAAGACTGAAGTTAAAGACACATTGGGTATATAGTACACCGAACACAGGTGATGCAACAGATAAGGATATAAACAGACAGGTCGTCGCTGCGTGTTCGTGGAGTACAGTCAACTCCCGACATTCTGAAGCTAAACTAGTAAGCACATGCTTGAGTCATGTTCATTTTCGTCGTGATCTTTGCAGTGAATAATAACATGCATTCGTAAGTTACGGAACTTGAACATATGCGGATGTCACTAGAAATGATTTTATATTACAAGAAATTCTTTCAATAACACATGACGTTACTGGTGCATGATGTAGTACAAGATATTCCTATTGGGTCATATTTTTTCGTGTTTCATTAGGATATTGCATATTTCGCTCATTACTGAAAAACCTACTAATTTACTATGTATTTTTCTAGAAATTCGCTGAAATGTAGATTATTAAATTTATTATTTGGGATGTTGGCACTGAATACCATGGTAGGCTACACAAGTCCATGCTAAACTTCGAGTTAATATCCTAATAATTTTCAGATTTTGGTGGTACTGGTTCTTTTGGATTATGTTCAATACAATTTCGTGCCTTTTGATATAATTGCAGTGTCTTTCATTGCACTGTTTTTGTCACTTTTACATTTATTTTACACAATGTATATGTAATGTTGTCTAGATCCTCAACTATGCCCTGAGCGTCTTACCTAAGGCATTTCACCTCTGCAATGAACCTTCAATCAGCCACAAAGATGTAGTTATTTAATTAATACGACTAGTAAGAGCAGTGATCGATAAGCCTACTCACTATGACTGCGTCCCGGCTTTGACTTGTTATAGCGAAAGACAGAGCGTGCGGAACTATTTTGTATACGAACATACCTATACCTGCGCTGTGACGTCACATATACTTCGAATCAAACAACTTCATTCCAGCTTATAGGTAGCTAAATTACGAAGCCTATTTATAATACTCTCTCCATCTCATTACCTGGCATTCGCCATAAAGTTGAGGAAAGCCAAGGAGGATTCGAACCCATTCCCAAGCGCAGTTTCGGATCAAGAGACATACAAATCTACCTCCTGAGCTACTCCGGTGTCCAGTCGTGGTATCCCCAAATGTTTTCTTTTCCTTCTGAACTTTCAAAAAGAACTTGAGGTATTAAAATCTTAACATTATGTAGAATGCCCCCTGAGCACGAGTATGTAACTTTTTCTGGGGGCGGTGGAGTGTTTTATATATAAAAAAGAAATATGTATCTTAGTTCTGACAAAATATTATTATTATTATTATTATTATTATTATTATTATTATTATTATTATTCATAATCGTACCTATTTTTAAGAAGGGCGACAAGACTAATATCCTTTTGAGAAGATTAACTCCATATGTAGATGAAATTATTGGGGATCATCAGTGTGGTTTTAGGCGTAATAGATCGACTATTGATCAGATTTTTTGTATTCGACAGATATTGGAGAAAAAATGGGAGTATAAGGGTACAGTACATCAGTTATTCAGAGATTTCAAAAAGGCGTATGACTCGGTTAAGAGAGAAGTTTTATGTGATATTCTTATTGAATTTGGTATTTCCAAGAAACTAGTTCGATTAATTAAAATGTGTCTCAGGGAAACTTACAGCAGAGTCCGTATAGGCCAGTTTATATCTGATGCTTTTCCAATTCACTGCGGGCTAAAGCAGGGAGATGTACTATCACCTTTACTTTTTAACTTCGCTCTAGAATATGCCATTAGGAAAGTTCAGGATAACACAGAGGGTTTGGAATTGAACGGGTTACATCAGCTTCTTGTCTATGCGGATGACGTGAATATGTTAGGAGAAAATCCACAAACGATTAGGGAAAACGCGGAAATTCTATTTGAAACAAGTAAAGCGATAGGGTTAGAAGTAAATCCCGAAAATACAAAGTATATGATTATTCTCGTGACGAGAATATTGTACGAAATGGAACTATAAAAATTGGAAATTCATCCTTCGAAGAGGTGAAAAAATTCAAATATCTTGGAGCAACAGTAACAAATATAAATTACACTCGGGAGGAAATTAAATGCAGAATAAACATGGGAAATGCGTGTTATTATTCAGTTGAGAAGCTTTTGTCATCTAGACTGCTGTCAAAAAATCTGGAAGTTAGAATTTATAAAACAGTTATATTACCGGTTGTTCTTTATGGCTGTGAAACTTGGACTCTCACTTTGAGAGAGGAACAGAGATTAAGGGTGTTTGAGAATCAAGGTTCTTAGGAAAATATTTGGGGCTAAGAGGGATGAAGTTACAGGAGAATGGAGAAAGTTACACAACGCAGAGCTGCACGCATTGTATTCTTCACCTGACATAATTAGGAACATTAAATCCAAACGTTTGAGGTGGGCAGGACATGTAGCACATATGGGCGAATCCAGAAATGCATATAGAGTGTTAGTTGGGAGGCCGGAGGAAAATAGACCTTTGAGGAGGCCGAGACGTAGATGGGAAGATAATATTAAAATGGATTTGAGGGAGGTGGGATATGATGATAGGGACTGGATTAATCTTGCTCAGGATAGGGACCGATGGCGGGCTTATGTGAGGGTTTCTCAAAAGCCAGTAAGTAATTATTATTATTATTATTATTATTATTATTATTATTATTATTATTGTTATTATTATTATTGTTATTACTGGCTTCACGGATGGGGAAAAGCTAGGAAAAAATCTAACCCGGTAATCAGCTCAAGCGGGAATCAACCCACGCTCGAGCGCACCCGGGACTTGAAGGCAAACTCTCTACCGCCAGGGCTACGCCGAAGGAACACCGTATTGTACACAAAGACTCTGATACATAATAACATAATCAACTAGCTCGTAACTTGCGAGTGTGTTGTATTCCACCGGCCATAGTGTGTGTTGCAAAGGGCAATGGTTTAGACGAGACTGAACGTTAAATACGCAATACAACACCAAAGAGAGTAGCACCTTACAGAAGGCTTCTGTACATATGAGTAGTGTAGTATGAGAAAGAAGACGGCTTCTGCTGTAGTTCTAATTGCTTCGCCATAGAAGAAGGGCGCATGTAAACTGCGAACTGAAGCCTGTCTCTCATTTCCGACCAATTCATCGGCTAGCGTTGGCTACGAACCGAACGTACTCAATGGAACAGAGGAGTGGGGGTGGATTAAACATTACCACGGAGTGCAGGGCCTGCAGCTGGCCATGGAAGTTAGGAAAGGAGCATCTCAAAGAGGTCAGAACGTTGTGGTAGACACTGATGGATTTACTTACAATTAAAAAAACGTGTTCTTAAGTATAGAGAATGGTACTGTTATGTAGAATTGAAATATTGTATGGGGAATATTTTTATTGTAGAAGCAGCAGCAGTGATAAAAAGAAGTAGGCCTAATACAGCCAGTAATCATACAATCAGTGTAGCACCACAAAGTGCAAAATTGGAAACCAAATAGGACGTTACACAATGACCCCCTGAAATAATGCATAAGGCCATTATAAAAAAAATATATCAGTGTGTTTTAGGGACCAATATTCAGGCGGCATTTCTTTCTTTCGCCGAAATATTTACAATGGGAAAAGGAAAAATAATATTACTACTATTGTTACTATTCTACTATCACTACTACTGTTACTATTATCACTACTACTGTTACTACTACAATCACTACTCCTGTTACTACTACAATCACTACTGTTACTATTCTACTATCAGTACCACTGTTACTACTACAATCACTACTGTTACTATTCTACTATCAGTACCACTGTTACTACTACAATCACTACTGTTACTATTCTACTATCAGTACCACTGTTACTACTACAATCACTACTGTTACTATTCTACTATCAGTACCACTGTTACTACTACAATCACTACTGTTACTATTCTACTATCACTACTACTGTTACTACTACAATCACTACTCCTGTTACTACTACAATCACTACTGTTACTATTCTACTATCAGTACCACTGTTACTACTACAATCACTACTGTTACTATTCTACTATCACTACTACTGTTACTACTACAATCACTACTCCTGTTACTACTACAATCACTACTGTTACTATTCTACTATCAGTACCACTGTTACTACTACAATCACTACTGTTACTATTCTACTGTCAGTACCACTGTTACTACTACAATCACTACTGTTACTATTCTACTATCACTACTACTGTTACTACTACAATCACTACTCCTGTTACTACTACAATCACTACTGTTACTATTCTACTATCAGTACCACTGGTACTACTACAATCACTACTGTTACTATTCTACTATCACTACTACTGTTACTATTATCACTACTACTGTTACTACTACAATCACTACTCCTGTTACTACTACAATCACTACTGTTACTATTCTACTATCAGTACCACTGTTACTACTACAATCACTACTGTTACTATTCTACTATCACTACTACTGTTACTACTACAATCACTACTGTTACTATTCTACTATCAGTACCACTGTTACTACTACAATCACTACTGTTACTATTCTACTATCAGTACCACTGTTACTACTACAATCACTACTGTTACTATTCTACTATCAGTACCACTGTTACTACTACAATCACTACTGTTACTATTCTACTATCACTACTACTGTTACTACTACAATCACTACTCCTGTTACTATTACAATCACTACTGTTACTATTCTACTATCAGTACCACTGTTACTATTCTACTATCAGTACCACTGTTACTACTACAATCACTACTGTTACTATTCTACTATCAGTACCACTGTTACTATTCTACTATCAGTACCACTGTTACTATTCTACTATCAGTACCACTGTTACTACTACAATCACTACTGTTACTATTCTACTATCACTACTGTTACTGTTCTACTATCACTACTACTGTTACTACTACAATCACTACTGTTACTATTCTACTATCAGTACCACTGTTACTACTACAATCACTACTCCTGTTACTACTACAATCACTACTGTTACTATTCTACTATCAGTACCACTGTTACTACTACAATCACTACTGTTACTATTCTACTATCACTACTACTGTTACTACTACAATCACTACTCCTGTTACTATTACAATCACTACTGTTACTATTCTACTATCAGTACCACTGTTACTACTACAATCACTACTGTTACTATTCTACTATCACTACTACTGTTACTACTACAATCACTACTCCTGTTACTACTACAATCACTACTGTTACTACTACAATCACTACTGTTACTATTCTACTATCAGTACCACTGTTACTACTACAATCACTACTGTTACTATTCTACTATCACTACTACTGTTACTACTACAATCACTACTCCTGTTACTATTACAATCACTACTGTTACTATTCTACTATCAGTACCACTGTTACTATTCTACTATCAGTACCACTGTTACTACTACAATCACTACTCCTGTTACTATTACAATCACTACTGTTACTATTCTACTATCAGTACCACTGTTACTATTCTACTATCAGTACCACTGTTACTATTCTACTATCAGTACCACTGTTACTATTCTACTATCAGTACCACTGTTACTACTACAATCACTACTGTTACTATTTTACTATCAGTACCACTGTTACTATTCTACTATCAGTACCATTGTTACTACTACAATCACTACTGTTACTATTCTACTATCAGTACCACTGTTACTATTCTACTATCAGTACCACTGTTACTATTCTACTATAAGTACCACTCTTACTATTCTACTATCAGTACCACTGTTACTATTCCACTATCACTACTCCTGTTACTATTGTAGAACTACTGCTACAATCACTTCCCTGTTACAATTCTACTATAATTATTACTGTTACTACTATTACTACTAGTGTCCTGCAATGTTCGAACATGAGAGAGGCAACCAAGACATTACAAACTTCGTCTTATTTCATATGAAAAACTAATAGTAGGCCTAAGACATGTGTTAAAATTCTTAAGTGGTTAAAGCATGAAGAGATGAGAGTGGAGGAGAGCGAATATTTTTATAATAAGATGGAACAAATACAACAGGTCTTCTTCTGCAGAACGAACATCGGCGAATATCGAACTTCGCCATACTCGAAAAACTTGAACCGAACATAGCGTCTGTAATGCAGGACACTAATCGCTACTACAATCACTACCATTGTTATATAGTTCATCGGTGAATATATAGGCTAAGTATTAAAACAGTATAATCAAGAATGAAGAATATTAAATTTGTTCATGTCAAGAACCCGTCTTGCGTTAGATGGGTATAATAAGGAACACATAGGCCTAACAATGTGAGCATAGTGTGTCTAAAAAAAAAAGACTATTATTGCTTTGTCGGCCTGGGTAGCGTAATCAGTATAGCGTTAGCCGTCTGTGCTCGAGGTTGCGGGTTCGATCCCGGACGAGGTCGATGGCGTTTAAGTGTGCTTAAATGTGACGCTCATGTCAGTAGAATAACCTTGGCAGTTGCGAGCGTCGTTAAATAAACCACAATTAAATTTTTATTGTTGCCTTCTCATGCATTCACGATTCCCTCTCATAGGTGGAGAGAGAACAGTTTCCTTGGGGGGGGGGGGCAGAGCAGGGCAAAGCAAAACCATAGAATACCGATATAACAAGGTTATAGGGACATTATTTACATTCTCTCCCGTTATAGCTTGACCGTGATACAGTATATCGGAATATGAACATTGAATAAAGGTATTTTCAGGTGCATGTTTCTTACAGTGTTACATCCATATCCGCAATGTTTCGGACCGAGTTGCATAGGGCTTCAACTGTAGGTTTACTACGAATTATAATAGGGCATAACTTAAAACATCACTCAATGACGCAATACAGAATCTTAACGAGGACCTTGAATCTATATCTGCATGGGCCAGAAAGTTTGGTTTGACTCTCAATGCAAGAAAATCACAAGCAATCCTAGTGGGACATCAACGTCTACTCCTGCTCTTCCAATCAAGTTAAACGACACAATAATCTCGTTTGCTTCCTGTGTTAAAAACCTTGTAGTTTACTTTGATATGCATTTAAACTGAAATAACCAAGTAACCCATATTACCAAAAAAGTGCTTTCCATACTACATTCCTTAAACAGCATTCGAAAATTCCTTCCGATATCACTCAAGAAAATACTAGTGGAAACACTAGTAATGCCCCACTTCGATTATTGTGATTTTCTACTGACTGACCTCAATGTCAACCAGTCGCAAAAATTACAACGTGTTCATAATTCTTGTGTTCGCTTCGTCTGCGATGTCCGTCGCGCTGACCACATTACCCCATCCTTCCAAGCTCTAAACTGGCTACGGCTTAACGAACGTAGAAATTTTCATTCTCTTGTTCTCCTTTTCCAAGTCCTTCACACCTCTACACCTACTTACCTTGCCTCCCGTTTCAGTTACCTGTCATCATATCATAATCTTCACACGCACGCAAAATAGCCGCATATTAGCCATACCAACACATAAGACATCATCGTATTCATCATCATACACAATCTCGCTCTCGCGCTTGTGGAATACCCAACCCAAAGACTGTCGGAATTCAGTAGCGCTGAAAAGCAAACTTATTAAGCATTTTCTTACTGCGTAGAGTAGGTTTAATTTTTACTTAATCAATAAAAGAAAGCTTCTCTCTTCTTAACTTTTACAATAAACTGTCTAGCTTTTATTAATCAGTTAATCTTTGAGTACTTTGATTCGTATTATATTAAATTTGTAAATTTAATATTGTAATTTGTAAATTTAATATTAATTGTGATTATAATTGTATTCTTAATATTATAGTTGTAATCCCCTGGTAGGTTAAATAAATAAATAAATAAATAAATAAATTCTCCAAAAAAAAAAAAACAATCTCCCTATTTTTCTCTGTCATATACAAACATATGCATGCATCAATAACAATGTAACAACGCTAAAAGAAAATTTATCTGGAGTTTACCTTCCTGAAAATATCATATGAAATGTAAATTTTAATGATCTTACTTAATCTATGATCTTTAAGTTTATACATTATACCGGGATCACTTTTCTTTTTTCTGCATTGTTGTGCAGTATGTTATTCATATTTCTCCAAGTGACGGCCTGAACACCTGCAGACTTCTAACACAAGAGTATAGGCTGTTACAAAGAAACATTACAGTGCTTCCATTGCTTAAATGAGTTATAGAAATTCTTGTATATTCAGAAATTTAAAATTATAGTCCAGACGCATGATCTGAAGTCATTAATTTGTCAATTTAAGCACAGAAACTTAATCATAAACAAAAGCAAAACAAATCTTTTGAATTCAATATTTTCTAACTTTAATAGAAAAAAAAAAAAGAGTTGAGACAAGTTTGAGAGGGCAGTGCCCCCCATGCCCCCCATAACTCCGCCTATGCCTTTCAATTTAATTTAATTAATGTTTGATGTGTTCAAATCACTTAATTTTGGGACAGACGCAAAATATAATAAATCTCCATCGAGCTGCAGTGCGCGGTATATTCGAAGCAACTGCCAGCTTCAGCTTTAACACTCACTCTCTTACTTGCATCTGCGTTGGTTGGGGTCAAATCGCTACGACTGCTCAGAGGCAGGTAACGTGTTTCCTTTGTATGTTATCCCAGCTGTAATCGTACCTGCAACAGCTTCACTCTGTGTGCAGTGGTTGGACGCAGTGATGCCAACTGTTGCAGCACTCACCGCCATTAAATGAATTAGCCACGCAATTAGCGTGAAAGGGTTTAACAAAATGGCGTCGCTAACACAACATCCCCCTCCACATCGCGAGGAGAGTAAATGTTACCTCTGGAAGTGACTATCCCAAGTCCACGAGCTTATACAATCTCTGCCGAAGCTGTTAGCTTACGGCTCCTCATTAAAGGGGTACGGGTTACATTCCCGACTGGTAATGGTGAGATTTGTATGGAGAAGCTGGCTGCGGAGGAGACTTCGAATCAGGTTAAGCTACAGTCGCATTTTTCGAATTTTGCTACTCGACTTCTAAAAATGCAACAAACTTCAACTGTAAATGTGTAAAAATGCGACAACCACATTGGACTTCAGAAACGAAGATGATAATTGAGAAAATGAAATCAGAGATGTGTTTGAACTAATCTGAATTTAAATGAAATGCTAATGGCATGGGTAATGTTCAACAAGGTATTGAGCAATAGATGTTCAGGAATTGATTTCAAAGAGTTGATACAATTCATGTAAGTTAAATGAACAATTTAGTTCAACTGATTTATATAATTCCATCGCATACTGTAAATTGTGAGCGAGGATTTAGTTGCATGGATCTTGTAAAAACTGGAATTAGAAACCGCCTTTCAGTAAAAAGAGTTTGCACTCTGCTAACAATAAATCTTGAAGGGCCTACTAGTAGACAATTTCAACGTTTAGAGTGTCCATAAAATAACGCACTTGAATGTGATGTAAATTCAGCAGTTCATCCTGCCTAAGGTTTTTCCGTGGTTTTCCTAAGGCGCTAAGACAAATGTCGGGATGAGCCCTAAAAGAAATGGGCCACGGACCTTCACTCATATTCCCATGACCCCGGTAATATTTCTAAATTTAATTAATAATTACATCTATCCCTGCCTATCTCTTCGTAATTGAGTCAACATAAAGCCAAATGGCTGGTCTCTACTTTGAGACGATTCAACAAGGCTCAAGACATAATCACCCCCTACCTAAAAGCCAAATTGGCTAGTCTCTTATATGAGACAACTCATTCTGCCTAAGGTATTCCGTGGTTTTCCTAAGGCGTTAAGACAAATGTCGGGATGAGCCCTAAAAGAAATGGGCCACGGACCTATATGCCCTTCCCCATACTCCCCCTTTTCTAACAAACGACGTAATGCTCTAGTTCAGAACCTATAAATTGCCTATTTAATTTGCGAGATCACTCATTTAGTCGCAATGCGAAAGGACACGGAACCTTTCAATTTGCAGGTTCAGAATTCACGGCGTTTCTTCTGACGGCCTTCACCTGCCTTGTCATCGAACAACAGACGACAGAGTCTTCTCGACTCCTCCTGCACTGCGTAATGACACAGTTCATTTCAATGTGCAGATTTGCACCAGCCATTTCTTCCCGTCCCGTGATCACTTTGATCACATTTCCGTCCCCTCGCGTATGTGGTACTTGAGAGGTTACGTCCATTTTCGTTTTTTTCCCCTTCAAAATTTTCTAGAGCTCCTTCAGTGGAGCAACGTAACCCGGAGTGAGACTAGTGGCCAATAGGCTTGGAGCTCACATATTTAGTTTCTTGCAGCCCCGAACCCCTTGCAACGATGCGTTTTGCGTACCCTTTAAATTTTTCCTCCAAATTCTTCTCTTACAAATTCAATTCAATTCAGCAGTAATTGATTCTAAACATACCTACGTCTAATTATTTACTTACATAAGTATATCTAGAGTGTGATAAGAAGGATTGAAAGTAATAAAACTCTAATAAACAAATTACATAACTTTTTGTTCCTGCATACTTTATTAATTTTATCTTTCTGCACAATTATTTATAATATTGCACAAGCATTTCGCATTTTGCACAAATATATTTTTTTCATTTGTGCATTTTTGCAACAATTATTTATTTTATAACTTAAACTCTGTTTTGAATATGTGGCTTTCCATCGTCATGCTGATTAGGCTCACACCCTTGCTTCATTATCAGGCCTAAGCCTACTCATCTGATCGTCGCTTGAGTAGCCGTGGTCTTCAGTATTACGTTTACAAAAAACTAATATGAGCTGGAAGAAGACTCTGTAATTCTTCTGGAAGTACCTGAAAGTGTGTATGTGTGTGTACGTGTGCGTAGTATTGTATTTATTTAAATTTCATGGTATTCGTAAATCGCTTCACAGCTACATAGAATATGGAACATGTCAAAAAACCTTAATAGTACCACAGTCTATTATATACAGTCACGAAGCTCAATACGTAGTAAATATGCATCCATAGATAGTTGCTAACCACTAGGATCGCTAATATCGCCTCATTACAGACAATGCGAAATAGTACTGGCACAGTCTATTGATCCTAGCAACCTCACAACTCGAGCTTCGTGACTGTATATACTAGACTGTGATAGTACCACAAAGACTTAATTCATAGTCACAGTCTAGTTCAAATATTATTATAGAGAAGGATTTTACAATATAGACTACTAGTAGGCCTACAATACAAGGAGTTAAGGCTCATTCACAATGAAAACTAAACATAACGTGAGCGTTAACTTAAAAATGTAAGCGTTATGGTAAAATCAAGAACATTCACGATGGGAACATAAACATAACCGCAAAGATACTTGGTAACCATGGAAGCATAACAACGACGTCATTTCCTCATATTCTGTTATATACTTCAGCGCTCCACGATTGTGTAGCAAATCACGTAAATATAAGCATGAAAGTTTGGAGTTCACAAACTTTCATGTTAACGTCTAACGGCAATGTTAATGTCAGTGTTTATGTGAATCATTGTGAATGATCCCATTTGATAACCTGGGCGCAAACGTCTGTGTTTATGTTACGGTTATGTTTAATTTTCATTGTGAATGGGACTTTAGTATTGATACTTAATACAAGACAGAAATATTCTTGTAGTGTTGTTCAATGTCATAAATTTATCAACAGAATAGAAGACGTGAAATATTAGTTACTTCTTTAATTTGGCCCTAAATAATTTTATGTTTTGAGTTTGATTTTTTTATACCCATAGGGAGGCTAATAAAAATTTTTACTGCCATGTAACTAGAGTCCTGTGTTTAGTTATCTAAATCAGGACGAATAGAAGAAATAGTGTACGCACTCTGTGAGTTTACAAGGATCCGCCGCAACGCGGCGCTGCTACCGCTATGAGCGTGACTCGGAAGGAGTTCACAGTACTTGTTACGCTGATTATACTGCCCTCCCAAGCCAAAAGGCCGTATCTCAAAACTTGAATATTTTTCAGTATTGAGGATTTAGTGAATGATCAAAGCACGCCTACTTTTAAAGTTAATTTATTGGAGTTTTCAGCGTATTCATTATAGAAATATATTCAAAATATATAGAATACAATTTTTAGGCTAATTAGCTTACATTTTTATGGACAATTTGAGATACGCCTAATTTGCTAAGTATTAATATTAATTGTTGAAGATACTGATATGCTTAGCAAATTAGGTGTATCTCATATTGTACATAAAAAACCAGTAAGTGAAATTAATTCTGGTTTATTTTATTAATTATTTTTATTATTTTAATAAATTACAACACATACTAAATAGCAGTATTGTAAAAAATACTGCAATCTAAGACAAATATTATCTAGAAAATTAGTGAAGAGACAGCAATTTATGTACCAATCATTCTGTTAATAGTCTATATTAATGATACACAGGTACAACATTGAAGTTGAAAATAAATATTTAGTTATATTTACTAAGGTACACAGTTCACAAAACACTTCTACGTAAATTACTCAGGTAAATAAATTAACTAAAAAAAATAACAAAACACTGAAAAGTTAGTTAATACCAAATAATTGATACTTGAACATAATACAATTTTAGTCATCATTTACTGGAAAATTCTCCCAAAATGTCAGTCCGTTTTTTATTATTCCTCCCAAATTACGAATTATGGCACTCTTTTTTTTAAGCAGGGAATCCAAGAGGTTTTCGTTGCTGCTCAAAACGTGTTAACTGTTCCTGCCTTCAGTTTATTTTTCCTGTCAGGATATTTATGTTGAATGATGTACCATCAAAGTCATTTTGTACTGCATACCGTATGATCCTCTGGAAACCGATATTTCAACCATATCATGCAGACAGGTTCTTGGATGAATCAGGTTCAATTTGTATTGTGATGAGTAGTCAGACCAAATGAAAAAATACTGAAGCTCCACTGGCAGTACCTCAGTCTGGTAAGATGCTGATTTTACTGCATCTACAAAGTCTGCAAAATCATATACTTTATATCCACGTCTTTTTACTGACTGTTCTACTTTGTGATGAAAGGATCAGAAGGCATAAACGAATGGCCTGGTTCAAAATATCTTATCAAAATTTCATTAGCACTTACTTCATTTGAATTAACAATGTAAATAAAAAATGAAAAGAATGTCCAATTTTTGTTCTGGACCGTGCAGTTGTCCAACCATAGAGTAATTTTGAACAATCTCTCTTGTACTTGAAAAAATTGTAGAAAGTGCTTATGATTTCTTCTTTGCTCCTTTTAAAGAGAGCCTCGTGCAAATGGCTTGCACATGTGTTTTTTTTTTCCCAACAGGAACGAAGCTCTCATGTAGACAGTCAAACACTTGTGAATATAGCTACCTTAAGTGTGTCCAGTCTTGGCAACAAGATAACTTTTTGAAGATCTGCATAATAAATTATTTTGTTAACCTCTTCAATTTTTTCAGCATCTTCTCTGTATTTGGCCCGAGATTTTGATGCTCTCTCAATATGTTTTCCAAATTTTACAAGTTTAAAAATTAGTGTCCAAATTTTCCTTTGTGTGGCTATTATCATGCACATTGAAGATTTCACAGTTTAGCAAAAGATATGTCCATTTCACTGGCTACCATTCTGTACTTTTCATATGAACATTTGTAATTAACATTCTGAGTAATAAAATCATGGTGCATGACAGTCAGAGTTATATCACTTGGTAAATAAAGACGATTAGGTGCGTGTTCCCTCCGGTAATGTACTAATGTGATATGGTAGGATTAAATGAATTTATGTGTCTACGAATAATTTCATTGTCCATTTCGTTGTCTCTGAAATATTTGTGCATATGAACTATCAGTCCAATAGTGATAAAAATATATATTATTTTACTTACGTGATGATTATAATAGCGTTTCTAAAATAAGGCTCAGTAGAATCAATATTCTGCGTCTTCGACTACATAACAACTAACAAGCAAATGAAAATTGTGACATGTTTTCAATAATAAGCTAGAAAAATTAATCGGAACACACCTTGCATATTAATTTTCATGATCAACAATGAATTAATTATAAGAACTATGTTTAAACGATGGGAAATGAGCATTCGGGTAGTGGCGATTACATTGCTGAGAACGGATTAAAACACGAAGGATTTGTTACTAATGCAGTTACGTCTAATTTGACTAGAATGGCAAATAGGAAATACTAAGCGAAAAGAGCGTATGCCTGAGAAACGGCATTTTTGCTTAGAAAAATGAACTTCCGCCAAATTCGCTTAGGAATTCATATTAATTTTGAGATACGGCTTTCATTAAATCTCATTTTAAAGGCACAATTTATTGAGAAACGGCCATTTCCTTTAGGAAATAGATATATTAGCATCTGAACTATCCAATTATTTCAAAAACTGATTTTCAGAAAATCCTTGAGATACGCCCTTTTGGCTTGGGAGGGCATTATAGGCCTTTTTCAACGCAAATTTCTTCCATTTAACCCGGCTATTCGTAACTTAAGAAATACCTTTATAGTCCCTTTTTCATAATTAATAGTCTTCTATCAGGTAATACTATTATGAACGTTCGTTACAGAAAATACAATAGGATATGAAACGTTGTGAAAGCAATTATAAGTTCAGTATTTAAATAATATTTTCGTAACAAGATGAGAATTCAGGGACAGAAAAACCTACAAAATGTTTTTATATAAAGAGTTGAATGATATTTTACGTGCCTATAACTGAATTAAATTACTCACCATGATTAGTTGCCTGCTACCTTTGAGAGTTTACAAGATGACTTGACGAATTTTTTAACTTGTAATTATCTTCGGATTTTCTTTCTCCTGAAGAAGAATCGGCACTTTAATTAGTGGTAGACTAATTTATGAATAATATCCTTTATGTGTTCTCTGCAACAACCTGCTCCCGAAGACTGGATCGAAAGAGCGTCAATGGTGTCAAAATAGAAGATGTCATCGACATTGCATCGCTGAGCTAATCTTTTCTTTAATTTTCAATTCTGTTTGAATAAGTACGTCATACACAGCTTGGGAGGGATGGGTTAAAAACTGATGTTCCTACCTGATCGGTAGTCTTTGATTTGAGTGAGATCTGCATAATGTTTATACCTATTACATTCCTGTCGAAGGGCATAGAGGGTACACGCAATAAACTTAGAGGAATGATTTACTACATAACCGGCCCCATGATACACTAAACATTTGTGAATCAAAGCAGCAGGATTGGTATTCACACTATTTCTACTGTATTCCGATTTACAACCCGGAACAAAAGAGTACGGCATTTTTGTAATTATTTTGTAAACCACCACAAAATACAGGGTGTATCTAAATTGGTGTCAAATATTTTGGGGACATGTTCCTAACATCAAAACAATTAAAAAAGTTAATAAGAACATGGATCCGAAAACCATTCGTTAGGGAGTTATTAAAGGATTTGTCCCTTCATTGACCGCTGATTGTTTGATGGTTTTTTGTTTGTTTGTATTTTGTAGAGCAAAGAAATCAGAAGAAAATGTATTCTGTGAGTGACCAGAACGAAATGATTTGCATCATTTAATTGATGATGTGCTTCTGGACGTCATCCAACGAATGTGTTTTAACATGATGCTGCTCCAGCTCATTTCAGTCTGATAGTTCGTAATTTTTTAATGATCTGTTTCCCCAAAGATGTATTGGTCGAAGGGGATTCATTGCACGGCCTGCTCGATCGCCTGATTTGAATCCAATGGATTTCTTCGTCTGGGGACATTAAAGTCCCTGGTTTATGCGACTCCTGTACTTAATGTTGATATTCTGAGAGCGTATCCAAACTGGATTTCACGAAATACGAAACACTCCAGGAATTTTCAACAGAGTACGCCAGAGCATGTAACGCAGGTTTAGGGGATACATCAAATCAGGAGGAAGCCACTCCGAGCAATTTTTGTAACATTAAATTTTGTCTTGTAACTCTGAAATAAATTTTTTTTTGAGACCAATGTTCATATGAACTTTTTGTAATGTTTTTGTGTTACGAACACATCCCCGAAATATTTGACACCAATTTAGATACACCCTGTATTCTTTTGTCACTGGTTAATTCAAAGCACAATAAATTGAAGACATCTACATAACCCTCTACAACAAAGCACATTAACAACCCCAAGCAACTTTCATCATTAAACGTGCGAGAAATATATTTTCGAGGTGTCTGACTTCAGAAAACCGAAAGATCCTAGCGATTGAAGCGCCACTAGTTGTCAGGTCCGCCACCAACAATGGGAAAGCATAGAAATGCATACACTATTTCTTCTATTCGTCCTGCCTAAAGCCTTCAAGCGATCCGCAACAATGTAGATATGTATGCAGTACAAATCGACGGCATCCGATCCTACTACATAGTTCATGACTGCTGTTCAGTGAACACACAAAAGCAAAACAAAGCTGCGCGCTTGGTGATAAGTGCTCTAATAGAATAATTTAGTAGGAAGAACTTCATTAGGAAAGAAGAACATATATTTTATCAAAAAGGAGACTTTTTTTTATTTGAAACCCTTAAAGTTTGATCATAATGAATATTTTATTTATGCTAATGGGGGGAAGTGGATCGAATGCTCAGCATTTGCAGTCTCTGAAGTAGAAGTCTTATACAGGGTGTTGTGTTTCAGAACCTCCTGTTCTACTACGACTCCGAGTCGTGCAACCGGCCGTCGGGGGTGGTGCTGCTGGAGGGCTGCTACTGCGAGCGGCTCATCACAGCGGGCAAGAACAAGGAGGTCGCCGACAAACAGGTAGGGAGCAACCACTTCCACTACTTCTACACAGAGCGGAAAGCTGCTATGATTACACTGTTCCCAATAAAGACTCCGATGTCAAATCTATATCGGAAGAGTCACCTTCTATGATTATTTATAAAGCAGAAATAATACGAAAATTTCTCCAGACGAAAAAAAAGTTCATTCGCTAATATTAATGTAATTTCAATTATTGATTTAACAGAACGCGTCGTGCCATCTGTTTATGAAATTTAACTTGATAGATTTTATGTAATTATAAGTGAACAACAAGAATTTTGCTCCGAACTAAAACAATGTGTCCCTTATGGTTTTATGTGCGCTGAATCCGAAAATACGTCTCTTTTCTTCGTATCACGTAAGGTTTTTAAGATATACAGTGAAACCTCTCCTTACGGACACCCCCAAGATACGGACACTCCTCGTATACGGACAGATTTTTATGTCCCAACTGAAATAATATAGAAATAATGATAAATTTAACTCTCATTTACGGACACCTTCAGAAACGCACACGGACAGCTGTTTCATAGTCCTAAAGCTTGCTTTACCTCCTGATTGCGGACAGAACTTGGATTTCAAGACCTAATGTGTTACAAAAATGGAAAATTTTGTTTTGAGAACTGTACAGAAATTCCTTAACATGAAAGAAGACAATAAGGGTCTCATAGGTTACCACTAGCCCAGCCGGCTACCCCTTGTTAGCTGGAAGCGGGTGGATAAACAAAGTCATAAAATTTAACCTGTCTGATGGGTCCAAGGTTTCCGCGATCGTGAAATTGTATTCGACACATGATAGAGTTAGTAGGATTATTCTCTTCACTTCAATCACTTGTTCTGTTTCGAGAGACATGGCACCTGAACGTAAAGGTTAATTTGAAAACTGTAAATTACAGTACTGCATAACTGTAGACCTAGAATAAAATTGCATGGCACAGTACTATATTTTCCTCTTTCGATCTTATCTACTGTAGTTCAAAGTTGGGAAGAATTTACTGTAGTACAGTAGACTGCATTTAGAATTAAACTACAGTAATACATTTCATTTAAAGCGTGAAGGGATACATAATGCATATTATAAATTTACTGTTAGATTGGGGAGCCTCCCTCCCAATAAAGGACACC
Organism: Periplaneta americana; assembly: GCF_040183065.1. Lineage (NCBI taxonomy): Eukaryota > Metazoa > Arthropoda > Insecta > Blattodea > Blattidae > Periplaneta > Periplaneta americana. The sequence continues at coordinate 21,292,292 of NC_091127.1, read as the reverse complement.
TCTCAGATGCGGACAGATTGTTACGTCCCTTCGATGTCCGTAAATGAGAGGTTTCACTGTACTATTATTTCACTTTTCGATAAGCGCTCCTTCAGAAAACATCTAGCGCGAGTTGGGGGTTGTAAACGAAAACAAAAGCTAATGCATTTTATGAGTTTATGATCTATTTACGGTTTCTTATGCTTGTTGGCATGTTCTTTTGTACTTCTAATAAATAAACAGATATTGGTCCCTTCTATTCAGTAAATTTCATAACAGTTCAAAGGAGGTCTACGCAATGAACAAATAAGGTGTGGGTTTCAGTATTTAAAAGAAACGTTTACCAATTGGAGTGAAGGCAAATTAAAGGAGGGCATTTTCATCAGTCCACAAATTCACAAAGGTATTGCTGACTCTTTGTTTGAGAAAAACTTTACGGTTACAGAAAAAATGGCATGGCGCGCTTTCAAAGACGTTTCCTCAAATTTCCTTGGAAATTATAGAACAGGCAACTATACAGAACTTACGGAAACCATGTTAAGTGCATATGACAAAATGGGGTCTAAGCTTTTTCTCAAAATGCACTTTTCACATTCTCATTTGGATTTATTTCCTCCTAACCTTGGAGCGGTAAGCGACGAACATGGGGAAAGATTTCACCAAGAAATATCTGAAATGGAAAGGCGATATAAAGGAGGAACATCATCCAGTATGTTTGCAGACTATTGTTGGTTTCTTGTAAAAGACAGTCTCGGGTCTAGTTATAAACGGAAGTCATCCAGAAAATCCTTTTAAATGTTAAGTTCAAATTCTGAGATTTTTCTCATTATAAGTATGAAATATTTTTGGTGTTGTGTTTTTTTGTGTTTTAAACTATGTAACATCATTTTTGTATCCAGTACACATATTTTAAGTATTATGAGGCATTTTGAATCCTTAGTGTGTTGTAGTTTTATCAGTATCAGTGAAAAATGAAAAAAGAAGAAATTTTTTTCATTTAAAGAATTCAATTCACTTTCCCCGGAAAATGGTACGTGATGGGGCAATTTGGATTTTAAATTCAGATTTAGACTACACATATTAGTAATATTCACCTATTTTTATTTCGGTGCAAGACAAAAAGTAAAAATTTGTTCAGTGTTATTACAAGAACCAATATACGAGGTTTTGAGGTTATCGGTAAATTTACCAGCAACGTTAATCTGAACTAGCTATAACTTCACAAATGGAATGATAAAAAGATAAAACCATAAAATGCACTAATAAAATATAAGTAGTAATAATATTATTACTGACAATCTTGTAGTTGAAGTTGCTTATTATCAATAACTGTCATTGTTGTGTTACATGACCTACCTCATTATTTTATTCTACGTTCTTATTCAATGAATTTGTAATTATAACTCACTCTTCATTGTATGTTTTTGCTAATAGGTATTATGTTCATGTATGAACATTTACATGAATATGATTCTGGTAAAACGGTACGTTCTCATGAGACTAGAAATAACATGACTAGCTATTCCTAGATGTAGGTTAGCCAAGGTTTGTGATAGCCATTTTATTGTTGGTATGAAATGTTTCAATAAAATTCCTTCTAACATTATAAATATTGATAATAGTAGAGCAGAGGTCTCCAAAAAGCGTATCGTCATTCGTGCTCTCGATGCTGCCCGCCGAACACAGTGTGCTGTAAGGCTAGAGAAGGGGGAGAGACTCGTACCTCAACAGATGGAAGCGGTCAGTGGGAGATCGCGGCAATGGTCTGGTTATGTTTACAAATAATAACATCAAAAGAATAAGAAATATCATACGTTTGTATATTATTTTGAAATACTATGAAGCTGGAGCCCCTTCTGTTGCTATTGACACAAGCCATTGCAAATTCAACCTCTTCTGTTCTACGATGCCTTTCAGTGCCTGGAAAAGACCTTCTCCAGTTGTATTTTATAATTACATCTAGAAGACACTCAGACACAGTAAAATGTTCATTAACTCCTGGGATGAAAATGGCTAGGTGAGCTTTGTCATTTCTATCTGTGCTTTCGTCCAATGCAAGTGAGTAAGCTACACACTGGTTAATTGTGATTTCGACTTCAGATTCAATTACATTTACAATCTTGAAATTCCTTCTCTGAACTGTAATTAGAAATAATTTAATTTTCTTAAACTCTGACTTTGTTCTGGCCACAGTATTTTAGTAACGTTCTGTATGCACGATTTTACAAATGATGCTTCTGTAAAGGACTTCACTGATTTTCCAATAGTCCAAGCCAGAACATAGCTAGCAAGAAGCTTTTTTTGTTTAAGACTGAGAACATGTGTATGATTTATGTTTGTATTTTCTTGTTTTATATTTATCAAAATAGTTGTAGGCCTACGCATTTCACCTAAAATTAAACAAAAAAACTATAAGTATGTCATGCGGAACTGAGTGTAAACGTACCGTATTGTAATATACTGATTATTATGTATAACCAAGTTATACAGATAGCCCCAAAATAAATTATTTTCACATGTCCAGCATACCTGTAATTGTATGATATTCTTTGTGAAGAGTCGAGTATTGTCGTCGCATGTTGAATTTTAACACACCGTTAAGAATTTTCGAACGAATTAAGCATTTCATATTCTCCCCACTAAAACAAAAAAATTCTCTTCCTCTTCATCCTTGAATGTACTACGTCCATGGTTAGAAGACATTGTGAAACGGTGGAACAAGCCGACCAATACAGTGATAATGGCAGTCCGCCACTGCTCTTCGTTTGCGCATAAACATTGAGTGCAGTACAGGTGGAGATGGGTGAGGCGGAGCGCGCTCATTAAGTACTGGCTTCGGTTCCGTTCAGGGGCTTACTCGCGAGTACGATTTTGGAGACGTCTGTAGTAGAGTCTTTAAAACTACACTTGGATCGATTCGTGAACGAATCGTTCATTCGAACTACTAATAATAATGAATCGTAAGAGTCGATTCGTAGTATGAAAAAATCGTCGTTCAAAAGAATCGTAACGAATCGACATGGTATCGTGACCAATAATACAATTCGATAGGGCTGAGACGAGATGTTATGGCACCAACCTGCGCGAAGTTTTAAATTGCCGGCCAGCAGGGTAGAGGAGTGGGGGTTGTTTGGGTTACGGTTCTCAAGCTCAGAGCGGCAGGCATATCCGTTTCATCTCTTTCCAAAAACATTCGTCTTACCTTAGTATCACCACTTTCCTACTCAAGAGTCCGAAGGTACCTAATGGAATTATGCCCGCTATTCCATCTTTGTATTCTTATTCTCCTTGCGAATCAGACGATTGATCTGTGCTGGAATCAGATGTCCCTAAGTTTATGGAAATGTTCTCCAAAATACTGTCCATCACGTGCTCACTTTCAATGTAATTGTTCTCTACTTTCTTCACATAATCATACACTGATATCCATTTTTGGAAGAAGCGATTGCAGAGTCGGCCTCTGCTTATGCGTAGCGTAGAAATTATAAATGAGTCTTCTTATGACTTCCTCATCAAAACTGTCTACAGCTGCAATAATCTTCTTCTTCGGCTGTGATTTTTCCGGACTGGAGAAAGAATCTGCTGTTCCTGCCTCAATATTTTTCCCATCTTTCCTGATTCTTGCCAAGATTCGCTTTGAAATACCAGTGGCAGCCAGTACTCTTGCACACACGCTTTTCAATGGAATTGATATTCCATCTACAGCCTCTTCTGACATGAATTTCCATACATTGTATGCTATTTCATGTCCTTGACTATGAACTACTCCATGATTTCACACCTTAACCAATGCCATAATGAGGGCGCTCAGAAGGACAATGTTTTCAGTATTAGCAATAGCGGTAGTAGCAGAACGATCTGAACGCTCGGAATGCTAGTAACCAACTAACCCAACACCCCTCCAGTTGAGTGTGAGGGCGAGTCCAAGCAAAACGAACTAAAATGCGTCCCTCGCGCCGGTGCCATAACTTCTCGTCCGGGCTATACCTAGCTATTTGAGGTAATCTGTCAGCGATCATTTCCGAATCATGCCAAATGCTCCCGAGCGAACGAGGAGAAAGGATTTACGTTATTTTAACAAGATTGGGTTAAATAACTGATGATTCACTAATATGCAGCGGATAATAAGCAAAGATTGCTAACTCTTATGAACGAAATAATGTACAAATGATTAAAGAAAGGGTTAAGTGAAATCAAAATACTGCATTTGTTGAGTGTGAAAAATAATGAACACGTCCCTGAAATTAGCACAGTTAAATAAAGATGAATTACAAAAAATATACTTGATAGTAAGGTTGAGTTGATAAATTATAATTAGGAAATACTATCTTGGATAATTTTGTAGACTAATGGAGATCATGTTCAATTCAATTCAATTTATTAAGCCATTAAACATACAATGATAGGCTTCGACACAAAAAAACACACATATGAAAATACACATATAATTGAAAACAGTAATTAGAATGAAAACACAAAACATTTTGAAACTCTAAAATTAATGAAAACACTTCACTCTTAATGTAATATTTGTAACTAAATGTAAATAACTTTATTTATTAAAAAACAATTTCGTATGAATTTATGTTAAGAAACTCATCTATAGAGTAGAAAGAATTAATTAAAAGCCAATTATAAAATATAGCTTTGAAACTATTGGTTGGTAACTTATAATATTGACTGGGAAGCTTATTATATAATTTCATCCCCATGACAGAAAAATTTGTACTAGTTTTATGTAATATACAGTATAGAATATTAATTTGTTCACCATTTCTAATTTCATGATCATGTATATTGGCTATTAATGAGTAACTGTCTATATTTTGTCGAGTATAAAGGACTAGGTCGTATATATATAAATTTATGACAGTTAATATCTATGGTAAACATACGGTACCTCGTACTGGTTGAATGATTATTCACCCGTGTTGAAGCAATAGATGTGGGACCAGGAGTGGACACTTCCGTCTTTGCTCTGAGTGGGTCTTAGCGTCCAGGATTTCATTATTATTATTATTATTATTATTATTATTATTATTATTATTATTATTATTATTATTATCCGTACCCGTGCGCTCCTCTGCACCCATTAGAAATAAATGTAAAGTAATTACATAATTAAAATAGGACATTTGATCCAGGGAACATTCGTGTTTGATAGAAGGATAAATCGTTTATTACGTTATTTAATTTAAATTGTATTAAAAAATTAAAATGCGATCATTTTGATCTAGAGACCACTCATTTGGTCATAAAAATTATTTTAGGAAATACAGGAAACGAATGCCTATCAAGTTTTCTGTGCAGAAGAAGCTATTTAAATCTTACCTGCCCTCGATTCACTCAGAAGTTACTGTAATAACATTATAGCCTTATGTCCATCTAGATAAACTACACTTTCCAATGGTGAATTCATAATTAATTATACAAATCGGTTAATTTAGCTTCCGATATTACTTCATACAAACACAGAAACATTGTCTGTAGGCTATGTTTCATAGCTTTCGATTGTTGTTGTCCAAAGCCCCTTACAGACGAAGTTATTTGTTTTTTATTTCATTACACCGCCTTAGATGGCGTTGTTATTGTAATTTTGAAACTCATTTATCTCATTAAATATCAGTCCTATCAAAATTTTGCATGGTATAAAACTTATCGGAAATTATTTTTAAAGAAACGTTTGTTATGTAATATTTTTCATGAAAATTAATAATAAGGAAGATATTTCGATTTATTTAGTACAAGCCCCCTTATAACCCCCCTTTTAAATAAAATATTTTGAATGCCACATAGCCTAAATTCTAAGTTACAACGAACTTAATTCATATTCCAATTTTCATATAAATCGGTTCAGCCATTATCACGTGAAAAGGTAACAAACATCCAGACAGACAGACATATAAACAAAAATTTCAAAAAAGCGATTTTCGGTTTCAGGGCGGTTAATTATATATGTTAGGACCAATTATTTTTGGAAAATCGAAAATTACCAGAAAAATTTCGGCTACAGATTTATTATTAGTATAGATTATTCCTAATATTTTGCACACTTCGTCGACCCAAAGCGCTTCGAAGTGCCCTTTGGCATGCTTTAATTAAACGAACACGTTTGCCAACATTGACGAACAAGAAACATGTTGTTCGATTGTGTACATCGCTACTGCACGCCATTAAGGTAGCAGTAGTTTAAGGATGAATGAGTCATTTGTTTTGGGAAGAATAAAAACCACTATGAGGTGCAGGAGATCTGTTTTATAAAATTCAAGATTTGTGTGCATACATTTTTATTCCAAAAAAAAAAAACACACACACACTCACAAAGTGATCCATATAGGCATAACATTAAAAAATTCTTCTGCAAGTCAGTTTAATATTAAAGTTGGTTTTAATATCGTAATGGCTCTGAGAAATTCGATATTGCTAGTCATGGATGAAATTAACACACGTCTGTCCATTGTTGTCTGATCTTGAGAATGTTCACAGGGATATAAGTTCGCAAATATACAGGACTCTCTCTAGGAGTGTTGCCAATTCAGCGGTTTTCCCGCTAAATCCAGCTTTTTTGGATTACCGTCTCGCGGGTAAAATTATATTATCACGCTTAGCGGAAATACTAGCGGTTTTTAATCTTTAAAGTTTCTGAAATGAAATTCATATTAGTATTATTGGCGGCTTTTATAATTACATTTAATTCATTCAGTGTGTGTTCTGTGAAATAATGAATGTGTTAATGTAGTGATATTTCCACACACACACACACACACACACGCACACACACACACACACATATTACCGTTAAAACCCGAAATCCGTCAAAAACAGTTTCAACTAGTAAAAAACTAGTATAAGCAAATATAGATAGATAGAAAGTGAGTTTTCGTATGAACTAAAATCAATAACAGATTAGTTTTGGTTTTTGTTTGGTAAAAACCTGGAAAAAAAAACCTAAACAAACGAAACCTAACCTGTCATTGATCCTAGAACTTACGAAAATTCGTTTTCTATCTATCTACATTTTAAAACTAATTTTTACTAGTTGAAACTGTTTTCACAAAAGACATTTTCGTAGTGTTCAAATTTTTTGTGTTAACTCCATAGGTTTCAAACAACAATGTAATTTAGCCGCAATAACTACGATAATAAAATCTCGCGTCACATAAAATGGCGTTGAACGAACGAAACCAAAGCCTTCTTATTATGCATACATCATAATTAACGAAAAAAAACTGAAGCCTTACTAACAAAACATAAGCCTTCTTTATACGCATTTCTTATTTACGTTTGTTAAATTATAAAATGTATAAAGAAATATTTCAAATTTTTAATACTTTTACAAATTTCTTGAGTTAATAACAAATCGAATGAGACATTTTCTATCGTGATAGGTGCTGTAGTTTTCTCAAAATTTTACGTTAGCAACGAAATTATGCAGGGTTAGTTAAAAGTCCCGCACCACCTAAATAACTTCTGAAATATGTGGTTCAGTGACATGAAACTTGGCATGTGGGGATAACCATATACTAAGAACTCAATAATGGTATTACCGAGTTTTTTCTACTTCCGGTTTAACCGGAAGTAACTCCAACTCTCTTATTTTAAATGTAACATCCAATATATTTTTTATTTTTGAATAAAGCTCATTAAGAGCGTTTCAAAAATTACCCACACTTGATACTTCTGTACAAATTCAGTGTTGCTAAGTCAAGACAACAGAAAAGTGTATCGAATATTAAAATAATAAATGCACTACCTAAATAACTTTTGAAGCATACGGTTCAGTGATATGAAACTTAGTATGTGAGGATAACCATATACTAAGAACTCAATAATGGTATTACCGAGTTTTTTCTACTTCCGGTTTAACTGAAAGTAACTCCAACTCTCTTATTTTAAATGGAACACCCAATATATATTTTCATTTTTGAATAAAGCTCATTAAGAGCTTTTCAAAAAGTACCCACATTTGATACTTCTGTACAAATTCAGTGTTGCTAAATAAAAATGGAAGTGGTGCAAGATATTCCTAAAGCATGGTTAAATCATTCCTTAAATGGTTTCTATGATCGAGCGACACATTGTAAAGCAGCTGAGGGCTACCAATTTGAACACATAATTTAGAAGGTGACTAGCTTTGTTTTGTTTTTGTTAAGGAAGGAGTATTTTATTATTTTAATATTCGATACACTTTTCTGTTTTCTTGACTTAGTAACGCTGAATTTGTACAGAAGTATCGAGTGTGAGTAATTTTTGAAAAGCTCTTAATGAGTACTATTCAAAAATAAAATAATATATTGGGTGTTCAATTTAAAATAAGAGAGTTGGAGTTACTTCCGGTTAAACCGGAAGTAGAAAAAACTCTGTAATACCATTATTGAGTTCTTATCATATGGCTATCCCCACATACCAAGTTTCATATCACTGAACCGTATGCTTCAAAAGTTATTTAGGTGGTGCCTGTATTATTTTAATATTAGATACACTTTTCTGTTTTCTTGACTTAGTAACACTGAATTTGTACAGAAGTATCAAGTGTGGGTAATTTTTGAAGTCCACACCTGTGGAGTAACGGTCAGCGCGTCTGGCTGCGAAACCAGGTGGCCCGGGTTCGAATCCCGGTCGGGGCAAGTTACCTGGTTGAGGTTTTTTCCGGGGTTTTCCCTCAACCCAATACGAGCAAATGCTGGGTAACTTTCGGTGCTGGACCCCGGACTCATTTCACCGGCATTATCGCCTTCATATCATCCAGACGCTAAATAACCTAGATGTTGATACAGCGTCGTAAAATAACCCAATAAAAAAATAAAAATAAAAAATAAAATAATATATTGGGTGTTTCATTTAAAATAAGAGAGTTGGAGTTAAAAAAACTCGGCAGTACCATTATTGAGTTCTTCGTATATAGTTATCCTCACATACCCAGTTTCATGTCACTGAACCGTATGCTTCAAAAGTTATTTAGATGGTGCGAGACTTTTAACTAACCCTGTATATACCTATATACTAAGAAACTTTCAATATTGCAGATTCCTGTAGCATTCGCTGCTCTGTCACGTATTACAAGATTTCAATTGCCTTCGTTAGGAGCACTGATTTAGAGCATTGTTGCCATTACTTATCGAATGCCCTAGTATTAATATAGTAATATGCGTTACAAGAGCGGTATGTTGAAGTTTTCATGTTCGAGGAAAAGTTTGAAAAAGCGAAACGTGGTTGAACTTTTTTAATTTCCGAGAATTGAAAGAAAACATACCGCTCGTGTATCGTACATTATTTTGTGCGAAGATCGTTTATTACATACCTGAAAGACGAATTTCTAATTAGTTGCAATGAAATCTCCATCTGGGTTTCTGTTCAATGACGGCAAATTTGCAAAACAAAAATATCTATCTTCAACATTGCTGCTTTAAAATTTTTTCTGTGTTTATTATACTCCAGCAGGCCGTGATATACGTCTGTCTTTTTTTTTCCCCCAGTCTATAAATACGAACTTAAAACAAACGCTAAGGTTGTGTAATGATTTATTTTTCATTTTAATATTTTAACAACATTATTTATATAACATATTGCAGTAATAACATCGGCATCTGGAATCTTGTTGATTTTTTCACGGCTTCCTTAATCGAATGCAGTAACTTTAGTGGAGTTGTAGAGTTTACTTAATTTTTGCAAATATTTAAAAACAATAATTAACAGTGCAATTTAGGTGAAATTGCAGTGGTAAGTTTCAATTTTATAATTATTACTATATTGAACGTCTCTAAAAATAATATGTTAAAAGCCTAAAGCAGTAAAATCAATACGTCACTTAAGCGGTAAGAAGAGGGAAATTGTTATGTGTGTTAGGTTGGGAATACTGAATGTGGAATTTTAGACTTACCGCGGATTGGTTCTGTGCGGAAACCAAGCAAATACGCACGATCTCGCAGAAACGATTATTAAAAAGCAAGGTCTGAAAAAGAGAAAGCAGAAATAAATAAATTCGCAACCCATCACCCCACACAGATTATTCTGATACATTGCCCACTCTACCAGGCGTTTTATAGAATGCGGTGTGTAGTCAAAAACATAACGATGTCACGCTCTCAAAAGTAATTGTTTGACCAGATTATTGATTGCTTATAACCTAGAACAGTTACAATCTTCTCTTCAAGAACTACAACTAAAAATATCCCGTTTCCAGGTCGCGGCTTCCCCGTATAATTAAGTAACGCAGTCTAGCAGTACTGCCAACAGAAAGAAAATGATAATTACATTGCGGATTATTTATTACTCGCCGTCTGTAACAGATGATCTGTACGATATTCTCGGTAATCCAATTATCTCTGTTACCATGAGTTACCAAAGCCAACAGAATAACGTAATAATCTCTTCTTGTGGATGAAAATGCAATAATGTAAAGAAACTATGCAGACGAACTGACTCGTAAGATTCACCAAGAACAAGAGGATGCCTCAGGGCACTTACTCGCTTGCAATTATAAGACCAACACAAACTGATAAATAGTAACAGGAGGTAAGAAGATGTTGTTCGTGTATTTATTCCACTGGGTCTCATATCTGTAACTACAGAATATGTGTAATATCAAGAGATTGGCTGTCATTATCGTTGTCTACAGCTATTCATCACATTCTTCTTTCTCTTATTATTATCTTCTCCCTTCTTTTCGTTTAGTGCTGCTTATGATTAGGTTTTCTCCGGAGCGGTTGTTTGCGCGCTTTCAATCGGAGACCTCCGGTTACCTCCGATTGATGCCGCGCAGGTTGTATATGTGCTGTGGCGCTGACATACACTTTCCGCTGAGCATTCCTTTAATCGGATCAGGTAGTGATTCCAGTCCGCTGACGTCCGCGTATCTTTTAAAATAAGTTCTAATTTGTTGTTGTTTATTCTCTCTTTTATGTTTATCTCTCTCTCTTTCTTCGGCTCTTTTTTGTGTTGCTTAAAGTGCTACGTTAGCTGACAGATTTTTTTTTCTAGTTTTGAAATTCATAGTATATGTGGAAAGACGTATTAGTTTTATGTCATTGATCAAATTAATAACATTCAATCTAACTGCAAAACTAACGCAGAAGTAAAGCTTTTCAGTAGCTAATGTAAACATTTATACTTTAATTCTTCTAGAAACTCTAGTTTAATCGCAAACAGGGTTTGTCAATTATTCTAATCGGTTTAGTTAACGTAAAATATATTAAGATAGCTTCAGAATGGAACAAAATAAACGTGGGCTATCAATGGGATAAAGTTTACTGTCCAACATAATTTATTCAGATTCTTCACCGGACAGGATTGTGATTATTGTGTTAAAGGGTGTCAGCATTTGAACTACCTCTTCTAAAACGCGCCACTCTTGCTCTGTAATAAAAATATAAGTGGATATCAACTTAAGGATAATTGTAATTATATTATTACTACATGTTTCTTTAGTTTCATTCAGAAATGTTTTAATCCAAACAATAAAATATAACTCAAGTTGTCTAAATAGCAAAATATAACTCACGTCGTCTTGTAAATATTTCACATGTTTTATATTGCCTCGAAAGTTACGTTTTAGAGAAATTTCAAGACTTCTTCATAGACTGTGAGCCTTTGGGAACAAACCAATTTAAAAATAAATCGTATCAAATGTTTCGCGTAATTGTTTTCATCAAGTTCGCGATTGTGCGATCGCTTCAAATGGTCTAACAAATTCGAATTTCGACCACCGTTAGAGTAAATTCGCCCACAAAGTTTATAGCGTGCGACTTTATTATTACCTTCAACTAAATTAAAGAATTTCCATGCGACGGATATCCGATTTGGCGCCATTTTATTCCACTCACAACTACCGTCAGTCCGTACGCGCCGGTCGTCCTTGAGCTAACTGTCGCTTCGCTCCGAACCCCCGCATCCCTCCGTATGTCCCCTGTTCCACCTACGGTAGTACCGGAGATCACCGGTAAAGAGCTTTATTCGTAATCTCCGATTCCTCCGCGGTAGTAGTCACTCCGATGAGCAGCACTGTTTTCGTTTCTTTTTCCTATACAGTTTTCTCTCTTGTTCTTTCCTTCTATCTCCTTTTCTTCTTTCCTCCCCTTTCTTACAAGAATATAATGTACAATCTTCTATCTATAGACGTCATGATAAATATTAGATTTAGACAAAATAACACAGGCCTACGATGAAAAAAACCGTTAGCTCTACTTTATGTATTTTTGTGTCCTGAAGCCAGAAATTACATAAAAAATGTGACATCATTTTTTATACGGAATTATATTTTATGTTTTATAGCAATGGTTGCCAAACACCACGAAATTGTGACGTAATAGAAATGCAACCCGCACAACATTATCGCAGGGAGAGGGGTGGAGTGGGTGTCTCCTCAGGTAATGTAGTGAATGGCAATGCAGAGACGGACTGTGACCAAAACGTAGAAACAATATAATATTCTTCTACTTATTAACTACACACACTTTTTCCGTGTTAACTTTTATCCTCCTGCTCATTAATTTTGTATTATTAACAAAATAAGATATATTTTCTTATTTACCATAAAAAGAACGTGTACTTTACGTCAGCAGATAATTGGAAATGCCGATACTTTTTATTGTTTGTTTATTAATGAAATATTCAAGTTACAAGTAAGGGCGTGGTAGTCTTTGTAACAAGAAGAATAATGACAACATATATTGTTCTTTTATACTTCATTTAAAATTTTACAACAAATTAAGTATCTCATATTTTTGCCATCTGTACAAAAGAAATACTGTTCCTCCCATGCTCCTTAAAATTAAGTTTTTACATATTATCTGTTTTCTGTTTTGGAAAAGACATCGAAACATAATATTATCCTACACACTTGTAACATTACATGGGTACGACCGCTGCTGATAAATGTCTTTACTTATATCGAAGTGAAGGCTGTAAACAGAGGGTGGGGGTATGATGTCATGGTTACGCTTGAGTGGAGGCAGGGGCATGTGTCGCGACACAGCTTTTGGCGATCACTGTTTTTTAGTATTAATATACTGGTGATTTTGCTGTAGGTATCCATAAACCAGAGCTCTAATGTAAAATTTTGTAGTAACTTGTTGATGAGCGTCAGAAAAATAATCCAGAAAGCTGTGTGATGTAGAAAGTGAAAGTCCTGAAGAGTTTATCAACAGTAATCTCACTAGAGGTTTTGAGAGAAAATCAAAACTCGAGTGGGATTTAATTGACTACTACACGATTAGAAGAAAATACTCTAAGACAATAAAATATTGACTTACTGAAATTCTATTTCACTAATGTTAGCTTCACGAAAAGGTTTGAACGGAGCCACCATTTTCAGTTTACTGTCTATGCTGTAAACAAATGACGGTCGCGAAGCGTGTTTTATAGTACCGTAAAGAATTTACATTTTGAAATCTTTCCAAACAAAGAAACAAATGACAGGGGGAATGATAAAAACAGAAGAAAGTATATAAAGATTAGAAGAAATAAATAGAAGAAATAAAGTACTCTAATAAAATAAAGTAGATATTAATTCACTGAGCCACGCCGGTGGCTTTCATTTCTTTTAACTTCGAGCGTAAGAACTCAGCTTTTCCTTGGCTAATCCTAAATCTCTGATTAATTCACTGAGTTTAAACTAACTTATTACACTTTTACTAAGTCATACTACTTTTGACCAATAAAACGGTACGAAAGGACGTCTTTCAACCAATCATGATTGCTTATCGCACAATTTTATCGCTTCCCTAACATTTATTTAATTTTATCGCTTCCCTAACATTTATTTAATTTTATCGCTTCCCTACCTTTTGTTTGTTTTTATAACTGCCCGAGCATTTATTTCTTTGCTTGCCAACATTTCAAACTGCAAATTCTTTACGATACTATAAAATGCTTTGCGATCGAAATTTGTTTCCCACAAAGATAGTTGACTGAAAATGGCGGCTCCGTTCAAACATTTTGGTGAAGGTAATATTAGTGAAATAGAATTTTAGTAAGTGAATTAATAATAATAAAGGTGCGCCCGATAAGGCATTTGAGATCTTGTTAGGTCATTTCTTAGCGTATTCGTTTAGCTTCTTATCGTTATTCTTGCACTTCGCGCGGGTTCGATTCCCGCTTGGGCTGATTGCCTGGTTGGGTTTTTTCCGAGGTTTTCCCCAACCGTAAGGTGAATGCCAGGTAATCTATGGCGAATTCTTGGCCTCATTTCACTATCACCAATCTCATCGACGCTAAATAACCTAGTAGTTGATACAGCGTCGTTAAATAACCAACTAAAAGAAATTAATTTGCTGACACCAGGAACATTTCTTCATTGGTACAGAACTAGAGAAGAGGAATTTACTTCTTATTTTTCACAAGACGGTGCCTTAGTATACTGCAGTGATATTCCTCGTTTTATACAAATGTTTAATGTTCAGTACGAAGTGGATGAATGGAGACTTTCATCGATTCTCCCAAAAGAAGTCTGAAGGCAGTGATCAGTGCTTTTGCACAATGGCAACAAGTATGTTTCTTTACCTGTTGGTCCTTCGGTACACCTTGAAGAAACTTATGAGAATCTTGAACTGGTTCTTACAAAGATAAAATATAAAGATCATAATTGGATGATCTGTGGAGATCTGAAAGAGTTATGCATGGTTCTTCATCAGCAGGCTGCTTATACTAAGTTTCCATAGTTCCTCTGTAAATGGGAGAGCAGAGCAAGAAGCAGTCATTGGGAACAAAAACATTGCTACAAAGAACATCTCTTGAACCTCACACAAGAGGAAAAGCAACAAACACAACTTTATCATGAAGAGAAAAAGGCGGTATAAAGCATTTGACTAAAAGTGAGTTGTTAATAATTTTAGTAAATATACTTTTAATATTTGCCACAGGACATGTTCCACTTCATCACTTCTCCGTATTAAATTCAATAATGCTACATTCATATTGCTAGAAGTGTCAATGCATGTTGCAGAAAAATGGTACGTGATAGAGAAAATCTGAGCCCAGTTTTGGATTCAGCACCCCAAGAAACCATAAATGTAGCATATAGTTTTAGAAAAAGTTTTATAATCCTTAAATTAGCAGGCCTGTCTAATTAGAGCTAACACCTACGTATTGTTAAAATAAAGGAAGGGCAGTGATCCTTGCAGCTGCAGGGAGAGAACATGGAAGATAACTGAATTCTATGATCATTATCATTATCATTATCAACACAACTACTATCGTTTTCTTAGCCCTTTCCAGCTTCTATTTCCTTCCTTTCCATATTTCGTTTTATCATCTTACATTTCTTTTATTGTTTCTTTCTCTTATTTCGCTTCTTTAAATTTTTTCCATTCCCTTTCCTCTCTCATTTCTCCTTCTCTCTTGGTTCTTCCTTCCTTTTCCGTTGTTTTTTCTGTGATTCATTCGTTTAACCTTATCCTTCTTTCGCTCCACCCGTTTCTTCCTCTTATCTTCTCTTCCTTCCATCTAAGATTTCGTTTAGTAGATTTCATATTTTGTTTCTTCCTTCAATCTTCATATCAACTTTTCTTTTTTTCGAAAGGAAATTGTAAGCCTAATATTTTATTTTCTATTTCACTTATTTTTTCTTCTTTTTTATTTTTCATATCTTCTCTTTTATTTTTCATTTCTTCTTATTATTTTTCCATTTCATCTGTTTCATTTTTCATTTCTTCTGTTTTATTTTTCATTTCTTCTGTTTTATTTTTCATTTCTTCTTTTTTATTTTTCTTTTCTTCTCTTTTATTTTTAATTTCTTCTCTTTTATTTTTAATTTCTTCTATTTTTCATTTCTTCCTTTTTTATTTTTCATTTTTCTTTTTTATTTTCAATTTCTTCTTTTTTGTTTTTAATTTCTTCCTTTTTTATTTTTCATTTCTTCCTTTTTTATTTTTCATTTTTCTTTTTTATTTTCAATTTCTTCTTTTTTGTTTTTCATTTCTTCCTTTTTTATTTTTCATTTCTTCTTTTTTATTTTTCATTTCTTCTTTTTTATTTTTCATTTTTATTTTTTCTTTTTCATTTCTCCTTTTCTAATTTTCATTTCTTCTTCTTTTTTATTTTTCATTTCTTCTTTTTTATTTTTCATTTCTTCTTCTTTTTATTTTTCATTTCTTCTTCTTTTTTATTTTTCATTTCTTCTTCTTTTTTATTTTTCATTTCTTCTTTTTTATTTTTCATTTCTGCTTTTTATTTTTCATTTCTTCGTTTTTATTTCTTATTTTTAATTTTTCATTCCTTCTTTTCTATTTTTAATTTCTTTTTTATTTTTCATTTCTTTTATATTTTTCATTTCTTCTTTTTTATTTTTCATTTCTTCTTTTTTATTTTTCATTTCTTCTTTTTTATTTTTCATTTCTTCTTCTTTATTTTTCATTTCTTCTTCTTTATTTTCCATTTCTTCTCTTTTATTTTTAATTTCTTCTCTTTTATTTTTCGTTTCTTCTTTTATATATTTCATTTCTTCTTTTTTATTTTTCTCATGTTGTTTCATTTTCATTCGTCCTTTGTTCTCTTTCTCTTGTCTTTTGTCTCTTTCGCCCGTTCTTTGTCCTCTCTCGCTCGTGCTTTGTTCTCTCCCTTTGTTTTTGGTTTGTCCTGCGTTGTCTTCCACTTATCCTTTGACGTGTCCTATTTTCTCTCCTTTTATGTGGCTTGTTCTTGTTTCTCGCTTTTTTGGCTTGTTCTTTTTTCTCTCTTTCTTTGCCATGTTCTTTTCTCTCTCTCTCTCTCTTTTTGAGGCATTCTTTTTTCTTCTCTCTCACTCTCTCCTTTCGCATATAATTTTCCTCCCTCTCTTTGGCATGTCCTTTTTTCTCTTTTTCTTTGACGTGTCTATTTTCACTCTCTTTCTTTGGGGCGACCTTATTTTCTCTCTCTCTCCTTTGTTATATCATTTTCTTTCTGTCTCTTTGTCATGTCCTTTTTCTGCTCTCCCTTTTATCATTTTTATTCTTTTTGTATATGTGTTGTTTCTCCGCTGTTTCTTTTACCTTTCGTTTATTAATTTTCCGCCTTTCTTTACTATATTTTCTTCCTTAATTTATCATTTCCTTTTCCGTTGTATCCACCTCTTCTCTTCGACATGTTTAAATCTTTATTTCTTGAATTCAGAAGGGAGAGGTGTCTAGTACGAGGCAACAATCTCTGATTGCTTCAGCTCGGATGCAGAAAGCTGCGTACTCTTTTGTTATGGACACGCGTTGCTCATCTCAACTCTTTGATCGAACAAGAGTGACGTAAATGACAGAGAGCGTGACCTTTATTGAGAGAGAGAAAGAGTGAGAGTGCTATTGATTCGAGAGACCTTTAATTTAATAAATTGGACGAATTCCCTCAGGTGTAGTTTGGTTTCGTATGTTGGTGCATCCGTTTAAATTATGCACAACAAGTATATAGGCCTGTATGATGAAATGTTTTTGTATTGAACAAACAATTCAATCAAGCATGCCTCAGTAACTACAGTGTTTTATTTGCCTTCTCTTTTTTACACTTGTTTCCTTCGTTTTATTTGCTCAGTTTTCTTATTAATTAATATATTTTTGTCTAATGACTCTTCTGTACTTATTTAATAATCTCTACTTTCTTTCTGGCCCATTTCAGAGTCAATCAGAAGATGATTTCTCACCAAATGGTCTGGTAGGTTCTCTAAGAATAATTGTGTTCCCTGTATATAATCCTATTTTTGTTCCATTATCTCGATAGCATTTCATCGCCTCCCAATAACACTTCGTGGCTAGAAAGGACTTCAATATGATCACAATTACACTTTCCTTATTTTGTATTTCTATATTTATAAATTTCTCTCTTTCATAGTTTTTCTTTCTAATTTTAATTTCACCCTATTTTGTCATCTTTATTTGTTTTGTTCTGTAATTTGCAGCTTTCTCTTTTTTATATTTCTTTTCTACCTTCATTCATCCTCGCTCATGTTTTACTTTCTCTTCTTTCTTCATAATTTATGCATTTTCTTCCCGTTTTTGTCTGTCTCCCTCTCACCGTCTTTGTCTGTTTCCCTACTCACCGTCTTTGTTTGTCTCCCTGCTCACCGTCTTTCTCTGTCTCCCTGCTCACCGTCTTTCTTTGTCTCCCTGCTCACAGTCTTCCTCTGTCTCCCTGCTCACCGTATTTCTCTGTCCCCCTGCTCGCCGTCTTTCTTTGTCTCCCTGCTCACCGTCTTTCTCTGTCTCCCTGCTCACCGTCTTTCTTTGTCTCCCTGCTCACCGTCTTTCTCTGTCTCCCTCTCACCGTCTTTGTCTGTTTCCCTACTCACCGTCTTTGTTTGTCTCCCTGCTCACCGTCTTTCTCTGTCTCCCTGCTCACCGTCTTTCTTTGTCTCCCTGCTCACAGTCTTCCTCTGTCTCCCTGCTCACCGTATTTCTCTGTCCCCCTGCTCGCCGTCTTTCTTTGTCTCCCTGCTCACCGTCTTTCTCTGTCTCCCTGCTCACCGTCTTTCTTTGTCTCCCTGCTCACAGTCTTCCTCTGTCTCCCTGCTCACCGTATTTCTCTGTCCCCCTGCTCGCCGTCTTTCTTTGTCTCCCTGCTCACAGTCTTTCTCTGTCTTCCTGCTCACCGTCTTTCTCTGTCTCCCTGCTCATCGTCTTTCTCTGTCTCCCTGCACACCGTCTTTCTCTGTCTCCCTGCTCACCGTCTTTCTCTGTCTCTTTGCTCACCGTCTTTCTCTGTCTCTTTGCTCACCGTCTTTCTTTGTCTTCCTGATCACAGTCTTTTTCTGTCTCCCTGCTCACCGTCTTTCTCTGTCTCGCCGCTTGCCGTCTTTCTCTGTTTTTATTCTTTCTTGCAAACTCCACAAATTTTCTTTTTATCTCATCTTTCTTTCTATCTATCTAATTATATTTTCCTCTTTCTGCAAGTATTTTTCTACACATTTAAAACTGTGTTTATATCACCAGTTCATATTAAATTTTTTGTTTTTCCACATTTCATTGCTTATCCTTGTCTGTCTTTAAACAAAAATTAATTTTATTTATATACCTTGGTTCTTATTTCCTTGCGACATAAAGTTGCTCTTGTTTGGGGTTAATAATGCACAATTTTTCATTTCCCCGTTGATGCATGACTCCTGTGGGACGCACCGTGAGGCATAGTGCATAGTTAGGAGGATATTCCTTAGAATCTACAGGGAACCTAACAAAATAGACCACGACCAAATTATCTCAGATTAGTATCTCAGTAGAGCATTCTCTTAATTAAAAAAGCCACTCATTAGTACTGCAAGATAAATTTCCTTTCCATTCTTGGAAAACAAAAAACAAATTACTTGCATTACCACTCACATGCTCATTATTAAAAAAAAAAGCACATCGTTCTCTTTAGTCTGCGTACACTAAGGAACATGATTTGCTACTTTCAGAAAAATATCAGTTGTTTAGAACATTACGTTCAAAATTGTCCATGGGTCAATATTTCATACAATTCGATCAACTACTGCAACTTCAATAGTTCGATACAGAAAGGTAATACAGTAAAATTTGCATGCATACTTGTATACTTTATTAAATTTAATACTACTACATATATTTCATTAAATTTCATACTACTAAAACTTCAATTACTTCGCTACAAAGACGAAATACAGCAAAATGTGTACACATACTTGTATATTTTATTAAATTTAATGCTACTGCAACTTCATTGAGTTTGGTACAAAAAGGAAATACAGTAAAATTTGTAAGCATACTTGTATAGTACATTTTATTAAATTTAATACTATTACAAATTCAGTTAGTTTGATACAATACGGAAAGTCAGTAAAATCTGTATGCATAACTTACTTGTATAGTTTATTAAATTTAATACTACTAGAACTTCAAATTTGTGTGCATACTTATATACTTTATTAATTTTAATATTATTACAATTTCAATTAGTTTGCTACAAAAAGGGAATATGGTAAAATTTGTATCCATACTTATATATTTTATTAAACTTAACATTACTACAACTTCAATCACATTGCTACATGAAGGTAATACAGTAAAATGTGTAGGAATACTTATATATTTTATTCAATTTAACATTACTACAGTCCACACCTGTGGAGTAACGGTCAGCGCGTCTGGCTGCGAAACCAGGTGGCCCGGGTTCGATTCCCGGTCGGGGCAAGTTACCTGGTTGAGGTTTTTTGCGGGGTTTTCCCTCAACCCAATATGAGCAAATGCTGGGTAACTTTCGGTGCTGGACCCCGGACTTATTTCACCGGCATTATCACCTTCATCTCATTCAGACGCTAAATAACCTGAGATGTTGATAAAGAGTCGTAAAATAACCTACTAAAAAAAACATTACTACAACTTCAGTTGCATTGCTACATAAAGGTAATACAGTAAAATGTGTAGGAATACTTATATATTTTATTCAATTTAACATTACTACAACTTCAATTACATTGCTACATAAAGGTAATACAGTAAAATATGTATGCATACTTATATATTTTATTCAATTTATTTTAATACTACTACAGTTTCAATTAGTTTGCTAAAAAAAAGTTAAATGCAGTACAATTTGTATACGTACTTACATATTTTATTAAATGTAATATTACAATAACTTCAATTAGTTTGCTGTAAAGAACACATACAGTAAAATTTTGTAGGCATACTTGTATATTTTATAAAATTAATATTACTACAACTTCAATTAATTTGCTACAGAAAAGAGTACAGTGAAATTTGCATGCATACTTGTATATTTTATTAAATCTAATACTACTAGAACTTCAATTAGTTTGCTACAAAAAAAAACAGTAAAATTTGTATGCATTCTTACATATTTTATATACTTGTATATTTTATTAAATTTAATACTACTACAAATTCAATTTGTTTGCCACAAAAAGGAAATACACTAAATTTGGTACATATACTTGTATATATTATTAAATCTAATACTAGTACAACTTCAAATTTGTATGCGTACTTATTTACCTATTTTATTAAATTTAATACTACTATAATTTAAAATAGTTTGCTATAAATAAGAAATACAGAAAAATTTGTACGCACATTTGTATATTTTATTAAATTTAATATTACTGCAACTTAAAATTTGTATGCATAGGCCTACTTATATATATTTTATTAAATTTAACACTACCACAACTTTGATTAGTTTGCTACAAAAAGCAAATACAGTAAAATTGGGATGCATATTTGTACAGTTTTTTAATTTAATACTATTAGAACTTCAATTAGTTTGCTAAAAAAAAGGGAATTACAGTAAAACTTGTATGCATACTTCTATTTTTTTAAATTTACTACACAATTGATTTTTACACCTTTTTAATCATGAAAAGCAATAAAAATGTTTTTGTAGCGATATATGTTTCTAGAAGTGTCAAATTGTAACGAGTGGCGATTATTAAATAACTCGTCGAAATGAAATTTGAGATCAGTATTGCTTCATAGCGCAAACACATTCCATTTAAATCCATTACTTCAAGCAGTAGTTTGGAAAAAACATATATAAAGTGATGTGTAGAATTCTTAAATCATGGTGAAAATTCTACTGTTAAATACTGTTGATAAAATTATTGGACTGTCTGTACAATGAAGGGAAGAGTTTACCAAATACTGTTATTTCCTTTGTTTTTGGATCAATCGTTAAAGAGAGCAACATTATACTTTGAGAAGAAAAAAAAAAAGAGTTGAATTTTTCCAAGGCAATAGTAATGTAAAGTATGTCCAATAGTAGATACTGGAAAGATTCTTCTACCTCAATTGCAAATAAATTTATTCTTCGTAAAGAACTTTATTAAAGGGTTGTATAGAGAAATGTTGTTTTTGTATTGTGAAAGATGTATCGTATTTCCTAATTTTTCTTGTGCTAAGTTAAAATTAGAAATGTTCTTGGACCACACGTAAAAAACTTATAAAAGATGAACTACACTCAGGGACAAAAAAAACCGGACACTTCTATATTTGCTTGTATTTTGTTGCCAATTATTTCAAAATGAAACAAAACCCATTTAAACAAAATAATGTTTCATTTTGCACCTTATACGACATTTGAAAGAAAAAAAAAATCTCTGATGAGAAAATTTACAAAAAATTACAAAGGGCGTATAACTATGGCATCGTTTGGTCTAACTGTTTTTCATTTTATGGTGCCTTAAACATTAAAAACTCTTTTTAGTAACGGGTATTATCCCCTCTGGCTTGAATAACTGCACCCATACGTCTTGGCTTGCTCTCAATTTTGTTAGCAATGTCTTCTAGAGGAATAAGTTCCCATTCTTCGCCAAGTGCTCGCCTCAACTCTTGTAACGATTCTGGTCTCGGTTGTCTATTCTTAACACGCCGTCCCAGCATGTCCCACACGTGTTCAATTGGGTTCATGTCTGGACTCCTTGTTGGCCATGGAAGAACATGGATTCCCACTTCTTGGCGATAATTTCAGACCACATGGGCAATATGCGGCCGTGCATTATCATGCATTAAAACAAATTTATCGCCTACAAATTGGCCAAATGGCACAACATGATCAGCCAAACATTCATTTATATACCTATCAGCTGTTAGTCTTCCATTTTCAGCAAAAACCAACTCTGTACGAGCATCCGTACACACTCCTGCCCAAACCATCACTCCACCACCTCCATACGGCACATTTTCGGAAATGCAACACTGTGAAAATCGTTCTCCCCTCCTTCTCCAAACTCTTTCACGTCCATCAGGTGAGCACAGATTGAAACGGGACTCATCGGTGAACAGAACACAGCTCCACTGTCCATTTCTCCAATCCCTGTGATCATTTGCAAAACGCAGTCGTTCAACTCGATGCATCCTGAGAACTCTGAGACCAGTTGCAGGTCTACTTGATATCAGTCCACTTGCTTTCAACCTCCTTCTAATTGTTTTGGCCGAAATTGGGCGTCCATGCATGTTAACAAATTGCTGGGCTACATTAGTAGCTGGCAGGTTGCGCTCCCTAGGAACTCTCAACACCATATACCTGTCTTCATTTGGATTTGTAGCTCTTGGACGACCCGAACCTGGTCTTCTGGTATATTCTAGGGTCTCTCTATACCGTTTTATGGCATCATGGGTTGTGCTTCTAGCCATATTCATAACATTTGCAATGTAACGTACACTGAATCCAACATCGTAAAGGGCTACATCTCGAGCCACATCTTCAGGTCGCATCTTGTTTTAAGACAAATGTTACAACCCCACTTAAACTCAGAAAATGTAAAAATAAAGAAATAACGAATGATAACGATAATGAAGCACAAAATGGTTGAGACAAAATTGTTGCAGCTGAGACTCCGAAAGCAAAATTGGAATATTTGGTTGTAATGGCTTGTTTATAAAACAAAAAACAATCAACAATGTATACACGTCTCCATAACAACAGCTGGCTACCATAATATTGTCTGAGAAGATAATATTTTGCAAAATACCAGCAAATATTAAAGTGTCCGGTTTTTTTTGTCCCTGAGTGTATTTGAAACTAAGCTGCCAAGTGTTGAATTGATGGGTTGGCGTTTTTATTGCAATGATTCAAGAGATTTATAAGGATAACAAGAATGAAAATAATAAACCTTTGAAAAATACAGTTCGTTGTTATAAGAAAATGGGATGTCGCGTGTTCCTTGAAAGTAATTTACTTCACTCATCCTCCAGGACTATTGTTGGCTTTTTAAGAGGGATAGCAAACTAGGTCACTGTAAGCCTTTGGGCCTCTCCTCGATAGATAGACCTTTATATAGTATTTACTTTAAATATATGTTTCATGTATTTGTCCTGTGTCTCATTTGTATGCATGAAATATGACGGAAACCTTTTGTGTTGGTAGGCTGTGATAATTCTACAAATGTTACGGTATGTTATTTTGCTGCACCAGCAATTCTATGCATTCACTTTAAGCTTAATTTAAAAATATATGGGCTATTCCATCTCAAATCGACCGAAATATAGAGAAAATTGACATTGCAATTTTTAAATACAATGAAACTTTTTCTGTCCGTAGACAACTATGATACAATGCTTTGTGCAAAGTTTGAGGCATCAGAACTTCATAGTGTTTAAATTTAAAATATTTAAATTTATCGTATTTTCATAAAATTAGTAATTTTAAACTCTTGTGGCTCCGAAACCCTTCCACCCAATGATCAAAATCATGGTTTATTTTGATGCTGAAAAGTTAAAGTTTATATTGACATATAAACAGTTTTTCTTACTTTTTATGGAAATGGAGAAATTTAGATTTTTCTTAATTAAGACACCTTTGCCAAGGAAAAATATTTTTAAAATATATAGTTAGATTCCGCATTGAAAGTACAAATAAACACGTATTTTTTACTGGTGCAACGTTAATAAGAAAGTATTGAAAAATCAAATAAAGAAGATAAGTAGTACGCGCGTGAGCTAACCAGCTGACTGTGAGGCGGGAGCTAGCCTAGGCAAGCAAGGTCAGGAGACATAAACACGTGATGTTCCGTCTAGTAGCGCATAGCTGGGCTAGCTTTATCACAGGTTTTCATAAACACAGGGGTAAAATGACGCCCAATGCTCGCTTATCTTCATCTCTCGGCCAGTGTGTGCTGTGTTGCGCCTTTCAAGTCTAGGCGTGTGAAAATAATTTATTTAATACCCCCGAAACTTATTGCAGTGACACTAAGCAAACAATGCCGAATCCCTCTTAATAATGCAAGGTTTTTTGCTCAATATTTTTTTACCTTTTTACAAATTGGCAAAAAGCCTAAAACTACCGTATTTGCTGGCGTAATTTGCGCCCCCGCGTATTTTGCGCACCCTAATTTTTAAGGGATTATTTTGAACTTTATTTTTGCTCCGTGTATTTTGCGCACACATTTTACGTACATATTTTTTTCAGTGTATTAGGGATTACGTACATATTTTTTTCAGTGTAGTAGGGATTTTCCTTGCCTACAGTTCATCGTAGGTCATTCACCAGCAACTGAAGTACCTGCTTCATAAAGAAACCCCAAAGTCCCGCTACTTTAACAATGCTTGTCCTTGGTAGAGACAAGTTACCGGTATAGAAAATTAGCCCTACCGTAAATACTTGTATTTCATTTGACTTTCAACACTTCTAATGTGCAATTGTGTTTATACAGTATTTCAAGATGGGAAAGAAAAATAACAATTACACCGCGTCATATAAATTGAAAGTGATAAGTTTCACAGAACAGTTCGGCAATCGTGCAGCTCAGAACTCAGAACAGGACCTCTTATTTGAAAAATCCGCATATTTTACGCACCCCAATTTTTCAGTGGCCAAAGTTAATTAAAAAGTGCGCAAATTA
Organism: Periplaneta americana; assembly: GCF_040183065.1. Classification (NCBI taxonomy): domain Eukaryota; kingdom Metazoa; phylum Arthropoda; class Insecta; order Blattodea; family Blattidae; genus Periplaneta; species Periplaneta americana. The sequence continues at coordinate 21,267,046 of NC_091127.1, read as the reverse complement.
TGCGAGCAAATACGGTAAGTAAAATCAGATTATCTGTCTCTCTGTATAGAATGAAAATAAGGATTACTTCTTATCATAACCTAACAAATGTCAGCTTCAAAATGAGCTCCCGTTCAATGTTTTACAGTAAATGGTTCCAAAGTTCTGAGCGCTGAAAGAGGCTTGTTTTTCTAAAATACGCTAAATTTGTCGCTCAACAACACGAAAACCGTTTGATTTTCGATAGGATATTTTTGCAAATGCACTCTCCTCAGCACCTTGTATAAATAGGAAAAAAATTAGAGTATAAAAAAATGCGAGGTTTTTTACTGATCGATTTCATATGGAATAGCCCATATAGATCAGACAGTTTTTAATGTTGCATTTGGAGAGAAGGTGTTGATTTTTATAAGAATTGGACAATTTTTTTTCGAGAGATTGCTTTTTGTTATTTATACTTTTTCCAGTATAAGAGAAGTAAAATGGTTATCTTTGGCACCTTTCTACACAAATGCATAGCACCATTGTGGCAGTATCCTGTACTGCATCTATGTAAGTTGCTCCCTGGTAACTGTGAATCATGGCACCGCGTCCTGCTGATAAAATATTCAAGGTACTGCCGTCCCTGCATAATGCAGGCCTGCAGACAACAGGGGCGGATTCAAGGCGAACACATTGAAACACGAGCTTGGAGGAAGAAGCAAGATATTAATTTTTCGGAAACTCCATGTACCTGAAGAACATAAAGGACCTAACTTGTAATTAACCTTATAATTAGGCATTTATAAGCTGAAAATTGCTCTAAAACATGACAAATTATCAGCAGAAACCTCACTAGAGGTTTTGATTTATCTACAGAAAATCAAAACTCGAGTGGGATTTAATTGACTATTACAGGATTAGAAGAAAGTATATAAAGATTAGAAGTAACGAAGTACTCCAATACAATAAAATATTAATTGACTTACGCGATAAACTGGAGAATTCCCACGGTGTCTTTGAACCGTGCCGTTACGTTTAGCACCATATTTAAGTAAATACACAAAATCGCCAACATAAGAACACGACGTTGATGTGTGGCATCGATGGAGGGAGAAATTTGTTTAATTTTTTCTCTCTACCTCCTTCGTTCTGAACATTACTGAGAGATAGCACCACTGTTAGCTACAAGGTATATTTGCGCAAATATATTGAAGTTGATTACGTGACTTATTACGTGACTTAGATGAGAGTCTCGGGACAAAACAGTTTTGCTATATTTCTTTTCTTATTAAATGTTAAGCACAGGAACGCCATTTCGTAATTTTATTTAAGAAACAAGCCAAACAAATTATCTTTCCATCAAAAACGGATGCTCCCTGGACCAAATTATCGTATTTTATAACTGTTTGAATGCAACAGAAGCCAGAAGTCTTGCACTTGACAAATGCAGTGAATTATTTAAGAATATAGTCGCGAATTTTACTACCACCATTTCGATTGTGTTTTGTTTGGCACGGCTCGGTACGGCCTGGTGACTAGTGGCCAGCGAGTAACGTCGACTATCGATATTGCTCTGCCGTGGGTATTATCCATTACGTTCCATTACGCTAGATGCATGCTAGATGGCAGTAGTGAGTTATGATTACTAGCAATGCCTTCTCGTCGAGAAGTTCTCGATCTATACACGATGGCAATGTTACTAGTCAAGAAGGCTTTGTTGATTCAGTTTCATTTTTATTAAAACAGTTGCATTCCACTTCAATTATCCGAATCCCAGTAATCAACGTAACTTGACAGATGATTTTCAATAAATCTTAATATTAAACAATCTCTGATACGTGATTATCCATAATATCATATAACAGAAGCTATAACATAACCTAACTAATATACACAAGTGTTAGAAAAGTTTTAATTAACGATGATGACATAAAAAATAAACATGAATAATTTTAAAAGGAATAATTATTGAATGTACAATTTTCAAATTTGAATGTGGTTCGTGGTTCAATTGATGTTATATTGGAAGTGTGCGTAATAAAAGTGGAACTCGTTGATGTAGGCCTACATGGTGTATTCAACTTATTCAGGATTTCCGAATGGTGCTCTTCATTTATTTGTAAATAGGATTTCAGAAGATGTATACGTATGATCAGTAATTTTTATTAATTCTTGTTCTTGAATGCCAATGCGAGTCATATTTGAAACTGCTGTGCATCGACTGGAGTGGTTTGTAATTTTATATATATTTTCTTTTGACATTCAGACCAGCGCAGTTTCAAATGTTGCCAAACAAAGAAATAAATGCTAGGGACGCGATAAAATTAAACAAATGCGAGGGACGCGATAAAATTGTGCGATAAGCAGCCATGATTGGTTGAAATACGTTCTTTCGTACCGTTTTATTGGTCAAAAGTAGTATGACGTAGTAAGAGTGTAATAATCCACATAAAGCAGCTGAAATGTGACATGAAATTAGGATTATTTCATTTTGAATCTTGCGTACACTACTTTTAACACTTGAATATAATTAATTGATTAACTAGTGGACTTACTCGTGTTAATTATGTAAGATTTGTGCGGCTTACAGCTGTTTCAGTGCTTCATGCACCATCCTCAGAGCCTACTAGATCACGGAGACATCTCGAACTCCTCTGCCTGTTATGTGGATGTGTTCAGAAAGCAAAAATACAACATAACATACAGAACAGAAAACACACTGCAAAGACATCTCAACACACAAAAAAACACAAAAAAATAAATACCACACAGGTCTATACAAACTCACATGTAATAGTTGCGATAAGTTCTACATAGGACAGACAGGCAGATCATTCCAAACACGCTACAAAGAACACATTAAAGCAATAACCAGAGGATACAATACATCTACATACGCCGATCGCATAACCAATGCTAACTATACATACAATAACATAAATACGGATATGGAAATCCTACAAATACAACCCAAGAACCAAAAACTCAACACACTAGAACAATACGAAATATACAAACACACTAAAACACACCCCGATCAAATTCTCAACACACAGATCAATTTCAGTACACACACACTATTTGACTCCACTCTTCAACACCTTTCAACAATCAAACACACCCACATAACAGGCAGAGAAGTTCGAGATGACGCCGTGATCTAGTAGGCTCTGAGGATGGTGCGTGAAGCACTGAAACAGGTGTAAGCCGCACGAATCTTACATAATTAACACGAGTAAGTTCACTAGTTAATTAATTAGGATTAATTATACTTCTTTATTTAATAACTGTACACACTATTCAGTGTCGATGAGACAACACTATAACGGTTTTTATTTCCTGGTCGGGCAGACATACGAACACAAAGGATGGTTAAATGTTAGCGAAATGATGACACCTAACCCTCTGAATAGACACACACAACGATAATCCAAGTCCAATTAATGAAAATAGCTAATATTTTTAGAGTAACAGGAAGTTCAAGAAGGCTTCGCTAGATGCCACACATGTCAAAGCGTACGCGTGCTGCTATCTTTCGAGTGTTGTGTAATCTACTTGCAGGTGAATAACTGAGAGTTATCTAATAAAGAGAGCCCGACTGTTTGGGAAAATTCCTTATTTACTGGGTGGAAGTAAATCATTATTTGCATAGATATAAAAGTGATTTGGATTAAATCAAAGTGATAGAGCCAAATTTTATTTTGCCTTTTTAAGGTGTTTCTTACTAATAAATGCCTTTTTTAAAGCAATATTTCTTGTTTATTTGCAATTTTATATTTAATTGTAATGTAATGTATATGAAATTTAAATATTTGAAACAATGACTAACTTTACTAATCATAGTAAATAAAATTAATTTATTTGGGTGTTTAATCTGCTAATAATCGTGCTTTAATACTATTGGTGTAATATGAATAATGATCGACAATCCACAGTTACAAATATAATATTGTCAAGTCTTCACGATACCAACAATCAGCTTTATAATTTTAAATATTAAGCTCGTTCTCATAGAAGTTGTCACGTAGCATTTACAATTGTTTGGTTTCATGTTTTCAAATCTTACTCTTACAATTTTGTGCTACACATGTTTATTATTGTAGGAGAAAGAAATTTGAGTGAGGAACAGTCAGTTATTGTCGGGTGACAGAAGGTTAGCTAGAATGTCTAAATTCAGTAAACCATTGAAAAATAACAAGGCCTCCTCCGGATCTAACCATGAGATGAGAAGTCGTTGGCTGGGATGCATCTTAATGGAAAGACACTAGTCACTTTAAAAATTGAATTGTTTCCATAGTAACAATGTGCGTACCGAAAAAAAGTAGTACTTTCGTGCTTACTGATTGTAGAAAATCTATACTGACCCTCTGGTACGTCTGAAAAAAAAATTGCATGTGTACAAAATTTGATAAAGATTTGTGTACATACTTGTAGCAAAAATGTTACGAAATGGGAGAGTGGAGATATGGTTTCGTACATTGCCAGAGTGCTTCGTTGCATCCATCAAATGTGTGAGTGGTGTTGTCATAGCAACGAGATGAGGGAGGATGTGTTTACATCTAGAATCATGTCAGGACAAGCGTTCCGTCATTAGCACTATTACATACATCACTTCTCACGTGCCATTGTCCGTGACACGTATCATGTGACGTCACATCCTTTTGAATTGTATGAATTAGTAATAGCACAAGTTTCCTTCGACTGCAACCTCAGAACATCTATATATAGTGGGCTCTGACGTAAAGCGAATTAGATTATTCAGTCATGTTGCATTTTACTAAGTGACGTTATAGTGGTGCTGCAAATGCAAGCGGAACTTCTAGCAAAAAGACACATTTTCAGCGTCCCCGATACCGAAAATGTCAGTCTTCATTTCTGTCCATTTGCGTACACAGTTTTCTTTTAAATCACTTTGTTCATTTTCAGTATCTTCGACTCAGTTCATGCGGAGGACACGCACGTGAAATATAACTTTTGTGCGAGATCGTGCGTATTTGCTTGTTTCCGCACAGAACCAATACGCGGTAAGTGTGAAATACCACATTCAGTATTCCCAACCTAACACACATAACTATTTCCCTCTTCTTACCGCTTAAGCGCCACATTCATTTTACTGCTTTAGGCTTTTAACATATTATTTTTAGAGACGTTTAACATAGTAATAATTATAAATTGGAAACTTACCACTGCAATTTCACCTAAATTGCAATGTTAATTATTGCTTTTAAATATTTGCAAAAATTAAGTAAAGTCTACTACTCCACGAAACTTATTGCATTCCTGATACAAGTAACATTAAGGAAGCCGTGAAAAAATCAACAAGATTCCAGATGCCGATGTTATTACTGCAATATTTTATATAAATAATATTGTTAAAATATTAAAACGAAAAATAAATCATTACATAACCTTACCGTTTGTTTTAAGTTCGCCTTTATAGACTGGGGGGAAAAAAAGACAGACGTATATCACGGCCTGCTGGAGTATAGTAAACACAGAAAACATTTTATAGCAACAATGTTGAAGATAGATGTTTTGGTTTTCCGAAGTTGCCGTCATTAAACAGAAACCAAGATGGAAATTTCATTGCAACTAATTAGAAATTCGTCTTTCAGGTATGTAATAAACGATCTTCGCACAAAATAATGTACGATACACGAGCGGTATGTTTGTTTTTATGTTCTCGGAAATTAAAAAAGCTCAACTACGTTTCGCTTTTTCAATCTTTTCCTCGAACATGAAAACGTCAACATACCGCTCTTGTAACGTATATTACTATTATTCCAGTTGCAACATGTAATCCCAAGTTCTTAAGCCAAAATAGGCGATTTACTCAGAAATCAAATCTGACGATCTTCTTAAACTTTTATTAGACAAAGTCAGTATCAAATGAAGGGTTCAGAGACATAGTGGGCCAAGCGCCATTTATTAAAAACGGAGAAAGCAAGGTTTAAGTTAAGTGAATACCACAGTTTAATGAAGATTGGCATAACATTTAGTTTTAATGTGCATACTTTATATTACTTGCTATATCTTTAATTAAATTATGGTTCTCACTTAATTTTCCTCCGTTTTTAATAAATGACGCTTGGCCCACTATGGCTCTCAGTACCACGGTTTAATGAAGACTGGCATATTATTTAGTTTTCATGTGCATACTTTATATTACTTGCTATATCTTTCATTAAATTATGGTTCTCACTTAATTTTAACCCTTGTTTCCTCCGCTTTTAATAAATGGCACTTGGCCCACTATAGCTCTCAGTACCACAGTTTAATGAAGATAAGTTTTAGTTTTATTTTCCCTGGCAGAGTTAAGGCCATCAGGCCTTCTCTTCCACTCAACCAGGATCAAATCACATACAAAAAAAATACATACCTGTATACAAATATTAACTTAAAAATAATAATAAACATAATTAAGTAAAAAAGAGAGATTGAATACATATACACAATCAGTATTAACTTTAAAATAACAACAATAAAAAAAGACTGAATACATAATCACAAACAGGAAAATACATCTAGTATACAGTATTAACTTAAAAAAAAAAGAATTAATACTTATGAATATAATCTTACAACTAAAAGAATAGTAGAATTAGTATGATCAGCACAGCACGTGTTACATTGAGACAATGACAATTATCTAGATATAAGTGTTAATGGAAAAATAAAGTAATGACTGTATAAAATAATAATAATAATAATAATAATAAATAAAAGTTATACCTAAAAAACTAATTCTTTGCATTTAAAATATATCTAAACAACCTAATTTTAAACAACTGAGGACTAAGACTACCCCTGATTTCCAGCGGCAGCGAATTCCATGAGCGGGCCATGGCTATTGAGAAAGAACTTGAGTACAGAGATGTCTGATGACGTGGTATAGATAGCAACAGATTGTGCTGTGAACGTGTATTACGATTATGATGTGAAGCTAGGAGAGTAAACCGAGAGGCAAGGTAGTCGGGTGTGGAATCATGTATAATTCGATATAGCAGACAAAGAGAATGTACTAAACGTCGATCTTGCAAGCGGAGCCAGGAGAGTCGTAGAAAATATTCCGATATATGATCATGTCCGCGGATATTGAAAATAAATAGGACGCAGACATTAAGTACACGTTGAAGTTTTTTAGAAAGTTCAGCACTTAGGTCGCTATATAAAACATCACAATAGTCAAAGTGAGGCATTACAAGGGTCTGTACTAGAATTTGTTTGAGTTTAGTAGGAAGGAAATTTTTCAGGCGTTTCAAAGAATGCATGATAGAGAAAACGTTTCTACAGATATATCTGATTTGCGTATTCCAGATCATATTAGAGTCGAAATAGATGCCGAGGTTTTTTACAGTTGCACTGAAAGGAATTATTTTGTTGTTGAGAGAGACAGGCTAAAGGGTGTTCATATTGTTCATAAGATTGGCATATCATTTAGTTTTAATGTGCATACATTATATTATTTGCTATATATTTAATTAAATTATGGTTCTCACTTAATTTTAACCCTTGTTTCCTTCGTTTTAATAAATGGCGCTTGGCCCACTATGCCTCTCAGTACCACAGTTTAATAAAGATTGACATATAATTTAGTTTTAATGTGCATACTTTATATTACTTGCTATATCTTTCATTAAATTAAGGTTCTCACTTAATTTTAACCCTTGTTTTCTTCGTTTTAATAAATGGCGCTTGGCCCACTATGGCTCTCAGTACCACAGTTTAATGAAGATTGACATATCATTTGGTTTTAATGTGCATACTTTATATTACTTGCTATATCTTTCATTAAATTATGGTTCTCACTTAATTTTAACCCTTGTTTTCTCCGTTTTTAATAAATGGCGCTTGGCCCACTATGGCTCTCAGTACCACAGTTTAATGAAGATTGACATATCATTTAGTTTTAATGTGCATACTTTATATTACTTGCTATATCTTTAATTAAATTATGGTTCTCACTTAATTTTAACCCTTGTTTCCTTCGTTTTAATAAATGGCGCTTGGCCCACTATGGCTCTCAGTACCACAGTTTAATGAAGATTGACTTATCATTTAGTTTTAATGTGCATACTTTATATTCCTTGCTATATCTTTCATTAAATTATGGTTCTCACTTAATTTTAACCCTTGTTTTCTCCGTTTTTAATAAATGGCGCTTGGCCCACTATGGCTCTCAGTACCACAGTTTAATTAAGATTGACGTATCATTTAGTTTTAATGTGCATACTTTATATTACTTGCTATATTTTTAATTAAATTATGGTTATAACTTATTTTAACCCTTGTTTCGTCCGTTTTAATAAATAAATAAATCTGAATACAGATTTTAGAAGCTCGTGTTTACTTACGTATTTCACTCACTTTAAGCGGGGATTGAACTGAAAAATAGGTATATGGCCTAAAAATGCGATTTTTGGATTTTTACATTAACAAATTCTAAATATTTTTGTAAATCATTTCGCCAAGTGTCATTTACAAAGTCGTGTGCTATCTATTCTCCTCTATTTATTTCAAAATTACTTTAGTTTTCCTCAATTTTCTAACTGCTTGTTTACACATTGAGACATAGAGTCCGTTTCAGATAGTACAACATATGAATAGTGAATTTTCAAAACGACTTAAGTCCACATTTTGGGGGTTCTGAGTTGAGAGCATGATTATGTTACTGTGTGCAAAGGGCATTGTTTAGTAGCAGAATTACTTTAATCCAAGACTGTTGTATAGTTTTTCTTAGCAACAGAATATTTGGTTAAGGGGTAAAACGACTTTAGTCCTGGACTTATGTTGTTTTGCCTGTCAAGTACTAAAGAAACTTACATAATATGTAATTTTAATCATACAATCAGCTGACAAAATGTTTTTGTCTGTTGTCATTGGTAATTCTTTAGTTTTAAATATTTATTACGTTTGAAGAACAGAGCATGAAAAATGAAAATCAATATGCTCAGTAATTGTGCTTAACTTGTAGCCGAAGTAGAAAGTATTGCAAAATGGATCCAAGTTAAGCATCGAGAGAGAGGATTTTCTTGCTGTCACATTTTACTACATGAAAAATGTATGCTTGCCTAAACACCAGTTCATGATATGTATACTATCGCCAACTTACCGTCCCAGCTTTCTCTGTGCACAACTTTAAAATGTTCTTTTGTGTCTACCATGAGGGACAGGCCAAGAAAAGTCTTAATGAGGTGTGTAATTTTCTCTTGCACACTACTTCAATAACTGTGGCCCATCCAGTATACTAAGAACTGTGGTTGTTTTGCATCAGTTATCCGGGACAAAATAAGAACAACACACTAATCAAATTCTTAATGGCAATAAGTGCTCAGAAACATTTCTTTAACATCATACTTTTCTTCATCAGAGGTCTGTGCTCTTATGATTAACAGATTGTTCAAAATAATGTTGTTCAACAATTGCAATAAGGTTATTTTGCGATTTTGGTATAAATACATATTGTTAAACATGTTTATGCGTCAGTAACATAATAATTATGACGCAGGATTGAAGTTAATTTGCAGAACAACTTAAGTCCTGAAGATAATTAAACTTTTTACGACCTGAAGAAGAGTGCAAAAGTATGAATTTTTATACTAAAACTATTTCTCTTACATATAAAAAATTATATTGTAACAATATATGGTTCACCGAAGCCAAAAACAGTTTTCTTTAATTTTCTCAAATCTACCTATAGGGACTTAAGTCGTTTTGCAAATTCACCATTCATATATGTGTCCAACTGATAGCAGATTTTCAGAATGTATGTAGAATGCATTTAAATTTTGGTGCCTGTTTTCTCGGTTTAAATTTTTTCTACACATTCTCTTCTTTTAAATCTATCTTCTCCCATATTTTTTGACTGTTGTTCTGAATTTTTTTCTGCTGTTTCAGTGTATTCTAATGTTTGAAAGTTGGCATTCCATTTTGTGTAGTGCAACGTATGATTGGGTCTAAAATTTTCAATTCCCTAATATACATATATATATATTTTTTTTTTAATTTTTAAATGATTAAATTTCACAATTTTAAATTAAAAATATAATTAGATCTTGAGGAAACTAAAATATGTAAATTATGTTTCACCATGCCATAAGCTACCTTAAGGAAAAAATATTTAAAAATTTGTGAAATTGTAGCGATGAAAATATTAACATAAAATTGATATGAATAGTAATATAATAATGCTGATATTACTTACATTATAGATTTCTAATTTTTTATGTATGTACCAAGTAATGCCCAGAACTAGTATGCAAACAATAATAGTTCATGTATTTTCTATAGTTCAGAAATTTCCAAAATTCAGTTCAGCCCCCTTTTAAGTGTACAGATCCAACTCATCTTGACAAGCGATTGAATATAAGTGAGAAAAAATTGCATGTTTTCTGCAATTTTGTGGCAATGTGTGAAATATTAGTTATGGAATAAAATAAGTCATCATAGATGGAAAGTTCTTTATTAACCCTAATTTACATACAGGTTTTTGTAGTCTTTTTTTTTACAGTTACTGAGTTATTGGCATTTAACGATGTTAAGCGCAGGCGTGACTTACATTTTGTGTCTAGCGCAGACTCGTAAATAGCGTTATTCAACATTAAAACTTGCCAATCATATACCAGTATTCCCATGAAATATAAATACAATATATACTGTACGTTTATAAAAAATTAAAGACTAATTTAGTGTATGTTTATAATTGAGAGTTTCAAATGGGATTGAATATAAATAATAATTGTTCTACATTGTACATACCATGCGAAAATGACTAGTAAAAAAATTCTCACTGGGGAAATGAAAAACTGCGTTGAATTGTTATTCATTGATTATGATGGTTTCTCTTTCCGAGAGTTATATTTTCCATTGAATGATATCCGAATCCTCTGTTTATCAGACAAAGCTGTATCGGAATTGTAGTATATTTTCATCTTTATACTGTATATTCCTTGAAATTCAACTGTCATTGAGTAATTTTATAATAGTACATTATGCAACGAGCCTATAATGGTAGTAATTAAGACGCAAGTATGTTTGTTTATGAAACGAGCGCAAGCGAGTTTCATAATTTTTATACGAGCGTTTTAATTACCATTATAGGCAAGTTTCATACGACTTTTTAAGCTCGACCATATTTCTAACTTGAAATTATACAAAAGTAGGTCATGTTACGGTTATGTAAGTGAGTAGCGAACTGACCTCAATTGTGAGATGTGCGCAGACGCGAAAGTATTGATTTTTTCCGAGGCCGAATGTCATTGACCTTGATATAACGTAGAGAAGTCTTGATATAACCTGGAAATTGATTTAGAATTGAAAAATGAGATGACAAATTGAATTTATTTGAATATTATTTACAATTAATGCTAATTATTATAGTAACAGAACATAACCTTCTGCGACAGTATTGGATTTCCAGCCTCCGTGACTTTTCGCTAATTGTCTTTCGATTGCATATCCGAGAATAATCGATACTTGCGGTTTTATAATGGTACAAAGGTGATTTGTCATTGGCTGAACACCTGAATTTTAATGAATAGGTGTACTTTAATGAGATGCATTAAAGGGCTACTACCAGGTGTATAATTACTACATTTCGGCATGGTCTAGCATAATAGTACATTATGCAACTAGCCTATAATGAAGGTAATTAAGAAGTGAGTATGGATATTTATGAAACGAGCGCAAGCGAGTTTCATAATTTTCATACGAGCTTCTTAATTATCATTATAGGCGAGTTTCATACAACTTTTTATGCTCGACCATATTTATAACTTGATATTATTAATTTTATTGTATCTGACCTGGAGCAATGTCCCGCATGTTGTGAGATGTGCGCAGACGCGAAAGTATTGATTTTTTTCCCAGGAACAGATGTCCACATTGACCTTGCTAGGCCATAAGAACCTACAGAGATAACATTGAAATTAAATTAGACATTGAAAAACGAGATGACAAATTGAATTTATTTGAATATTATTTACAATTAACGTTAATTATTATAGCAACAGAACATGACCTTCTGCGACAGTATTGTATTTCCAGCCTCCGTGACTTTTCGCTAATTCTCTTTCGATTGCATATCCGAGAATAATCGATACTTGCGGTTTTATAACGGTAGAAAGCTGACCTGTCATTGCCTGAACTGAGTCGTCATTGGCTGAAAACACCTGAACTTTAATGAGTAGGTGTACTTTAATGACATGCATTAAAGGTCTGCTACCAGGTGTATAATTACTACATTTCGGCATGGTCGAGCATAAACATATATATGGCCTATATACCGCTTTAAATATGTACAGAATATTTCAGGTTTAATATTTTGAAATTGAAAGGTGTGTTTTAATAGTACGTTGATGTAACTTTGCATTTCAGTCCACCGCTGTGGAATAACGGTTAGCATGTCTGACTGAAGCGAGCGGGCACGGGTTCAAATCCTCATTGGGACAAATTACCTGGTTGGGATTTTTTTCCGGTTTATTTTCCGGACCAAATGAAGCAGAATTGCTGGGTGATGTTCGACTTTGAACCTCGGACTAATTTCGCCATCATTAAGTCACACATCTTTATCATCCATACATTATCCCGGGTTAAGTTCACGTTGCGGCGTGCTGTAGGCCTACTTGTACAAGAGCATAAGTATTGAATGTTGTATATTTGTATATATATCGTTATATTACGAAACAATTATTTTAATTACTTACTAACATATTTATTATTAGCCGTACCCTTGCGCTCCGCTGCACCCGTTAGAAATAAACATAAAGTAATTACATAATTAAAATAGGACATTTGATCCAGGGAACATTCGTGTTTGATAGAAGGATAAATCGTTTATTATGTACTTAATTTAAATTGAATTTAAAAAAATTAAAATGCGATCATTTTGATCCAGAGACCACTCATTTGGTCATAAAAATGTATTAGTTTAGGAAATAAAGGAAACGAATGTACAGAATAGCCTATCAAGTTTTCTGTGTATAAGAATCTATTTTAATCTTACCTGTTCTCGATTCACTCAGAAGTTACTGTAATAACATTATAGCATTATGTCCGTCTAGAGAAACTACACTTTCCAATGGTGAATTAATAATTAATTATACAAATCGGTTAATTTAGCTTCCGATATTATTACATACAAACACAGAAACATTCTCTGTAGGCTATGTTTCGTAGCTTTCGATTGTTGTTGTCCAAAGCCCCTTGTAGACGAAGTCATTTGTTTTTTATTTCATTACACCACCTTAGATGGCGTTGTTATTGTAATTTTGAAACTCATTTATCTCTTTAAATATATATCAGTCCTATCAAAATTTGGATAGAATAAAACTTATCGGAAATTATTTTTAAAGAAACTTTTGTTATGTAATATTTTTCATGAAAATTAATAATAAGGGAGATATTTCAATTTATTTAATTCAAACCCCTTTATAACCCCCCTTTTAGATAAAATATTTTGAATGCCATATAGCCTAAATTCTAAGTTACAACGAAATTAATTTATATTCCAATTTTCATATAAATCGGTTCAACCATTATCGCGTGAAAAGGTAACAAACATCCAGACAAACAGACAGACAGACATAACAACAAAATTTTCAAAAAAGCGATTTTCGGTTTCAGGGCGGTTAATTATATATGTTAGGACCAATTATTTTTGGAAAATCGAAAATTACCAGAAAAATTTCGGCTACAGATTTATTATTAGTATTAGTATAGATGAGGCTTATAATTTGTGTCAATTTCTCCGGGAATTTTTGAGACAAACAATCGATCAACAGCACTAATATTTAGACATTTTTATTATATATAAACCTTACTCCTGCTAATGAGACATCTAAGTCAGGAGATAATGGAGTAGGGTGGCCAGTTCCTTTCCTCTTCCATTGCATACATCACAGGGAAGTAACACAGTTCGCTAATCAGACTTGAGTTTTGTGCAACAATTGTTCTTCCTCTAACATACATCAAGTAAGATGTACTGCCTAATAATAGATGTATACCAATCAGCCAGAACCTCACACAGAGATAGACAGGGACATCATTTTATTTTTACTTCAATTTTTATTGTACCTGAGTTTTTGAATGTACTTCACTCCCAACCCTTCTACTAATGAAGTTCTGTCCTCCAGACAGAATCAAGGCCGCATATAGTAAACAGAACTGAGTTAGTGAGTATAGTACGTTCCATAAATATGTTTGCGTTTTCCAGTGACGAAAGAGCTTTCAATATTGAACCATATTTTCGCGCAGATACTGTCCGTTTCCCTACCTCGCATCCCGATTTCCCCCACCAGCTTCTGTACGCCCCTCTGTAAAAGCTGGGCTGTCTTAGCTCTTTTCTGAAAATATTAATTTCTGTTAGGAAATGGACGTTTACGTAATATTATAGAACTGTTTAAAATAACTTTAATAAAAGGGCCTCGTTAAGTAATTAACTGTCACGTGATTTCCCCCCTTTCTACGATCCTGCGCCATTAACCACTTGGACGGACAGTAGATAGCATGTCTGAGTAATTTTATCTGTACGGGTCGGGCAGAAGTGAAGATTGAATTTACAGTACGTAAGTTATTCTTTTATAGAGTAGGTACAGAATTATTTCAACATGAGTTACTAGTACGAAGGACGAAACTGGCAATTAGAATTAGATGCAATAGTCTATAGTGCGATAATATGCACAAAAGAACTGAAGCCTGTATCGAAATGAACGACAACCATTTTCAAAAATGTGTTTAAATATCCATATTATGATTATTTTTTAATTGAACTTCATTCTGTATATTGTACGCTAATGTGCTGTAGACAGTATAATATACACTGCATAATGAATACGTTCGCATGGATAACTCAGTTCGTAACACTTATTCTTAATACAGTACTGCATTTTGATTAAACAAAAACCTAATGAAAATTATCGAACTCAAAATTGCAATATTTCCTAGTTTACGTAAATGGACGAACCACTTTTCTTCCCTCCTATACCTAGTAAAGTGATTTGTTTGTGTTTTACGCCAGTATCATCGAACTACAGTCGTGAAAGGGGTTAGCGAGCGGTGTTTCCGGTTCTCTAAAGGTATAGACAGGTTAATATTAAAAATGTTAGTAAAAATAAAATGATGTCCCTGTAGAAACATATTAACGATATGAAAAAAGTGGTTTTGACGTAGATTTGGTCTTTTATTTTGGTTTTTTTCCGAAATTCGTATTCCACCTTTGCTCCATTTTCGTCGTACCATTATCTGGCCGTCTCTGATTAACCTCTATTAGCTAGATAAGGGATGTAAAATGAAGAAATTTCGGTTACAGTTCACTTACCTAGCAGCTGAGGGGTAACGATATCCTATGTAAATCTCTGCCCCTTGGATCCACCACAGACGAAACCCGCAATGCGGCGGAGAACCTGGGGAAATTACTGCGTAACGAGAAGGTAAATTGAGTGAACATGACGGATCTTCTGGGACTGCGCTACACGTGAAACAATCTTCCTTCTGCATATTTCTACTTTATAACCTTTTTCTTCTGCATATTACATTTTTAAACGAGCGAGAAAATGCCACGTAGAGCATGGAATAAGCCGTCGTAAATTTCTGCTTGACAGTTTCTCAAAACACGAGAGGACGGACATATCAGCGACCTCGGAGACCTCTAGCGTCGAATATTTGCTGTTCCTAAACTGCGTGCAATTATTACCGCTATCCGATGCGGCTCAACAGGTAATGTATCAGGTTACTACAGGCTGAATTCCCGGAAAGGAAAGTGTCTTTCTGTATCTTCTGTTATAACTTAAGCAGAGATTTTGCGCTACATAACAGGAAGCCCCACTATTTGTGTTGCATCATAATATTCAAAGAAGAGAGGACGGCAGGGGCTAAAGGCCTACGATGATAATGATAATTTCATAATAAAATTATTGTGCCTAAGTTTATAATGTAGGAATAACCAAAACTCATGAATTACTTGGAAGTCCTTTTACACAGTTAAGAAATAATTTGTAGAAAAATAATAATACTGTATTATTCATAAAAAATAGGGGTCCACACCAGTGGAGTAACGGTTAGCGCGTCTGGCCGAGAAACCAGGTGGCCCGGGTTCGAATCCCGGTCGGGGCAAGTTACCTGTTTGAAGTTTTTCCCCCTCAACCAAATATGAGCAAATGCTGGGTAACTATCGGTGCTGAACCCCGGACTCATTTCACCGGCATTATCACCTTCATCTCATTCAGACGCTAAATAAGCTAAGATGTTGATACAGTGTCGTAAAATAACCTACTAAAATTAAAAAATAGAATAGGGTTGGGTTCACGAAACTTTTGTTTCAATTGTTTCGCTATTGTTGCTATGGCAAATGAAATAAATAAACTAAATAGCAATTCAAACACGATAATTTTATTTGAAGCAAGTAAAGCGATAGGTTCGGAAGTAAATCTCGAAAAGACAAAGTATATTATTATGTCTCGTGACGGGAATATTGTACGAAATGGAAACATAAAAATTGAAGATTTATCCTTCGAAGAGGTGGAAAAATTCAAATATCTTGGAGCAACAGTAACAAATATAAATGACATTCGGGAGGAAATTAAACGCAGAATAAATACGGGAAATGCCTGTTATTATTCGGTTGAGAAGCTTTTGTCATCTAGTCTCCTGTCAGAAAATCTGAAAGTTAGAATTTGTAAAACAGTTATATTACCGGTTCTTTATGGTTGTGAAACTTGGACTCTCACTTTGAGAGAGGAACAGAGATTAAGGGTATTTGAGAATAAGGTTCTTAGGAAAATATTTGGGGCTAAGAGGGATGAAGTTACAAAAGAATGGAGAAAGTTACACAACGTAGAACTGCACGCGTTGTATTCTTCACTTGACATAATTAGGAACATTAAATCCAGACGTTTGAGATAGGCAGGGCATGTAGCACGTATGGGCGAATCCAGAAATGCATAGGCTATAGAGTGTTAGCTGGGAGCCGGAGGGAAAAAGACCTTTGGGGAGGCCGAGACGTAGATGGGAGGATAATATTAAACTGGATTTGAGGGAGGTGGGATATGATGATAGAAACTGGATTAATCTTGCACAGGTTAGGGACCGATGGCTTATGTGAGGGCGGCAATGAACCTGCGGGTTCCGTAAAAGCCATTTGTAAGTTTGTTTGTATGTATGTATGTATGTATGTATGTATTATTATTATTATTATTATTATTATTATTATTATTATTATTACAGTGACATCAAAAACGTTTTCCTTACATTTTTATTATAACCGGTACCTTGTTTTTTGATTATACCATGAAGTCTTTGCTTAATGGCAAGTTTTAATTGCCATGGTAACATTTTACACTGCATAAGTACTAGAGATGAACAACGATCGAGAAAGCAAGACTAACAGCGCCCGTAAAGCTGAAAACCCGCACGACAATGTTGTATACGTCGCGTCCTTGACGTAAAGACTGCTTGTGAGTGTTTCGAGACGTCGAGATTGATCACTCCCGAAGTCCCGAACGTCAAACAGCCTTGAATCGCCACAGTTGTTTATACCTGACTGAACTTTTATCTACTTTGGCAACTGTTATATATGTGTAAACAATCAAATAGCCTTTTTGAAACATCATCTCTATATTTCAGTGTATAATAATCCTTTCCCCGTCTTTATTTAATCACTAGGCCCTTATTAAAAGGCTAGGAATTTGCTTTTCATATGTTTGAGATCAAGTGTGCAATCTCAAGTAAAAAGATATTAAGGTTATGTTTTATGTTTCTTAGAAATGCAAATTTATTTGAGAATAATTGTTTTTTTTTTCTATTTATATAACCATAGATAATATATAATAGAACCAGAACATTTTGATAACTAAGATACTGTTCTGTTTTGTCTTTTTGTCTTATTTAAACATTTAAAATGTTATTTATTTCATTGATGTATGTTATTCAAAGTTACGAAATCTTTGCACGCCGACCAAATGCTATTTCGAGAATGATGAGCGAGACTCGAAGCGAACGAGAATGACGACACGGGAGTCTAAAGACAAATGCAACGAACACAGCGAGCGAGAGCGGCAGTTAGTTTTGTTCATCTCTAATAGGTACAATCAGGACATAGTTAAAAATGCAATTAAATAGTTTTTGAAGTCACTTTAGTATTACTATTGCATTCTAATACCAGAAAATAACCTTCTTTCCTCTTTACAAATGTCAATTATTGAAGACCTCATCGGAATAAAGATGTAATCATTTCAAGTTCTTTTGTCAAATTCTTATAGTATTCATTAAAAGTGAAGATGCAGTGCTATTTCGTTAAAAAGAAAGGCAAATATTACGTACTTACTGGATTTTAAAGAACACGGAGATTCATTGCCGCCCTCACATAAGCCCGCCATTGGTCCCTATCCTGAGCAAGATTAATCCAGTCTCTACCATTATATCCCACCTCCCTCAAATCCATTTTAATATTATCTTCCCATCTACGTCTCGGCCTCCCCAAAGGTCTTTTTCCCTCTGGCCTCCCAACTAACTCTCTATATGCATTTCTGGATTCGCCCATACGTGCTACATGCCCTGCCCATCTCAAACGTCTGGATTTTATGTTCCTAATTATGTCAGGTGAAGTATACAATGCTTGCAGCTCTGCGTTGTGTAACTTTCTCCATTCTCCTGTAACTTCATCCCTCTTAGCCCCAAATATTTTCCTAAGAACCTTATTCTCAAACACCCTTAAGCTCTGTTCCTCTCTCAAAGAGAGAGTCCAAGTTTCACAGCCATAAAGAAGAACCGGTAATATAACTGTTTTATAAATTCTAACTTTCAGATTTTTTGACAGCAGACTAGATGACAAAAGCTTCTCAACCGAATAATGACAGGCATTTCCCATATTTATTCTGCATTTAATTTCCTCCCGATTGTCATTTATATTTGTTACTGTTGCTCCAAGATATTTGAATTTTTCTACCTCTTCGAAGGATAAATCTCCAATTTTTATATTTCCATTTCGTACAATATTCTGGTCACGAGACACAATCATATACTTAGTCTTTTCGGGATTTACTTCCAACCCTATCGCTTTACTTGCTTCTAGTAAAATTCCCGTGTTTTCCCTAATCGTTTGTGGATTTTCTCCTAACATATTCACGTCATCCGCATAGACAAGAAGCTGATGTAACCCGTTCAATTCCAAACCCTCTGTGTTATCCTGAACTTTCCTAATGGCATATTCTAGAATCTAGAGCGAAGTTAAAAAGTAAAGGTAACAGTGCAGGGGGGGGGGCTTTAGCCCGCAGTGAATTGGAAAAGCATCAGATAGAAACTGGCGTATACGGACTCTGCTGTAAGAGACAAATATTATATTACAAAATTTGTTATTACGAGCATAATTTCTATAGTAAAATAGTTAGTACTAGTACTAGAGGTGGGGAAAAATCGTTATTTACTACGCATGATGTCTCTCAAATTCAGATATAAATAATATTTAGGTGTTTAAAGTAGGGACACGCACTTATGTTAACAGCACTCAGGTGGATATGAAACAAGTAGTTGAAAGAATAACACAAAGTTGAAACATCAGAACAAACCTTAGTAGGTACCTATTCTGCACCTCTTCTAATATAATTACCTTACTTTAATATGTATATGCAGACACTTTGCAAACATAGCTCATAAGTTAATGGGACTCTTTTTGTCGTCGGTGACACAGTGAGAAAAAGTGTAGAGTGCAGTTTGACGTCGTTTGAAAGAGCTCTCTCTGCTCTTATATTCGTATGTTCTTTTCAGCGAAAATTTATGTAAATTGTGAATTCTAAACATTTAATTTTTGTTTGCTATAAGAGTGTTTCATCCAAGAGAGTAACTGTTGCGGGTTAATTTTGATCGATTTTGCTTTAACCTTGAGAGATCATAATAGACTGCTTCCAGGACGATACGTCCATTGATATCATGTCCATATCATTTATGTCCACTTTTATTTTTGTTCGCTTTTACTTCTGTCCATATTTTTGGGTCCGTGTGACTATGTCCACACACACGCTTGTGTCTATTTTATTTATTTACTAGCCGTACCCGTGCGCTCCGCTGCACCCGTTAGATATAAATATAAAGTAATTACATAATTCAAATAGGACATTTGATCCAGGGAACATTCGTGTTTGATAGAAGGATATATCGTTTATTGTGTTACTTAATTTAAATTGTATTAAAAAATTAAAATGCGATCATTTTGATCCAGAGACCACTCATTCGGTCATAAAAATTATTTTAGGAAATGCAGGAAACGAATGTACAGAATAGCCTATCAAGTTTTCTGTGCATAAGAAGCTATTTTAATCTTACCTGTCCTCGATTCACTCAGAAGCTACTGTAATAATACTAATAACATTATAGCATTATGTCCATCTAGAGAAACTACACTTTCCAATGGTGAATTAATAATTAATTATATAAATCGGTTAATTTAGCTTCCGATATTACTTCATACAAACACAGAAACATTCTCTGTAGGCTATGTTTCATAACTTTCGATTGTTGTTGTCCAAGGCCCCTTATAGACGAAGTCATTTGTTTTTTGTTTCATTACACCGCCTTAGATGGCAGTTATTTTAATATTAAAACTCATTTATCTCATTAAATATCAGTCGTATCAAACTTTTACAAAGAATAAAACTTATTGGAAATCATTTGTAAAGAAACTCTTGTTACGTAATATTTTTCACAAAAGTCAATAATAAGCGAGATATTTCGATTTATTTAATTCAAGCCTCCTTATAACCCCCCTTTTAAATAACGTATTTTGAATGCCATATACCCTAAAATCTAAGTTACAACGAACGTAATTTATATTCCAATTTTCATCAAAATCCGTTCAGCCATTATCGCGTGAAAAGGTAACAAACATCCAGACAGACAGGCAGACATACGAACAAAAATTAAAAAAAAAGCGGTTTTCGGTTCAGGATGGTTAATTATACTTGTTAGGACCAATTATTTTTGGAAAATCCAAAATTACCAGAACAATTTTGGCTACAGATTTATTATTAGTATAGATAGATATAGATGTACAGATTTTCTAGAGTTCCTTCAGTGGAGCAGCGAAACCCGAAGTGAGATAAGTGGCCAACAGCCTTGGAGCTCTTATATTCAGATTTCACAGTCCCAACTCAGCAAGGACATGTTTTCGCGTGTCTTTAAAGTTTCTCCTCTCTCTCTCTCTCTCTGTTTCAACAGACAATCGACTTCACGGTCTGCGAACCAAAGTTCTGAATATTAACAATACCATCTTATCCAACAGAAAATCGCACATTAAGTTCAAAACCTAAGATCAACGTTCTTGCCTTTCGGATATGAGGGTTCCTGAAGTGATGAACTTCAGTAAAATTTATGAAAGTTCTTTGGAGTGCAACATAGAGCTTTCTGTGTATCTTTAATGAGCAAACCTACTGGCCGCCACTGTTGCAGATCAATGCCTACATTCAGTTCAGATTGTCTTAATCGCCTGCAGAAAGTCTGGCCCTGAATATTTGATGCGTATCGAACGAAGCGAAATTAATGAAACTCGAAGCACGGAAGCAGCGATTAGTTATGACTAGACTTCGAAGTTCAGGTCCCGATGGGAGAGATACAGGTTGACTGATAGCGGAGTGTTGGACGAAGGTGGGGAATAGGCTATGACTTGTTTACTTTTTCTGGTCTGGTTGAAGGTTTCGTGCGTACTAGAACTGAAGCTGGGACAGTTAGGACTGTGTGAAGTCATTGTGATGTCAAGAACGAAATTCAATTGGAGCAAATTTTTAAATATACGAAAAAAAAAAAAAAAAAAAAAAAAACAACCTTATACTAGAAATATTTTGAAGTGGCAAAATGCGTCACAGAATTCCTGGCAAAAAAATACAGCCTTAATCATGGACTAAAATTTATAATGACTTGAATTTGAAGTACCGGTATCTATATTTAGAAATTATGCTATATAAATCAAAATTAGAAATTAGAGATATTTAGAATACATAATTTAAATTAGTATTCATATATTGTTATATTTAAATAATTATTATATATTTATATATTAGATTTTGTCATACAGTCCGCTGTCAAAAATCTGAAAGTTAGAATTTATAAAACAGTTATATTACCGGTTGTTCTGAATGATTGTGAAACTTGTACTCTCACTTTGAGAGAAGAACAGAGATTAAGGGTGTTTGAGAATAAGGTTCTTAGGAAAATATTTGGGGCTAAGAGGGATGAAGTTACAGGAGAATGGAGAAACTTACACAACGCAGAACTGCACGCATTGTATTCTTCACCTGAAATAATTAGGAACATTAAATCCAGACGTTTGAGATGGGCAGGGCATTTAGAACGTATGGGTGAATCCAGAGATGCATATAGAGTGTTAGTTGGGAGACCGGAGGGAAAAAGACCTTTGGGTATGCCGAGACGTAGATGGGAGGATAATATTCAAATGGATTTGAGGGAGGTGGGATATGATGATAGAGAATGGATTAATCTTGCTCTGGATAGGCACCGATGGCAGGCTTATGTGAAGGCGGCAATGAACCTGCGGGTTCCTTAAAAGCCATTTGTAAGTAAGTGTATTTTAAATAAGTTATCTTGTTAATTTTTTGATACTGGTCCTTCATTTTAATTCATTTTCTTGTCAATTTACTCCATTTTGTTATCAAGTTAACCTATAAAACTTTCATGTTTCCTTCTTATGGATATTAAATTCTTGCTAAATAGAATAGTTACTTTCAATTTAAGTATAATATTATCTTAGTTTCCTGGTGATGAATTTTACTTATACGGGGGTTGGGCTTATGTTAAATAGAACATATTGTTTTCTAAATATTTTATCTACATATATATACTAGCCGTACCCGTGCGCTCCGCTGCACCCGTTAGAAATAAATATAGAGTAATTACGTAATTAAAATAGGACATTTGATCCAGGGAACATTCGTGTTTGATAGAAGGATAAATCGTTTAATATGTTACTTAATTTAAATTATATTTAAATAATTAAAATGCGATCATTTTGGTCCAGAGAGCACTCATTTGGTGCAATGATAATTCCTTTAATATGTTTCTTAATTTTTATTACATGCAACCATAGTTTAATGAACATTGACATCATTTAGATTTAATGTGTATACTTTATTTTACTTGCTATATATTGTTTTATTTTATTGGGTTATTTTACGACGATGTATCAACATCTAGGTTATTTAGCGTCTGAATTGTATGAAGGTGATAATGCCGGTGAAATGAGTCCGAGGTCCAGCACCGAAAGTTACCCAGTATTTGCTCGTATTGGGTTGAGGGAAAACCCCGGAAAAACCTCAACCGGGTAACTTGCCCCGACTGGGATTCGAACCCGGGCCACCTGGTTTCTCGGCCAGACGCGCTGACCGTCACTCCATAGGTGTGGACTACTTGGTATATGTTTGCATTGAATTATGGTAATAACTTAATTTTAACCATTGTTTTCTACGTATTCAGTAAATGGCGCTTGGCCCACTATGGTTCTGAACCCTTCAAATAACTTAAACAACTCAAATTATATTATATTATATAAAAAGTGTGTTGATAACGGATGTACTCCGATAAGTAAGTTTTTAATTTGTTGTGGGAGCTCTTGAATCTCAGGAGGAACAACTTTTACAACAGCGCAACATAATCTGCTTGGTTCATTACCCAATGTTTTTGCATTGCATTTAATGCATATATTATATTTTTGATGTATTTTAACACGATTCAATTGACCATAGTTAAAATATGGATTATAAAATAATGGAATGCTAAGCTAACGTACTATTACTGCAAACTAAATCAATACACTCTCGTTGTTCGTTAATTCTCTGAGATTAAAATGAATGTGTTCATATACATTATTTTAAGAAATACAGGAAACGAATATACAGAATAGCCTATCAAGTTTTCTGTGCATAAGAAGCTATTTTAATTTACCTGTCCTCAATTAACACAGACGTTACTGTAATAACATTATAGCATTATGTCCATATAGAGAAACTACACTTTCCAATGGTGAAATAATAATTAATTATACAAATCGGTTAATTTAGCTTCCGATATTACTTTATAGAAACACAGAAACATTCTCTGTAAGGTATCTTTCATAGCTTTCGATTGTTGTTGTCCAAGGCCCCTTATAGATGAAGTCATTTGTTTCTTATTTCATTACACCGCCTTAGATGGCAGTTATTTTAATTTTAAAACTCATTTATCTCATTAAATATCAGTCCTATCAACATTTTTCAAAGAATAACACTTATCGGAAATGATTTGTAAAGAAACTTTTGTTATGTAACATTTTTCACAAAAATCAATAATAAGCAAGATATTTCGATTTATTTAATTCAGGCCCCCATATAACTCCCCTTTTAAATAACGCATTTTGAATGCCATATAGCCTAAAATCTAAGTTAGAACGAAGTTAATTTATATTCCAATTTTCATTGAAATCCGTTCATCCATTATCGCGTGAAAAGGTAACAAACATCCAGACAGACAGACATACAAACAAAAATTTCAAAAAAGCTATTTTCGGTTTCAGGGTGGTTAATTAAATATGTTGGGACCAATTATGTTTGGAAAATAAAAAATTACCAGAATAATTTCGTCTACAGATTTGTTATTAGTATTATATATATATATATATATATATATATATATATATATATATATATATATCACTGTTATTTATACTCGCTTTAACATCTCTGGTTATATCGCGAGTTAATCTTCTGTGTGAAATCCGAAGGCCTGTGTACTATTGTTGAGATTGGTTCTATTGTTGTGAACTATATGGCGTCTGCAGCGAATAAGGATTCTATATATAGAATGGACACTGAGCGAATTTTCCTTTTTTTTTTCCTGTGCGCCGGCGTTTAGTTCCACTTTCAAGCGCTAGAGGTTAGTGTAATCGAGCATACGCTAAGATAATAATTGAGTATAGAGTTGAGACACAGGATCCAAACATCGCCTACCTTATTGCATAATCCAGTAACACTTTGCTTCAAATAAATTCTAGCTAACAGCTTTCCCTTATTTCTCAGTGACAAACTAGTTGTAATAATAATTTTTTATATTTTATATATAATAAATTACATTATAAAGTAATTATGTACCAATTTCGTTTAATATTTGTATACAATATAATATAGGTATATGCTCTTACTTCTCATAGGAGTTTTGTTTTTCCATTTTCAGTGCTATCAAATCATTACACATTTCAATTCTTGTTGGTATCAACGTCTCAACTCTCATTACAAAGGAACTCTAGAGTCTCTAGACATTACAGTTAATGACGGATTTATTATTTCATCGGTTCAATTTATTTTATATGAGTACATAATATAGCTAGATGCATTAATTGTTTTGTATTTCCGCTGTATCGACTGCTAGTTGGTGTGATGTCAGTGCCAACTCCTGGGAGAAAGCAGAATCTCACGCTGAAACTGGTTTGAAGGTCATTGAAATCAGTCCTGCTACATCAAAGGTACCGATTCAGGGATGTTGTGGCCCGAATTTCATGGCATTTACCTAAATATTATTTTTTATAGTAATCTAATTAGCCTTCTTTCGATAAATTATTGTGGTTCAGGTTAAATGAGAGGAGAAAGTTGCATTCCCTTTCTCTCTTATACCGAATTTTGCACACCTCTACCTCCTCTTACTTATCTGTCCGATTCCACAGTCTTTCTCGGTATCATAACTTAAATACTCGGTCACAATATGATAACACGCTAGAAATACCACTGCACACATCATCTCCTTATTATTCATCTTTCACTGTTGAAGCTTCTCGTCACTGGAATTCTCTGCCGCCTGAAGTCAAGGGCTGCCGAACTTTAATTCCCTTTAAATGTAAATTATAAAAATATCTTATGATGAGTTGCCAGACCTAACGCGTTGCAAATATTTAATGGAATGCGTTCCACTGTATTTATTTTTATTTTTTTTGTTTCTTATTTTTATTGTCACTTAACGCCAATATGTATCCCACTGTGTTGTTTTTTTTATTAGTCTATTTTTGTGTACCTTTTATTCAATTGTCGGTTTCTGGTTTAATTATGTAAATCCTACTTAATTGTAATCTAATACTAATATGTATACTCATGTGTTTATTTTTATTTTTACTGTGTACATTTTTTATATTTTTTTTATTGAATTATCGGCTTCTGTTTTTATGTGATTCGTATTTGATTCTAACAACATTAATATGTATTTCACTATATTTATTTTTATTTTATGAGGTAAATTTTATGTAACTACCTCTTTTGATCTCATTATGTACCTAATTTGTATCAGTATGTAATTACTTAATTCCGATCCAGTTTTATGTTCAACTGTGTAAGCAAGTTTTAATCTTGGTTGAGTGTAAGAGAAGGCCTTACGGCCTTAACTCTGCCAGGTTAAATAAGGTCATTATTATATTATTATTATTATTATTATTATTATTATTATTATTGTTATTATTATTAGAGTAAGGGAGGGGATTGTCGGATAGGTCTGGTAATGTCGGATAATCTCGGATAACATATTTCTTTTCCATCGAATGGTGCAATCTGATGTGAAAATAATGCATTACGTTCTCTACAAGTAGACGAACATCTGCATGAATAGCCATTACTGTTGAATGCTTCACTGTGTGTGAATAGCGTGTTTTCAACGTTTCTGCAAAAAAAAAAACTTTTTGAGGTAAGTAATGTGATTTATTCGTTACAAGTTATTCTTATATTTACACAACATGGTATGCACTGTTTGATATAACATAGATAAGGCTTCTTAATTCTCTAATTGCAGAAATGCTATCGACAACATGTTTCATGCAGCTGGCTTGTTTTACTTGTTTGTGAAGAGTCGGCCAATGTCGGATACTAGCTGAGGACAATGTCGGATACTAGCCGAGGGCAATGTCGAATACTAGCCGAGGGCATTGTCGGCTGTCTTTCAATGCTGCTCGCTTAATAAAAGCTGCTTTAAACCCATTTATATGTTTTCTATAACAAACCACTACATTTTTACTCATGGGTATTTTTAATTAATGTAAGTAATTAATTTTCTAATTAATCGAATACTATGAAGTAACGAATTGTTTCTTCTTCTGATATTTTTAGATGCCTAAAGTAAAAGAAAAAATAGATTCAGTCTAAAAAAAATGGAAGTCTGAAGATATGGTAAATGCCATTGTCGCAGCACGGGAGAAAAGAATGGGCTATCTTGCTGCTTCCAAAAGATTCAATGTACCTCGATCAACATTATTTGATTATGTACGGTCTAACTCTGAGCCCATCAAAGCCGTTAAATCGAAACTTGGACGAAAACCAATACTCCCAGCTTCACTTGAAGAGAAGCTAGTTGACTATGTGTTAATGATGGAGAGAAAATATTTTGGATGAACCAGAAATGATGTTAAAAGGCTTGCATGTCAGTTGGCTAAACAGAACACTATTGTAATAGTTTCTGATATGCAATATATTATTTTAAATGCATTATCATACCTCTTAGATAATAATGTGTAATGTATCCGGCATTAGCTTCCCATTCTGTCAGTGAAGATATTATTTCTGTTTTGTCTTTGCAAGTTATACACCAAATACATATTATGTAAATTACCTAATACTTATGTACAATCTGCAGGAACCCCAAGAGGTTATTATAATACTAAGTAATTACAGTTCTAACTTTTTTCAATTATCTTTATTTTGAAACATCAAAATGGTATCCGATAATACCCTCCCTTACTCTATTATTAGTTTCAGACAAGTCTATTTCTGTGACCTACTGCATGTTTTATAATTTTATTACTGTATTTCATCCCAAGTTGATTGGGTGAATGATTATTTCGCTTTAAACCATTCCGCTGTACGTTGTCCTTCGCTTTGGAGTGGAGTGTAGTAACTGTACACTAGATGGACGATACAATGGCCGTTTTGAGAATTTTGCTTGCAACATAAAATGACCAAATGTCGTAAAATTCTTTCATATGTCATAAACGTGAGTTTTACTTACTATCCCCAGGTTTAATTCCTCTTCTGGAGGAAGCCGCACCGGTACTTGAGATTAATTTTGTCAGTTTTTTTTTTTTTTTAAATGTGACTTGGGCCTCACATTTCGCCCGAAGACTGTTGTGTTAACTTAAAACTTGCATTGTATTCAAGCAGCAACTGATGACCTAACATTTGAAATGTGTTGAGTGCCAATTAAAATGGGATACACTCACGGACAGGAGAACGCGAATTCGATTATGCGCACTGTTCAAAACATACAGAGGTGAGCCTGCCTGGAGAGAAATAAAAAATAGGTTGCAGCCGACAAATTACTCTTCAAGGAACGACCACTCATATAAATTGAGGGAAAGAAGGCAGAGGACGGACACTGGAAAGTTTTCTTTTCTCAATTGTACTATCAGGGACTGGAATACTTTACCTGCAGACTTACCAAAGGCTTTACCAACAACCAAAAATGCATTTCAAAATAGGCTTAAGGACCTTACAAATAGACGGTAATTATACACAGTATTTAAAGGGTGTAAATCATATGTTGTTATTGAAGTGTTGTATCAGTGAAGAATTATGTTGTGTCAGTGACGTGTGTTGTATCAGTGAAAAAGTATGTCGTGTCTGTGAAGTGTGCTGTGTAAGTGAAACGTGTTCCTGTCAGTGAAGCTTTATAGTTTATAGTGGCAGTGCAAAGAATTTGAACAGTGAAATGTTTTTGAAGTGTTAGTGAAATCAGGATAGAATCAGTGAAATGTGTCGTAGTTCCAGTGCAGTGAGTGAGTTGACAGCGAAATGAGTGTAATGTTGAAAGGTACTTGTGCAGATATGAACATATACTCGTGGGTTTTAGTTTGATCTTAGTTTTAAGATACAAATTAGAATATTTTAAATGTTAATTTAAGTGATCGTTTCATTTAATTTAGTATATTCCCTGTTGTTGTTGTTGTTATTATTATTAATTTATTTTTAATTAATAAGTTTATTATTGTCATTATTGAGTGTAATTAGTTACCACTGCCACCGGGTATATACCCATTGCAGTGTGAATAAATACATACACAATTTTTAAAATGTCATTTTAGTCAATCTAAGGGACAAACATCCATTTGAGTATATCATACTTAATTTTCCTCTTCGTAGCTCAACTGTAAGTGACTCATTCGTGTGCCAAAAGACGGTGTTGTAAGCCCTAGTTCAACTTCTACCCTTAAAATATAAAATCCTTTTTCGTCTTCTGATACGGCTATTTCGTCTTCTGTAGCCGAGTCATCCGAACGATTCCCTGCCCCATATAACTCTTCTACATATTTCTTCCATCTGTTCAGTATTTCTGGTCTGTCTGCTATTTCATTTCCAATATCGTCCTCTACCAACCACATGGATTTGCTTTTCTTATTTGTAAAGTCCAAACATTTTACTTCGAGGTCACATTGAGGGAAGGAAGACAGAGGACGGACACTGCAAAGTTTTCTTTTCTCAATCTTACTATCACGGACTGGAATGCTTTACCAGTAACCAAAAATGTATTTAAAAATAGGCTTAAGGACTTCACTAATAGACGGTAATACATTATGCAGACTATTTTATGGTTTTACAAGTATAGTGAGTAAGCAGAGAAACATAGTGAATCTCCAGTGATTTATATTGGGTGTACAGTGTGTTGTAGTGAAAGCGCAGTGAGCTTAGAAGTAAATTCTGAGAGTTATAGTGGCAGAGAAATGAGATAGATTTATAGTGATCGGTGTGAGTTATCACAGTCTAGTATATACAGTCGCGAAGCTCAATACGTAGTAAATATGCAAACATTAGGTAGTTGCTCACCACTAGGATCGCTAATATCGCCTCATTACAGGCAATGCAAAATAGTACCGTCACAGTCTATTGTTTCTAGCACCCTCAAAACACAAGCTTCGTGACTGTATATAGTAGACTGTGGCGTTATAGTGAACGTCCTAAATTGCTTGTAATGGTGTCTTCTAGGCTAGCGATATGAGGTTAATATAGTAAGTATTGTTCTACGTAATAATGAGAGTGTAATTGATGTTTTTTTATTTGAAATGTTGTATCAGTGAAGAAGTGTATTGTGTCTGTCAAGTGTGTTTGTGTCAGTGAAGCTCTACAGTTTACAGTGGTAGTACAAAGTATTTGAACAGTGAAATTTTTTTAGAAGTATTAGTGAAATCAGGATAGTGTCAGTGAAATGTTCATAGTTCCAGTGCAGTGAGTGAATTGATAGCGAAATGAGTGTAGTGCTGAAAGGTACTTGTGCACGTATAAGCATATCATATACTGGGTGTTCAATTCAAAGTGTGTCATGGCTCGCTGTATGCCGTCATATGGCTAGTCGATGAGCCTAGAGAAGTCAATCTTCCTACACTTCCGCAGAGGTGTATTACCTATGTGTCAGAGAAGTTTCATAGGAAGTACGGCGTTCATTCTGAAGAGTACTTACTGATATGTACGGCAACACCGGTAGTGGCAGGAATGTGAACTGTTTGGAAACATGTACTGAGGTGGGTTTTTTTCTTACTGTCAGGATATGGGGAGAGGGTTAAGACGATTTCTTACGTATTTGTTGACATTAACTTCGACGGTCAACATGGACACGGAGCATTTGATTTGTGTTGTGGAATGTTGCCGTACGCAACGGATGATAACAAATACCCTGCGAACGACTTGGCCGCGCAAAACACAGTTCGAAAGAGGTTATGGTAGCACACAGACAGTACAGACCGCCATCTGTTGATACGACGTTCAAGTTATGCCGTAAACGTTCTCAAGTTCAGATTGAACGCCTTGATTAATAGGCAACTTCTCTGACATAGAAGCTGAAACTCGCTTCAAATCGCTGACTTAAAAGAGTGACGTCATGACACACTTTGAAATGAACACCAGTATACTCGAGTTTTTAAGTTCGAACTTAGGGTTAAGATATAAATTCGATTTACTTTAATTAATTATGTTATATTAAGTGATTAACTTAATTTAGGATGTTCCTTGTCAATATTATTATATATTGCTATTATTATTTTATTATTAATATTATGAATTGTAATTTATTATTAATTGTAATTATTGAGTGTAATTAGTTACCACTACCACCGGGTATTTACCCATTTGCAGTGTGAATAAATACATACATACATTTCTCTTTCTTCCAAACTTCCTTCGCCTTATCAGTTTCTCTTCTTAGTTCGTTGTTAAGTTTCCTGTAGTTTCTTTTACCTTCTTCTGTGTTGATGTTTTTCCATTTTCTCCTTTCCTCCATCTTCTCCAACATTTTCTCTGTAACCCAAGGTTTCTTAATCCTCATACCTTCTGTGTATCCTATTGTTTCTTCTGCTGTTGTCTGTATACAGCTTTTTAAATGAGTCCGGTACTCATTACTATTCTCAGCTGTGGATTCTAATGTAGCGGCTTCCTCTTGAAAATTTGCTTCAAAATTTTCTTCTTTCCTCTTCATTCTTCAGTTTTTCAATGTTCAATTTCTTCGTCACTTCTTTTTCTCTTTTTCTTCAGACGAATATCTACTTCGCCTATCAGGAGTACATGATTTGAGTTAATGTATGTATGTATTTATTCACACTGCAATGGGTATATACCCGGTGGCAGTGGTAACTAATTACACTCAAGAATGACAATAATGAACTTATTAATTGAAAATACAATTATTAATAATAATAATAATAATAATAATAATAATAATAACAGGGAATATCCTAAATTAAATGAAGCACGTTCACTTAAAATAACATTTAAAATAAATCTAATTTGTATCTTAAAACTAAGTTCGAACTAAAACCCACGAGTATGATATGTTCATATCTGCACAAGTACCTTACAACATTACACTCATTTCGCTGTCAATTCACTCACTGCACTGGAACTACGACACATTTCACTGATTCTATCCTGATTTCACTAACACTTCAAAAACATTTCACTGTTCAAATACTTTGCGTTGCCGCTGTAAACTATAAAGCTTTACTGACAGGAACACGTTTCACTTACACAACACACTTCACTGATACAACATAATTCTTCACTGATACAACACTTCAATAACAAAATATCATTTACACTCTTTAAATACTTTGTATAATACCATCTATTAGTAAAGTCCTTAAGCCTATTTTTAAATACATTTTTGGTTGTTGGTAAAGCCTTGAGTAAGTCTGCAGGTAAAGCATTCCAGTCCCTGATAGTACGATTGAGAAAAGAAAACTTTCCAGTGTCCATCCCGTGTCTTCTTTCCCTCAATTTATATGAGTGGTCGTTCCTTGAAGAGTAATTTGGCGGCTGCAACCTATTTTTTATTACTCTCCAGGCAGGCTCACCTCTGTATGTTTCGAACAGTGCGCATAATCGAATTCCCGTTCTCTTGTCCGTGAGTGTGTCCCATTTTAATGGTGAATTTTTACTACAACATTTGAGAGCCCGTTTTTTAATCTAATATCCATGTTCTTAAACCTAAAGTTAAGTTGTTAGACTTATGGCCGGTTTCACCAAGCTCCTTTAAATTAGCACAAACGACTTGTCAATAAACGGATCATTTAATTTTAACGTGATCTTTAAAAGTTGACAGTTTCACCATGCCTCGTTTCTTTAAAATTAACATGCGTTGACTAACGTGGGGATTTTGTACTTATATCTTGCATGTTTTATTTCTCATACGACCATGGCTTCGAAATCGCGAATTTTATTGGTTACATATGATCACCGCTGACTTTGTTTGGCATGTGGAAACAATCATAGGCAAACGTGTAAGAAGCTGTAATTTTAAGAACATCTAAAAGTTCTTTTCTTGATATGTTTCCTAAATACAGTATGTTGTCATACCGTGATTTAAAAACAAAAAAAAAAAAACAGATGCTTCCAATTGTAAATAGGAATGTAGAGCAGTTAATTTGTAACTTCTAAAGGAAATATAAGAAAATTTTGCGGACGATAAGGTAAACAGCTTCAGAATTGGTGCCACAATACTGTTATTATTAGGCCTAAATTTAGGATGGAAAATCGCCTCTTCATTAATAGCATACTACTTTTATACTGTACTTCATGTAGATTTATGTACCCTGTAACAATTTTGCCCTGCTTGTGTGGCAGAATTCAGAAGAGGTGCCATTAAATTGGATTTTAAGGGGTATTCATTGCATCCTAAAAGTAAAATCTCTTTGCACTCTTTCCATTTAAAGAGGCATCCTCCTCTTACACCTTTGGAATGTTGTGCTATCGTGTACTGACCGTAACATTATTTTAAAACGAGAAGAATCTGTTGAAGAGGCATTAAGTGGGTGATTCCTATCTGTCGTATTCTAACCTATATTCATTTTCTTCTAGAATCATTTTTATTACTTATTTCCTTAATGTGTAGCTTTCATGAAATTCTTTATCACTTAAATCTTCAAAATGATTATTCCAAGTGTTATTACAACATATAAAAGTTCGCCAATATGTTGCAGAATTTCAACATCGAATACGTCCGCCATGTTGTTGACTTCTTAACCCATCGTTACTGCTTTAACGCGACGAACTAGGCCCTAATAAATTAACGATGAGTTTAAAGATGCGTTAGCAATAACGATGTTTAGTGAAACACAAAAATTGTCTAACGTGTCATTAAATTATTTAAAGAGACGTTATAATGATAACGAAGGTTGGTGAAACCGGCCATTATTTTCATTCTAAATTAAATGTCGCATTGGAAGAAAGTCGATGCGCAAGTGAATTGAGAAAAGAAAAACGAGTCCACACCTGTGGAGTAACGGTCAGCGCGTCTGGCCGCGAAACCAGATGGCCCGGGTTCGAATCCCGGTCGGGGCAAGGTACCTGGTTGAGGTTTTTTTCCGGGGTTTTCTCTCAACCCAATACGAGCAAATGCTGGGTAACTTTCGGTGCTGGATCCCGGACTCATTTCACCGGCATTATCACCTTCATTTCATTCAGACGCTAAATAACCTAGATGTTGATACAGCGTCTAAAATAACCCAATAAAATAAAATAAAAAAGAATCACGAATATGTTTATGTATTCTATTTTGTAATGTTTGGTGTTACGTATTTTATAAATGAAGTATTAATTTCTCTGCAGTAACTCGCAATTTTTCTTTGTACGCATTCATAGCATTTCACTGCTGTCTCTATGATCGCAGTCTAGTGTGTTATGAGTAAACGCCTGAAGCAAATGCACGTTTAATGGAAAACAGTGAACATCATTTCATGTTGAAAATTATATCAAAAGCACATTTTATGCTTTGACGTTGAGGTTTCTATTGACTTTAAGTTACAATATTGCGTTCTCGTCTGATTT
The DNA here is from genome assembly GCF_040183065.1 of Periplaneta americana. Taxonomy (NCBI): domain Eukaryota; kingdom Metazoa; phylum Arthropoda; class Insecta; order Blattodea; family Blattidae; genus Periplaneta; species Periplaneta americana. Next base: position 21,232,778 of record NC_091127.1, on the reverse strand, counting down.
TGTGGTACACTTTCAACAAGTAAAGCAATTTCTCCAATGATGAATGTATGTATATTATTTAACTTCAGTTAAATATTTTATAATTAAGAAATGAAAATTGGCATATTTAATATGCTTTAACGACCGGCATGGCTCAGTCGGTTAAGGCGCTTGCCTGCCGATCTGAAGTTGCGCTCGGGCGCGGGTTCGATCCCCGCTTGGACTGATTACCTGTTTGGGTTTTTCTGAGGTTTTCCCCAACCGTAAGGTGAATGCCAGGTAATCTATGGCGAATCCTCGGCCTCATCTCGTCAAATACCATCTCGCTATCACCAATCCCATCGACGCTAAATAACCTAGTAGTTGATACAGCATCGTTAAATAACCAATTAAAAAAATATGCTTTAATCGTCCATAGAGATCTAACTGTAGCCATGCTGGTTGTTGGATACTAAGATCGCGGGTTCAAATCTAGCCGAGACCAATGGATTTTAAAACCTGATAAATTTCTTGGCCTGGCTTCCTTCTGGAGGGAAGTAAAGCTATTGTCGTAGGTTTATAGAACGTAAAAGAATCCTGTATGTTTGGGAAATAAATCCCGAAAAGACAAAATATCATGGCTCGTGACCCGAACCCTAGATCATATATACACAGATTGCTCGACCTTATAGGCTTTGCGGGTAGCAACTTTTGTCAGGTTTACTATGCTGCCATCTACTGGGTGTTCATTTCAAAATGTGTCATGACGTCACTGTTGTGAGTCAGCGATTTGAAGCGAGTTTCAGCTTTTATGTCCGAGAAGTTGCCTATTAATCAAGACGTTCAATCTGAACTTGAGAACGTGTACGGTATAACTTGAACGTCGTAGCGACAGATGGCGGTCTGTAAAGTCTGTGTGCTACCATAACCTCTTTCGAACTGTGTTTTGCGCGGGCAAGTCGTACGCAGGGTATTTGTTATCATCCGTTGCATACCGCAACATTCTACAACCCAAATCAAATGCTCCGTGTCCATGTTGACCGTCGAAGTTAATGTCAACAAATACGGAAGTAATCGTCTTAACCCTCTCACCATATCCTGACAGTAAGAAAAAAACTCACCTCAGTACATGTTTCCAAACAGTTCACATTCCTGTCACTACCGGCGTTACCTCACGTATCGGTACGTACTTCCACGGACTCTGCGTACTTCAGAATGAACGCCGTACTTGCTAGGCAACTTCTCTCGCATTTAGGTAATACGCCTCTGCGGGAGTGTAGGAAGATTGAATTCTCTAGGCTCACTGGCTAGCCACATGACGATATACAGCGAGCCATGACACACTTTGAACTGAACTCGCAGTAGTTGTTACATAAGGAGTCACGTCATAATTCGCATTTGAATTGCATTAGCGACTGTACTGCCATCTCGTGTTCGTTTACGGCGGACGAGTGGCGATCCTGGCGGTTGTTCTCTTCAAAGTGCTGCCGATGTTAACATAGGGATGAACAATCTGTTACATATATGATCTAGGCCCGAACATAGTACGAAATGGAAATCTGTGTGCATGTCTAATGCCTACCTACTTCACTTGCGTGATTCGGGTTCCGCATACTGCGAATAGTTAGCAGAACTGTGACCCATTTTCAAGTTGCACACCATTCGACGGGCCACGTTATGCATGATGTGAGCCGCTCAGAACAGAAGTGGTGTAAGTCAAAACTGGGTAATGAGGTTTAAAGTAAAAATTCTGTAAATTACAGCGCAAAGTAGCAATTAATATGGCCTTCTTGCTATCCACTGACCACTAATTTTTTAAATAAATTTAATGTTAATTGCTGCTTTGCGCTGTATTTTACACAAGTTTACTTTAACCCTCATTACCCATTTTTGACTTACACCACTTCTGCTCCCAACGGCTCATGTGTAACTGTGAAGAGTTAAGTCGTGTACTAGTGTGAGTGTATGTGTAAGTGTTCGTATAGTATAGTGTAGGGAATGGGTGAGGATGATGATACTGAGGAAGGGAGAAGGGGAGACCCGGTGCCGGCACTTAGCCTACTCCTGTCGAATAGTACCAAGGGGGCCGCCAGGCTTAACGTCCCCGTCTGACGGACGAATCACTATCAACAGTGACATATTCTTTCTCTTCATATGCACTGCGGAGAGATTTAAGATTTAATCCAGGCATATTGGTGCACAAACACCCGTGGAGTAACGGTCAGCGCGTCTGGCTGCGAAACCAGGTGGCCCGGGTTCGAATCCCGGCCGGGGCAAGTTATCTGGTTTAGGTTTTTCCCGGGGTTTTCCCTCAACCCAATACGAGCAAATGCTGGGTAACTTTCGGTGCTGGACCCCGGACTCATTTCACCGGCATTATCACCTTCATATCATTCAGACGCTAAATAACCTAGATGTTGATACAGCGTCGTAAAACAACCCAATAAAATAAATTGGTGCACAATTTAGTGATTAGAAGTTGTGCACCGAAATATAAAAATTGGAAATTTATCATTTGAAAAGTTGAAAAAATTCAAATATCTTGGAGCAACAGTAACAAATATAAACGACACTCCTGAGGAAATTTAAAGCAGGATAAATATGGGAAATGCCTACTGTTATTCAGTTGAGAAGCATTTGTCATCTTTCAAAAACACTGAAAGTTAGAATTTCTAAAAACAATTATATTACCGGTTGTTCTGTATGTTTGTGAAACTTGGACTCTCACTTTGAGAGAGGAACAGAGGTTAAGGGTGTTTGAGAATAAGGTGCTTAGGAAAATATTTGGGGCCAAGAGGGGTGAAGTTACAGGATAATGGAGAAAGTTACACAATGCAGAACTGCACGTATTGTATTCTTCAGCTAACATAATAAACGAACATTAAATCCAGACGTTTGAGATGGACTGGGCATGTAGCACCTATGAGCGAATCCAGAAATGCATATAGAGTGTTAGTTGGGAGACCTGAAGGAAAAAAACCTTTGGAGAGGTCGAGACGTAGATGGGAGAATAATATAAAAATGTATTTGAGGGAGGTGGGATATGATGGTAGGGACTGGATTAATCTTGCCCTTGTAGGGACTGATGGCAGGCTTATGTGAGGGCGGCAATGAACCTCCGACTTCTCTAAAAGCCAACTGTAAGTAAGAGAATCCTATTCCTGATAGAAGATTGTAGGGAAAATTCCTTGGACATTTCTTGCCCAGGTAAAATTTCCACTCTAATAACCTCTTCAGTTGAAACTGTGAAATAAAATACTACTATTGCTATTAAAATGCATATGTTCGCGTGTTAGATTAAACGACGTAGACTCTTGAATGTAATTTGTTATGCAAATTATAATGTTATGCACGGCAACTCCCAGTCTGGTGCCAAGCCGCCTAGAAAATTAACACTGCATAACTAAGCATCCCTCTTCTCCAACAAATTTGGATCTTACAGTCTTTCTAATTCTAACACTAACTTTGCATGTTCAGAAAAGTCCCGTTTAAATTGCTTACGTCTAATAACAACTTGGTAAAAGCAAGAAAGCATTGGTGACTTGCGTTCAACTCTACGTGAGGAAACTTTATGAAGTGTAGCCCTAAGAAGAACAACTGTTTTCTACTAGTGAAAGCTGTACCAGAGATGGAAAAATATGTTGTGAGCTCGGACTAATTTTGAAATGTCGCTTTATGCACAGTGATTGAGAAAAAGCATGTAAAAATTAAACAAGAAGTAGGTAGAGAATGCTCTAAAACAGGGTTGGCCAACTTAGTATTTCTCGGGGGGCCAAATTTAATTTAGGCTACTTCATCAGGAGCAAAATCATGCCTTATGTCCAGTTTTATCCTTGTGGAAAGAAAAATACCAGTTATAATGAATGAATTAATTAATTAATGTTTATATTTATCTTTAAGCAATATACCTTTCGGTGAGGCGGCACTTCACATTATTATTATACAGTGCCGTCTCACAGTTTTACACGCCTCTCGTACAAGTCATTTTGGACATTACTTATTTTTAATTTATTATTGCAATTCTTCCACCAGTCTTTTGTTGTCTGTCATCAATTCTTCCAAAGTTTACACCTAACCCATTATTATACCAAAAATACTATAACATCCCTCCTGTATGACACATTTCCCCTCACTCTACGTATCTAATTACTTGCATTTTTCACTACTCACTTTTCCACATTGCTACTTTTTAGGTCTTAGTTTTTTTTTCTTATGATTTATTTCCCCTCCACACCATTTCCTTAAGTCATACTGTTTTTTTCACCTTGTTTTCCCCTCTTCCTTCATCACTGCTCCCTGAACTGTCTCCTACTTGCGTTACTCTACTTCTCGTCAGCCTCGATTTTGAATCTTAGTTCCTTCACCCGCTTCGGAATTGCTCCCATCTGATGTGCACTATTTCCATTAGATTGCATTGAGATCTTGATCTGCTGTGCTTGCTGAATACCAGTTCGCGTCATTCCTGTTTCTTCCTCAGTTGACGTCACTGCATGCTTTCCGGAAATTTTCGCTGAGTTTGACACGTTTGCATTTGTCTCGCGTACACCCACCTCATTTGTGTCACTAACCTCGCCTTTAAATACAATATAGGCCTACTTAATTTTTTCTTTCAAAATGTTTCTGTTCCTTTCCTTTTCTTCTGAGCTACAATCGGTTCCTTTAACGTTACTAGGCACTCCTCTACACTAAAAACCAAATTGTTTATCTTAATTTTGTCCTTGATGAGTTTCGCGAATTCTCCATTTCTTCGTGCTGCTTTAACCCTTTGATGCACGCATTTGGGAAGGAAATAAAAAAATTGTGTTTGCAATGAAATTAAACTTTTATTTGTCTAAGAGAAGTGCCTCAAATTTTAAAAATTTAAAAAATTTCCATTTTTTACACAGAAAATAGGTGGTTTCATGGTAAAACCACTATGCAATATTGCAGAACACAATGTCTTCAGACTTACTGCGAATGATACAAAAGGAAACAGTTTCTGGTTTCATTGAGGCAAAGTGCCAATTCACATGTGTTGCGTGGTAATTAGAAAGGAAAAGAATGGACCTTCCATTCTTCCACTTGAGCCAGGACACTCCAGCATATGACGTACTGCTATCACTGTCACCACGTTTCATGTCGCGGTCTCTTCTTTCGTCGTGTAGTAAACCAATACGCCCATGTCTAACTGTACCACATGCACAGATATTTTGCTGCCTTAGAGATCATCAGATTCAAACTTGTGAAAAAGTTGTCAAAAACACTTTGTGATTGTCACCAACCATCTGTTCCTTGTAGCCATGATGAATAAGCTGACACAAAGATGAAACATTTTGTTGGATATGGTAAGCATAACTACCTTGTTTGCGTAGTGGTTACCTTTTGAAACCATCACATTATTTCTATATTGACGCCACATGTGTCGAAGAAATTACAATCTTGTTACTGAAATATGTTCTAAAAGACGGGAAGACAAATAACACTAAATAGAAACTTACGTAACTGTGATATTTTAGCATACAACTGAAATAAAAACACATAGCAAGTCTTCCACACCCCAACTATACACAACAACATCGGCCATCTTAGTGGAGCAACACAAAATATACAGGGAAAATAAAATTCTTCTCCATTTACTAGGGATCAGTGAACGCAGCGCAGTAGTTTTGAAATAAAAATCACACTGTAAGTAGGCAGGAAACTCAAATTTAAAAAGTGGTTATGTACTGTAACCACTGCGCTTCAAAGGGTTAAGAAAAGGGATTAAAACTCTTCTTCTACTTCTCACTTCGTAGCTCCACTCTCATCTATTCTGATCGTTGTGTTCCCTAGCATCCTTCTCTTCTTCATAATCCTCTCCTTCGTAACCACACTCTTCAATTTTACTAATATTGAAATGATTGGAATGACCTACCTGCAGCGGTCTTTGAGGGCTGTCCTTCCTTAAGGAGATTCAAGAATAATTTAAAGAGTTGTGTATAAAGTGAAAATTAAAATTAAGGTGACATTCAACATTTAATTTTTTAAGGTGGCATGTATTTATCTAGCCTGACGAGTTTACTTCCTTGGTTTGAATTGTAAATTATTTAAAAATAGCGTGTAAGAGGGCCTTAGACTAGAAATGTTTAGTTTAAATGTAGTTCTGTTTATAAGTATGCATAAGAATGCAATTATTTGACTTATTTGAACTGTTGTATCAGTGAAGCGAGGTGAGTCAGTGAAGTTATGGTTTTATAGTGCAGTGAACAGTTCCGATCAGTGATAATTTATAGCGTCAATGAAATGTGTTCTATAGTGTCAGTGAAATGTGTTACAGAGTGTCAGTGAAATGTGTGCTAAAGTGTCAGTGAAATGCGTCATAGTGCCACTACAGGGAATGAGATGAGAGTAAAGTGAAAGACTATTGAAAATTATGTAGGACCTATACATAATTATGTAGGTTGTGTTGTAAAATTAGGTGTTTTATTTTATGTTTTATTATTATTGTGTTAAATTGTATTGTGTATTCTTATTGTATTGTGTATAAAATTGTATATGTGTTGTAAATTGTATTATGTATTGTAAATTTGATTGTGTATTGCTTATCATTTTAACTGTGTATTGTTAATATTGTATATACCACTGCCACCGGGTGCTTGCCCACTTGCAGTATAAATAAATACATACATACATACATACAATATTGGCCTAGCTTGTTCTGTATTTTGTATTGGTTTCTTTCCTACTCTAAATGCATCCTGTACTTGTTTATCGCTCACGTCCATGCCAAAACACTCCCAACGCACTCCTAATACCTTCTCATATGTATCGATACTCTGTTCTCTATCTTTTTCTTCTATCCCGAAAAATAACAAGTTTTTTTTTCTCCTCTTCTCCTCCTCAACGTGATCCCATTTGCTTTTCAGAATCTCGTTTTCCAGTTGAATTTCTTCCATCTTCTTTCTTAGTTCTGCCATGGTCTCCTTCGTTTCCATTAGGTCTTGTGTCAATGTACTGTCCTCCATTTCACTATTACGCACACTTATTCACCGGTTTAACACAGGTCAACGCCTCTACTACACGTTACTCTCCCCTGACTTGCACAAAACGAACCGACTTCCTCTGCAACTTAATTAAGACTGACAGTTATAATATGCATACTTCAATAGACAAAATTCAGATGACAGGAAAATTGACATTAATCACCACAAAATACTAACAGAAAATGCATCCTCTTCGAGCGGAAATGAGCACAAAATCTCATGGAATATAGTTTTATGGTCCTTTCTTAAATATTATAAATTCTTCTAAATCCTTGTACACTCGCTGTTTAATGAGATTTCCGGATATGGGAAACCAAAGATTTAAAATCCACTCTAATTGTGAGGCCACTCGAAGAAAATGTGATAACACGGCGAATGTCAGGTAATCTATGGCGAATCACCGGCCTCATCTCGAAAAATAAAACATTTCTATGATTTTATAAATCCTTCCTTCTTAACCATTTCTGTCCTGTGTTTTAGTTTCATCGCTTCATTGTCCTTAGAAAAAAGGAGAGGGGTTTATTGAAAAATTCCTTTGCAGAACAAAAACTTACATTTGTTCGGATCACATTTTTGCACATTTAAAGCACAAATTAAAATTCTTTCAATCATTTATTATCATAATACACTGCTCTCTTAAATTCACTGACCATATTGGGAATTAAGTCAATGGCTTTCGCAAAACATGGTTTGAAATTTTTCACATAAACGGTTTTTATCTCGGATGGAAACAGAAACGAGAAAAATTGTATTAAATTTATTTGTTTGAAATATTTCAAAGAATAGCTCCTTGAAATTAATTAACACCACATATATAAAGGGTGATTCATGAGGATTTACCGTCACTTACGGAGCTTATTTCTGAGCAAAAAAGTCATATAAACATTTGTCCTAATCTTAAATTTTGAAAGTTACACTAATTTGAAGTTGTTTGTAAAATACCTCTTTTCTTTAGTTTTAAGGATAAAAGAATAGAGAATGAACTATTCAGAAGTATCATTTCTTTAATTGGCTAGTGTTCTGAAGCATAAATGTGTTGTCGGTTGCTTTGTACAGATTTTGTTTCTAATTTTTAACGAAAAATGACATCATTCTTACGCACTTATCACAAAAATTGTTACAAATCATACGACTTTACGAACTTAATTCTTTACAATTTAATTATGCATCCTAATGTACAGTGTTGAAGAATTTACAAGAGTGGCGTGATTTGTGACAAATTGTTGTGATAAATGCGTAAGAAAATGTAATTTTGTAGTTAAAAATCGAAAAAAAATGTACGAAGCAACTATGGAATTCACAACACATTTTTAGCTTCAGAATATTACGATGAAAGAGTAATGGAACGGAGAAAAATTCTCTCCGGCGCCGGGATTTGAATCCGGGTTTTCAGCTCTACGTGCTCATGCTTTATCCACTAAGCCACACCGGATACCCACCCCGGCGTCGGACAGAATCGTCTCAGTTTAAGTTCCAACTCTTGGGTTCCCTCTAGTGGCCGCCCTCTGCACTACGTCATAGATGTCTATGAACGTAGGACTGAAGTCCACACATGTGCTGAGGTGCACTCGTTATGAGTGATTAGTTGGCCGGGATCCGACGGAATAAGCGCCGTCTTAAATCACGAAGTGATTTACGGATATCATATATATATATATATATTATTTTAATGTACCGAAGTACATATGATATTTCCATGCAGATATTCTGCGTCATCATACGATGAAAGAGTAATGGAACGGAGAAAAATTCTCTCCGGCGCCGGAATTTGAACCCGGGTTTTCACTTCTACGTGCTGATGCTTTATCCACTTATTCCGTCGGATCCCGGCCAACTAGTCACTCATGAGTGCACCTCAGCACATGTGTGGACTTCAGTCCTACGTCCATAGATATCTATGACGTAGTGCAGAGGGCGGCCACTAGAGGAAACCCAAGAGTTGGAACTTAAACTGAGACTATTCTGTTCGACGCCGGGGTGGGTATCCGGTGTGGCTTGGTGGATAAAGCATCAGCACGTAGAGCTGAAAACCCGGGTTCAAATCCCGGCGCCGGAGAGAATTTTTCTCCGTTCCATTACTCTTTCATCGTATGATGACGCAGAATATCTGCATGGAAATATCATATGTACTTCGGTACATTAAAATAATATATTCAGAATATTAGCTAATTAAAGAAATGATACTCCTGAATAGTAATATTCTTTTACTTTTAAAATTAAAAATATAATGGTATTTTACAAACAACTTCAAATTAATGTAACTCTGAAAATATTGAGATTAGGACAAATGTTTATATGACATTTTTTGCTCAGAATGTCTTCGGAAATGAGCTTCGTAAGGGACGGTAAATCCTCATGAATCACCCGGTATATAAAGTATCTCTGAACGAAGATCACGACGTCCGTAGAGCAGTGCTGATCATTTTAAAAACCTGTGTCCAAGACTAAATAATCAACATGACATTCATATACGATATTATCCACAGAAATTCCTTACCTTCAATCGTTATAAAATACGTACTACGGTGCTGATTAATCTTCAAATCTTCAATAGATGGTATTATTTGAATTAAGTTGTCTTTGTCTACAAATTTTTATTCGGCAAATAAAGCAACAAGAAGTTTTGAGAAGAACAGCCTTTAAAGTAATCTGAATGCATTTGCAGAAATGAAGTTTTGGTTTATCAGATTCTTTTATGAGAGTTTCAATAATGAGATGACGTAAAAGTAGTTACATGAAACATTTTTATGAAGCCAGTCTTATGAAACAGTGAGAGAGACATCTACAGACTGAAGTAAGCGTTGTTTTCAGTATATGGTTTTACGCTCAAAAGTTTTCATTATGAAACATAGATTAGAAAGAAAGTTGGCTGTATAGCAGTTCTACTTTGATGTCTGTTAACGTAGTTGCTGTGGCAACAAGCATGCTCTGAACAACTGAACAGCAATATAGGCGATCGCTGGCGGATTCGCTTCATTTTTCATCCGCATAATCCTGTGCGATGTTGTCAGTCCACGCAAGCACAAGCTGATTAAACTAATTCTTCACTTCTAGTAATTAATTAAATGAAGAGAGTAGGTAACTTTATCCTTTTCACAGGCGCATATTAGATCCCCGAATCATACAAATTTCCAAATTACAGCATATTGTATTTATTTACAATACTAGCCGTACCCGTGCGCTCCGCTGCACCTGTTAGAAATAAATATAAAGTAATTACATAATTAAAATAGGACGTTTGATACAGGGAACAACTTTTACAACAGCGCAAGATAATCTGCTTCGCTCATTACCCAATTTTTTTGCATTGCATTTATTGCATATATATTTTATGTATTTTAACACGATTCAATTGAGCATAGTTAAAATTTGAATTTTAAAATAATGGATTGCTAAGCTAACGTACTATTACTGCATACTAAATCAATACACTCTCGTTGTTCGTTAATTCTCTGAGATTAAAATGAGTGTACATAAATATTATTTTAAGAAATACAGAAAACGAATGTACAAAATAGCCTATCAAATTTTCTGTGCATAAGAAGCTATTTTAATCTTACCTGTCCTCGATTTACTTAGACGTTACTGTAATAACATTATAGCATTATGTCCATCTAGAGAAACTACACTTTCCAGTGGTGAAATAATAATTAATTATACAAATCGGTTAATTTAGCTTCTGATATTACTTCATACAAACACAGAAACATTGTCTGTAGGCTATGTTTCATAGCTTTCGGTTGTTGATGTCCAAGGCCCCTTATAGACGAAGTCATTTGTTCTTAATTCATTGCATCGTCTTAGATGCGTTATTTTAATTTTAAAACTCATTTATCTCATTAAATATCAGTCCTATCAAAATTTTGTAAAGAATAAAACTTATCGGAAATCATTTTTAAAGAAACTTTTGTTATGTAACATTTTTTACAAAAATCAATAATAAGCAAGATATTTCGATTTATTTAATTCAGGCCCCCTTATAACCCCCCTTTTAAATAAAGTATTTTGAATGCCATATAGCCTAAAATCTAAGTTACAACGAACTTAATTTATATTCGAATTTTCATATAAATCGGTTCAACCATTATCGCGTGAAAAGGTAACAAACATACAGACAGACATTCAAACAAAGATTTCAAAAATGCGATTTTCGGTTTCAGGGTGGTTAATTATATATGTTAGGACTAATTATTTTTGGAAAATCGAAAATTACCAGAAAAATTTCGGCTACAGATTTATTGTTAGTATAGATTACAATAGTATTCGTACAGGGCTTCACAGCTAGACTATGGAACATGTCAAAAAAATCTTAATAGTACCATGAAGTCTTAATTATAGTCACAGTCTAGTTGAAATACGAGGGCTATTCATAAAGTAACTTCCGTTTCCATATAGCGTGCGTAACAACGAGACAGTGGCGCCGCTCTTGCGGTGGAGTGTACTTTGAAGCAGTACGCGTCGAGCAGCGGCAGAGTCAAGGTCGTGTCTTTGTTCCTCTCTGAGCCATGTGCTATCAAAATGTGTGCTGCAATCGCAAGTCCTGCCAGGTGTGAGGTACGTTCTGTAATAAGATTTCTTGTAGCCAAAAACTGTAAAGCTAGTGAATTCCAACGCCAACTTTGTGAAGTTTATGGGCCAGACATAATGAGTGAAGACAATGGTGCCATTTTGTTCAAAATGGGCGAACTAATGTCCATGATGAAGACAGAGGTGGTCGACCAAGTATCGTGATGCAGATCTGATTCGTTTGGTTGACGAAAGGGTTAGAGCAAACCGCAGGTTCACCATGTCGAAGCTTAGTGAGGATTTTCCACAGATTAGTCGTACTCTTCTGTACAAAGTGATTACCGAAAATTTGGGCTACCGGAAACGTTCTGCCAGATGGGTGCTTAAACTCCTTTCTGAGCAACAAAAGGCTCAGCGGATGGGAGCAGCACTGTCATTTCTTGAGCGTTACGAAAGAGAAGGTGATGCTTTTCTCGATCAGATTGTGACATGAGATGAGACTTGGGTGCGGTATGTGAATGCAGAAACAAAGCTTCAATCAATGCAGTGGGGCCATACTCACTCTCCGAAAAAAAAAATCACAAAATATCGTCAAACACTTTCCACAAGGAAACTCATGGCAACTGTCTTCTGGGACAGAAAAGGAATTTTGCTAGTGGAGCTCTTGGAGAGGAATGCCACAATTAACACTGAGCGTTGCTGTAACACACTAACAAACTTGAAAAGGGCCATTCAAAACAAACGTCGTGGCATGTTGAGCTCTGGGATGATTTTCCTGCATGACAGCGCCCGGCCCCATACAGCGCGTCGTACTGCGACCAAACTGCAAGAGTTCAACTGGGAAGTATTGGATCACCCTCCCTATAGCCCAGATTTGGCGCCTAGCGATTATCATCTCTTCATGCACATGAAGATGTGGCTTGGCTCGAAGCGCTTTGACGATGACGAAGAGTTGAAAACCAGCGTCGTAGGTTGGCTTCAGTCGCAGGCGGCCGAATTCTACGATTGCGGAATTTCAAAGCTCGTCAAACGCTACGACAAGTGTCTCAATGTGACTGGAAACTATGTGGAAACATAAACTGGAGTGTATACTTTCAAACGTATTGTAACCCAATTCTGTAACGTCATTCACAAGTTTGTAAAAAATAAACGGAAGTCACGTTATGAATAACCCTCGTATATACAGAAGAGTTTTATAATACTAGTACACCACAAGGGGTTAGTATCGATATTTGATATAACACAGAAATATTCATGCAGTGTTGTTGAATGTTATAAATTCCCCTACAGAATAGAAGGCGTGAGAAATTAAGTACTTCTTTAATTTGGCCCTAAATAATCTTAAGTTTTGAGTTTGATTTTTCATATCCATAGAGAGGCTATTAAAAATGTTTACTGCCATATAACGCACTCCTTTTTGATAGCACGATAGACTTGCCGATGGAGTATGAAAGTCATTTTCTTGTCGCTATGCTACGAACTGTTGAATTAGTTACAAAGTTTTCACGATTACGTACGAGGAAGTTTATTAATGAAAAAATATACTTACAAGCTATGGACATTATTTGTAGGTTTTTTTTAAATAGTCCTACACGATTCCCTAGATTTGGCACCTACTATCATTATAACTACTTTTTTTGTAGTAGGAATATACTGTTACTATCTGTAGAATTTCCCCAGAATATTATTCCAAAACTCATTACCGAGTGGGAGTATGCAAAGTATATTGTTTGTAAGGTATTTACAATCCCTTGCATAGATCTAATAGTAAAACATTCAGAATTTAGTTTGGGGATAATTTCTTTAATACGAATTTTGCAGATTAACACATAATCGATTTGTAAACGAAATTTGGTTGTTATTTATATTAGGGACCTATTATTAATTTTTGTAGTTGAAATTTGCGAGGTTGGATTTGGACAGGATTTAAATTGAATTACTTAGTTTTGTTACAATTTAATAGTAATTTAATTGGAGAATTTCCTCTGTTGAAGATTGGAATGTGTTGGAGTTACTGGCTGTAATTACTATACTCATTGTGTCATCAGCAGCAAATGATATGGAATGACCTACATCTTTTATTAGAGAGCTGAGATCATTAATTAACACTAAAAAAAGTAGGGGATCTAGTATTGACACTCTCGCCTTACTGGTCGAATTCGTATACGTACAGAACAGGAAAATAAGAGGAGATAGAGAGAATAACTGATAAATGAAAGCGTCAAAATGAAAATACTAAAAATTTAAAATTGCTGCCAGAATTATGATTTTCTAGACTATCGCTGTTACTAATAAGATCTCTTATTTGAACATTTAACTGTTTTATACTTATACAGTGAATACCTCGTTTATAAGTCGAGTGTAAATTCCTGACTAATAATCACTATATACGTCGTGTATAACAATACAATGCTGTTATAGATCAACATCATTATTGATCTGAATGATTTTGCTGTTAGATTCTTTATTTTGCTGCTGGGTTCTTTATTTTGTTGCTAGGTTCTTTATTTTACTTTGGGTTTTTTATTTTGCTGCTGGGTCCTTTATTTTGCTGTTGGATTCTTTATTTTGCTGCTGGGTTCTTTATTTCGCTGTTGGATTCTTTATTTTGCTGTTGTGCTCTTTATTTTGCTGTTGGATTCTTTATTTTGCTGTTGTGCTGTTTATTTTGCTGTTGGATTCTTTATTTTGCTGCCGGGTTCTTTATTTTGTTGCTAGGTTCTTTATTTTGCTGCTGGGTTCTTTATTTTGCTGCTGGGTTCTTTATTTTGCTGCTGGGTTCTTTATTTTGCTGTTGGATTCTTTATTTTGCTGCTGGGTTCTTTATTTCGCTGTTGGATTCTTTATTTTGCTGTTGTGCTCTTTATTTTTCTGTTGGATTCTTTATTTTGCTGTTGTGCTCTTTATTTTGCTGTTGGATTCTTTATTTTGCTGCTGGGTTCTTTATTTTGTCGCTAGGTTCTTTATTTTGCTGCTGGGTTCTTTATTTTGCTGTTGGGTTCTTTATTTTGCTGTTGGGTTCTTTATTTTGCTGCTGGGTTCTTTATTTTGCTGATGGGTTCTTTATTTTGCTGCTAAGTTCTTTATTTTACTGTTGGGTTCTTTATTTTGCTGCTGGGTTCTTTATTTTGCTGTTGGGTTCTTTATTTTGCTGTTGAGTTCTTTATTTTGCTGTTGGATTCTTTATTTTACTGTTGGGTTCTTTATTTTGCTGCTGAGTCCTTCATTTTGCTGTTGGATTCTTTATTTTGCTGCTGGGTTTTTTATTTTACTGTTGGGTTCTTTATTTTACTGTTGGGTTCTTTATTTTACTGTTGGGTTCTTTATTTTGCTGCTGAGTCCTTCATTTTGCTGTTGGATTCTTTATTTTGCTGCTGGGTTTTTTATTTTACTGTTGGGTTTTTTATTTTACTGTTGGGTTCTTTATTTTACTGTTGGGTTCTTTATTTTGCTGCTGAGTCCTTCATTTTGCTGTTGGATTCTTTATTTTGCTGCTGGGTTTTTTATTTTACTGTTGGGTTCTTTATTTTACTGTTGGGTTCTTTATTTTACTGTTGGGTTCTTTATTTTGCTGCTGAGTCCTTCATTTTGCTGTTGGATTCTTTATTTTGCTGCTGGGTTTTTTATTTTACTGTTGGGTTCTTTATTTTGCTGCTGGGTTTTTTATTTTACTGTTGGGTTCTTTATTTTGCTGCTGGGTTTTTTATTTTACTGTTGGGTTCTTTATTTTGCTGCTGGGTTTTTTATTTTACTGTTGGGTTCTTTATTTTGCTGTTGGGTTCTTCATTTTGCTGTTGGATTCTTTATTTTTCTTCTGAGTTCTTTGTTTTGCTGTTGGATCGTTTATTTTGCTGTTGGCTTCTTTATTTTGCTGCTGGGTTCTTTATTTTGCTATTGGATCCTTTATTTTGCTGTTGGCTTGTCTATTTAGTTTTTGGGTCCTTTATTTTGCTGTTAGGGACTTTACTTTTTGCTATTCGGGCCTTTAATTTTAGTTCTTCAGGACTTTATTTTTTGTTGGTTGGGTCTTTGTGTTTTACTATTCATGTCCTTATTTTTTTATTTATTTTATTTTTTGCTATTCGGGTCTTTACTAGTTTTTGCTGTTCGGGTCTTTATTTTTTTTTTTTTTTTTACTGCTTGGATCTTTTATTTCTGTTATTCAGGTATTTATTTTTTGCTCTTCGGATCTTTAATTTTTCCTGTTTGGGTCTTTATTCCTTTTTTTGTTTGGGTCTTCATTTTTTGTTGTTTGGATCTTTATTTTTTTCCGGTTGATCCTCTTTAATGCTCTCTCTCTCTCTCTGCCCTCCCCTGTTGTTTTACTTCATTTTTTTTTCTAATTTTTGTTGTTGTCTGTTTTGTTTTCCTTTCTGTTCTTTTCTTCGGTTCTATTCTTTTTCTTAGCTCTGCTTTATACTATTTTCTTCTTTTTCCCGTGCTCTTTTCTTTTCTGTTCTCATTCTTCTCTCTTCTTCTTTCCTGTTTTGTCTTTTAATTTCTGTTTCTATGTTTTTATTTCTATTGTTTTTGTTCTTTTTCTCGCTTCTGTCTTCTATGTTCTATGATGTTCTCTTCATTTTTGTCAGATTCCATTCCATTGCATTCTATTCTATCTGTCATTATTACAGCTTCAGTTTCCATATCATTTAATAATACAAAACACAAACAAAAGCATGTGATATTCGAGGCTCATTTACTTCGTAATCTGTTTAGTGGGTTACTGTAACTCTTTGATCTGGCCGGAATTCTGTCAGTTCACTTTTTATAAATATGAGATTGTACGAAACACTAGGGTTAAATTTAGAAAAGGATTAAACTACTTTGTTCTTATTCCCGCGGTTTAGAACAATGATGGAGCTGACATCATAACCAGCTTAGCAAGCTTCACGGCAAATGAAAGTGCGATTTGATACTCTGATAGAATTATTCCCAGGTACTTAGCGGGTTTACATTTGTTGACGTTACAGATGTATCTACATTCATATCCACTTTCCATTTCAGACTCAGCATTTTGAGGACAAGGGCTATAGATTTTCTGTAAAGCCTTGCTATGATACATTTGTTCAATAATGTCTCATGAATTTCAGTCACTGATAGGCTCTATCATGGAAAATCAAATTGTCAAATAAAACAGTTGGAGCCTCAAATCATTCATTGATTAAATATCACAACAAATCTAATTGTAGTAAGGTGTGACAATAAATTATCGCATTGGACAGAAATTCATACAGGAGTAAGACAAGGCTGCGGCCTCTCACCGTTGCTATTATATATATATATATATATATATATATATATATATATATAATAGCAACGGTGAATATATATATATATGAATCAAATAATTAGAGAATGGAAACAATTGCCTCATGGATATATACAACTCAATAGACATTTACAACTAGATTCATTACTTTTTGCAGACGATTTACCTCTGGTGGCATCCTCAGAAGATGAATTACAACGTTCAATTTTTAATTTTAACAAAATTGGAATTAAATATGATATGAAAATCAATAAAGAAAAAACTAAACTTATGGCCTTCTGCGGAAAATAACCTGTGCCTAGCAAAATATGTTTAGATTAAAAAATATTAGAAAGGATAAATTATTTTACGTATCTCGGATACACATTATCTTTTTTCGATGAAGTAGACATTTCACAGAAAATTTCTAAATACACCAAATCAATGGGAATAATTAACACCATTATGAAACCTTCCCTAGTACAAAGGCATACTCGAATTCGCCTTTACAAGACCTTGGCGAGACCTGTACGTTGTTACGGCAGTGAGGCATGGACATCGAGGAAGAAAGACGAAAGCAGAATAACGGCTAATGAAATGAAATTTATGAGATATACAGCGGGATATACGAAATGGGATCACAAAAGCAATGAAGATGTAATGGAAGAATTACAGCTAGAACCTGTAATTAATCACGTAAAACATTATCAGAACAACTGGATAAATCATCTGCATCGCATGCATAGAGATAGAATCCCAAAAGTCATGCTCCACTATCGTCCAAACGGGAAGAGATCTCTCGGTCGTCCAAAGAAGAGCTGGATTGAAAATTCAACTGTGAGATCGTAAGAGGCCATTTGGCCTAATACTTGAAGGGAAGAAGAAGAAGAAGAAGATTAAATATTACTACAAATATATTGAAAACTCCATGAAATTAAAGAACGAATTACCAATGGTAACAGAGCCTATTTCGCCAACCAAAGGAGATTTAAATGCAAATTAATAACAAAAGAAGCCAAATTAAGATTATATTGGACCATAATAAGGCCAGTTGTTACCTAATTCTGTCAAACTTGAGTACTGAAGGAATCAATCAAACAAAAATTGAAAGGAGGATTTTAAGAAGAATCTTTGGACCCTCCAAGGATAGACATGGCAACTGGAGAATAAAAACTAACAAAGAACTAAATGATTTAATACACAATCAAAATATAATAAATTTCATCAGGGCTTTGAGGTTGAGTTGGTTTGGCCATGTTAAAAGAATGGAGGACCAGAGGCTAGTGAAAGGTTTATATAAATGGAAACCCGTGGGAACTAGAGCAGCGAGTAGATCGAAAAGCCGCTGGGAAGATAATGTTGTGAATGATTTGAGGAAGCTGAGAATCACAGATTGGATGATGGTCGTACAGAATAGAAGTTCCTGGAAAAAAAAATAGTTGAGAAGGCCAAGATATTCAATTTTGACGTTGTAGTGCCTTAAGAAGAAGAAGAAGAAAAAGAAGAAGAAGAATATATTGAAACGAAACTCGTCGGGATACGAAAACAACAGAAACATTTTAAAATATTTCCATTGGGAGTGTGATGACCCTGTATTAGATGACATGACTTTCCAGAACTGTGTGATAATGTATAAATTTAATATGTAGGACTAGGATTTTGATGAAATTGCATCTTTTTTTCCAGTAAGCCAGAAACATTGCTCCTTTAGTATTTATATGTTATGTGATAAACTGTGTGTTTTAAGACATATTTGTTAGGGCATTTTTTGCATTTTTTGCCTGTTTCAACTCATAAGATAATCTTTTGTTTTATTCGGTCATTTTTAGGCATTTTATTTAATTTTGACCATAAATCCCCATTAATAATGTAAAATAATGTTTATTTCCTTTGGTATTTTCTTTACATATTTTGTCTATTAATACCCATTATTTTGTACAGTGTTTTAATCGTTTTTCTAGACAAATATTGCCATTTTAACGCAGTACACCCCATGTAATGGATCAGTCCAGCCATCCCTTCAATATAGACTCCTCTATATTTGCTAATTTCGGATAAGAGTGGCCTTGTGGTAGACTACATGGAAACTAAAAGTAAAGTAAATCCATGGTGCTACAGCCCATGAAGGGCCAAGACCGACCAGCCGACAGCTGACCTCACGTCCACATACCGACGCAGAGGTAAACGATCATACATGGAAACTACATCAAGTAAAATAATTAAAGTGTACTACTTAGAAAAAATTATGTAAAATTTGATTTGATTACTAATCTAAATATTAAGTCCGTAGTACAAAACCTCTTTTACTACTAATCCAATTATGTAAGATCAATTTTCAGGGCATTTTTGAGGGCATGTTTTAAAGATTTTTAGGTCATAAATGCATTGTTTTTAGGATATTTTTTCATGATTTATAGGTCATCAAAATCCTAGCCCTATTAATATGAGAGAAATGCTTGCCTTCTATTTCTTATGAATTATAGGGTCCACATCTGTGGAGTAACGGTCAGCGCGTCTGGCCACGAAACCAGGTGGCCCGGGTTCGATTCCCGGTCGGGACAAGGTACCTGGTTGAGGTTTTTTCCGGGGTTTTCCCTCAACCCAATATGAACAAATGCTGGGTAACTTTCGGTGCTGGACCCCGGACTCATTTCAACGGCATTATCATCTTCATCTCATTGAGACGCTAAATAACCTAAAATGTTGATAAAGCGTCGTAAAATAACTTACTAAAAATGAATTATAGTTTAATATTTTCCCTTCTCGTAGATAGCTTCCGCAGAACTTCGCAAAATCAGTGATTAAATTAAAAAGTTTCTTATTATTTTCTTTTTGAATTTATATACTCCATTTTTTTTCTTATTTAGATTTATATGTTTGAGCTATTCTTTGCTTGTCTCTATTTATTTTCGTTCACTGATTTTAATCACTGATTATTTATTATATCATAAAGGTTTTTCTTCTTCACCTCAACTAATTCCTCTCATAGCCTCACAGAATTATTGAGAAGTTTGGACACTTTTAGAATCCCGGAACATTTAAGGAAAAAAAGTTTATCAAAGAATCTTCTTCACACACCATAAAGATGCATGGGGCATGGCGGTAGAGCTTCGTGTCTTCATGATGTCGGTACTAGGATGAAGTGGTGTGGTCGATACCACGCACCGATCGCCAGTTTTTCGCGGGAAATAGCCCGTACTCAATTTCATAGGAGACCTTGGGGCCGTTCTGGATGTTCAGCAGTAAGAAAATCTCGCCACTACCCGGGATCGAATCCCAGATCTTCCGGAACGCAGGCACTTGCCCTACCAACTCGGCACTCTTTAGAATAAAGTTCCACTTCATTCACAAAATAATAATTCATTCTCAACTTTAAATGTAAATTTCAGTAGTTTAATTTCGATTATTACTCTGACAAATTTTACGTGTATTTCAAAATGTAACACATGAAAGCTGTCCTAACTCGTGTATGCTGATTAATTTTATTGTTTCTCGCAAATTTATTTTTAGAATGTCTTGTTTCGTCTCATCATATTCTCATCTCACACTACATTACTTTTAATGCAGTACTGAATTCTTAACGTTCTGAAAAGAAATTTTTGAGATGTGGTCCGGATATTATTAGTTGCGAAGGGTTTTAATGATTGAAATGCGAAGTGCATTTTATGTAAATAATTCTTACTTTGTTCTGTGAATAACTGGTGTTTCTATTTGTATGAAAACCCTACTTTTCAGAAAGTCCCAACGCTTCAAAAGTGCCCTATCATATTTCTTACATATTTTCTGCATTATTCTTTTTTGTAATACTCGTTTATTTATTTATTTATTTATTTATTTATTTATTCTTCACTTATTTATGTAGTTATTTACTCATTTACGTCACTTATTTACTTATTTATTTATAATTAATTATTAATTAACTACTTCACTTATTTATTTATTTATTTATTTATTTATTTATTTATTTATTTATTTATTTATTCTTCACTTATTTATGTAGTTATTTACTCATTTACGTCACTTATTTACTTATTTATTTATAATTAATTATTAATTAACTACTTCACTTATTTATTTATTTATTTATTTATTTATTCTTCACTTATTTATGTAGTTATTTACTCATTTACGTCACTTATTTACTTATTTATTTATAATTAATTATTAATTAACTACTTCACTTATTTATTTATTTATTTATTTATTTATTTATTCTTCACTTATTTATGTAGTTATTTACTCATTTACGTCACTTATTTACTTATTTATTTATAATTAATTATTAATTAACTACTTCACTTATTTATTTATTTATTTATTTATTTATTTATTTATTCTTCACTTATTTATGTAGTTATTTACTCATTTACGTCACTTATTTACTTATTTATTTATAATTAATTATTAATTAACTACTTCACTTATTTATTTATTTATTTATTTATTCTTCACTTATTTATGTAGTTATTTACTCATTTACGTCACTTATTTACTTATTTATTTATAATTAATTATTAATTAACTACTTCACTTATTTATTTATTTATTTATTTATTTATTTATTTATTTATTTATTTATTTATTTATTTATTCTTCACTTATTTATGCAGTTATTTACTCATTTACGTCACTTATTTACTTATTTATTTATAATTAATTATTAATTAACTACTTCACTTATTTATTTATTTATTTATTTATTTATTTATTCTTCACTTATTTATGCAGTTATTTACTCATTTACGTCACTTATTTACTTATTTATTTATAATTAATTATTAATTAACTACTTCACTTATTTATTTATTTATTTATTTATTTATTCTTCACTTATTTATGTAGTTATTTACTCATTTACGTCACTTATTTACTTATTTATTTATAATTAATTATTAATTAACTACTTCACTTATTTATTTATTTATTTATTTATTTATTCTTCACTTATTTATGTAGTTATTTACTCATTTACGTCACTTATTTACTTATTTATTTATAATTAATTATTAATTAACTACTTCACTTATTTATTTATTTATTTATTTATTTATTTATTTATTTATTTATTTATTTATTCTTCACTTATTTATGTAGTTATTTACTCATTTACGTCACTTATTTACTTATTTATTTATAATTAATTATTAATTAACTACTTCACTTATTTATTTATTTATTTATTTATTTATTTATTTATTTATTTATTTATTCTTCACTTATTTATGTAGTTATTTACTCATTTACGTCACTTATTTACTTATTTATTTATAATTAATTATTAATTAACTACTTCACTTATTTATTTATTTATTTATTTATTTATTCTTCACTTATTTATGCAGTTATTTACTCATTTACGTCACTTATTTACTTATTTATTTATAATTAATTATTAATTAACTACTTCACTTATTTATTTATTTATTTATTTATTTATTTATTTATTCTTCACTTATTTATGTAGTTATTTACTCATTTACGTCACTTATTTACTTATTTATTTATAATTAATTATTAATTAACTACTTCACTTATTTATTTATTTATTTATTTATTTATTTATTTATTCTTCACTTATTTATGTAGTTATTTACTCATTTACGTCACTTATTTACTTATTTATTTATAATTAATTATTAATTAACTTCTTCACTTATTTATTTGTTTGTTTATTTATTTATTATTCACTTATTTATTTCTAATTATTTATTAATTAACTTCTTCACTTATTTATTTGTTTATTTATTCTTCGCTTATTTATTTACTTCTCTACTTATTTATGTAGTTATTTACTCATTTACATCACTTATTTATTTATTATTATCTATTAATTATCTTCTTCACTTATTTATTTGTTTATTTATTCTTCGCTTATTTATTTATTCTTCACTTATTTATGTAGTTATTTACTCATTTACGTCACTTATATATTTATTATTATCTATTAATTATCTTCTTCACTTATTTATTTGTTTATTTATTCTTCGCTTATTTATTTACTTCTTTACTTATTTATGTAGTTATTTACTCATTTACGTCACTTATATATTTATTATTATCTATTAATTATCTTCTTCACTTATTTATTTGTTTATTTATTCTTCGCTTATTTATTTACTTCTTTACTTATTTATGTAGTTATTTACTCATTTACGTCACTTATATATTTATTATTATCTATTAATTATCTTCTTCACTTATTTATTTGTTTATTTATTCTTCGCTTATTTATTTATTCTTCACTTATTTATGTAGTTATTTACTCATTTACGTCACTTATTTATTTATTATTATTTATTAATTAACTTCTTCACTTATTTATTTATTTATTTATTTACTTCTTGACTTATTTACTTACGTGTTTATCTATTTACGTACTTATTTACTTATCTGTCTGTCGATCTGTCTTGTCTATCGATCGATCCACCCACTTACCTGTCTGTCTGTCTGTCTATTTATACCATCCATTTGCCTCTGATTGAGGTTCTGCTATATAAACACCTATTATCTCACTTGAAGATATGTGTCAGAGAAAGAACAGTTGTTTGTATACATCTGAAGTCTGACTAGTGCAATATGTAGCTAATCCGTGATGTATGCAATGGAGGGAGAAGGAACTGGCCACCCTATCCACCTGACTTCGGACAGTTGACTGAACTACTACTATTGATCTGTTTATTTTTATTTATCTATCTATTTATTTATGTTTATTTATTTATATGTTTATTTATTTATTTATGTAATTTTGCTTGTTTTGTTTTTGTTGGTGTGTTTGTTTGCTTGTTTATTTGTTCATGTATTTGTTTGTTTATTTAAATGCACTTATTTCAATCTGCTATGATTGCTTTGTCATTTTTAGGCTACCAGTATATACCGGTACTTTATGCTCGACCATGCCGAAATGTAGTAATTATACACCTGGTAGTAGCCCTTTAATGCACCTCATTAAATTACACCTATTCATTATAATTCAGTTGTTCAGCCAATGAGAAATCACCTTTGTACTGATTGTACCATTATAAAACCGCAACTATCGATTATTCTCGGATATGCAATCGAAAGACAATTAGCGAAAAGTCACGGAGGCTGGAAATCCAATACTGTCGCAGAAGGTTATGTTCTGTTACTATAATAATTAGCGTTAATTGTAAATAATATTCAAATAAATTCAATTTGTAATCTCGTTTTTCAATTCTAAATCAATTTCCAGGTTATATCAAGCCTAATGTTCATGTTATTCTCTAGATTATATCAAGGTCAATGATATTCGTGCCTCGGAAAAAATCAATATTTTCGCGTCAGCGCACATCTCACAATTCAGGTCAGTTCCACTCCTCACTTACATACCATAACATGAACACTTATGAATAATTTCAAGTTAGAAATATGGTCGAGCATAAAAAGTCGCATGAAACTTGCCTATAATGGTAATTAAGACGCTCGTAAGAAAATTATGAAACATACTCGCGTCTTAATTACTACCATTATAGGCTCGTTGCATAATGTACTATTATCCAATAAGTTTCGAAATATTGTTGTTACGCTGTTCGAAAGTAGCCTATTATTCGTTTATTGACTCCTCGAAGCCAGTCTGATGACAACGCTTGCAGGAGGGACTGTACCCATGCTTTAGAATTATGGTCCGTCGTTATATAGCTCTATTCAGTGAAAACGTTAATTTGCTGCACAACTTTATCCCCTATCCGCAGAGAATTATGGGAAGTAACGAACGGAAATTCATAAATTCGCCTATGTGCCGTTGCATAGCTGCCCAAGGCCTGCAATATCCGCCTCTGTGGCACAGCGGTAGAACATATTGCAATGTAACTGACCCGATTCCATTCGCCCAACTAATAGATGCAAAAACTATGCATCATAATGAAACTGTCATTCATGTCGGAATGTTCAACAGTTGGTGTCAATTGTAGGGAGTCTTGTGGGTACTTCATCGCGGAACTTTCGGTGTAGAAATCTTACTAAGTTGCTTACGTGAAAACATGATATGATAATTGTAGACATATTAATGGTAATGCATATGACTCGATTAAGAAAGAAGTTTTATATGTTACTCTTATTGAATTTGGTATTCCCAAGAAACTAGTTCCATTAATTAAAATGTGTCTCCGTAAAATGTACAGCAAAGTCCGGATAGGTCAGTTTCTGTCAGAAGCATTTCCAATTCACTGTGAGCTAAAACAAGGAGATGCACTATCACCTTTACTTTTTAACTTTGCTCTAGAGTATGCCATTAGGAAAGTCCAGGATAACAGAGAGGGTTTGGAATTAAACGGGTTACATCAGCTGCTTGTCTATGAGGATGACGTGAATATGTTAGGAGAAAATCCACAAACAATTAGGGAAAATACGGGAATTTTACTTGAAGCAAGTAAAGAGGTAGGTTAGGAAGTAAATTCCGAAAAGACAAAGTATATGATTATGTCTCGTGACGAGAATATTGTACGAAATGGAAATATAAAAATTGGAAATTTATCCTTTGAAGAGGTGGGAAAATTCAAATACTTGGGAGCAACAGTAACAAATATAAATGATAATCGGGAGGAAATTAAACACAGAATACATATGGGAAATGTTTGTTATTATTCGGTTGAGAAGCTTTTATCATCCAGTCTGTTGTCAAAAAATCTGAAAGTTAGAATTTATAAAACTGTTATATTACCGGTTATTCTTTATGGTTGTGAAACTTGGACTCCCACTTTGAGAGAGGAACATAGATTAAGGGTGTTTGAGAATAAGGTTCTTAGGAAAATATAAGGGGCTAAGAGGGATGAAGTTACAGGAGAGTGCAGAAAGTTACACAACACAGAACTGCACGCGGTTTATTCTTCACCTGACATAATTAGGAACAATATATCCAGACGTTTGAGATGGGCAGGATATGTAGCACGTATGGGCGAATCCAGAAATGCATATACAGTGTTAGTTTGGAGGCCAGAGGGAAAAAGACCTTTGGGGAGGCCGAGACGTAAATGGGAAGATAATATTAAAATGGATTTGAGGGAGGTGGGATATGATGATATAGACTGGATTGATCTTGCTCAGGATAGGGACCTATGGCGGGCTTATGTGAGGGCGGCAATGAACCTCCGAGTTCCTTAAAAGCCAGTAAGTAAGTAACCAGTCTTTTTAATCTTATTCCCCAAGTGTCTAAATTTCGCTACCGGTATCATAATTTACAGTATTACTGCAATAATTGCAAAGCATTTATGTACTTTCAGTCCGATCGATTTTTTTAGCTTTGTTTAGTTTCATAGCTTAATTTAACATCCTTAATATCTTAGAAAATTATGTATAACAGTTCCATCATAAATGTAAGAAATTCCATTTTGAATCTCATACAGAATGTCGAAGGTGGCCGCCCCATCGCTGGACCCAACGTCGCTAGACTACAAATCTGTTTCGGGGCCAGTAGAATTTTTTTCGAGCCTTAAACGAATTAGCATTAAAGGACAGAGCGTATTTAGAAAAAGGGAAATGTTGTAAATTTTACAACCTAAAATGTCGGGGAATACATTACCAAATAAGATCAATTGTACGAACTTATTTTGTGCATTTCCCTTTATTTAACTCTGCAAATGCGTAATTCAATAACCCAGTTGTTTGTGTTTGTCGTCCTAACGTTATTTTTTCTCCTAGGCCAGTGTCCTAAAAGCGCCTCTTTCGCCATAAATGAAATCCTATTAATTCATTAATCCAGCACAGGTTTCGTGTTTTACCTATTTGCTGAAAAAGAATAAAGTGCCGTTAGAGAGAAGTTTCAGACTTCTGTACTTCCGTATGACCGGACATTATTATCTTGTGAGACAAACTTGAGATGGCTTTATTCTTTAAAATATATTGGACCATTGCTATCAGCAGATTATGATTGATTGTGTGTAC
This sequence comes from Periplaneta americana, assembly GCF_040183065.1. Classification (NCBI taxonomy): domain Eukaryota; kingdom Metazoa; phylum Arthropoda; class Insecta; order Blattodea; family Blattidae; genus Periplaneta; species Periplaneta americana. Next base: position 21,206,168 of record NC_091127.1, on the reverse strand, counting down.
ATATCCTCAGGTAAAACATTTCAATCAACGCAAAAGTGCAAAAAAAATTAGGTGTTTATATTTAAAGAAAAATTTAAATATTTTAAAGATAGTACGATAAAAAATTATATATATATATATATATGATAGCCGTCCAAATCTTGGATTTTAAATATCGGCATTCTAATCAATTCAAATCAAGAATAAGAAAATGTAAATTAATGTTAAAACATAATTACATAATGAAATTTAAAAAAATAATAATATTCTGCGACAAGATGTGGTAGCTATCAAAAGGATAAAAATTTCTTGAAAATAAATAATATACATTGAATATTATAAAGATGAATAGAGATGGTGATTGATGATGTTCAATGAAGATTTTAAAATGGTTGATGGAATTGTCTGAAGAGTCTTTTCAGGAACCTTTAATTTTCTGAGGATCTCCAATGTAAATTTGGGAATTGTTCCTCGCGCACCAAACATAACTCCAATAACATTCCAAACTTGAATATTATATTTATGACTGAGATCATCACAGCATGGAAGGTAAATAGCGCGTTTCTCTTCATGCACCTGCTTTGGTTGATCTTCATTAATTTCGAACCTTACAATTGGGTCAAGAATGAGATCAGTTTTTTTTATCTCGGTCAATTATTATGTCAGCACGCCGTGTAGATCCTTCCATAGAAAGACATTGAACTTCCTCATATACTTCGTATTCACAATGTTCCCTTAATCTGTTAGCAATTATTGAGCGGACTGTGTTATGTCTGTCAATTCGCAGTAATTCGCCCTGAGGGCAGAAACCTAGCACGTGGGGTAACGTTTCATGCTCATTGCATCTCCTGCAATGGATATTGCTAAGGCTTCTACCGGGGAGAGATCTAACTGAGATGCCATTGGTGCTCATTTTAATGGCCTCGATCCATTGGCCACAAGATAGACCTTTCTATTGTTAATCCAGGAGTTACCTTTTTTCCAGTGAGAGTAGAATGTAATTCCTTTACCTTTCCCAGGTAATGCGCTCAACTGATTGTAAGAAGTGACACGAAGTTGTTTACGGATGTTACGTGGATTAATGGTTCCAATATCGTTAATTGGTAAGTGGCGAAAGCTGTCAGTAATTTCGGCTTGAAGGTTCCTAGTTTGATTAATATAAGGGTTGTCTTCTTTAACTATAGTTTGACAACTTCAAGTGAAACCCCGTAAAACACGCCAACTTCTGGAATCTCTCTCTTTCTTTCTTCTCTCTCCCTCGCTCCTCGTCATTCAGTCACCAATCACCACGTAAATATCTGAGAGGGTGTGTGGGCATCGCGACCAATAGAAGAACCACTCTCCAGTATTACCACAATAACGGATTCTTCATTTTTGCCTCGACTGTCGGCTAGGAAGATTCCATTATGCTAGCATTGCAGGCAACTAATCAACCTTTTAATGCTTTTGTTAGCAGGTTTGACAAATTGTGAGTGGACCTGCAAGTACATAGTGCATAGTGCATAGTGCTCTCTCCCTTCCCCCCGTGCTTTCTCACTTGCTCCTCCCCAAGACAGCCAGCGCTCACGTAGTAACTCGGTCAGGGTTTCAGTTCGATTTGTCAATCTATAATAATCTGCAAACATTAAGATGTGAAGAAAAGCTTCCCACTGTGCTTTAAAAATTCCAAGTCCTCTCAAATTTCGAGGTGATATAGCATTGTATCCGGTACATCTGTCGGTGAGCCAACGATTTCCTTGACAGAACTATGGATAAGTTTATCAATATCATTGAGAAATTTTAATTTAAGATCCTTTAACGGTGCACATTGAAATGGCTCGATAAGCTGAGGCCAAGTATATTGGTTTAAAATGTTTAGTTTTTGATCAGGAATGAGCAAAGGTGATGACTAGGCTTCGAGACTTCGGACCCGATAGAGCAGTTCAATGGGAAATCTGCATAACTGCGTACTGAGTATAGTGGTAAAGCGTACAGTGAATGGGGGTACTGTAGAATGAATGACAACAAATACGCAAAGGAAAACCCTTGGATTTGAAGGTTCTGATGAATAATTTGGTTTTCATACAAACTGTGTCTGAAACTATTGCACGGATAGAAAAGTCAGAGCAAGAGATGCCGGAAGCCCTCAAATTACTTGAGGAAATGACACAGAGAATTAATGAGACATCAAGTACACCGGTTACTGAACGTGTAAAACAGAAGTGGAAATCAATTTTATATAAAAATAACGGATATGGAGCATTGTGTAATATAAACAGCAAATTAGTGGATATAGAGTCACCCGAGAATAAAGGACTGTCTCTTAGAGACTGCAATGATATTAGGTCTTCTTCGTTTTGCTCCTATAAAGTCATGCGACGTAGAGCGCATCTTTTCACAGTACAAACTATGTTTGGTAGACAACTGAAAAAGATCTACGTTTGAGACACTGAAAATGTATCTTGTAGTACATTGCAATTCGGTACTATAACTGCACTTCCTAAGGACGACCAATAGGATAAATGAAGAAATTAAAATTGCTACATGTTTATTTCCACCATTAACACTGTGTATAATTAAACACAAATGCTTATAAAAGACAGGAGAATAAATGCTTTTCACATTCTTTTGACATTGTCATTGTGTAATGTATATTTACTTTCAGAATGTACATATGTGTGTCTTTCCCCATACTACCATACTCTACTCTAAATAGCAACGTTGTTACCTCAACACATCTCTACCTTTCACTACCTGCAGCGAGTCAACAACCTATAGTACATGCACAGTAAACTTACTGTATCGGGTCCAAAGTCTCGAAGCCTGGTGATGACACTAGATCGTTAAGACTATTTGTCAATTTATGAATAATTTCTGTAGGATTAAATTTAATTTCATCATGAAAAGTGATTCCGAAATATTTGATATTTTCATTAGAAGTCAGACAGGATATTATAGATCCATCAAATGGCTGAGAAGAGAGTTGAACTCGATGAAGAGGAAATATGCAGTATATAATATAATAATATGCTATAAATACAATATATAAATAAAATTTGTATGAGTACTGTTTTGACATTATTAACATGGTGGAAGAAAAAAAATAACTTTTTTTATCTGTCTCCACGGGAATGTTTGTTTGTCAGTCTTTGGAAATTTCAGTAGTTTCGTCCGCACTCTTGAGAATTGGACGTCTAATGAAACTACGATCTAATTGCATTGCAATTTTTGTCGAATTCCTCCGATCACATACAAGCAAACAACTAAAAACTGCAGTTTTCATCTTCGCACAAGTCATCACTTACGGCATTCGCCATTATATCTGTGAAACGCATAGATGTTCAGAGCGTAAGTAAAATTCTATAAAACAATGGCTGCTGCTGAATGTGTAGCAAGCATTCTTCCTTTTACATATGAACTCGAAAGGCTATTTACTCACGAAGTTGCTGGGGAAGGTCGACATATTCAAATTCATTCGTTTGACGTTGCAAATACACGTGCGATAAAAGAATGTCGCAGCTTGCACGTGATTTCTAGTCCGACTGAAAGAGACGAATTTCCATTGCAAAACACTTGAAAGATATCCCACGCAGCGGGGGTAGGGCTACGCCACGCCATTGCTTTAACCGAGGCTTTAACAAGTTTTAATCAAATTACTAAAAAAAAAAAAGTGTATGCAATTTATTTGTACAGGAAATGGCAGATAAGTTTTAAAATTGCAACATAAGTTTGTTAAATCGAGTTAAAAAATTTGATTTAGGTATATTTCAATTTCTACAGTTTTACAGATATTTACACGTATAACAGTCTTTCCTTACTTACTTACTTACAAATGGCTTTTAAGGAACCCGAAGGTTCATTGCCGCCCTCACATAAGCCCGCCATCGGTCCCTATCCTGTGCAAGATTAAGCCAGTCTCTATCATCATACCCCACCTCCCTCAAATCCATTTTAATATTATCCTCCCATCTACGTCTCGGCCTCCCTAAACGTCTTTTTCCCTCCGGTCTCCCAACTAACACTCTATATGCATTTCTGGATTCGCCCATACGTGCTACATGCCCTGCCCATCTCAAACGTCTGGATTTCAAGTTCCTAATTATGTCAGGTGAAGAATACAATGCGTGCAGTTCTGTGTTGTGTAACTTTCTCCATTCTCCTGTAACTTCATCCCGCTTAGCCCCAAATATTTTCCTAAGCACCTTATTCTCAAACACCCTTAACCTATGTTCCTCTCTCAGAGTGAGAGTCCAAGTTTCACAGCCATATAGAAGAACCGGTAATATAACTGTTTTATAAATTCTAACTTTCAGATTTTTGGACAGCAGACTGGATGATAAGAGCTTCTCAACCGAATAATAACACGCATTTCCCATATTTATTCTGCGTTTAATTTCCTCCCGAGTGTCATTTATATTTGTTACTGTTGCTCCAAGATATTTGAATTTTTCCACCTCTTCGAAGGATAAATCTCCAATATTTATATTTCCATTTCGTACAATATTCCCGTCACGAGACATAATCATATACTTTGTATTTTCGGGATTTACTTCCAAACCGATCGCTTTACTTGCTTCAAGTAAAATTTCCGTGTTTTCCCTAATCGTTTGTGTATTTTCTCCTAACATATTCACGTCATCTGCATAGACAACAGTCTTTCCTTTTAATAGTAATAATAATAATAATAATAATAATAATAATAATAATAATAATAATAATTCTACACTACTATACAATAGAATTGATTACATTAATGCTATACGTGCAATTATTTCGGTACATTAAAGTTGAGAGGAGTGCAGGCAGATCTGTGAGAGGAACTTTGCTGAAGTTGGGTCTCGAGATCACCACACGAAACAAACCCCATGTTGGAGCGACTACAGCAGCTGTGCAAACAGCGTAATATCAGCACGGCCATAGCTGAATCAGCTGACGAATCCTCCTCAGAGAGCACCAAGGTTAGAGGTCCTGCGTTTTGTGATGCACTGAAGTTTTCTTCGACCAGTCCTGTGTTTCCATACGCATGAAATTAGACTTAATTTATTTTATTTATTTATTTATTTATTTATTTATTTATTTATTTATTTATTTATTTATTTATTTATTTATTCAATCTGAAAGGATTAAGGCCATAAGGCCTTCTCTTCCATCCTACCATATAGCACATATAAATACAAAAAAGAAATACAGTCGCTGATGAAAACAGTACAAATTAAATTAAAACCGTATAGAGGGTCAACAGGGTCAAAAGAACACTATAGAGCTCTCATCGAGCTAATACAAGGAAAAAAAAAGAAAAACAGAAATAGCAATGATAATAATAATAATAATAATAATAATAATAATAATAATAATAATAATAATAATAAATACATTGCATATTAATTGTCAATTTTACAACAGCATAGTTACAATATTTACTATATGTCATGAGTTAAGCTGAAGTTGCGCGACCTTACAGGTGTTCAACAAGCAATTCCATGAACTAGAATGTGATTTTTTAATTTAAATTTGAATTTTGACATTGTCCGACAGTCTCTGACATGGTCAGGGAGAGAATTCAAGAGGCGTGGAATAGATATGCTGAAAGATGAGTAGAAGGATGTTCTGTGCAGAGGAATAGAGAGAAGGTAGCCTACATGTTTCGGGTTCGAGGTAATGAAAGGTAAACAAAACGAGATGCTAGGTAAGTGGGTGTGGAGGTGTGGATGATTTTAAATAGTAATAAGAGAGAGTTGAAGAATCTTCTTTCTTTAAGTGGACTCCAAGACAACAATTCTAGTGACGGTGTTACATGATCGAATTTTCTAATGTTACAAACGAAACGAACGCAGATATTGTGAACACGCTGTAGTCTATGGACAAGATCAGTATTTAGATTCGTGAATAGAGAATCGCAAATAATCGAAGTGGGGAATCACTAAAGTTTGAAGACATCTTAATTATATATTTTTTATTGTAACTTGTTTATTACAAAACCTATTACAATTTCAGTTTTTGTTTAGTTGGGATTTGTCTGAACTTTTTCTATTTATCTAACTTTGTCTTGTAGCTAGTAGCTATTCCTTGTAATGTCGCACATGGTTGCTAGGCAGATACTTAGTGACAGGCAACTGTTTTCAAATAAGTGACTTTGCTGTCTTAACAGTAGAAATCTGTAACTTTTATATCACTGATATAAAGAGACAGAAGTCTTCACTGTGACATACTTGTAATTATGTTCCCCGTATCCCGTAGTTGACCTTGAGGATTGTGGATATGATTAAATGTATTCAAAAGTCATAAGCCGTAAGACGTATCACGTGAAGTTAAAATGAAACTTTATGACGTATCAAAAATGGTAGGGACAATTCAAACCAGATTTTTTTTTAAATTCTGCGCATAAAAGCGAATTACCTACATTTCAGAATTAATTTATATACAGTATGTTCACAGAAACATTCCGTGATTATAAACTGCTATAATTTTTTAACTATGAGTATTACGAAATCCACACCGATGCTATTAGAAAGAACGGCTCAAAGAATTTCGGGGGATGTGTGATTGTAATTGTTGGCGGAAAACAATAGATGGCACCTTAAGAAAAAAAGACGCTGTTCCTGCTCTTTCGCTTGTCATTGTGGCACTGTTGGATAGAAGAATATTGTGTTAAATAGTGAGAATGTTTACATTTTAACTCAGTGTGACTTATGCAATATTTAGAGAGTTATGGCAAACTCACATGAATGGAGTTGACGAATATTGGAATACCATAGCACACGGAGTGTAGTGAAAGTTCAGCGTGCCTTCAGACGGGAGTTTCAACATGCGGCATTCATTCATTCATTCATTCATTCATTCATTCATTCATTCATTCATTCATTCATTCATTCATTCATTCATTCATTCATTCATTCAGTCATTTATTTTATTCCATAGATCTTACATGAGCAATGAAGCTTTAAGATGTGGAACAAGTCAAAATTTTACAATATTACAATTAAAATTTTTACAAATTTTTATAGTTTTACAATTTAATAATTTTCTACAATTTTTACAATTATGTGCAATTTTTTACAATATTTTGGCGACATGTAGTGAGATGAGGTGAGGTCCGAGGATTCGCCAAAATCTTACCCGGCATTCGCCTTTTGGTTTGGGGAAAACCTCGGAAAAACCCAACCAGGTAATCAAATCAAAGGGGGGTAATCTAATCAAAGGAGTTGATGCCAAGGACTCGTCATAGACCATCCGGCTTCAGTCCCACGACTGTGGAAAACCTCGGAAGAAACCAAAGACCAAAGGGGGATCCAACCCAAGCCCGAACGCAGCTCCGGATCAGCAGCCCAGTGAGTCTGCCGACTGAGCTACATCGATGGCTCTACTAAAACATCGATGCATCTACTGACAAGACGATTCTGAGGTGTTACAATAATTAAATGCAATTTTGCCACTACCTATAAATAATTACGCAAATATTAAAAAGACGTAGGCTGTAAGTGGATTATTAGTTAAATGGACAACTAAACAGAACAGTCTTACTTAATATAACTGGGTTTTCAGAACATGGGAGGAGTGATAGTAGGAGGAAGAAGAATAAATTGCATAAGATTTGCTGATGATATGGCGTTGTTAGCAGAAGAGGATATGATACTGGAGCTAAATGATAGCTGTAAGCAGTATGGGATAAAGATAATTGAAAACAAGATGAAGACCATGATCATGGAACAAAAGTAAAGAAGGTAAAATTGCGAATTCTAAATGAGATAGTAGAGCAAGTGGACAGCTCCACATACTTGGGTTGTACTGTAAGCAATAACATGAGCTGCTGCCAGGAAGTCAAAAGGAGGATAGCAATGAAAGCTGTGTTGAAAAGAGTTAGTGAAGAAAGAATAATGCTGAAACTGATCAGGAAGAGAAAAAGGAATTGGTTGGGTCACTGGCTGAGAAGAAACTGCCTTCTGACGGATATACTGGAACGAACGGTGAACGGGAGAAGAGTTCGGAGTAGAAGAAGATATCAGATGATAGACGACAGTAAGATATTGTCTATGGATCATATGAGGAAACGAAGAGAAAGGCAGAAAATAGGAAAGATTGGAGAAAGCTGGGTTTTTAGTAAAAGACCTGCCCTTGAGCAGAACACAAAATGAATGAATGAATGTCTATTCTGAACGGATCGTATCGAAGTTAGTATTTTTTTTTCCTCACTTTTGAAAAAAGATTTTCATTTCGAATTATTTTCTGTGCTTTCCTTAGGCATTGAGATATCGATTTAAAAAATTACAGCGGGATTAAATGACTATCATAGGAGCTACGATTTGATAAATATTAAAGTAGCGGGAAATATCGTACAATGATTCTTTCCGAAGTTTCACGAAAGTTAACATACGTCACTGCTGACGTCAACATAGCGTTAACCTTATAGCGGACGACCAGGATATGAAAACTCTCTTGTAACTTCCCATCCCTTTGAGCTGTTACGCAACTGAAACCAACTGTTCTCTGCTTCATATCAAGGCCGAAAGTGATGGATTCCCTGGAGCAAACGTTTCAGAATCTCCAGAAAGTGACAGCAGTTACTGTCTAGTCGCTGGGTACGAATACTTTTTGTGTAACTCCTTCTCTGTCGTAGAAATGATCGGCATTGTTTTGATTCTTCATTTTCTTGGCGAACTTTCTTGGCTAGGGGAGAGTTTCCTGATTTCCAGTCAGTATTTTGTTGTTTTTCTTGGGAGTCGTCTGTAAAAGTCGAAGTAAGGAAGATGGATTTGTTTCCAGTGACCTCGGTGATTTTCCTGGACTGTTCAGTTCGGAGTCCCTCTTGATTGTCTTTTAATAAATAATAAAAGATATAGAAAAATCTTGTATAACACCACTTTCAGCGTATTCCGAATCTCACCGGACCGGTGGACATCAGTGATGTCACGCTGCAGCGAAATAGGAACAAAGCTGCTGGAAGGTTCAATGGCCGTCAAGGCGGCTAAACAAGTTGTTGTCTGTGCTACGCTAGCAAGATTTTGCGAAATTTCCATACTGTCATCTCGTTCAAAGAAAAGACAGCAAAAATATTTCTTGAACTGATAGTAATATGGACATGTTCGCTCATAAGCCATTAACACATTTTTTTTTTACGTTATGCTCATTACAAACAATACAGCAGAACACACCGCCATGACACAACATTTCATTTTCATTTCATTTCATTTATTATATTCCATAGATCTTACATTAGCAATGAAGCTTTAAGATGTGGAACAAGTCAAAATTTTACAATATTACAATTACAATTTTTTTAAATTTTTACAATTTTTATAATATTTTACAATTTTTACAGTTTTACAATTTTGTAATTTTCTACAATTTTTTACAATATTTTGGGGAGCTGTAGTGAGATGATGTGAGGCCCGAGGATTCGCCAAAAGATTACCCGGCATTTGCCTTATGGTTAGGGAAAACCTCGGTAAAAACCGAACCAGGTAATCAGATCAAAGGGGGTGAAATGTAGTAAGGCTGAGGACTCGCCATAGACCATCCGGCTTCAGTCCCATGGCTGGGAAAAACCTCGGAAGAAACCAATGAGTGTGACCAAATGGGGAATCCAATTCAAGGCCGAGCGCAACTCCGGATCAGCAGGCCAGCGAGTCTGCCGACTGAGCTACATCGATGGCTCTACTAAAAATATACAATACATAGCCAATCAGATTATTTTAGTATGTTATTTTACGACGCTTTATCAACAACTTAGGTTATTTAGCGTCTGAATGAGATGAAGGTGATAATGCCGGTGAGATGAGTCCGGGGTCCAGCACCGAAAGTTACCCAGCATTTGCTCATATTGGGTTGAGGGAAAACCCCGGAAAAAACCTCAACCAGGTAACTTCCCCCAACCGGGAATCGAACCCGGGCCACCTGGTTTCGCGGTCAGACGCGCTAACCGTTACTCCACAGGTGTGGACGTCAGATTATTAAATTTGCAAACGCAAACGATTATTCATTAGTTGATCTAAAACATATAATCCAAACAAGTAAGTTAATTCAATTTAAGGCATAAACAATTCAATCAGTTGTAATATAAAGAAATTGATAATACATATCATGCAAATTACTTCAAATTACAAACACAAACAATTCATCAATAGTACTATACAGATTACTATTCAGTGCACGATGTGATTCGTTTGCTAATTCCCGCCCTATACAAGAACCAATCAGATTCACTGATGGCGGTTGATGGATACTGCCATCACCTCTGCAAGCTGATGGAACCGGTACGACACCGGTGGAGCATCAGTGACGTTATCGTTGAAATTCTGAACACCGTGATGCCATGAGATTGCTCAGCGCTGAGATTCGGAATACGCTCCGTATTAAATTAAAGTGGCACTACATTTACAATACTACATTTACAATCAGATCTCATGCTTAACTGGGGGAGGTGTGAATACATAAATTTTTCGCAAATCTAGTCTTTCAGGTGAAGCTCCCTGTAAAGCAGATTTGAATAATTTCAAGGGAAAAATTGATCCGGGGCCGGGTATCGATCCCGGGACCTCTGGTTGAACGTACCCGGCCCCGGAACAATTTTTCCCTTGAAATTATTCAAATCTGCTTTATAGGGAGCTTCACCTGAAAGACTAGATTTGCATAATATATACATCACTCAGCTGACCAGAATAAACCAAGGAGGAAAACATAACGTGAGGCAGATATAAAACACTGCGGACGAAGGATTAGGGAAACAACTGGTAGTGTCTGAGGTCAGGAGCATAGACAAGATTAATGGAGGAAATGCAAGAGAAGACATGAGAAGAACGAGTGTAGGAATGAAGCGACTACCAGATATTAGTGATTGTGAGGACTGAATAGATAGGGCGTTGGAGAGGTGATAGCGAAGAAGAAGAGTGCTAAAAAGTGACTGCAGAAAAGTTAGGGGTGGCAAAAGTGTAAGAAAAGGAACAGAGAAGAAAGTGTTAGTGTAAGAAGATAGGGTAAGAGTGTAATAAGATAAACTATCAAACAATGAATACAATGATATCTGAACAAATGTGAAGTGGAATGAGAGAGAAATTGGAAGTGTAATTTAAGTGAATTAGATATTTGATGTTTTTCAATGTTTTAGATTGGGAGTAGTAGCAGGGGTACTATAACTGTAGGACTATTATCGAAATAAATATATGGATAGGGGTAATAAAATAGGAAATTTAGGAATGGAAGGGAAACAGTCTAGGTAGGAGGGAGAGAATAGAAGAGGATAGAGGGGGAAGGACATATAGCAATTCAGTCATAATAGAACATTAGAAAGCAATCAAGAAATTCTCGGCAAAGAATACCTTAATAGAAAAGAGTTATATGTATTAAAGGGATGGTGGATCGAAAAACAGAAATGTGAAGGTCCACCATAACTGTGAATTGTAAAGTTGAATGACAAATAAATATCAATATCAGTATCAATATCAATATATACATCACTGTGTACGTTAACAGAAAACCACAATTCCAAGTCACACAAAGTTTGTGTGCACTCGATGTGGGTCTCTGGCGTTTCGTCAGCCCATGCGAGTTGTGTGGATATAAAGGGAAAAGTTGAGATGGTGTCGGGTGGAGTTCCCGGGTAGCTCAGTTGGGAGAGCGCTGGTACGTTCAACCAGAGGTCCCGGAATCGATACCCGGCCCCTTGAATTTATACATAAATTCTTGTAACAGAGACAGCGGAGCAGGTTTAGCGTGGCTAAGATTTGGGGCATGGAAGGGTAATAAAATTGTCAACGAAGAAATGTTAAAATGTTATGTTTTATTTAACGACGCTCGCAACTGCAGAGGTTATATCAGCGTCGCCGGATGTGCCGGAATTATGTCCCGCAGGAGTTCTTTTACATGCCTGTAAATCTACTGACATGAGCCTGTCGCATTTAAGCACACTTAAATGCCATCGACCTGGCTCGGGATCGAACCCGCAACCTTGGGCATAGAAGGCCAGCGCTATACCAACTCGCCAACCAGGTCGACTCAACGAAGAAGGGGAGCATCTGTGTCCGCTTTGCAGAGAAAAGGACTCCTACAAACATATTTTATTACAATGTGTTGAATTGGGACATGTACGGAGACAATATCTACCACCCTCGATGATAAGTCAGAATAGGAGTTCGCTTGCATGTCTTGACCTCATGGGGAATAGAGAATGGGAACAAAAGACTGGATTGTTCCTCTTGAAGGCGAGAAAGATTAGAACTTCAGCTGTTGAAGTTTGTGACGCCAACTGAGGAAGGGATAATAGTATCTACCCAGCTGTACACTTTGATGTCTTTTAGGTTAGGATATATTATATAATGTTTTACTTTGCCATTTTCATTTTAATTTGTGTGTTCTTTTAAAGAATAGTTGGATATAATCATAGGTGGGGGGGGGGAACTACTAAGGAGGACTTGTTTCGGGTAAAAAGCACGTACGGTCAGAAGACCCGTGCATGGGATTTTAGAGAAAATTATGATAATATAAAATTTGTATGTATAATATTACTCAATAAATCCATCTATCTATCTACTACTAGAAAAATAAAGTGCGAAGTCCACAATGACCTAGATGTTGATACAGCGTCATAAAATAATCCAATAAAAAAATAATAAAGTGCGAATGTCAAACCGACAAAAATCTCACCGTCTACTCTCATAATCTGTATGTGTTTACTGCCCAAGTCAGACAACTTTATATAAAGTGCACTGAAATATCGTGTTTACTATTCACTAACTCCTCTTTTGAGAGTTACCCTCAGCTGCACGTCGAAGGCGAGGTCTTGGCTCTCCGTACTCCACTCTCCGCCCAGTCAGCTGCCGTGTTGTGAACGGTCAGTGTGTCTGCAAAGCGGCAGCAGTGTTTTCAACTCTACTCTCAAAGTTACGGAAAGTTTATTTAGTCCTCTGGGACTGTTGGACAGTTGCACGCGGCGTAAACATCGTTTATTGGGACGCCCGTCCTTTTTATATGGACATCTTTACAGTGTGCATAGCGCCAGTCAATGCAACTGCGGTCGCGAGGGAAAACACAGAGATTCAGCGCTCTTCATTTATTTATCATGGCAACGGAATAAACAGTTGAAAGCTCTTGCTAAAGAAAACCCATCTAACGAGGCAGGTTTGTAAATTGCATGTATATACGGTACTCGTGAGATAAATGAGCGGATTTCACAGTGAGACACTAAATTCGATTCCAATTTTGAGAATACTACCGAAGAAAAGGGAGATTTCATCAGATACATCTGTATGTACAGTATTTTATTCAACTGACTTGAGTTATTAGAGAAATTTTACTAATTTCTGTTGGGGGAACTGTACTAAAAATTGTATTTTTTTTCCTTTATTAACTAAGGCCTAAAGTGTTTAAATTGATTAATATTTCTGTCACTCACTAATCACTACTTAAATGGCGCACAAAATGTTAGATAACCTGTCGTTAGTTGTGCATTGTGTTTAAGTTGGCACGAATTGATAAATGTATGGGCATGTAAAAGATCGAATCACATCAAGTGTGAAATCATCTGTAACCTATTAATTTTAATTCACACGTGTGTGTATGTATGTATGTATTTATGTATGTATGTGTGTATGAGAAAAATTCCGTACCATATCACCTGTAAATATTGAATAGTATAGGGCAGTGGTCGTCAGCACTCGCTGAAATGTGCAATGGGTACGCAGTGCCGTCCCGTGTGCATCGTCGTGCAACAGGGAGAGATAGAGAGCATACCCGCTAGCACTATAGTGCACTGCGTTTTCCACGGGTAAGAGAGGCTAGCCCCAGCGTGCTCTGTGCTGACGACCCTTGGTATAGGGAATAAGCCACACTCCTCTTTATCACCTCTATTTGTTTTTATTTCTATAGTATTTTCATGTCTAGTTTCAATGGCACAGAATATGCTTCAAATCCACCGTATTCTCCTCATATGACTACGGGTGACTTTTATCTTTTTCTCGAATTGTTTTGACAGCACACTTTTATTTTATTATTTTTTTCGCACACTGGCAACAACGATGCCTGAGATAGCGTGTCCATAGACTTGCAGAAGTTTCACGAAGTGTCGATGGCGAACAAGGGAATTAATTTTATTTGAAAAACTGTGATATTCAGTTTTTGCACGATCGTGCTTTTTGTATTTACAGCTATTGTTGTTAGGCCTTGAAAGGTATAATTCCCACCCAGAAACTTGTTGCTAGAGAAACAATTCTTCATAACATAATACTATACTGAAATAGATTTATAACATAATACTATACTGAAATAGATTTATTGTAGTGCACTTATTGTTACTTAGTTACCATTACTGTACTCGAACCACGAGAAAGTCTCCAGGGAATGAAGTGAAGCGGGATGATGCTGTGAATGAATGTTGATGTCATAAGATGTCATAAGGTCACACACGTGGGTACTTTTATCTCTATTGAATAGCTCTCACAGCACAAACCATAGCATTGATAGACACATTGATACTACCCTAGTTACAAAATTAGATCACAGTTAATCTCCTGGTCTTTTAATCTCTCCATACAGGAAATAACATATGCAGGAGAGCGCATGGTTTTTAAACTGACGTTATAACGATAATATTATTTATCTACTTCGTTCCAATAGATGACGCAATAGTAAGCACATTCCTTTCACGGTTGATCTCCTGGTTGGAGAACTGTACAGTATAGTTTTGCGAAGGCTTTCGAATAATATTGCTCTAAATTTTCAATGCAAAATATATTGTATTTGCAATTTTAAAAATATGATCGTGCAAAAAATGTTGCACAATTCGCGTTTGTGAAGTGCATAAAAATGACGAAAATTAATCGATTTTATAAAAAGCACTTCCCAACCTTGTATCATAATATATTACTGTGTTTTTATTCTTCTTAAGTTACAGCACTGTTCTTACCACGAAAAAGTTATATTGTAAAATGTTCAGAAACACTTGTCACATTCTTTCTACACTAATCGACTGTGAAATTTCAAGTTGGGTAAAGTTTGACTTGCCTTTATGTTGAATCGAGCAAGTAATGTATACAACACAAATTACACAATCGTATCTGAAGTCATTATCTTTGTTTCATGCGAGTTTACTCAGTCTCTTAGGGTCGTATTCATAGACAAGACTTTGGACCAAAGTTGACTTTGGGGAGTACAAAGTCACAATGTTCCTATTCACAGTCGACACTTTGACGAAAGTAAACTTCAATCGTGACTTTACATCGAATTCGCCGAGAATCTGGACTTTGACTTTCGTTCGTGGCTGATATTTCCAAAATTGTTAAATTTTTCCAGAATATTGAGGACATCTAAGGGATTATTAAAGCTGTTCATGTTCCTTAGCGTATTATTAGATATAGATAATAAATTAAAATCAAGGTACAGATTTGATAAAGAGATAGTACTAGATAACATCATGTTTCAACATTCATTGATCAATAATAATCAAAGAGGATTATCTGTTCCACCAATGATTGAATTTCTTATCTCATCGCGATTTTACGCTACAGGTAATTGAAAGCTTAATATTGATTTGACTGTTTAATTCTATAGAGAATATCTTGTACAGTTGGATATGCAGTTAATTTTTAATCCTGCGGTCGTCATAATAATTTTTTCCGAATATTGATTTCAATTAATTTTTAAGTAGTCTGTTATTAGTGGCATCTTCTTATCTTCCATATTTTCAGAATAAAATTATTTTATAATGAAATAATTCGAGGGCTTAATGTGAACCTAACATAATTACAATCGATGTTTTATTCACAACAAAATTCTTAGCAGCAATACTATTTCAGATGAACTCTACCATCATGTTTTGTAGTTACGAATTTTATTGTATTATATACGAGTACAAGACTGTTCGAACTGAGTTACGATTTTTTGTGACAAAGTAGAAGAACGAATTATTATCTATTGGTGTAAAGATCTAAAAATATAATTTTTTTTACTTACGTTAGTTTCACACTAAGCCCACGAATAATTATTCTTATATAAAGCTGCAAGAACGGCTAACAATCGCTTAACATGTACCGATGTTCAATTGCTTCATTGATTTGTGTCTCAAAAGATGGCTTTGATTGTGGCAATGCCTACTCTATTTCAACTATCTATTAATTTAATTCGTTTAGAAGGCCATGATTGTGATTGCCAACATTAGAACAAGATCGTGAAATCTCGACTTACCGAAGTCAAAGTCAAAGTCTCAGAAGTGTTGTCTATGAATAGGACTTTTAACAAAGTTAAACTTTACTACGAAAGTCGACTTTGGGACGTCTTCATCCAAAGTCTCGTTTATGAATACGGCCCTTAGAATAGTGTGCGTTTGATTCTCTGTTCGAAGGGGATTCTATGTCTGGAAGTTGCAGCTCTTGCATTTGTATCACTAATTGGACCCGGAACTGAAACTAACTTAACCACAAACAGTATTTATATATTGGAAAAGTGAGCTTTGCTGAAAAGCGATTGCTGCCCTGCATAGGCCACGTAATCTGCAGGCTTATTGACTTATTGGAATTCCTGAGAAGGGTGGAGCAAATGCCAGTGTAAGTGGCTGATAAAATTTACTGCTAGATCCATCGACGCAAATGAAGCGCAAGAGTGGCCCTATGCACTCATGAGCATAAATGCTTCAGATCACAACCGAGTGCCACACGATTGTCGAAGATATATGCTTCAACCTCCGTCATAAAGCAACTGCAGGTTTAGGTTATAGTTGCCTTAAAATTTATAAGTAAAATTTCTGTCTATAAATACGGTATTATTATTATTATTATTATTATTATTATTATTATTATTATTATTATTATTATTATTATTATTATTATTATTAGGTCTCGTGACGAGAATATTATACGAAATGGAAATATAAAAATTGGAAATTTATCCTTTGAAGAGGTGGAGAGTTAATATCTTGGAGCAACAGTATATAAATGATACTCGGGAAGAAATTAAACGCAGAATAAGTATGGGAAATGCCTGTTATTATTCGGTTGAGTAGCTTTTATCATCCAGTCTGCTGTCAAAAAATCTGAAAGTTAGAATTTATAAAACAGTTATATTACCGGTTGTTCTTTATGGTTGTGAAACTTGGACTCTCACTTTGAGAGAGGAACATAGATTAAGGGTGTTTGAGAATAAGGTGCTTAGGAAAATATTTGGGGCTAAGAGGGATGAAGTTACAGGAGAATGGAGAAAGTTACACAACACACAACTGCACGCATTGTATTCTTCACCTGACATAATTAGGAACATTAAATCCAGACGTTTGAGATGGGCAGGGCATGTAGCACGTATGGGCGAATCCAGAAATGCATATAGAGTGTTAGTTAGGAGACCGGAGATAAATAGACCTTTGGGGAGGCCGAGACATAGATGGGAGGATAATATTAAAATGGATTTGAGGGAGGTCTGATATGATGATAGAGACTGGATTAATCTTGCACAGGATAGGGACCGATGGGGGGCTTATATGATGGCGGCAATGAAGCTTCGGGTTCCTTAAAAGCCGTTTTTAAGTAAGTAAGTAGTGACACAAAAGAATCTGTCATTTTATTTTACTTTATTGTGTTCTCAGTACGGTCCGAAACATTTAATGTAATCAGAAAAATGTAGTGTAAATCTTAAAACATTAACCATGGCCACAAGACTGAGGCCTTCCAGAGAAGTCCTAAGAAATCCATTCGACAGTACCAGCGGGAATCTTGTGTATCCTACTGGTCCGTGCAGCGGTCGCTAAAGGAAATGAATTGGCGACCATGGAAGCCACACTTTGCGCAAGCTCTGTCATGTGAGGACTGTGATATCAGAATGGAGTTTGCGGAGTCGCTACTAGCATGGATTCAAGAGGAACCTACCCTTTTGCGACACATTCTATGGTCAGACGAGAGGAGTGTGGCCGGGTGCCAAATGAAATGCTTGTGAGAGCAGTACAGAACGTTCAGCCACGTCTAGAAAAATGTGCAGGAAATGCTGCATTTAATATTGGTGGAATTTTAAGCAATCTAATGACTGGACTATTAGTTCATGCTACTTTGATCCTGTCAAGTTGATTCATTTACGTGTGATAAATAAAGTTGGACATAAGTATGTGTCGCCCTGTATAAATGTAATTGACTTAAAGACGTTTTGTGGGCAGGGCGCTGTGACATCATTATGAGTAATTGACATTATTATGAGTAATTGACACTATTATGAGTAATTGACATTATTATGAGTAATTGACACTATTATGAGTAATTGACATTATTATGAGTAATTGACACTATTATGAGTAATTGACACTATTATGAGTAATTGACACTATTATGAGTAATTGACACTATTATGAGTAGTTGACACTATTATGAGTAATTGACATTATTATGAGTAATTGACACTATTATGAGTAATTGACATTATTATGAGTAGTTGACACTATTATGAGTAATTGACACTATTATGAGTAATTGACACTATTATGAGTAATTGACATTATTATGAGTAATTGACACTATTATGAGTAATTGACATTATTATGAGTAATTGACACTATTATGAGTAATTGACACTATTATGAGTAATTGACACTGTTATGAGTAGTTGACACTATTATGAGTAATTGACACTATTATGAGTAATTGACACTGTTATGAGTAATTGACATTATTATGGGCAATTGACATTATTATGAGTAATTGACATTATTATGAGTAATTGACATTATTATGAGTAATTGACACTATTATGAGTAATTGACACTATTATGAGTAATTGACACTATTATGAGTAATTGACACTATTATGAGTAATTGACATTATTATGAGTAATTGACACTATTATGAGTAATTGACACTATTATGAGTAATTGACATTATGAGTAATTGACACTATTATGAGTAATTGACATTATTATGATTAATTGACACTATTATGAGTAGTTGACACTATTATGAGTAGTTGACATTATTATGAGTAGTTGACACAATTATGAGTAGTTGACATTATTATGAGTAATTGACATTATTATGAGTAGTTGACACTATTAAGAGTAGTTGACAACTATTATGAGTAGTTGACATTATTATGAGTAGTTGACACTATTATGAGTAGTTGGCACTATTATGAGTAGATGGCATTATTATGAGTAATTGACATTATGAGTAGTGGACACTATTATGAGTAGTTGACACTATTATGAGTAGTTGACATTATTATGAGTAGTTGACATTATTATGGGTAATTGACAGATTTTCATAGACTCTACGTACGAGTTATTCCATCTCAAATGGACCGAAATATAGAGAAAATTGACCTTACAATTTCTAAATACAATTAAACTTTTTTTGTACGTAGAGAACTGTGATACAATGCTTTATGCAAAGTTTGAGGCATCAGAACTTCATAGTGTTTAAATTTAAAATATTTAAATTTATCGTATTTTCATAAAATTAGCAACTTTAAACTGTTGTGGCTCCGAAACCCTTTCACCCAATGATCAAAATCATGGTTTATTTTGATGCTGAGAAATTAAAGTTTATATTGACATATAAAAAGATTTTCTTACTTCTTATGGAAATGGAGAAATTTAGATTTTTCCTCATTAAGACGCCTTTGGCTAGGAAAAAATATTTTTAAAATATATAGTTAGATTCCGCATTGAAAGTACAAATAAAAACATATTTTTTACTGATGGTATGTTGATAAGAAAGTATTGAAAATATCAAATAAAGAAAATAAATAGTACGCGCGTGAACTAACCAGCTGACTGTGAGACTGGAGCTTAGCCGAGACAAGCAAGGCCAGGAGACAAACACGTAATGTGTCGTCTAGCAGTCATGGCTGTACTAGCTTCATCACAGGTTTTCATAAACACAGGAGTAAAATGACGCCTAACGCTCGCTTATCTTCAGCGCTCGGCCAGTGCGTGGGGTACTGTGCCGTTCAAGTCTAGGCGTGTGAAAATAATCTATTTAATAATCTCGAAACTTATTGCCGAACAAGTAAGCAAACAATGCCGAATCCCTCTTAATAATGCAAGGTTTTTTCTCAATATTTTTTTACATTTTTACAAATGGTCAAAAATCCTAAAAGCAAGTAAAATCAGATTATCTGTCTCTCTGTGTACAATACAAATAAGGATTACTTCTTAACATAACCTACCAAATGTCAGCTTCAAAATAAGCTCTCGTTCAATGTTCTGCAGTAAATGGTTCCAGAGTTCTGAGCGCTGAAAGAGGCTTGTTTTTATAAAATACGCTAAATTTATCGCTCAATAATACGAAAACCATTTGACTTTCGATAGTATATTTTTCAAAATGCACTCCCCTCAGCACCTTGTATAAGTAGGGAAAAATTAGAGTATAAAAAATGCGAGGTTTTTTACTGATCGATTTCATATGGAATAGCCCGTACAGTCATTGTTCAGCCCCTAGTTGTCAGTCTGGCGTCTGCTGTGTTTGGCGCCTTATAATTCTCACAGAAATCGTACCATGTGCCTGTCTTGCATGGAGTTCAGAAAAAATCTGAATTGAAACTCTGGCAGGCACCTAACAGCGCAACAACAAATTCAGGCTAAATGAAAACTTCAGAGGTGAGTGAGGAAATTCTGAGAAATAAAACTATTTGGTAGTGATTGAAGTTGATACGATTTCACCAGATAAACTGCTGTATAATGTAACTAAACAATTCAATCTGCTAAATTCGACAGACTGATGACAAGATCGAGTGTAGCCTTTCTCGCGTCTTTGAGGATTAAAGAACGAAGTGAGGTCCGGAGTGTCTCCCAGGCACCGAATCTGATTGTTGCGTATAATTGTGCCTGCGGAGCGCGCGCTTCCTACGAAACGGAGGGCGCTTCTCATCGACAGACGGTCCCCAGGACAGATTATTTATAGCACCACAGCCTGGTCCAAAACGCCTTCACTTCCTCACACAGGTGGACTTGCATTGTTAGCTCGAGGCGGGATCGGACGATCACAGTTCATTAGGCATGAGATATGCCGTAGGCCTAGGTAAAGTTCCTCTGATAAGTTTACTTTCTTCATCTTTATCATTAGGGAGCGGATTTTTATGTGCTAAAAATTCAAATATATTTATTTTTTATGTGTTATGAACAAAGCTCGGAAGTTGGGGACTTGTGTCTTTGAACGTGGCTAAGCGACCGGACTTCAATGTCAACAAACTCCCGCTTCCAGCACGGAGGTACTGTCAGGTCTGCTATAAAAGTGGTTCCTGGCTGGAACAACATAATGATAATATTATGATAGGTTGAAACATCTAATTTTATAGCATATATATAAATAAACATGCAAAATACATCAAATTTACAGTTCTGCTCTGTACATTTCATTACAGTGTATGACTACATGCATTCGAAGATTTTCGAACCCATAAATTCTTCGTCTGTTAGTTAAACATGATTTGAAACGAAGGAAACTTATTTCCACGTCACATGAAGTGACGGGAGCAAACTTTAATTTTTTTATTTTATTTATTTTAACTAGCTACCTAGTGAGTACAAATTGCATTTATAAAATAAAAATGTTTCTAGCCACTACCGTAAGAGTCAGGCTCGTGTACGGTGTGGTCTTAGTGAATAATATAACATAAAATTTACAAGGACAGTTTACTAAATACAGTAATTAACTTAATTCAAACCAACAAATACAACACAAGAGCAAGAATAAAGAAGAAAGGGAAAACGAGAGAAAAATACACATTTAATATAAATTGACAATCCGACAGAAGCCAGTGATATTCAATAATAACATGAATATAGTCGATAGAAATAAAAGGTAAAAAAAGTACATTTGTTACTATTATATATCATGGATAATTTTACAAAATTCTTTTTTAAAAGTTTCAATTTTAAAAAATTTCAAATTTGGAAAATGGTTTGAAATTTTATTATAAAGTCTTGGGCCTAAATAAAATACTGAATATTTCACTGTCACTGTTTCCTGTTCGATTTTCAGCAGATCTCGTATCTGAGAAAGATAAGTATATCCTAAATTTTTCTCGCAAATTGTTTTCAATTAGTGTATCACTACTAGGGAAGGTCCCTCTACGACTTGATCCATGGCTATGGACAAATTCTCCATCAATTTAAAGGACTGCAATGTCTTTCAATGAATGCCCGTTTCCAGCTCTAGTTTATGTGTGGTACAACTTACAAGATATAAACTCTGCATTAGAAGAAAATAATGTATCTCCTCAGAATTCCTCCACGAAATTCTGTACCTAAAATTTAAGAAATGCATTTTCAAACTTCCATAACACCCATTCGAATAACACGTATTTTCTAATTCCTCAAACAGACCGTTTACCTGTAAATCTCTTAATGTCATTGGCTTCGATGTGACACAGTTTATTCGTTCGTCTTCTTGCCATTCGATGTGACCACTTTCTTAGTACAAACGACTGTCCCTGAGCACTTGCAGCGTGAGCTTTGTGTACGTTATGCCTGTAACCTTACTCAAGCACACGACACACAAGTCCCCAAGATCCGAGCTTTGGTTATGAAATACGAAAATATTTGCTAAAATATTTTTTTTTAATGTGACAAAAAATACCTTACTTAGCTTGAAAAAAAAATGTTACTAGGTACCCATCAATCACACTTGAGTATCAGTTGCTAGTAGTTGTCCGAGAATTGCAGTGAACAACAAAGTTCATTTCCAAATTCTCCATCACAAATGCATGCCGATTATCTCTGAACAACGACTTATACTGTGAAAACGATCTTTCCACATCGCAGGACGTCAGACGTGCATATTTAAAGAGAGGAATGTCACAAACACCTACACCGTCAATTTCACCTACAGGCACACCCTCCAATACTTGAGCAACTTTACACATTTTTTATATCCACTGTTTTGCCGTGAATGCACAAGTGAAGCAGCGGCAATGTGCTTGTTTCCAGACAAATGTTGTGTTACCTGAGAGCTCTGATCTGCACTTACTGATTTACCACATGGTTGGCAAAATAACACTTTTCCGTCGGTAGTAAAAATGTTTTTAATTTCATCTACATATTGCTGTAGACGGGATCTTAAACTCGATTGATTTTAGGCATCTTAAGAGGCTAATATACACACAATGTTTCTAGCTACTGACTGACAATGTTGGAGAAAAGCTTCCTATAGCGACGCCACCACGTCTACAATATGCAGCTTATGCTTATGGTCCGATAACGGGGAATCACAACAAGATGTATTTCCTCACTTCATAGGCATGAGCGAGAGGCTGAGAGATTTGTTTAAATTAAATAATGTTCATACCGATCATCTTAAGCAATAATAAACATTCCTAATTATGTGTTGCAAAATCTCTTCTTCTTGTCCATGTTAATTTATTCTCATATAATAACACTGATATGCTGCCTAGCAATTCTCAGAACTTGAGGCAATACTATTACAAAAATGGATCGCAGATACACCACACAGCACTTAGAAACACGAATCAACCAAGAATTCTTAAAAAGATAACGTATTTCTGAGTGATATAATTGATTTAGTTTCAAAATATTTAAAAGTTCTTGTAAAAAATTATGTAAGTAAAAAATTCCAAGATTTATGTGTTTATAATAAATTTCCTGAAAATATGTATATACATAAATTTTTTGTGAAAATATGTGTTTTTATGTGAAATAAAATTCGGGTTTTAAACTTGAAACTTGACATTCGGAATTTTTAACTTTGTTAATTGTGTTTTATCACACGCAAGAAAAATATTTAATTACATAGGAACCCGCTCCTTATTTATCATTCTCTTCACCTTCGTCTCTTTTATGATCAACTTCATAATTTGTTTTTCTATCTGTCTGAAACTGGTTTACACGTCTTCCAGTGCCCAATATTCTAGTTTTTGAAAATTCATTTCTGAATTTGTTTTTCACTCATTATTTTCATCTTCGCCTTTTGCTTCATTTTGATCATATTCTTTCTTATTTTTTTCTCTTCATCTTTACCGTCATCTGCCAGGCGATGATAGAAAACAAAAGATGCGAAAACAAATTAATGAGGTGTATAAGCAATTGAATGCTCTTTCATACTTAAGTATAAAAATATAAAGGTGCCATTTGAAATTTCAAAGGGGGGTGGGGGTGAAATCTAAAATGCAATTAAGCCTGGTTTCAGACTTCCCCTTAAATATCTAAATTGACGCGTTTTTTGTTTAAATTAAATTAAAATAATTAGTTATTTAGACTGGAAAATTTTTAAATGAAAGCCCTGTATATATTATATTATATGTCGAGCGCATCATGCCAGAAGGGCGTATCAACAAAACTTTAACTCAACATTAGAGCAATGTAAATATAGAATAATTTCTCATATCCTTGTCTACATAGCAAGGTACTTTCTTCGATTCTTCCTCATGGCCATTGTAATTATCAAACGATTGTTTTCAAACATAAATAGGTTCCATTAAAATATTTTGATAACGCTGCATTTGTTGATACGCCCTTCTGGTATCATACCCTCAATATTACCGTATTATATAATATCATAATATGTCGTATATACTATTTTGATGATAAATCCTAACCTAAGTTATTTCGACTAATAAATTTAAGAAAAAAAAAGCAAATTATTTAGTATTCATGTCCCCTTTTCCCTTTTTCTTTTTCTTAATTTCAATATTCTGATATGTCACTTATATGTATTTATTTTGTATTTACTATGAAGCAATAAATACTAAATATATCACTTTGCATACGATATATATATATATGTTTATATATATCGTATATCATATATCATACCAATTATGTTATATCTTTTCATATCAATTATATCATGTTTTATCATTTTATATCATATTATTTCATATAGATATCATATCATATCAATCATATTTATCTTATCTTATCTTATCATTATATCATATATAATATCAATCATATTATATCTTATCTTATTATATCTGCAGTGCTCGGTAAAAGAGACATAAGTCAGTTTTCATAAACCTTTTTTGATAATTTATTGACAACTTACGGAACATCTGCTCGCTTGGAAAAAAATACATAAGTATTTCTCCCATTACAATAATTCATACAGAAAAAAATCATATCGACATAAACCAGCGTAAGTTGTCAATAAATTATCAAAAAAGGTTTGTGGAAACTGACTTATGTCACTTTTCCCAAGCACTGCAGATATATCATATTATATCTTATAATATCATATCAATCGTATTATATTTTATCTTATCATATATCTTATCATGTCAATCATCTCTTATCTTATCTTTTAATATATCATATTATATCTTATAATATCATATCAATCGTATTATATTTTATCTTATCATATATCTTATCATGTCAATCATCTCTTATCTTATCTTTTAATATATCATATTATATCTTATAATATCATATCAATCGTATTATATTTTATCTTATCATATATCTTATCATGTCAATCATCTCTTATCTTATCTTTTAATATATCATATTATATCTTATAATATCATATCAATCGCATTATATTTTATCTTATCATATATCTTATCATGTCAATCATCTCTTATCTTATCTTTTAATATATCATATTACATCTTATAATATCATACCAATCGTATTATATTTTATCTTATCATATATCTTATCATGTCAATCATCTCTTATCTTATCTTTTAATATATCATATTATATCTTATAATATCATATCAATCGTATTATATTTTATCTTATCATATATCTTATCATGTCAATCATCTCTTATCTTATCTTTTAATATATCATATTATATCTTATAATATCATATCAATCGTATTATATTTTATCTTATCATATATCTTATCATGTCAATCATCTCTTATCTTATCTTTTAATATATCATATTATATCTTATAATATCATATCAATCGTATTATATTTTATCTTATCATATATCTTATCATGTCAATCATCTCTTATCTTATCTTTTAATATATCATATTATATCTTATAATATCATATCAATCGTATTATATTTTATCTTATCATATATCTTATCATGTCAATCATCTCTTATCTTATCTTTTAATATATCATATTATATCTTATAATATCATATCAATCGTATTATATTTTATCTTATCATATATCTTATCATGTCAATCATCTCTTATCTTATCTTTTAATATATCATATTATATCTTATAATATCATATCAATCGTATTATATTTTATCTTATCATATATCTTATCATGTCAATCATCTCTTATCTTATCTTTTAATATATCATATTATATCTTATAATATCATATCAATCGTATTATATTTTATCTTATCATATATCTTATCATGTCAATCATCTCTTATCTTATCTTTTAATATATCATATTATATCTTATAATATCATATCAATCGTATTATATTTTATCTTATATATCTTATCATGTCAATCATCTCTTATCTTATCTTTTAATATATCATATTATATCTTATAATATCATATCAATCGTATTATATTTTATCTTATCATATATCTTATCATGTCAATCATCTCTTATCTTATCTTTTAATATATCATATTATATCTTATAATATCATATCAATCGTATTATATTTTATCTTATCATATATCTTATCATGTCAATCATCTCTTATCTTATCTTTTAATATATCATATTATATCTTATAATATCGTATCAATCGTATTATATTTTATCTTATCATATATCTTATCATGTCAATCATCTCTTATCTTATCTTTTAATATATCATATTATATCTTATAATATCGTATCAATCGTATTATATTTTATCTTATCATATATCTTATCATGTCAATCATCTCTTATCTTATCTTTTAATATATCATATTATATCTTATAATATCATATCAATCGTATTATATTTTATCTTATCATATATCTTATCATGTCAATCATCTATCTTATCTTTTAATATATCATATTATATCTTATAATATCATATATTATATCAATCATGTTATACCTTATCTTATCATATATCATATTATATCTTATAATATATATCTTATCATACATCATATCTTATCATAACAGTTTATATCACATAATTTCATATATCATATATCATATCATATCATATCATATCATATATTATATTATTTAATACAGTAAAGTCGGTAGTCTTATATATCTGCATTTCTTCGACTAATCTGGCATAACTTTGTCACTTCATTGACTCAATGGCACGCATAACTTAAATGTCATTAAGAAAGTTAAAAAAGAAACCAATAGTGTAGAGAAGTAAGTAATAATTTAAAATATTACCCTTCGATAAATAAATAGGAAATATTGTATTGCGAAAGCTTCTTATTGCAATCAAGAATTCTTTGAAACTCAATACACTGAAAACTCTTGACAGTTTGATAGAAGGATATACGTAATTCCAAAAGGACTTCTTTGTTTACAAACGTAGTTCACGAAACAGCCGCAGTTTAATTAGTATAATAATGTAATAACAAGAACAGACAATTACAGAATTACGTGTACATCCGCAGGTTCATCACTTGGAAGGAAAGTTCTGAAACACTTTGAAGATGATGCGGGCATGAAGACTAAGAGTCATGTTATTGTTGATAATGGCTTCTTCGTTTATTGGTGTGGAGGATTAGAAAGGAAGTGAGAGAAGCCACAGACGAGATCGGAAGTTGTCGTGTTGATGCATAACAAGATCCAAGCAATGTACATTTCTCCTACCGGAGCCCGGGACACTGTTACGCTCCACTGGCCGTGAGATGGCGAAGTTTGAAGAAGACTCTCAAGTGTTTTCTTGGAAGTTCACTGAGTGCTCTCTAGGCCGCGCTGTTACACCAACTTCGCTCGACTCTTTGACGAAGACTCTGTTTTCCTTCTCGAGCTGACGATCATGTTCAAGTTTTAGGAAGGAAAATTTAAAGTTTGTCTAGTTTTTTGTTTCAAGTATTTAAATGCATAATGAATGACGAAATATTGAACTTGAAACCGAGGCCAAATTAGTCATGTCAACTGTGAGAAAGCTAATCCAATAAGAAGAGCCAAAAATTGAAGGGTTCAGAACCATAGTGGGCCAAGTGCCATTTACTTCTTCTTCTTCTTCTTCTTCTTCTTCTTCTTCTTCTTCACTTCAAGGTATGGGCAATTGCCCGTTCCGGCTTCAAAGGTCGCTCCATCTTTTCATTGGTCGTCCCTGATCTCTTCGTCCTTTTGGTTTATAATTTATTGCTTTCTTAGGAAGTCTGTAGTCGTCCTTTTTCTCTCTACATGTAATTTCCAATCTTATCTCTACTTGTCTATTTTATCAATAAGTGGGTATGTTCCTAATTCCTGCCTGATATCTTCATTTCTAATTCTATCTAATCTCGTGCATCCTTTTACTTTCCACAAGAATTTAATCTCTGCCGCTTGTATTTTGCTGACTTCAGGTTTTGTTGTAACCCAGCTTTCACTTCCATATAAAAGAGTAGGGACTGCCATTACATTGTAGAATTTCATTTTTGTTTCCTTTCTGCTTTTATTCTTCAAAGTTCTATTAATTGTGCCACATACTGTCTGGAATGATTGTAATTTTATTTTTATATCATTATCCTTTTTGTAACTTACATCACATCCCAGGTACTTAAATTTAGTGACTTGTTCTACTGCTTTATTATCATTTCAGTCTTAGATCTCACAGTATTTTTGCCTTGAAATGCCATTACTTTTGTCTTTGTATTTGATATGTGAAAGTTATGCTTCTGGCATATTTTATTTAGTTCATATACTGCTTTTTGTAGTTTTGTTTCAGCATCTTGTATCTTGTATCGGAAAATACCAGAATATTAATTTTTATTCCTCTATGAGTTAGAATTCCAGGATCTACTAAAACCGTAAACAAGTGTTAAAATGAATTTATCAACAGTAATCTTACTAGAGGTTTTGATTTATTTAGAGAAAATCAAAACTCGAGTGGGATTTTATTGACTATTACACGATTAGAAGAAAGTATACAAAGATTAGAAGAAACAAAGTACTCCAATACAATAAAATATTAATTGGCTTACGAAAATACAACTGTCTTCAAATGTATTATTGTACCATCTCAACATTACGCTAGATGGCAGTAGTGTTTTATGATTAGCTGTTTTCTTGCTATCAGTTGTGCCAACTATGGAATCTTCATTGAACTCTTTGGACGGTTACTAGTCAAGAAGGCTTTGTTGATTCAGTTTTATTTTTATTAAAATATTTGCATTCCACTTCAATCATCCGGATCCCAGTAATCAACGTCACTTGACAGATGATTTTCAATAAATCTTAGTATTAAACAATCTCTGATACGTGACTATCCATAATATCATATAACAGAAGTTATAACAAACATAACCTAAATAATATAAACAAGTGTTAGAAAAGTTTTAATTAGGGATGATGAAATAAACAAAAAAACGTTTTAATTAACAACGATGAAATAAAAAATAAACATGAATAATTTTAAAAGAAACAATTATTGAAAGTACAATTTTCAAATTTGAATGTTTTAGTGGTTGGTGGTTCAGTTGATGTTATATTGGACGTGTGCGTAAAAGAAGTGAACTCGTTGATGTACATGGTGTATCCCTCAACTTATTCAGGATTTCCGAATGGTGCTCTTCATATATGACCAGTGATCTTTATTAATTCTTGTTCTTGAATGCCAATGCGAGTCATATTTGAAAGTGCTGTGCATCGACTGGAGTGGTTTGTAATTTTCTGTTTTTTGACGTCCAGACCAGTGCAGTTTGAAATGTTGGCAAACAAAGAAACAAATGCTAGGGTAGTGATAAAAATAAAGAAATGCTAGGGACGCGATAAAATTAAACAAATGCTAGGGACGCGATAAAATTGTGCGATAACCAGCCATGTTTGGTTGAAAGACGTCCTTTCGTACTGTTTTATTGGTCGAACGTAGTGTGACGTAGTAAAAGTGTAATAGTCATCATAATTCAATGTAAACATATAGCAAGTAATATAAAGTATACACATTCAAACTAAATGATATGTCAATCTTCATTAAACTATGGTATTCACTTAACTTTAAACCTTGCTTACTCCGTTTTTTTAAAACGGCGCTTGGCCCACTGTGGCTCTGAACCCTTCAATTATGTGTCAAGACTTTTTTACGTTGTCCAGTGGTGGTCTCGTTGCTATCGTGCTTGCCTTTGAACCCAAGGTACGGGGATTGGATCCCCGCTGAGTGCGGCTTCTATGAGATGATGAAAAAAAAACAGTTTGATTCATGAAGTACATTTAATGCATGGTAAAAAACATTGTTAATGAGATATTGTATCATAATAACTTTCTGGTAACAGTTTAGTGCCTGCTAATGTGCTGAACTCTGAACTATTTTCTACCATTCATAATGTTACCATTCATTTCCAAATGCCACTAAATCTAACGACTTTAGTTATTGGAATATTATAGATTTTTTTTATTACCTTGTCCTACAGAATAATATCTATAATATTGACAATTAATATTTAAGGAGAAAAATTCTATAATATTCTCATAGCTGCAGTGCATATATTTCTACAGATTACTGTGCACGTAACTGCGGAATCTCGGCCAAACAAGTCACTCAGCTGAGTGCGCTCCTAGTATAATGGCAGTTGACATTGGACATATACGTCAACATAGAGCGTATTCCGAATCTCACCGGTGAGCAATCCGATGGCATCACGGTGTTCCGAATTCCACCGATGACGTCATTGATGCTCCACCGGTGTCGCACCGGTGCCATCAACTTGCAGAAGTGGTGGCAGTCTCCATCAGCCGCCATCAGTGAATCTGATTGGTTCTTGTATAGGGCGGGAATTAGCAGACGAATAACATCGTGCACTGTTGTGTCATGGCGGTGTGTTCTGCTTTAGTTCTGCTGTATTGTTTGTAATGAGCACAACGTAAAAACAATATGTTAATGGCTTATGAGCGAACATGTCAACGGATCCGTTATTACTACCGGTTCAAGAAATAAATTGTTTATGCTATCTTTTCTTTGAACGAGATGGGAGTACGAAAATTTCGCAAAATTTTGCTAGCGTAGCACAGACAACAACTTGTACAGTCGCCATGACAGCCATCGATCCTTCCAGCAGTTTTGTTCCTTATTTCGCTGCAACGTGACGTCATTGATGCCACCGGACCGGTGAGATTCGGAATAAGCTGATACGTACCTAAGTTGGAGTCAGGCCACAAAGGGAAACATTGAAGGAGAGGGATTCGGTCCGGTGCTGTGGATTGAATTCGGCGTAGCTCAGTGGTCAGAGGGCTTGGTACGTAGAACCAAGGACCCGGGTTCGATCCCCGGCGCCGGAGCGAATTTTTCTCCTTAAATATTAGTTTAGTTATTGGGTTCGGATCCGAGCGCAGTCCAAAACACAAAAGTCCCACACGCTGTACCTAGACAACGCCGGTGGTACCTGACTGTCGCTGACATCTTATAGAGAGACGGACTCGAGATGGGTGCATACATTTAGGGGGCGCTCTCGAATTGAGTTCGCAAATCTTGTAACATCCGTCACGGAACCTTTTCTTTATTTTCTGCAATAATAATAAAATTTATTCAACAACTTTTTTTCTATGAAATGATATTGATCTTCTAAACTGATTATAATAATAAAAGTTGACAAAAATCGTTTCATTTTCGATAATGAATGAATGAATGAATGAATGAATGAATGTTAGCCACAATGTCCCATGTTGGGCACAGGCCTCCTGTGATGGGGTTAGGACCCCCTCGACAGGGATGGCTCAAGTGTACTCGCTTGGTGAGCCAATCCAGGCGAGCTTGTCGTGTATACTACTTTTGTGACATGGTTAATAACCCTGTTCAACTTTAACTAGTCTCAGCACTCTGGTCTTTGTTCATTTTTTTTCTTGCACTACACACATTTGGCCCGGGTTCGAATCCCGGTCGGGGCAAGTTACCTGATTGAGGTTTTTTCCGGGGTTTTCCCTCAACCCAATACGAGCAAATGCTGGGTAACTTTCGGTGCTGGACCCCGAACTCATTTCACCGGCATTATCACCTTCATATCATTCAGACGCTAAATAACCTAGATGTTAATACAGCGTCGTAAAATAACCCAATAAAATAAAATAAAAATAAAAATAAACTACACACATTATACTGACACTGGCACTTTGACAAACACTGATTGCTATTTACACTATTTACCTGACATTTTCTCAACACTGACTTTACTATTTACAAAACTTATCTTACACTTTCACTAATACTGACTTTACTATTTACAATATCTTAACACTGATTACATTATCTATTTACAATGACCTTCCCTAGTTCTTTCCACAAAACTCTGTTCTTTGCTGTCCTCGACCATTGTTTCCCCGCCTCTTTGGTAAGCATGTCAGACCACCTGAGCCGTGGTCTTCCCTGTCCTCTCTTCCCGACGTAGGGGTCCCACATCGTGACTGCATGGGTCCATCTTGTCTGCTGTAGTCTCGCCACATGTCCCCCCCCCCAGGTCCACTTCGTTGCCGTGGCTCGTTCTGCTGCGTCAGTAGTGTTCGTCAGTCTTTGCAGTGTTTCGTTAGTCATTCTGTCTCGCAGCGTGGTGCCCAGTATTTTTCTTTGCATCTTCCCCTGGCATGTTTGTATACTTGAGCGTTGTCTCTCGGACAATGTCCAAGTTTGGCAGCCGTATAGCAAAACTGGGATTATACATGCCTCTAGTGCCTCGAACTCGAGATTGCGGTTGATTGTCTTGTCCGTCCATATGAACTTCAGGCTCCAGAACGCCTTAGTTTGAAAGTAGTAAACATGTAACATCCGTGACAACTAAATAAATGAGAAGTAAAAAATAAACAAGCCACACGTACATGAACAAATTATCGATCACTATCGATTAGTAGGAATAAGGTATCTTCGAACGCCAGTGAACAATTTCATATATATGGGCGAAAACCTTCAAAGAATGGTTCAAAGTTGGTGATTCTTTATTTATAAAGAAAGCATGAATTTTATCGTGTACAACGGACTCCACAAAATTGTCACATTTATCCAGAGCACGTCTCGCACGTTCTTGCCTTCTTTTGGGAGTCGTAACCTTCCCAGACGACTGTTCCTTTCTTACACTATAATATTTGGAGCAGAGAATCCTGTGAATTCTGATGTTAATTTCATTATATCTATTCTATAACGTTTTTTTTTTTTTTTTTACTTTCCGTTAGTATGCCTTATTACGCTAAAGGAAACAGTGTACCGGTGTTAGAAACAAAAGTTGATAATATGTTACTACTTTCAGTGAAATATGCATTCCAAAGTCTAAACATCATCATGGCTTACATTAATTAATTAGCAATTACTTAGGATAATTGGAATCATACTAATAAAGCTAAATTTTTTATTTTTAAGTTAATTAGTCATAAGTGTTAAACCGATATGTATAATATGGTATTAAGTATTCTTTAATGAAAAAAAAATATTGACAGCTTTTCTTCCTTAATTATTATTATTATTGTTATCCAAATATTGAAACCCTATTTTATCCTTTGGTATATTAGGATTGTAGATTGTTACATGTGAAATATATTATGTAGAGATAATACACAATTTTAAAGAAGTAGCAGTAGGCATGAGTCACAGTTACAATATAAATACACTAATTAATAGACAGTAAACAATACTAACTACAGTATGCAATAATTACATTCAGTTAAAACAAAATTAAATAAAATTAGAAATTATAATCGAAGGTGTAGAGAGATTGCAAGAATATGACATAAATTTGCGATTTTATACATAATTTTAATCAATAGTAAATAGATAATGCACAAAATTGGCTTAGTTACAAATTAAACACCTAATATATAGGTGGTTTGCGATAGTAAAGAAATGAAAACAAAAGCAGATTTGAATAATTTCAAGGGAAAAACTGTTCCGGGGTCGGGTATCTGGTATCTGGTAAGTTCAACCAGAGGTCCCAGGATCGATACCCGGCCCCGAAACAGTTTTTCCCTTGAAATTATTCAAATCTGCTTTACAGGGAGCTTTACCTGAAAGACTAGATTTGCATAATATATACGTCACTGTGTACGTTAACAGAAAACCACAATTCCAAGTCACACAGAGATTGTGTGCACTCTGTGTGGGTCTCTGGCGTTTCGTCAGCCCACGCGAGTTGTGTGGATATAAAGGGAAAAGTTGAGACGGTGTCTGGTGGAGTTCCCGGGTAGCTCAGTTGGTAGAGCGCTGGTACGTTCAACCAGAGGTCCCGGGATCGATACCCGGCCCAGGAACAGTTT
Organism: Periplaneta americana; assembly: GCF_040183065.1. Taxonomy (NCBI): domain Eukaryota; kingdom Metazoa; phylum Arthropoda; class Insecta; order Blattodea; family Blattidae; genus Periplaneta; species Periplaneta americana. The sequence goes on along the minus strand of NC_091127.1, from coordinate 21,172,002 downwards.
TTCCCTTGAAATTATTCAAATCTGCTTTACAGGGAGCTTTACCTGAAAGACTAGATTTGCATAATAGCTGTTGTTGTTATTACTATTATTATGTCCCAAGGAGAGACAACTTGTGTTAGATAGTGCATTAGGATTTTATATCATCATTAATTTACATACACTTAATAGCTACAGTCTTGCGTGGATGTGGTGTATAAACTCTGTGAATTGTTTATAACAACATTTTTTCCTAAGTAAATGGTAAAGGGGTGTGCAGTAATTTAAATTGCAGTCCGAGATTTGATATCTTAAAAAGTGTCTTTTTCTTTCGAACACTGGACAGTGAAAAATCAAATGTTCAACAGTCTGATTGTCTTTGCATATGCACAGAGATTCTTCTGCACTTTTGATCCTAAATCTTTCAAAGTAGGAACCGAATTTTCCATGGCCGGTCATAAATTGAGTGAAAAAGAAGTCCGTTGAGAACTGACTGCAACATAGTCTGTCTTGTACATTGGGAAGGAATAATTTCTTGGTCACAGAGCCTTTAACACTAGAGTTCCAGTATGTATTCCACTTGAGTGTAGTTGTGTGCTTGATCCTCTGCTTAATGTATGAAATAGGACAGGTGGAATATTTATATTCTGAGTTGGTTGAGGCTGCTTGCTTCGCTAATGTATCCGCTCTTTCGTTTCCTTAATTTCCTTAATTAAAATAATTTTTAAACATATTTGTAATCAGAACTGAACTAAATCCATTTGGCGTGTGAAAATATAGCCTACATTCTAAAGAAGTTAAATAGTCATTAAAATATTTTGGAAATTGTTCATGATTTTCAATGGAGTCTCTTCCTAAATGTTCATAAAAGCTTACATTGTGTATCTTCTCTTTATCACTATCTCATATGGGGAGAAACAAGAGAAAATCGAGAGTTTAAAAATTCCCATTTTGCGTTTTCTGAAACCAATTATATTTTATTAAAATGTATTAGGTCTACATTAATTTGCATACATGGGCATTGAATATGATTTCGCCCACTAGGCAAAACATAGCCTACACCGATTGACGATATGGAAAGGAAGAAAAAGTGCACGAAGAAAACACATACTTTCTCATAAGTTACATGTGTTTCGTAACAATTAAATTCTTTGACTATATTAAGAATAATATGACCGTGTATAATATATTTTCTTGAACTACAACCAATTATATTTTAGTGAAATGTATTACATTCATGTGCACATATAGACACACGATTGACTGTATGACCATGAAATAATTGAAATAATTCTACATTATTATATTGATATGTGGCACTAATATTAACTGCAATATTATATTCTAGCATCTTATCGATCCTTCTTTCTTTAGTTTGTGGTACTTGTTTTGTTTTTCCACTATTATGTATTTTGTGTATAAATTGTATCAATGTAAGCCACCTATAATTCAAAGCTTGCTTCTGTTGGTGGTAAGGTTTAAATAAATAAATAAATAAATAAATAAATAAATAAATAAATAAATAAATAAATAATTTGCAAATAAAAAATAAATAAATAATAATAACAGTAAAAATGAATAAATAATGTTAGTAAATAAATAAATAATAAATAATTAGTAAATAAATAATTATAAACAAATAAGAAATAAGTAATACTAATTAGTAAATAAATAATTAATAAATAAATTATAAATAAATAAATAGTTCTTAAATAAATAATTAATAAATAAATTATAAATAAATAAATAAATAGTTCTTAAATAAATAATTAATAAAATAATTAGTAAATCAATAATTACTAAATAGTTAATAAATAAATTATAAATAAGTAAGTAAATAATTAGTAAATAAATAATTAATAAAAAATAATAATAATTAGTGAATCAATAATTATTAAATAATGAATAAGTAAATAATAATCAATAAATGAATAATAATAATTAGCACATAATTAATAAATAAATAATAGTAATTAGTAAATAAATGATTACTAAATAATATATAAATAATAATAATCAGTAAATAAATAATTAATAAATATATCACTAATAAATAAATAATAAATAAATAAATAATTATTAAGTAATAATAATTAGTAAATAAATAATAATAAATAAATAATTAATAAATAAATAATTAATAAACATAATTAGTAAAAATTAAATAATAATTAGTAACTAAATAATTACTAAATAATTAATAAATTAATAATAATTATTAAAATAAATAATAAGTAGTAAATATCCAATCCCTAAGTAATAAATAAATAATAATAATAATAATAATAATAATAATTAGTAAATAAATAATTACTAAATAATTAATAATTGAATAATAATAATTAGTGAAATATAAATAATAATTAGTAAATAACCAATTCCTAAGTAATTAATAAATTAATAATAATAATAATAATAATCAGTAAATAAATAATTAATAAATATATCACTAATAAATAAATAGTTATTAAATAATATTAATTAGTAAATAAATATTAATAAATAAATTATAAATAAAGAAATTATAAATAAATGACAATGATTAGTAAATAAGTAATAAATAAATAATTAATTGATAAATAATTGATAAAAATAATAATTAGTAAATAAATAATTACTAAATAATTAATAAATGAATAATAATAATTAGAAAATCAATAATAATTAGTAAATAATCAATCCCTAAATAATAAATAAATAAATAATAATAATAATTAGTAAATAAATAATTACTAAATAATTAATAAATGAATAATAATAATTAATAAGTAAATATCAATGAATAAAATAATAATTAGTAAATAAATAATTACAAAATAATTAATAAATGAATAATAATAATTTGTAAAAAGTAAGTAACAATTAGTAAATAAATAATTAATAAATAAATAATGTGTAAATAATTAATTACTAAATAAATAATTAGTTAATAATTAATAAACAAACAATTAATTAATTATTAATTAATAAGTGTATAATTAATTAATTAATAATAAGAAGTAAATAAATAATTACTAAATAATAAATAAATAATTAATAATAAATTAATTAATAAATAAATTTACGTAGGATGGTAGGTACAAAATATCGTAAGCAAGGAAAGAAGATCATGCGTTGAACGTACGAGTAACTGATGTAGGGGCAAAATTCAAACAGTCTTACTTTGATATCGAACGAAGCAGACCATGCCCCTAACCCATACTGTTCATAATGATAGTGCTGATGACGTTTTGTTTTTACCACGATCATAAAAGTTTTCCTACCACAACGCCTGTCATTACTCGCCACAGTCTCTTGTGACATATCGATGCTCTATTGTAGAGGGCAAACAAGTGACGACCAGTTGTCGCTGTCATTTGTTAATTCGACTGTCATCGAATTGCAGCAGAAATGAGTGGTACAAATGAGAAAGTTAGCATCATGACAGCTTATGAATCTAATTAATATTTGACCCGGCTGCAAATTTGTCTGCTAAAAATAATTTTACACTGCCAACTTTTTGGTGGAGACGAAAATATTCTAGCAGATAGAAAACAACATGAAACCATCGTAAGACGTTCTTCATGGGATATAATTTCTGCTGAGAATCTCTCATAATTCTCATCTGTCCCTTCTCCGCCTCTTCTTCGTTCTCTTCTCCTTCTTCATGCATTACTATTTCTCTCTCTTGAGATTTCAGTCACCTCATTTTAATAATGGACTTGGTTTACTAATGCTCAGCATGTATAAACGCTATAAATTTTACTCTAACATTCTGAATTCGAGGCACTTCGATGTATTTTTATTAATACAGTGTCCAAAGCTTTAGAATCATTAATGAAGTACAGTTAAATCGCAGGCTTTCGCATGTAGAAAGCGACAGGTTACTGTCTTATAGAGCCCTGATTACTGCGTTAATATAGGCCAGTGAAAACAGTCGTACTCGCGGACGTTTTTACTTTTCCCTTTCGCTGCAAGAGGGGTGGCAGGGGTGAATAAGTGCACTGGTAATACGAAAAATACCAATATTTGCTTTACAGTGCCTATTGGAAACAACACGAAAGCACGTGTTAGTGAGATCCTATAGACTTTTATATGTTTTTGTATTATGTGAATTTGAATATTGTAAGGTTTCGTAACAAGCTGTTTTTTACGGTGATGGGTTGTTAGCCATTCGCCCAACGCCCAAGCTGGAGGACCACCTCTTATCGGCTGTCCACGACTCCTTATTCAATATATTCGCAGCTACCCTCCATATCTGGAGGCAGTCTTCTCTATCACTTTTGTTGACATCGTACAAAATTTTGTCGAATATTCTTTTGAGAAGATTAATTCAGTCTGCAGATGAAATTACTGAGAATCATCAGTGTTGTTTTAAGCGTAATAGCTCGACTATTGATCAGATTTTTTGTATTCGACGGATATTGGAGAAAAAATGGGAGTATAAGTGTACAGTACATCAGTTATTATAGATTTCAAAAAGGCATATGCTCGGATAAGAGAGAAGTTTTATTTAACATTCTTATTGAATGTGGTATTCTCAAGAAACTAGTTCGATTAATTAAAATGTGTCTCAGTGAAACATACAGCAGAGTCAATATAGGCCAGCTTCTGTCTTATGCTTTTCCACTTCACTGCGGGCTAAAGAAGGATATGCACTATCACCTTTACTTTTTAACTTCGCTCTAGAGTATGCCATTAGGAAAGTTCAGGATAACAGAGAGGGTTTGAAATTAAACGGGTTACATCAGCTGCTTGTCTATGCGGATGACTTGAATATCTTAGGAGAAAATCCACAAGCGATTAGGGAAAAGGCGGACATTTTGCTTGTATCAAGTAAAGTGATAGGTTTGGAAGTAAATCCCGAAAAGACAAAGTATATGATTATGTCTCGTGACCAGAATATTGTACGAAATGGAAATATAAAAATTAGAGATTTATCCTTCGAAGAGATGGAAAATTTCAAATAACTTGGAGCAACAGTAACAGATATAAATAATACTCGGAAGGAAATTAAACACAATAAATATGGGAAGTGCCTGTTATTATTCGGTTGAGAAGTTTTTATCATCCAGTCTGCTGTCAAAAAATCTGAAAATTAGTATTTATAAAACAGTTATATTACTGGTTGTTCTGTATGGTTGTGAAACTTGGACGCTCACTTTGAGAGAGGAACAGAGATTAAGGGTGTTTGAGAATAAGGTTCTTAGGAAAATATTTTTAGGGCTAAGAGGGATGAAGTTACAGGAGAATGGAGAAAGTTACACAACACAGAACTGCACGCATTGTATTCTTCACCTGACATAATTAGGAATATGTTGAATGTTATTCAGTAATACCAATTGCGAAAAGCAAAATACAGGTTTAATGACGTTAAATACATGTATTGCGCTTTTCTCTTGTTATTAGGCTATAACAGAAATACGTTTTCATTATCTGCTGAAATCATAATTTAATTTAAACATTATAATATAATTACAGTAACCTGATTAATACATTAATTAAATGAAGAATTGTTGAAAACGCAGTTATCAAATCTGAATGAAGGAGTGTAATTTTTTCAGATGGTCTGCAATGGACATGGAATTAGATAAGATGTAGATGTGGAAGTACATGTTCGCACTTTATTTAGTACTTCATCGTTACAGTACATTACACACTACACCGAGAACTGCAACTATGTAATATGTGTGGAGCAATGCCTATGTATTCACACTACAGTGAGACATAATCAGCGTATTCCAAATCTCACCGGACCAATGGACAACAATGACGTCACGCTGCAGCGAAATAGGAACAAAATTGCTGGAAGGTTCGATGGCTATCATGGCTGCAGTACAAGTTGTTGTCTGTGCTACGCTAGCAAGATTTTACGAAATTTCCGTACTGCCATCTCGTTCAAAGAAAAGAGAGCATAAACAATTTATTTCTTGAACCGGTAGTAATAACTGGTCCGTTGACATGTTCGCTCATAAGCTATTAACATATTGTTTTTACGCTGTGCTCATTACAAACAATACAGCAGAACACACCGCCATGACACAACAGTGCACGATGTTATTCGTCTGCTAATTCCCGCCCTATACAAGAACCAATCAGATTCACTGATGGCGGCTGATGGAGACTGCCACCACCTCTGCAAACTGATGAAACCGGTGCGACACCGGTGGAGCATCAATGACGTCATCGTTAAAATTCGGAACGCCGTGATACCATCAGATTGCTCAGCGCTGAGATTCGGAATACAGCGCATTCCGAATCTCACCGGTCCGGTGGCATCAATGACGTCACGTTGCAACGAAAATAAGGAACAAAACTGCTGGAAGAATCGATGCTGTCATGGCGACTGTGTAAGTGGTTATCTGTGCTACGCTAGCAAAATTTTGCGAAATTTCCGTACTGCCATCTCGTTCAAATGAAAGAGATCATAAACAACTTATTTCTTCAACCTGTAGTAATAACTGGTCCGTTGACATGTTCGCTCATAAGCCATTAACATATTGTTCTTACGTTGTGCTCATTACAAACAATACAGCAGAACTAAAGTAGAACACACCGCCATGACACAACAGTGCACGATGTCATTCGTCTGCTAATTCCCGCCGTATACAAGGACCAATCAGATTCACTGATGGCGGCTGATGGAGACTGCCACCACCTCTGCAAGTTGATGGCACCGGTGCGACACCGGTGGAGCATCAATGACGTCATCGGTGGAATTCGGAACACCGTGATGCCATCGGATTGCTCACCGGTGAGATTCGGAATACGCTCATACGCTCGATGTTACTACACACCCTTATTTCGACAGTTACTCCGTGCTACAGGAAAGCATTTTCCATAGCTCGACAAACGCATTCTCGCTGTAGTGTGTAACGGGACGAAAGCTGCATCTACACAGTTCAATTATTTTCAATGCCCGAATGCATGCAAACTGGGAAGAATATTGAAAGAATCAAGTTTAAAATGTACGTTCAATTAAGATGCATGACAATTTTGTATCTACATGGTGCGCCGTTTTGAACGTTGTCTTCACTGCGTAAATATATTAATTAATATAAAATATCAATCTTGCATTCATTGCTTGAATGCGTAAAGTTGAGAGAAAAGTTTAACCGTGTCGATGCATCTTAATGGATTCATGCTCATCGATTTACGGGGAAACAGTTCGTGACACTGACTAAACAAAAGAACGACCGTGCGATAAATTGAGAGCGATAAATCTAGCTGCAAAAATTATCGCGATGTATGACTGTGATTGGTTGGAATTCAAAATTTCATTACACTTCATTGGTCGAAAATGGAATGTCATATAACTGAAATAGTCACAGAAAAAAATATTCCTTTTTTAAATACAAGGTTTGATAAGTCTGACGTTTTTGTCCAAAATCTTCTTCGTTCAAGCTTAATTTCAATTATGCGTTACTTTTGAAAACTCCTATTATACATTATGTTAAAATAGAGCAAATACTAAAATTATAATTCTGTGGCCGAAAGGAAAAAGGTCTTAAGTAAAAATTTTATACTTTTCAGGAAAGCAATAGAAAGATTGAAATTGGTGTCAATTATAGAGTATTTTTAATTGAGAGGTTTTTCTTGGATATTATTTCTTTATATTTCTTCTAAAACAGGTAATGTTGTTCATTTAACAATTTTCTTGATTATTTCCAAAAATAGCCGAACTTGAGCCCTTTTAAGGCTAGAAGCCAAACTGAGTAGAAGGGGCTATTAAACATAAGACCTTTTTCATGTCAAAATAAATGAGAAATGTAAATTATTAGGAATGCAAAATGGGTCTTAAACAATTTTTTTAATATTTTACACTTGAACTACATTAGGCATTGCAGCCCGAAAGAGCAGAAGCTTGTGCTCGGGCACAGTTCAGATCAGTTATACAAAATATATCACAAAATTAAGAGAGTTCATTGAGCATAATAACTTTAATAAATGGTAAAATAATACAGCATGTAATAATAGGGTCTATATACAAATAGAAAATACAAAAGTACATAAATATTAGAGTAACAATTTTTAACTCAATTAGCTTAAAATTAATCTGATTTGTTTCTTAAATATATACAGTATGTGTTAAGTGTATTTAGCTCAGGGTAAAAATTATAGGACTGTTTACCCTGGTGCTTAAAGTTTTAAAAGGAAAGGGCATCAGTATGTGATAAAATGGCTAAAATACAAGTTAGACCTTTTTAATAGGGAAGCATGGAAAGTAAACATGTGATGGTTTGTAAGGAATAAAATATTAAATATTCTTAAGTCCTTTATTCTGTGTGTGCTCGATTCAAAAAGTACTTAGGACATTTGGTAACGCTCTATAAATCCAGTCAGGAGTCTTATTTGACTTTAACCGTTTTACCAGATTGCAAAGAATTGTTTCCGCTTTCAGAATACATAAAAATCTCATTTTCAGAAAAAATTGACTTAAGAGTATATGTACGTGAACGACCACAAATATGATCAGAAAATGCAGGCTCTAAATTTCTAAAATTTTAAAAGGAAATGAACTCACAATTGGACAAAGTTACAAGATTTATTAGAACTTAAATATCTGATAAAAGTAATTATGAAAAAGGTTACTAATATATTTTTTTAGAATTCACTTTTTACTTTGAATTAAATTTTCCAAAATTTGAAAATTTTCGCACATATTATTTCATTACTCCACAACCATTAGAGATAGAATTATGAAATTTTGTACACTGATTTAACATGCATTTATGCAAAATGTAGACTAGAATAATGCCCATTTCTTTGCAAATAGAAAAATTAGGTCACAAAACATTATGTAAATTTTAATATATTTAATATAGGAAAAATAAAAAATTAATTTTATTAAAATAAACAGCTCTACATGTCTGAGAGTAGTCTACTTCTCAGAAATAAGCGTTTATTACATGCAGGAAAAATATTAAAAATGTCAGAGAGACCATAACAATGTTATGGTTACCAAATGATGTAACTGCAGAATTTCTTTGTTTTTTTTTCATACTCTGATAAAGGTGGTTTGAAAAATGTTATTAGTAACCTTTTTTATACTTTTATTAGATATTTAAGTTCTGATATGTCTTGTTGTGATACCTTGTAATTTTTGTGTAATAGTGAGTTCATTTTCTTACAAAATTTTAGAAATTTAGAGCCTCCATTTTCTGATAATATTTGTGGTCGTTCACGTACATATACCCTTAAGACATTTTTCCTCCCGGCCACAGAATTATAACCTTTGTGCGAGATCGTGCGTATTTGCTTGGTTTCCGCACAAAACCAATCCGCGGAAAGTCTAAAATTCCACATTCAGTATTCCTGACCTAACACACATAACAATTTCCCTATTCTTACGCTTAGTTACATTTTGATTTTACTGCTTTAGGCTTTTAACATATTATTTTTAGAGACGTTCAATATAGCAATAATTATAAATTGGAAACATACCACTGCAATTTCACCTAAATTGCACTGTTAATTATTGTTTTTAAATATTTGCAAAAATTAAGTAAACTCTACAACTCCACTAAAGTTACTGCGTTCGTGATGCAAGTAACATTAAGGAAGCCGTGAAAAAATCAAGACTCATCATAGACTGGGGGGAAAAAAAGACAGACGTATATCACGGCCTGCTGTAGTATAGTAAACACAGAAAACATTTTAAAGCAACAATGTTGAAGATAGATATTTTTGTTTTGCAAATTTGCCGTCATTGAACAGAAACCAAGGTGGAGATTTCATTGCAACTAATTAGAAATTCCTCTTTCAGGTATGTAATAAACGATCTTCGCACAAAATAATGTACGATACACGAGCGATATGTTTTCTTTCAATTCTCGGAAATTAAAAAAGCTCAACTACGTTTCGCTTTTTCAATATTTTCCTCGAACATGAAAACTTCAACATACCGCTCTTTTTTTTTTTCCTTTATTGTGCTAAAACAGCATGTTCCATTGCATACAATATTTGTAATACTACATGCTATGTTTATGTTACATATTTTATAGTTCATAGTTGATATTCATATAGCAGTACATTATTGTAATATACAGAGTCGGTTAAAATAGATATTACAATCCAAGAATTAAACTAAATAAAAATTATCTACTCTACACAATATATGATCAACTAGCCAATTATAAATCTTATGCTTAAGTACATTACAAATCCACAATTAATTAATACATTACAAATACACATTACAAATCCACAATTAAATTATCTATATACTATATAGAATCAATCCGCTCGCCAGTTACAAAGCTTATGCCTAAATGCATTATCAGAAAAATGTTGTACAAGTGTTGCAATATTACATACTATGTTTATATTATTAATCGAATTTGATATATGTAGAATAGTTCATAGTTATCTAGCAATACACTATTGTAATAGATAGAGTCAAATTTAAATTATACCTTACAAATCCAAAATTTAACATATGTATTACAAATCCACAATTTAAATTGCACCTTACAAATTCACAATTTAAAACATTATACATTACAAATCCACAAATTTAAAATATGCATTACAAATTCACAGCTTAATTTATACATTACAAATCCACAAATTTAAAATATTATACATTACAAATCCACAATTAAATTGTACCCTACAAATTCATAATTTAAAATATTATACATTACATTCCAAAATTTAAAAATATGCATTACAAATCCACAATTTAAATTGTACCTTACAAATTCACAATTTCAGATATTATACATTACAAATCCAAAATTTTAAAATATGCATTACAAATCCAAAATTTAAATTGTACCTTACAAATTCACAATTTAAAATATTATACATTACAAATCCACAATTTAAATTGCACCTTACAAATTCACAATTAAAATATTATACATTACAAATCCACAAATTTAAATAAAATTTTCTACTCTATACAATGGATTATAAGCTAGCTTATGCTTAAATACATTACAAGACAACGTTGTACAAGTGTTTTAATATATTTATATGCTATTTTTACGTTACATACATGTTCACACTCATTTAACAATACACTGTTGCAATAGACGGAGTCATATTTGAATTGTACATCACAGATCCACAATTTAAAATCTTATAATTGTATGCTTGTTTGGATTCATGTTTGCAATGTATTGTACTTATTTGTGTTCAGGTTTATAATGTGTTAGTCTATTGATTGTATGAATGTTTTGAATAATTGTTTGCAGTGTTTCAAAATGAGTTGATCTTGAGCAACTGGCCAGTTTCCATGATTCATTACTATTTGATGTCTGAAGATGTCCCTCTGCTGCTGAAGTTTTCTACACCTGTATATTAGATGATCCACAGTTTGGGCCTCTTGAAGACAGGAGCATGTGGCATCATTTATTATCCTAAATCTTTGGAGATAGGATTTTAGTATGCCGTATCCAGTTACCATAGCTCCAACTGAAGGCGTCATTATTATCGTATTCTGTCTTAATCTCTTGAACCGATGGGAAGAAGGTCCTGCAGACAGCCCCTTTGGTCGCACTAGTCCATTCTTCCTGCCATTTTGCTAATCCTTCTTCTTTGATCTTTCCAATAATAGCAGTTTTGGGTTTTTTAGTGTATATTAATTCTCTATATTCTTCTGCTGCTGCTTTCTTGGCTAGCTTGTCTGCCATCTCGTTCCCAGGAATTCCCACATGGGCTTTAATCCATCCAAAATGAATTTGCCAATGGAGATCCTGGAGTCTCTTAACTTGGTTTCTGATTAGTTCTATTATATAGCTATGGTTGCGGCTGTTCCTGAGTAGAGCTATAGTGATTTGGCTATCTGTGAAAACTGCCACTGTTCTCTCCTCTGGTATGATATTTAGTCTACTATTTTATGACGTAAACTAGATCTCTACCTGCAAAGAAATCCTGCTCTTAAACTGTAGCCTATCGGTATATTGTGCAAAGTTGAGCGTTTCGCAAGTTCAAGGCACATTTCTCTCAAACTTTGAGGGAAAGTGCACTTGATTAACTCGGTCGTCTCCACCGGTGAGTGAACTCTTCTGCTCGCTGCCACGCAGCCGTTCAAATCGATAATTACTCACATCACGGCTGCCATTCCGCAAAGTGAACGTAATTTGATACATAAATACTACAGGGAGAGAGAGAGAGAGAGGGAGAGAGAGCTAGATGTATAAAAATGTCAAGTGGAGGGAACAAATAATGTCATACAAATCCTACATAAAACACGTTAATATTATACAAATGTGTAAATCCACGCACTGCACAGTTATGTTTCGGATATTTTAATCCAACCAATCGAGTTAATGTTGCACGCCTGATATGAGCTAAAATCACGAAGTACGTATGTCACCTGGTTAGGTAGGGTATGCAGAATTTTGTTAACGCAAGTTGAAAAGCGTACGGCACATAATTCTTGAGATATGAAAAGCTCTTCCCACTCTACGAGTAATATTACGACAAAATTCTTGTATGCAGTTCCTTTTACGTATTTTAACCTGTAAAAATTGCAGTAGAAATCATTACAAAAAATATCGAATATTAAATGGAACTGAGGGTTTATTTTCTTTCAATAAAGTTCGTATTCTCTGAATTAAGGGGTTAAGTACAGCTAACAGCAGTAAAATTTTGAAAATATTCAACATTTTTTTCCTCCATTACTGTAGCTTCTACAACAGGGCTTGCCAAACTACGGCCCGTGAGCCGGATGAGGCCCGCGAGCTACTTTTGTTCGGCCCATTTACTAACTTAAAAAAAAAAATTAAAAGTCAATAAAAGAAGATTAATTTATTAACGAATTTCGATCGATGAAATCAAATCAGAGGCCCAGATTGTTAAACAAATAGCTCATATACTGTGATAATTATGTTGCTGCGATATAGGGTAATGGTCGCAAGAGTTGGGTTGTCCAGCCAAATCGCGAAGTGTGGCAACAGAGCAAAGAGAGATTGCACCGCAGTAAGCTGACAACAGCGAATTCTTTCGGTACACGCTCACACATTATAGAGCAGTGGAAATTTGAAATGGTAAATATTATCCAGTTAAGAATAGTATTAGCACTCTGAGTTAATCTACAAGCATTTACTAGTAGTTCTTACAGCGTAACGTAACTTTAAATTAATTATGGCAGGGAAAGAAAGAAAAAAAGGAGAAAATGGGCAGTGAATGTCCTGTGTTTAAACCAACGAGCACAGAATACATAGAGTAGACACTAGCATCTTAATACCATTGGACGGAGTGAAGCCGGTTTGATGGACCTGACGCCATCTTGTTGCTACCAAAACATTGCAAAATAGCTATTACGTTATAGAAGATCTTATGATAACAGGAATTCCATATGTCCCTAATTTCCTGGAGGACTCATACTTTCTTGTTTGTTTCGTAATACAGAATCGCTAGGCACGTATTTTTTTAGCAAAAATTACAAAACTGTCATCGATAAATCACATATATACAGGTTATTTAAATTGACAGCTCTTCAAATTGCAGTATGGTATTTAATAGATACTCTGGAAGGTTAAACAAACAATAATGATAAAAAGGAAGATAATAGTTTGACCTTATTTTGCTACTAGTCCAATAAAAATGCTACCCTATAATAATTACTTTTATAGGTTGATCCATTTGCTTCGATTTAATAATGCAACTTGCTTCTTAACGCAAATTACCATTCTCTTCCTTTTGCCAGTATTTCGTATAGATGTCCCGATTTTGTTTAGAGAAAAAGTGAAATGCTTTTAACCATATAATATTTGATAGACTCTTCGTTTATAGTATATAATTAGATTATAGCGGCGAACAAAAGTGAAGTTTTATTACAAAGTGGGTCAAGTTAGTTCACGACCGAGTTAATGATGCTACTAAGTCTGCAAAGCATAAGTCTGATTTCGTGATTTAAAAAATTAATTAAAATAATATTAATACACTATTTATTTTTCTTCATCAAACGAATACGTGCATTCGGTTGAAGAGAAACCTCGGTACACCCATTTTCTATAGCACGCGACACAAACTTCCAACTTGGGTTGTTAGGTTAGCTTCCCCCGTAAATTCTAAGTTTACAAAGCGTAAATCTGATTCAGTGATTATAAAAATTAATTACAATAATATCAATACACTAATCCTTTCTCTTAATCAAACTAATACGTGAACAATACGAATCTAACCGACTAACCTAGGCTAAATCATTCATTATCTACCGTAATAAGTACATTTCACACATGCATATTTACCTGTGAAAAGTTATTCCAGGAATTTTTTTTGAAAACCTGTTTGTGCAGCCATACGCAGCACATGTAGGCATATTGAACTTAGTTCATTTATTAATTAAAACAACGATGCAACATCACAATCAACTGCCCATGTGCTAACCGGGAGCCCAATGTTTTGGTAGCATCATAATGGCGACGGTCTACAAAAGCGGCTTCACCTCCAAGCTGTTCATGTCTACTCTATCCATTCTGTGCTCGTTGGTTTAAACAACAATGGAGTTGGAACTATTTTATGATTCAAATTTGAAATAAAGTAATTATGCCTGATTTGTAACGAATCAGTTGCTGTCTTTAAAGAATATAATATTCGCAGATATAATGAAATCAAACACTTTTCAAAATGTTCTCAATTTACGAGGAAGTTATGGGATGATGAATTTGAAGCAATGAAGCGTGGACTATCATCTTAACAGAATATTAAAAAAAACAGATACCAGACAATGAAGCAGCAACAGTGGCTAGTTTCACATGAGCTGGCGAAAGGGACAAAATCTTTTAGTGATTGTGAATTTATTAAAACGTGAATGATAATGGCGGCAAAGGAGATTTGTCCTGAGAAAGTAGATTTATTTAAGAACATTAGCCTTTCAGTAGCCTACATACAGTTGCTCGCAGAGTGGAAGATATTGTCAAAAACATAACTTGCCAGTTGAATGGAAACAGTTTGAGGATTTTAATGTAATGGAATGGAATGTACTTGAAAGAGCATGATATTGTAAACACGAGTTTCAGCAATAAAATAAGAGAGAGAGAACATGAAAAAGTTAACAAGTTTATGAGTTATGAGGGAAACGCTTCATCACTGCACAGTGAAGTGTCGCCACTTTGAATTATGAAAAAAATAATAATAAAACATATTTTTTTAATCGTAATAGTAATATACGTTACAAGAGCGGTAAGTTGACGTTTTCATGGTCGAGGAAAAGATTGTAAAAGCGAAACGTAGTAGAGCTTTTTTAATTTCCGAGAACATGAAAACAAACATACCGCTCGTGTATCGTACATTATTTTGTGCGAAGATCGTTTATTACATACCTGAAAGACGAATTTCTAATTAGTTGCAATGAAATCTTCATGTTAGTTACTGTTTAATGACGGCAACTTCGGGAAACCAAAATATCTTTCTTCGACATTGTTGCTATAAAATGTTTTCTGTGTTTACTATACTCCAGCAAGCCGTGATATACGTCTGTCTTTTTTTCCCCCCAGTCTATAAATGCGAACTTAAAACAAACGGTAAGGTTATGTAATGATTTATTTTTAATTTTAATATTTTAACAATATTATTTATATAACATATTGCAGTAATAACATCCGCATCTGGAATCTTATTCATTTTTTCACGGCTTCCTTAATGTTACTTGTATCAGGAATTCAATAAGTTTCGTGGAGTAGTAGACTTTACTTAATTTTTGCAAATATTTAAAAACAATAATTAACATTGCAATTTAGGTGAAATTGCAGTGGTAAGTTTCCAATTTATAATTATTACTATGTTAAACGTCTCTAAAAATAAAATGTTAAAAGCCTAAAGCAGTAAAATGAATGTCGCGCTTAAGCGGTAAGAAGAGGGAAATTGTTATGTGTGTTACGTTGGGAATACTGAATGTGATATTTCACACTTACCGCGTATTGGTTCTGTGCGGAAAACAAGCAAATACGCACGATCTCGCACAAAACTATTTTTCTCATATAGCAGGACAGTGTTTTACACATGCCAATTTTCATTATTGTACAAGGTACAGTAATGGAGAAAAAAATGTTGAATATTTCCAAAAATTTTACTGCTGTAAGGTGTACCTAACACCTTAAGGCAAATTGGTAGCCTACTTTCAAGATGGGATGTTGGCTCATTAACTGAATTCGTTGCTGTCAAATTAGTGATGAAGTATTACACATTTTATTATTTTGAATATGTGAGATAAATAAAATTATTTTTGTGTGAGATCGTGCGTATTTGCTTGGTTTCCGCACAAAATCAATCCGCGGAAAGTCTAAAATACCACATTCAGTATTCCCAACCTAACACACATAACAATTTCCCTCTTCTTACCGCTTAAGTGACATATTCATTTTACTGTTTTAGGCTTTTAACATATTATTTTTAGAGACGTTCAATGTAGTATTAATTATAAATTAGAAACTTACTACTGCAATTTCACCTAAATTGCACTGTTAATTATTGTTTTTAAATATTTGCAAAAATTAAGTAAACTCTACAACTCCACTAAAGTTACTGCATTCGTGATGCAAGTAACATTAAGGAAGCCGTGAAAAAATCAACAAGATTCCAGACTCATCATAGACTTGGGGGGAAAAATACAGACGTATATCACGGCCTGCTCGAGTATAGTAAACACAGAAAACATTTTAAAGCAACAATGTTGAAGATAGATATTTTTGTTTTGCAAATTTGCCGTCATTGAACAGAAACCAAGATGGAGATTTCATTGCAACTAATTAGAAATTCCTCTTTCAGGTATGTAATAAACGATCTTCGCACAAACTAATGTACGATACACGAGCAGTATGTTTTCTTTCAATTCTCGGAAATTAAAAAAGCTCAACTACATTTCGCTTTTTCAAACTTTTCCTCGAACATGAAAACTTCAACATACCGCTCTTGTAACGCATATTACTATTACCTATTATACGAGTTTAAACATTTTGATGCTGATATGATGTGAACGGAGTATTTCTAAAATTATACGATCTAAATTTCCTTCGCTAGAAAGTATCAAACTGTTAGTATTAAACTGAACAAAATAGATTCTTACGTTGTTATTTGTTTAGTCAACTGTCCGAAGACATATTGGAGAACGTTGGATCTAGCGGTCGGCACCATCGAGACCGACTTGAACGTATTGTGAACGGCGTTATGCCTGTGGTCCGTTTCATTCATTCATAGTGTTCTGCCCAATAGCAGATTTTTCACTGCAAACCCAGCATTCTACAGACTTTCCTATTTTCTGCCTTCCTCTTTGTCTCTTCATATGACCCATATATCTTATGTCGTCTATCATCTGATATCTTCTTCTGCCTCGAACTCTTCTCCCGTTCACTATTTCTTCCAGTGCATCCTTCAGAAGGCAGTTTCTTCTCAACCAGTGACCCAGCCAATTCCTTTTCCTCTTTATGATCAGTTTCAGCATCATTCTTTCTTCACCCACTCTTTCCAACACAGCTTCGTTTCTTATTCTGTCCGTCCATTTCACACCCTCCATCCTTCTTCATATCCACATTTTAAATGTTTCTAGTCGCTTCTCTTCACTTTATCGTAATGTTCATGTTTCTGTCCCATTCTGTACAATGCTACACTCCACACAAAGGCCTTCACTAATCTCTTCCTTAGTTATTTCTCCAGAGGTCGGGAGAAGATGCTCCTTTTTCTATTAAAAGCTTCCTTTGCCATTGCTATTCTCCTTTTGACTTCTTGGCAGCAGCTCATGTTACTGCTTATAGTACACCCCAAGTATTTGAAGCTGTCCACTTGCTCTACTGCCTCATTTAGAATTCTCAAGTTTACCTCCTTTATTTTTCTTCCTATGACCATGGCCTTCGTCTTGTTTGCATTTATCTTCATCCCATACTGCTCACATCTGTCATTTAGTTCCAGTTGCAAATCCTTTAGTATCATCTTCTCTTCTGCTAACAATGTCATATTATCAGCAAATCTTATGCACTTTATTCTCCTTCCTTCTACTATCACTCCTTCCATGTTCTGAAAACAGTTCTTCAATAATAATAATAATAATAATAATAATAATAATAATAATAATAATAATAATAATAATGGTTTATTTTAACTGGCAGAGTTAAGGCCATTCGGCCTTCACTTCCATTCAACCAGTATGATAGAAAATTACTACAATGCTATGAATATAACATAATTAATACAATACAATGCAATACAATACAATTCAAAGCAATACAGTATTACAATACAAGACAATATAATACATAATTAATATAATACAATGACAATTCTTTTCATCTTCACAACACCAATAAAATAATTACATAACAATACTAATAATAATAATAATAATAGTAACGATAGTCATACCTAAATTAAATTAAATTATTAAACTCGATTACAATTACAGCTTCAATTTGACTGCGCCCGTAAGAAATCGTTTAGCATTTTCTTGAAAGTGGTTATTGTCTGGCAGCCCCTAATCTCCTGAGGTAGAGAATTCCATTCACGGGGGACGGAGACAGTAAAAGAGGATGAATAGTGGGATGTTCTATAGGCAGGAATTGCTAGGATTTGTCTCTCCTGTGACCTGGTGTTTAGATTCTGATTGGAGGATAAGTAAATCCTCCAAGTAGATGTTGAACAGGGTAGGTAATAAAGAGCATCCTTGTCTTACGTCTCTTCCTATTTCACTTCCTTCTCACATTTCTTCTCCTACACTGACTTTGATTTGTTGTTTCATATAAAGATTACTCAACAGCCTCCTCTCTTTCCAATCCACGTCAATTTTCTTTAGGATCCTCATCAGTTCATTATGTCCCGTTTAATACTGTGAATGAGACTTGTCTTACTAATTTGAAGTTTTTCCAACTGATTTTCTGAACCTCCTGGTATTAATACAAACTTAACACTTCTGTGAATAAGGTAGGTGTCCCTGATATGGCCATGCTAAGGTTCGAGAATTTTTCTAGCCACCATTTTGAAAAAAAGTGTAAACCACTTTTTCCTTACTCGTTCTCAGTCTAATGGACTTTCTTAAAACAATTTCCTTTCTCCATAAAATAGCTTTAATTGTCCAAAAAGTCCCAAATTCCAAACGCCTACCTAGTGGCCGTATCAGGAACATGTGCACATGATAAGGCCACCCTTGTTCCATGTTCTACAAATCGTGATTGTTTTCAGTTTAATAGCGCAGTTGTGCTAAAATTAAATAATTTTCGTGTAAAATGAATAAACATGACACTTAATAATCTTGTTTATAATTCAAAAGTGTACTCAAAACAGGTTTTTCCATAAAAAAAAATTAAGTTGTTTTTCTTAAAATACAAAATTTTTGCGTAATCCCAGCAATAAGGCATGTAAATTTGTCAGGTGAAAAAATAAAAGTGAAATGAACTTGATATGGCCATGGTGCATTTGATATGGCCATGGTGCATTGATATGGCCATATCAGGAACAGGTAAGCTTTCACGAGAATCGTTTGATTATGAACAACTCGTAAAAGACACGCCATCAACGACAACACCAATCAACAGAACATTAAAAACTGAATAGAGTGCTATGGTTTTCATGAAACAAGTCTTTGAAAAACATGCATAAAACAAAGGAGACTTACCAGAGAAAAATAAGAAGAGGTGACATGAAAACCGCAAAACAGGCAACTGCCGCCATATTGCTCAACCTGACTGGATGGAAAACGATCAAGTGACATACCAGGATGCCCTTTCACTGGATTCTGCAGAAATTTAGCGGATTTTTTGGTTAACTAACTCAGAATAGGGGGGGGGGGGTGCGGCCATATCAGGAACATGGCCATAACAGGAGCACCCACCTTACATAGAATTGCACTGCTTCCTTCGGCACTATTTTTTATGTAGAGAAGAGAAAAATCGTTAAAGTCGATGCAGAGGAAATCATAATATTGTCATTTTGTGAAGTTTTAGCTCTGTGTATGCGTCAACCCGAGCTGTTGCAAGATTCGTCTTTGACTTGTTGGTGACGTTGGCAATGTAGCCTGAGTCGACCCAGGAAACGTGAATAACTCATGGCCCCCTGATACTACTTGAGGTTCACACACTGGGAGAGGGAGAACTTCTGCGACTGAAAGCTTTCAGAGCAGTTTCGAAAAGTGGAAGTAACGTCGGAAACTTTAAAATTATAATTACACCATCTAATTACTGAAATTGGTACATTTACCGACTGTATTATCTATAGATAGGTGCTTGTTTATGCGGATAACGTGAATATGTTAGAAGAAAATCCACAAACTACAGTATTAGAGAAAACACGGGAATTTTATTTGAAACACGCAAGGAGATAGGATTGAAAGTATATTCCGAAAAAAAAACAAAGTATATGATTATCTCTCGTGACTAGAACATAGTACGAAATGGATATATAAAAATTGTAAATTTATCCTTTGAAAAGGCGGAAAAATTAAAGTGCCTTGAAGCAACAGTAACAGGTATAAATGATACTCGAGAGGAAATTAAACGTAGAATAAATATAGGCAAAGTCTGTTATTAATCTCCTCAACTTAAGTATGTCGGAATAATAATTGACCAACACTTACATTAGGAAAAACATGTTCTTTTTCTTGCCAATAGATTAAGAAAGATTATTTACTATTTCATTATCCTACGAAATTACTTGACTATCCATATTTTACGTGGATTTACCTGAAATTAGTACAAGCTATATTACAATATGGTGTTATAGGATGGGATTGTGCTTTTAGTATCTCCTTCATGCCAATAACACTGCTACAGAAAAGAATAATACAAATATCTTAATAAGCCTCTTGATTATTCCTCAGAACTGTTGTATTCTGAATTTAAAGTATGTGATATCCATCAAATTTATAACAATGTATTACTGAATTTCGTACGTTCATGAAAACCGTAATATATTTAACTAGCCGTACCCGTGCGCTCCGCTGCACCAGTTAGAAATAAATATAAAGTAATTACATAATGAAAATAGGACATTTCTTCCAGGGAACATTCGTGTTTGATAGAATGATAAATCGTTTAATATGTTACTTAATTTAAATTGTATTTAAAATATTAAAATGCGATCATTTTGATCCAGAGACCACTTATTTGGTGCAATGGCAATTCCTTTAAAATGTTTCTTAATTGTTATTACCAATTATTTTTGGAAAAGCGAAAATTAACAGAAAAAGTTTGGCTACAGATTTATTATTATGTTTATATTATATTATATTATATTATATTATATTATATTATATTATATTATATTATATTATATTACTTACTTACTTACTTACAAATGGCTTTTAAGGAACCCGAAGGTTCATTGCCGCCCTCACATAAGCCCGCCATCGGTCCCTATCCTGTGCAAGATTAAGCCAGTCTCTATCATCATACCCCACCTCCCTCAAATCCATTTTAATATTATCCTCCCATCTACGTCTCGGCCTCCCTAAAGGTCTTTTTCCCTCCGGTCTCCCAACTAACACTCTATATGCATTTCTGGATTCGCCCATACGTGCTACATGCCCTGCCCATCTCAAACGTCTGGATTTAATGTTCCTAATTATGTCAGGCGAAGAATACAATGCGTGCAGTTCTGTGTTGTGTAACTTTCTCCATTCTCCTGTAACTTCATCCCGCTTAGCCCCAAATATTTTCCTAAGCACCTTATTCTCAAACACCCTTAACCTATGTTCCTCTCTCAGAGTGAGAGTCCAAGTTTCACAGCCATATAGAAGAACCGGTAATATAACTGTTTTATAAATTCTAACTTTCAGATTTTTGGACAGCAGACTGGCTTCTTGTCTATGCAGATGACGTGAATATGTTAGGAGAAAATACACAAACGGTTAGGGAAAACACAGAAATTTTACTTGAAGCAAGTAAAGCGATCGGTTTGGAAGTAAATCCCGAAAAGACAAAGTATATGATTATGTCTCGTGACGGGAATATTGTACGAAATGGAAATTATATTATATTATATTATATTATATTATATTATATTATATTATATTATATTATATTATATTATATTATATTATATTATATTATATTATATTATATTATATTATATTATGTAAAAAGTGTGTTGATAACGGATGTACTCGAAATAGAAAGTTTTTAATTTGTTGTGGGAGCTCTTGAATCTCAGGAGGAACAGCTTTTACAACAGCGCAACATAATCTGCTTGGCTCATTGCCCAATTTTTTTGCATTGCATTTATTGCATGTATATTTTATGTAGGCCTATTTTAACACGATTCAATTGAGCATAGTTAAAATTTGAATTACACAATATTGGATTGCTAAGCTAACGTACTATTTCTGCATACTAAATCAATACACTCTCGTTGTTCGTTAATTCTCTGAGATAAAAATGAATATGTTCATAAACATTATTTTAAGAAATACAGGAAATGAATAGGTATACAGAATAACCTATCAAGTTTTCTGTGCATAAGAAGCTATTTTAATCTTACCTGTCCTCAATTCACTCACAAGTTACTGTAATAACATTATAGCATTATGTCCATCCAGAGAAACTACACTTTCCAATGATGAAATAATAATTATTTATACAAATCGGTTAATTTAGCTTCATACAAACACAGAAACATTGTCTGTAGGCTATGTTTCATAGCTTTCGATTGTTGTGTCCAAGGCCCCTTATAGACGAAGTCATTTGTTTTTATTTCAATACACCGCCTTAGATGGCAGTTATTTTAATTTTAAAACTCATTTATCTCATTAAATATCAGTCCTATCAAACTTTTTCAAAGAATAAAACTTATCAGAAATAAGTTTTAAAGAAACTTTTGTTATGTAACATTTTTCACAAAAATCAATAATAAGCGAGATATTTCGATTTATTTAATTCAGGCCCCCTTATAACCCCCCCTTTTAAATAACGTATTCGAATGCCATATATCCTAAAATGTAAGTTACAACGAACTTAATTTATATTCCAATTTTCATCGAAATCCGTTCAGCCATTATCGCGTGAAAAGGTAACAAACAAACAGACAGACATAGAAACAAAATTTTCAAAAAAGCGATTTTCGGTTTCAGGATGCTTAATTATACATGTTAACACCAATTATTTTTGGAAAATCGAAAATTACCAGAAACATTTTGGCTACAGATTTATTATTAGTATAGATTTGTATTCACAGAAATATAAAACTAAAAGATGAGACAACATTTATGCTGACAGAATCTAAATGTACCACAACTGTAGCTTATAATCACAAATCCAAGGATCTATAACAAGATAACAGCTAAATTAACAAATACTAAATTTGCAAATGCTCCTTATTAAAAAAACAATTAAAAATAATTATTGTTTAGGAAGGCAATATGAAGTTTCAATGACTGTAATATCTGTGTTTTTTCTGTTTCCTTTTTATTTTTTGTTAATTAATTAAATACTTGTTTATATAGTTTATTTTTCATAATATTTATTAACTTGTATTCATTTCAAACTATGTACTCTTTCTGGGGGTGTTAGAGTGACTTTTATGTAAAAAAACAATATGTACCTTTATTCTAGCAATAAAAATATTATTATTATTTTTATTATTATTATTGTTATTAATATTGCAATTATTATTATTATTATTATTATTATTATTATTATTATTATTATTATTATTAGGTTGAGAAACTTTTATAATCCAGTCTGCTCTCAAAAAAGCTGAAAGTTAGAATTTATAAAACAGTTATATTACCCATTGTTATCTGTGGTTGTGAAACTTGGACTTTCTCTTTGAGAGAGGAACGAAGGTTAAGGGTGTTTTATCACAAAATAACTTTTTTCTAGCGTTTCATTTTTTTATTACACCACAATGTAGGCCGGTATGAACACACCAGACAACAGTTATTCTTCTGTTTCTAGCTGACTCGAATTTTAACATTAAATGCGAAACATTCATTTTCGTCACCATAAGCTCGAGGCTTAGGGGAGAGTCGGGTAGTATCGGACATCGGGTAATATCGGTCAGTGAGTTTCTTTCATCTACCACACGATGATAGTACCTAATTGACATGGTTACGTTTCTGTGATGTCGCATAGAGAAACGTAACAAAGTCATTCAGGTACTACCATATTTATTTATTTATTTATTTATTCATTTGTTGATGAACATAACAGGCAAAGCCCAATTACAATGTTCACGACTAACAAATTAATTGATAAAACATAAACAAGGAAAAGGAAACATACACTTATGAAAAACTGAAACATAATAGAAAAAAGGGAAAGAAAAAAAGAGAAATTGAAATAAGGTGTGAAAGTAGCTTCAAATTAACTAACAACAATATTCTGTAAAATATGATAACAAATAATTTGTATCTAGAGAAATTTATATTGAAAATATCAACATTCGGATGAGGATGTAATTTATTGTATAACTGTAACATTTGGAAAACTGGGGAATTTTTGTGGGATTCAGTATTTGTCCTTGGTATGTAAAACAAATTTCGAAATTTCGTTTTAAGCTTAGGTGCATATAATGTTATATAATAAAAATAAACCAACACAGTCCAATTTATTGTTAATAATTTTATAAGGAAAGTTTAAAGATTGACAATTTCGTCGAATTTGCAAACTAGTAAAATGGAAATGTTGAAGCATTGTAGCATAATTCTCATAGGTAGGATAATCATTATAAAGTCTGTAATATAACCATTTTAGAAATTTATTTTGAATTTTTTCTAGTAACAGAATATATTTGTTAGTAACTGGGTTCCAAATAACAGCAGATGAAAGAAACGCGCTGTCCGATACTACCCGACTCTCCCCTACAAGAACAAAAAATCGAATAGTTTTCATAACTCCGATTACTAATTTTTCATATTGTGAAAATCGAGACTGTTAACGAATTTGAACATTCTTTTACGTTCCCAATGAGAATTAATTTTTTCTCCTCTCCTGACGACGATAATAAATCCCACCTTCCAGTTGTCGTGCACCACAAAATTATTCACCTATGCAAAAACTTACTTTTATATTCATGCTTCTGAATGCGTTAATTTTTGCTCTCGGACAGAAATGAGCGGCAGACAAGTGAAACTAGTTAGGTCAGAGTTTTGTACCACATCACTCGAAATCAAGCGACTGTTATGAGCACTTCAACTCCAGCCCCGGACGCAAGTTTATCGATTCTGCAGAAAACGACCACAATGACATTTCAGTTTGTACATAATGACTCGTAATGAAGACGGTACTCCCTAGCGGAGGAAAGGATTTTTCTAGTAATGGCTTAATTAAAAATTAATGCTACCGTCACACGAAGATGCAACATTTGCAATATGAAGTCTTGTTCATTTTGCAGCAGTGACTATCCATAACCTGATACAACAGAAGCTATAACATAACCTAAATAATACTTACTTACTTACTGGCTTTTAAGGAACCCGGAGGTTCATTGCCGCCCTCACATAAGCCCGCCATTAGTCCCTATCCTGAGCAAGATTAATCCATTCTCTATCATCATATCCCACCTCCCTCAAATCCATTTTAATATTATCTTTCCATCTACGTCTCGGCCTCCCCAAAGGTCTTTATCCCTCCGGCCCCCCAACTAACACTCTATATGCATTTCTGGATTCGCCCATACGTGCTACATTCCCTGTCCATCTCAAACGTCTGGATTTTATGTTCCTAATTATGTCAGGTGAAGAATACAATGCGTGCAGTTCTGTGTTGTGTAACTTTCTCCATTCTCCTGTAACTTCATCCTTCTTAGCCCCAAATATTTTCCTAAGCACCTTATTCTCAAATACCCTTAACCTATTTTCCTCTCTCAAAGTGAGAGTCCAAGATTCACAACCATAAAGAACAACCGATAATATAACTGATTTATAAATTCTAACTTTCAGATTTTTTGACAGCAGACTGGATGATAAAAGTTTCTCAACCGAATAATAACAGGCATTTCCCATATTTATTCTGTGTTTTATTTCCTCCCGAGTATCATTTATATTTTTTACTGTTGCTCAAAGATACTTGAACTTCACCTCTTCAAAAGATAAATTTCCAACCCTTATACTTCCGTTTCGTACAATATTCTGGTCACGAGACATAATCATATACGTTGTCTTTTCGGAATTTACTTCCAAACCTATAATAATATAAGCAGATAAATGATAGAAAAGTTTTAATTAAGAATGATGAAATAAACATGAATCATTTTAAAAGGTACAATTATTGAGAGTACAATTTGGCAAACAAATGCTAGGGAGGTGATAAAAGCAAATGCTAAGGACGTGATGAAAATTGTAGGATAAGCAGTCATGATTGGTTGAAAAACGTCGTTCCGTACAATTTTATTGGTGAAAAAATAGTATGACGTAGTAAAAATGTAATAGTCATTTAAGTGATTAATTCTGGGAAATCTAAGAGCAAAGGAACAAAATAGTAAAGTATTTTTCCCTTCATACTGTGCTAAGAAAAAATCATTTAAAAGACTGCCCATTAAAACCTTCCGTCCTTCATAGTCATATAAATACAGGGTGCTTCCGGGCTGGTGTTACTAACTTTAAGGGATGATGGGGAAGGGCACATGTATCAATTTGAGATAAGGAACCATGGTCCAGAAATGACGGAGTCGAAAGTTATAAGCAAAAATAGTTGTGTGGAAATGAGATTGTAATTCGGCACCACGTGCCCTCCTTCCCTTAACCTTTAGAACAGTCGTGGAAAGATGGTATGGGCCGGATGTATCCTACGTGGGTACTTAACCCGATACAATCTGTGAGCTTGTCTACTGTTCCCATTGGCTCATCCGTATTCGAAAATCAGCTCTGCATATTCCGCTCTCGTGTACTCCTCCATTTCACTAGGACTGATCGACTGGTCACTGCAACTTGTACACATACACTGCTGTCTACAGACGTGCATATCAGGACCGACCATGTCCGTTACACATTACGCTATCTGCATTGCTTTAGTGTAGTTTCCTGTCCCCACCCCTCAGACAGCGCACTGAATGGAATACTGTAAGTAGACAACGTAAACAATGTCAGATGAATACAGTATGTGTAAGATGTACAGATAAATACACATAAATAAGGTTTACAGAGGAATTAAATTATTTCATTTCCACACAACTATTTTTGCTTATAACTTTCAACTCAGTTATTTCCGGACCAGGATTCCTTATCTCAAATTTATACATGTGTCCTTCTCCATGAACCCTGAAAGTTAGTAACGCTTGCCCGGAAACACCCTGTATATACTGCAAACAGTAATATCATTCACAATAAGATAAAATAATTGAGTTGTGTAATAAGAAAGTATGTGTCACCTTCTCGACACTCATTCTTTTATATTATTTTTGGGCAATATTTAGTTTTTTGATTCTACCATCTGTATTTCCTTCATTAGACAGGCTTCAACTTCATAAAGGCAATTCTATGTTGACATACACAAATTTGGACAAAATAATGTCCTATTTATTTACACATCTTTTTCTTTCCCGACCTTATATCCTTCAAAGTTTTAGCACTGTTGGCGTCGGTAACAAGCTTTAAACATGTCTACCGTAAATAGCTGTCTGTCTGTCCCTTCTACCATTTCCCTGTCCCATGATTGGTCTGTCACTCAAGGGAATTGCATTACAAGGTGTGAGCTTGTTAACATAGGCATGTCAATGTTCAGGCAAAATTTATTGCCTACCTTAGCCACATGATGATTGAAGTTTCGCAGAACAAGTTTATTATGCTTGAAGCTAGTGAGTTAAATATTTCAGCCTGAGGTACAAAATTATTATTAATCACTTCTAGTCAACATGTATTTGAAACGATCAGTCACTGATGAAAGGGACGTGCCTGTTTATGCCTCTAGTCCAAGAATTGCTCGTGTGTCTCAGAACTCTAAAACAAAGATGACAAATTGACATGCTAAATCACACAACGAAACAATGTTCTATTTTAACTCTGCTATGACATTTACATTTCACACCAATAAACCCAACTTAAATTTTCCTTCAGAGTTTTTTATAGTCCACAAGCCCGTATTTGAGTTTTTCGATCGTTGTATATCTGATCATGTGTACTGCCTCCTTTCTGGAACTCTCTCTTATCGCGCTTTCAATTTCTTACAACTCTTCGAAACCGACGTCAAGCACTTCTTTCTATCCCTCATCATAGATAGTAATATGCGTTACAAGAGCGGTATGTTGAAGTTTTCATGTTCGAGGAAAAGTTTGAAAAAGCGAAACGTAGTTGAGCTTTTTTAATTTCCGAGAATTGAAAGAAAACATACCGCTCGTGTATCGTACATTATTTTGTGCGAAGATCGTTTACTACATACCTGAAAGAGGAATTTCTAATTAGTTGCGATGAAATCTCCATCTTGGTTTCTGTTCAATGACGGCAAATTTGCAAAACAAAAATATCTATCTTCAACATTGTTGCTTTAAAATGTTTTCTGTGTTTACTATACTCCAGCAGGCCGTGATATACGTCTGTCTTTTTTTTTCCCCCCCAGTCTATGGAATCTTGTTGATTTTTTCACGGCTTCCTTAATGTTACTTGCATCACGAATGCAGTAACTTTAGTGGAGTTGTAGAGTTTACTTAATTTTTGCAAATATTTAAAAACAATAATTAACAGTGCAATTTAGG
This sequence comes from Periplaneta americana, assembly GCF_040183065.1. Classification (NCBI taxonomy): domain Eukaryota; kingdom Metazoa; phylum Arthropoda; class Insecta; order Blattodea; family Blattidae; genus Periplaneta; species Periplaneta americana. The sequence goes on along the minus strand of NC_091127.1, from coordinate 21,143,487 downwards.
TGAAATTGCAGTGGTAAGATTCCAACTTATAATTATTACTATATTGAACGTCTCTAAAAATAATATGTTAAAAGCCTAAAGCAGTAAAATCAATATGTCACTTAAGCGGTAAGAAGAGGGAAATTGTTATGTGTGTTAGGTTGGGAATACTGAATGTGGAATTTTAGACTTTCCGCGGATTGGTTTTGTGCGGAAACCAAGCAAATACGCACGATCTCGCACAAACGTCTTTATACTTATCTTCCTATACTGTAGAAATACCTCGCCTCTGGAATTCTTTACCTAATGACGTCAGGGACTGCCGGACTTTATCACAATTCAAAATTGAATTGGAAAATTTTGTCTTAGTTAATGTTTTTTAGGTATTGCTAGAAGTATTGATTTTCTTTTTCTTTTTCTTTTTCTTTTTTAATCTAGATTAAAATTACAAGTTTCTTGTTTATGTTAATTAGTTAGGATACAATTAATTATGATACTTAATCACTCATTTAAAATTTGTGTGACTGCAACCTGTGTATATTTTTGTGTGGCTTTACTTTGTTTATAGTGTTTTTTTCTCTCACTCTCTCTCTCTCTCTCTCTCTCTCTCTTTATTTCTTGTGTAGCTTTACTTTGTAAGTGTATTTTTTCTGTTTATTCCTATTATTTAATTTTTGTTCCTGGTGTTGTGGAAAAGAAGGCCTGATGGCCTTAACTACACCAGAATAAATAAATGAATAAATAAATAAATAAATAAATAAATGTAAAGTATCTGTGCGATAAAACTTTTTTCTAAGCCTGTACGTGTAGGTATATGGGATAGGAAAAATTTTGCTACCCATTATAAAACATTAGTTAATTGTATTGATATTAACATTAAGAGAAATCTGTAATTAAAACATTGACGCATATTATACAAAATACATCTAACCAAGAAAACAATATATTTTTTATTTTTTTTTTATTTATTTATTTCATCAATCATTGTTCACGTCATGGCGGATTAGATGTATTCCAGTTTTTAATCCGCCATCACTCTCTATACAAATATAACACAAACTAATACATAATGAACTTATAAGCATCCTCTGTTTACAATACTAATAATAATAATAATAATAATAATAATAATAATAATAATAGTAATAATAATAATAATAATAATAATAGTAATAATAATAATGGTACATAACTAATAATAAGTATAGCTCTTGTATTTAAAACTCCTACCTTAGCTTTTTCATTTTATGCTCAATCTCTTAAGAATTATTCTGTTAACTTCATTGACTACTCTTCATAGTTTCTTATCATGTGACTACTGAACATTTATAATTCCATCTCCGTTAGAGCTTTGACTTTCTCTTCCCATCTAATTTTAAATCTAAAAAGAAATTTTCCTAATTTATGCAAATTGCTGGCGTTTAGGTGACCATTCATTTTTTATAAGCTACTATAGCGTTTATTTGTAGACATTTTTTATCTACCCAACTGTGTCTCAAGTCATTCGTTGCCTGGCACTTTAGTGCAATATGCACTGCGTCTTCAGCTAGTCCACACAAAGGACATTTATCCTTCTCTACGTTCCCTCTCCTATTCTTGAGTCTCCAGATACCTAATCTCCACCATGCCATTCCTGTTCTCTCTTCCCTTGAATTTAGTCTAAAATATTCTTCCTTTTCCCAAAACTGCTTAACCTCCCTATAGTATTTTAGTGATCCTAGGTCTTTAATATTACTAAAAATATCTTGTCTCGAAGTTTCGTTTGCCCTCTCTTTTACTATTCTTCCAATAGTTTTCGTGTTTATAGACCCTAGTTCTCTCCATAGTCAATTTAGACCTAATCTGCTTATTTCTCGTTCCAGCTCCTTCAGCCAATTCGATTTCCAATTAGCGGCTTTCATACAAAAGATACATGTTTTCATAACTGCCGAATCATTCCTACACAGAATATTACCTAAATATTTGATTTTTCTTTCTAGAATAATTCCCAGACTCGAATCGATTCCCATCTCTAGTAACGCTGCCAGGTTAGAAGCATTCTCCGGTATTCCTAGAAATTTTTTACACATTTTGGCTCTTACTTTATCGATGTTTCTGCTGGATAACCTACTACCCCAGATCTCAATATTATATAATATCTCTGATTCTATAGTGAAGAAAACAATATATACCTATTATAATTAAACCCCGGATTCTTAGGTTCGAACCTATTCTCTAGGGGCCATATTCATAGACATTCTTACTGCGGGTTTCCGGTGAATGATCAGCGAACTAACGTTTTTTGTATTCATAAATCAGTGTTAGCGATATCATATGATATGAATCCTGTACAAATAATCAGTCGATAGCCGGGACTAGTTTAGCACGATCGTAGCGCGGGCTAGCGAAATATCTATGCATAGCATCCTTGGTGTCTCATTACTCTCGCTCTCGAAATATCGCTTTCATTTTCGTTTCATTCAGAGTGGAGGGCGTGGACGGGGCAATTAAATTACCAGTCAGAGCGCGCAGCCTTTTAAAGAGTGGGCTGACAAACAGCTGATAGACCGGTCGTATGGCCAGGAAAATTGGCAGAGGGCATCTTTAGACCATAAAAAATTTTATGTCCTAACTTATCGATTAGGTCTTTTTAGGTCCTAAAAAAATTTAAGTATGTTATTCGTTAATAGAGTGTGTCCGCAGAATAACCGGTTTGAAGATAAAAACCAATTGAGTCGGTGTCGGATAGAGTTCCTGGGTAGCTCAGTAGGGAGAGCATTGGTGCGTTTAGCCTAAGGTCCGGGGTTCGATACTCGGCCCCGGAACAATTTTTCCCTTGAAATTATTCAAACCAGCTTCACAGGGAAAGTTAGTTTTGCAAAATCTTTGTTATATTATATTATCAAAATTACATTTGTGTCTCTTATGATTTCGTAGTAAATTTAAAAAGAAGTATTACTAAATTGGCCATGTCACGAAATTAGCAGACTTTGCCTGGAAGTATGTAGTTTGATAATCACGTCCTATTTTATTTATAACTAGGTAAATGTTTGTGAAATGAGAACTCTGGTGATCGAGTTACACTACGCAAGCTCCGTTGTCACATCTACAGGGACATTATTTTATTTTTACTTCAATTTTTATTGTACCTGAGTTTTTGAATGTACTTAACTCCCACCCCTTCTACTACTGACGTTCTAACTGTCCTCCACACAAAACCAAGGCCGCATATAGTAAACAGTACTGACTTAGTGAGTATAGTACGTTTCAGAAATATGTTCGCGTTTTCCAGTGACGAAAACTTCCAATATTGAATCATATTTTCGCACAGGTACGTCGTCCGATTTCCTCCACCTGCTTCTGCTCGCCCCCTGTAAAGACTAGTGGCTGGGCTGTCTTAGCTCTTTTCTGAAAACATTAATTTCTGTTAGGAATTGGACGTCTACGTAATATTATACAACTGTTTAAAATAACTTAAATAAAAGGGCCTCTTAAGTAATTAACTGATTTCCCCCTTTCTACGATCCTGCGACATAACCACTTGGACGGACAGTAAATAGCATGTCTGAGTAATTTTTATCTTTTCGGATCGGGCAGAAGTGAAGATTGAATTTACAGTACGTAAGGTACTCTTTTATAGAGTAGGTACAGAATTATTTCTGTAGTTACTGGTACGAAGGACGAAACTGGTAACTGGAATTAGATGCAATAGTCTACAGTGCGATAATATGCATAAAAGAACTGAAGCCTGCATCGAAATGAACAGCCACCATTTTCAAAAATGTGTTTAAATATCCATATTATGACTATTTTTCAATTTTACTCCATTCTCTATATTGTAGGCTAATGCATTGTAGACACTATAATATACACCGCATGGATAACTCAGTTTGTGATTAAAAACACTTATTGTTAGTACTGTACTGTATTTTGATTAAACAAAAATGCAATGAAAATTATCAAACTCAAAATCGCGATATTTCCTAGTCTACGTAAATGAATGAACTACTTTTCTTCCCTCCTGTACCTAGTAAAGTGATTTGTTTGTATTTTACGCCAGTATCATCGAACTCCAGTCGTGGAAGGGGGTAGCAAACGGTATTTCCGGTTCTCAACCGTTAATGCAAAGGTATAGCCAGGTTAATATTAAAAATGTTAGTAAAAGTAAAATAATGTCCCTGTACTAACATTTAACTGTTTTTATGCTCGACCATGCCGAAATGTAGTAATTATACACCTGGTAGCAGTCCTTTGATGCCTATCATTAAAGTACACCTACTCATTAAAGTACAGGTGTTCAGCCAATGACAAGTCAGCTTACAGGTGTTCAGCCAATGACAAGTCAGCTTTGTATCGTTATAAAACAGCAAATATCGATTATTGTCGGACATGCAATCGAAAGAGAATTAGCGAAAAGTCACGGAGGCTGGAAATCCAATACTGTCGCAGAAGGTTATGTTCTGTTACTATAATAATTAGCGTTAATTGTAAATAATATTCAAATAAATTCAATTTTTCATCTCGTTTTTCAATGTCTAATTTAATTTCAATGTTATATCAAAGTTAATATTTAGTTTACTCTGTAGGTTCTTATAGGCTGTCAAGGTCAATGTGGACATCTGTTCCTCGAAAAAATCAATACTTTCGCGTCTGCGCACATCTCAGAATTTACGAGGTATTGCTCAAGGTCAGTTAGACACAAATAAAATGAATAATTTCAAGTTAGAAATATGGTCGAGCATAAAAAGTCGTATGAAACTCGCCTATAATGGTAATTAAGAAGCTCGTATGAAAATTATGAAACGAGCGCAAGCGAGTTTCATAAATATCCATACTCGCTTCTTAATTACTATCATTATAGGCTCGTTGCATAATGTACTATTAAATAATTAAAAGCTACATCTTCCTTCCTAAGTATCCTCTTCGAGTCTCGGAATTTTGAGAATCCAAACAGACACGATTAAAAATCTTCTATGACATACTTAACTTTTGGTCTTTATTCTCGAAAATATTTGTTATTTTCAATGGTAAATTAAAATGAAATTAATTATTTGTGCCACTCTTCCCTTTGGGTGTAATTCCAACCGTTGCTAGGTTACAGAAAAAAGACGATACAAACGTGTCTGCTACTCCTTGAGATTCCTTATTGGGGAAAACACACAAATTCTTTATTAGTACAAAATATGAAAGATCCGAAACTCTTAGAAGACATGAAACTCTTGAAAGCGGAAGCTGAAAGGAAGAGAAGAAATCAAGAACGCAAACCCACCGAGCGTAATAGGCTTGCAAAGCACAAAGCAGATGTATTCCTTTCAGAATTGATTTGATTAAGCCTAGCGAACAAAGGGCCAGAGAGATTCAAATTAAAATTATAGCAGTACAAGAGTCTAGCCGACTTGCGGTCTGTGCTTCTCGAGATGCAAGAAATCGCTGGGACATTGCTTTCATATCTGGCACGGCCGGCGAAGGGAACAAGTGGTTTGACTCTTCAGCGCTGTGCAGTCTTTAATTAACATTCTGTACGAAATGCAGAGGCTATTCACAAGCAGTTATACGAGTTTCCGGTGGTAATGGTGTAATGATGTAGTGATAATAATAGAGAGAAACGAAGTATTAGAATAGCAGCTCTACAGTCCCTTTATATAACGGGAACTGTTAGTGAAATACTCGTATTTTACTGGATTAAGTTAATTGAGTCACACAATTGAAGATAACTCATAAAAGAGTTTATATCCCGAATCACCTACGGTGCAAAATTGTCGCAAAATACTTGTACTAAGACGCAAAATATTCAAGACGGAAAGGAAGACTCTCTAACCAGTAAACTGGTGTTGATGACAATAATGACTACATAATATAATTACTAAAAATTAAGTGTATTAGGACACAAGAGGAAATTATTTGAGAATTACTTACAAATATCTTTTAAGGAACCCGCAGGTTCATTGCCGCCCTCACATAAGCCCGCCATCGGTCCCTATTCTGTGCAAGATTTATCTACAGCGTATTCCGAATCTCACCGGACCGGTGGACAACAATGACGTCACGCTGCAGCGAAATAGCAACAAAACTGCTGGAAGGATCGATGGCTGTCATGGCGACTGTAGAAGTTGTTGTTTGTGCTTCGCTAGCAAAATTTTGCGAAATTTCCGTACTGCTATCTCGTTCAAAGAAAAGAGAGCATAAACAATTTATTTCTTGAACCGGTAGTAATAACTGGTCCGTTGACATGTTCGCTCATAAGCCATTAATATATTGTTTTTACGTTGTGCTCATTACAAACAGTACAGCAGAACTAAAGCAGAACAAACCGCCATGACACAACAGTGCACAATGTCATTCGTCTGCTAATTCCCGCCCTATACAAGAACCAATCAGATTCACTGATGGCGGCTGATGGAGACTGCCACCACCTCTGCAAGCTGATGGAACCGGTGCGACACCGGTGGAGCATCAGTGACGCCATCGGTGAAATTCGGAACACCGTGATACCATCAGATTTCTCAGCGCTGAGATTCGGAATACGCTCCTAGCCTGTATCATATCCCACTTTCCTCAAATCCATTTTAATATTATCCTCCCATCTACGTCTCGGCCTCCCCAAAGGTCTTTTCCCCTCCGGCCTCCCAACTAACACTCTATATGCATTTCTGGATTCGCCCATACGTGCTACATGCCCTGCCCATCTCAAACGTCTGGATTTAATGTTCCTAATTGTGTCAGGTGAAGAATACAATGCGTGCAGTTCTGTGTTGTGTAACTTTCTCCATTCTCCTGTAACTTCATCCCTCTTAGCCACAGATATTTTCCTAAGAACCTTGTTCTCAAACACTCTTAATCTCTGTTCCTCTCTCAAAGTGAGAGTCCAAGTTTCACAACCATACAGAACAACCGGTAATATAACTATTTTATAAAATCTAACTTTCAGATTTTTTGACAGCAGACTAGATGACAAAAGCTTCTCAACCGAATAATAGCATACATTTTCCATATTTATCCTGCGTTTAATTTTCTCCCGAGTGTCATGCATATTTCTTACTGTTGCTCCAAGATATCTGAATTTTTCCACCTCTTCGAAAGATAAATCTCCAATTTTTATATTTCCATTTTGTACAATATTCTGGTCACGAGACATAATCATATACTTTGTCTTTTCGAGATTTACTTCCAAACATATCGCTTTACTTGCTTCAAGTAAAATATCCGTGTTTTCCCTAATCGTTTGTGGATTTTTTCCTAACATATTCACGTCATCCGCATAGACAAGAAGCTGATGTAACCCGTTCAATTCCAAACCCTCTCTGTTATCCTGAACATTCCTAATAGCATATTCTAGAGCGAAGCTAAAAAGTAAAGGTGATAATGCATCTCCTTGCTTTATCCCACAGTGAATTGGAAAAGCATTAGACAGAATTGACAATCCCCTAAGTATGGCTACCATAGGATGAATAAATGTGTTATGAAAGATTGTATATTTTGCAGATAGGAATTATTTCAGGAACAACGACAATATGCAACTCAACTTTTATGGGCAGTGTTTCAAAATAATGGACGTGATAAAATCCCCATTAACTAAAATTTCTTGGTATTAATATTATTGTAAATTAATAAAAGCTCTACATAAGATCAGTCCTAATATTCACATAGAAGGTAAAATATTAATTACTTTGGATTTTCACAGTTGACAACGTTCTTCAACTGAATCATGTAGAGATTAAGATAATTCTGTTGAAATGAACTTCCGACAGAGTCTGGTCATTTCTCGGCTCTCTGTGCAAAGAGGTACAATTGCGCCTTTTGGAAACCACCTACATACATTGAGCTGGTATTAACCCTCCAAGCTGCCTCTTGTACGCCGACTACCAGCATGAGCTCTTTGTTGGCCTCTGAACTCGTGATTAATTTAACACACTTGCAGCTAGCTCCGCTGCAATGCGCAGTTTCAAACCCTAGTCAGAGCACCATCCATACAGTCGAGTGTTTGCCGCATCGCTGTTATCACTGGCTACGACACACTATCAAGTTTTATCTACAGTAATCTCAATAGAGGCTTTGATTTAGCTAGAGAAAATCAAAACTCGAGTGGCATTTAATTGACTATTACACGATTAGAAGAAAATGTACATATAAAAACTAAAAGAAATAAAGTAATTACTCTAATACAATAAAATATTAATTGACTTAATAAAACACTAAACTTTCTTGAAAATGTATTATTGTACCATCTCATCATTATAAATATTCCGCTAGATGGCAGTAGTGTGTTATAATCAGCTGTTCTCGTGTTACCAGTTGTGCCAACTATACGACGTATTTCAACCAATCATGACTGCTTATCAAACAATTTTTATCACATTCTTAGTATTTCTTTTTTATAACCTCCCTAGCATTTGTTTCTTTATTTGCTAACATTGTACTTTCAATAATTGTGTCTTTTGAAATGATTCATGTTTATTCATCATCCTCAATAAAAACTTACGTATCTATCTATATATCTATCTATCTATCTATCTATCTGTCTGTCTGTCTGTCTGTCTGTCTGTCTGTCTGTCTGTCTGTCTGTCTGTCTGTGTCTGTCTGTCTGTCTGTCTATCTGTCTATCTGTCTTTTTTTTTTTTTTTTTCAAAAAGTCTCCTAATGATTCTCGCGTTAGGAAGAATTTAAACACAGATTAAATATGGAAAATGCCTGTTATTATTCGGTTGAGAAACTTTTGTCATCTAGTCTGCTGTCAAAAAATCTGAAAGTTAGAATTTATAAAACAGTTATATTACCGGTTGTTCTGTATAGCTGTGAAAAACTTGGACTCTGACTTTGAGAGAGAAACAGAGATTAAGGGTGTTTGAGAATAATGTTCTTAGAAAAAATATTTGGGACTAAGAGAGATGAAGTTACAGGAGAATAGAGAAAGTTACACAACGCAGAACTGCACGCATTGTATTCGTCATCTGACATAATTAGGAACATTAAATCCAGACGTTTGAGATGGAAGGGCATGCAGCACGCATGGGCGAATCCAGAAATGCATATCGAATGTTAGTTAGGAGGCCGAAGAGAAAAAGACCTTTAGGGAGTCCGAGACGTAGGTGGGAGGATAATGTTAAAATGTATTTGAGGGAGATGGGATATGATGATAGAGACTGGATTAATCTTGCACAGGATAGGGACCAATGACGGGCTTATGCGAGGGCTGCAGTGAACCTCCGGGTTCCTTAAGAGCCATAAGTAAGTAAGTATGTTGGCTATAGTGAAAGCTTACGAATCTGGCCAAAGAACGAAGATGTAGCTATGGAGAAAGTTATAGGGAGTTATAAATGAGCGTGAACAGATTTTTTTTTATAATTAATTTCATATTAAAATCAAATACTAAAGCTTTGTGCTTGCATTTGTTTCCTTTCATATTTTTAATTAGTTGATTTTCAGATGTTTGGAGAAAATAATAATAAAATAATTTAAATTTCATTTTTAACTATTTTGTCACACCCGTAACATGTTAGAAATATTCTTGGTCAAACGCAAACTCAAGTTTAAAAAAGTAAACTTGTAAAAATTTTACAGATACAAAAAAAGTATCTCAGTCTTTCAGAACTTATCAATTAGCAGATTTACTGAATGAACTACGTGAATACGCAATGTCAATGAAAGATTTTGTCACACCCGTTAAAATTTATTCTTCCCTCTCCCATTTTTCTAGACAAAAGATATGGATTTCATAATTTTGGATCAACAACTAGGTAACTTGAAGTATATAGCATAGCTTTTTCAACTGCCTACAAGATAAGAATACACCCGTTACACAATGGAATGGTTCTAATATTAACTTTGAGAAACAATAGATTTCGGAAAACACGTTCTGGCAATAATTAGTAACTCGCTTTTCATCGAGTGTTGACTTCATTTTACTCTCTGTAAGCTTTGATTTATCATTCATGACTAGGTTTCATATTATCATAGCGCTATGACGTAAGAGATGAATTCCATGTGTCGTAGCACACAGCATTGTGCCGCGTCCCGTCTCCATGGATACCAGCGAATGTAAGCCGCGTCATAAGAAGATTTGCAGAAATGGCGGGTCAGCCGTAAAATACAGAGCGGAGGGTATTTTGCGAAGAGGAGGATGGGGTTAATCTCGTGATTTTGCACATCACAATTTGGTGGATGTCAGTAAATTCCCTTAAAATCTATCAAGAATGTTATTGAAATTTTGGAAGCAATTTTCAAGAAATATGTATCTGTAAATTTTTGTAATCATTATTTCGCGATCGATGAAAAGGAAAAGCCCTCGCTTTAAATCCACGCAGCGAAAGTGTGAAAAAATGTTAGTAATTTATGAGTTAAATGTAAGGAAATTTATAAGTACTGAATTTCCAAGCTATACGAAAAGTCAGCGTCTCATTGACCGTCTTACCTGTAAAACTTAAGAGTCCAGTTGTTTGTGTCACTCAAATTGCAGCATTTTACACGTTTGATATCGCTAAAGTTCGTCGTCACTATACCCCACTCTTGTTATGTCAAATATATTGTAGAGATGTGACTTGAAAAGGATTTTTTGTCTTTTCAGTAATTTTTGCATTACTTTTATTTTTTTGTTGTTAATCGTGTTAATATGAGTTTTAACTACTTCCATTCTACGTATTTTCGAACTCATGCTTTCCTAGAAAAATATTTCCTCTGCACACTGATATGCGATCTAACTTCAACAGAACTTCTCGCAATCATCAGTTTGTTGGAAAATTGTAGGCTTTTTTTCTCTCAATTATCAATTTGTCGGAAAACTCCCGATATTTTTTGTCACAATCGCCAATTTCTTAGAACATTCGAGACCTTTTTTTAATCTCGATCGTCAATTTGTTGAATTTCTTAAAAAAAGTGATATATTTTCTTCTCTTAATCGTGAATTTGTTGGAAAATTACAGACCTTTTTATATCAGTTGTCAATTTCTAGAAAAACGTCATACGTTTTTTTCTCTCAATCATCAATTGTTGGAAAATTTCAGACATTTTTTCCTTTCAATCGTCAATTTGTTAAAAAAATTTCATATATTTTGTTTTATCTGAACCGTCAATTAATTGGATTTGTACAAAAATGTCATATATCTTTTCTCTCAATAGTCACTTTGCTGGAAAATTGCAGACTTTCTTCCTTTCAATTGTCAATTTCTTAGACTGACATTTTTTTCTCTTAGTCGTCAACGTCTTGGAAAATTTCGGACATTTTTTCATTCAATCGTCAATTTGTTGGATAATTTCAAATGTTTTTCTTCTGAATAGCCAATTTTTGGAAAATTGCAAGACTTTTTTCTCTCAGTTATAATTTTTTTTTCAATTGCAGACATTTTTTTCTCTCAGTCATCAATTTCTTCAAAAATTTCAGACATTTTTCTCTCAATCGTCAATCTGTTGGAAAATTCCAGACACTGTTTACTCTCAATCGTCAACTTGGAAATTTTCAGACATTCTTTCACTCAATCGTTAATTTGTTGGAAAATTTCTGACTTCTTTTTTCTGAATCGTCAATTTCTTGGAAAATTTCAGACATTTTTTTCTCTCATTCGTCAATTCGTTAAAAAAAAATCATATACTTTTTTATCTCAACCGTCAGTTTATTGGATTTGTTGAAAAAGTCACATATTTTTTTCTCTCAATCGTCAATTTGTAAAATTGCAGACTTTCTTTCTCTCAATTGTCAGTTTCTCTGATTGACAGTTTTTTCTTTCAGTCGTCAATGTGTTGGAAAATTTCAGAAATTTTTTCATTCAATCGTCAATTTGTTGAAAATTTCATATATTTTTTTGTGAATCGTCAATTTTTTAAACGTTGCAACACCTTTTTCTCTCAATTATCAATTTTTTGAAAATTGCAGACATTGTTTTGTCTCAATCACCAATTTCTTGAAAAATTTTAGACATTTTTCTCGCGATCGTCAATTTGTTGGAAAGTTGCGGACATTGTTTTCTCTCAATCGTGAACTTGTAGGAAAATTTCAGACATTCTTACACTCAATCGTTAATTTGTTGGAAAATTTCTGAACTTTTTTCTCTCAATCGTCTATTTTTCGAAATATTTAAAAACAATTTCTTTTATCAATGTCAATTTGTTGGAAAATTGCAGATTTTTTTCTCTCAATCGTCAATTTCTTGGAAAATTTCAGTCATTTTTTCAGGCGATGAAGTAAGGTTATATGAATGTCACCATTATCAGCTTCACAGTACAGATCCATTACCCTATTCTGTGTCAACACTACTTCCTTTTACCAAGGTCTCTTCTTCCTCGTAGTTCATGTGAATATTATTATGGATTTTAATTAACATTCAATCCATGACTTTTCAGAATTATGATTTACATTAAATCTATTTTATTATTAGCAATATTTTTCTTATGGTTCAATTGTTTATACGATTACGTCTCTTGTACCACTTCATTCGATATTCATTTATTTCCGACATATGTTTGAAGCTTTCTTCCTTGCGTTTAGTACCAGTTTTCACTGCCGCACATGTGTAAGAAAATTTATTTAATCTCGCAAGGTTTAAGAAATGAATTTTTCAGTTATGAATTATTCTGCACATGGATCCTATTTGGAAAGTTTCATCTGAGGATTTTTATTACATTAATAAGTTGCAACATATCATAAGTATTCGAAATACAGTAAGATCCAACAGAAAGAACGATGAACTCTCTATTGGCAATAAGCCCTCTAGCGTGACTCCCTTCGAAATATACGTAAAGCCGAGAGATTCATGCCTAAGATTTACTGTATGTAAAGAATCCTGTCTCTGAATTAGAGACCTTCAGAGAAAATTACTGGCAATTTCTCTTCCATATTAAAATTTAATTCCGAATCGTATAGGTGAATTAACCCATATATTCCTGGATTTACTTGAGAAAATAAACAGTGATACATTTTTGTCTATCTAAAAATCCATCACCCCCATTCTGAAATCGCAGATTTTATGACTTACGTTTATACCAAATTAATATGTAAATATACTCATTAAAATGGAACTGGAAACGAAAGTAGTGGAAGGGGTTTAGATTTGACTTTTTGTATCGTACTAGAATCACCCTGAAAATCACGCAGCACGTACTACACGTATCTTCACATCGTCCAGATACATCATTAAGTTACAAAATGTAATTTTCCTACATCTGTCCCTCTCAACAGAGTTACGCCACTCTAAACAAGGGCTTGTAAGCCCGCCTGGTACAATTCAATATCTGTGCTTTTAAACAACTTTTATAACGTCATGAAGGTGTATCAATCTCAATTAATGTCCAGCAGAAATCATTCAATCTGGTAAACAAGCCATAACCTGAGGATAGTAGATAAGATTGTAATGTATGTATGTATGTATATATGTATGTATGTGTATAGTACCACATAATACGGAAGAGGCCTGACTTCGGAAGAATTGTTGATGTGTTTACAAACGTAGATAAGTTTTTAAACGGTATACTCGGGCTATCAATATGAAGGAAGCACTCTTTCCAGACTGTTATGGTAGTACAAGTTTTCCATGGTTTGGTATTTAATTACAAACTCGTATTTAAAATAAATCTTATTTAATACGTGATTGGTAAATAAATAAATAATTTCACATCTTGATTGCACAATTTCTACCTAGGACAGACAGGCAGATCGTTTCAAACACGTTACAAAGAACACATCACAGCCATAACAAAATTACAAAAGACCTCCACATATGCAGAACACATCACAAATGCTAACCACACCTACAGAGATATCAACATAGACATGGAAATACTACACATCCAACCAAAAAGCCAGAAACTAAACACACTAGAACAATATGAAATATACAGACACACAAAAACACACCCCAACGAAATTCTCAACACACAACTCAACTTCAAAACACACACACTCTTTGACTCTACACTATACCACAGGAACACATCCTCACAGGAAACAGAACAAGTGGCGCCAAGACCAACAACGACCAATTCTGAAGATGACCCATAAATAGGTCGAAACATGTAAACGAGGTACGTTGAAATTTAACACAGGAAAGTCTTACCATACATATTCCGAAGTAAATAATTTTCTAAACTATCAAAATCAAATGGATTCATTTCTTGCTTACTTACTCATGGCTTTTAAGAAACCCAGAGGTTCATTGCCGCCCTCACATAAGCCCGCCATCGCTCTCTATCCAATGCAAGATTAATCACATCCCACCTCCCTCAAATAAATCTTAATATTATCCTGCCATGTACGTCTCGGACTCCCCAACTGTCCTTTTCCCTCCGACCTCCCAACTAACACTTTATATGCATTTCTGAATTCGCCCATACGTGCTACATGCCCTGCCCATCTCAAACGTCTGGATTTAATGTTCCTAATTATGTCAGGTGAAGAATATAATGCATGCAGTTCTGCGTTGTGTAACTTTCTCTTTTCTCCTGTAACTTCATCCCTCTTAGCCCCAAATATTTTCCTAAGAACATTATTCTCAAACACTCTTAATCTCTGTTCCTTTCTCAAAGTGAGAGTCCAAGTTCCACAACCATACAGAAAAACCGGTAATATAACTTTCAGATTTTTAGACAGGGCACGCCACTTTCTTCTTGCATTACATTATTGATAATGGTCTCTTCTGTAACCTCCTTTTCAACACCCACTGCAATCAATGAAATCTCCTGGTTTCACGACAGTAGGTGTGTTATTCTGTCTCCAAACAAACCAATTCATTGTAATGATTAGACTCCGTATTCCAGCTACCTAAAGACTGAAGTTAAAGACACATTGAGTATATAATACACTGAAAACAGGTAATGCAACGGATAAGGATATAAACAAACAGGTCGTCGCTGCGTGTTCGTGGAGTACAGTCAACTCCCGACATTCTGAAGCTATACTAGTAAACACATGCTTGAGCCGTGATATTCATTTTCATCGTGATCCTTGCAGTGAATAATAACGTGCATTCGTAAGTTACGGAACTTGAACATAAGCGGATGTCACTTGAAATTATTTTATATCAAAAGAAATGCTTTCAGTAGCACATGACGTCATTGGTGCATGATGTAGTATAAGATATTCCTATTGTCTAATAATTTTTTTGTGTTTCATTAGGATATTGCATGTCGCTCACCACTGAAAACCCACTAATTTTCTATGTACTTTTCTAGAAATTTTCTAAAATGTAGATTATGTAATTTATTAATTGGGATGTTGGCACTGAACATCATGGTAGGCTACATAAATCCATGTTCGAGTTAATATCTTCATAATTTTCAGATTTTGATGGTACTGTTTCTTTTGGATTACGTTCAACATACTTTGTGTGCCTTTTGATATTGCACTGTCTGTCAATGCACTGTTTTTGTCACCTTTGCCTTTATTTTACACAATTTATATGTAATGTTGTCTATATTGACTGTGAAAATATTAGTTCCAATATCTTCAATATTACACGCTTGAGCGTCTTACCTAAGGCATTTTACCTCTGCAATGAACCTACAATCAGCTACAAAGATGTAGTTATTTAATTAATACGACTAGTAAGAGCAGTGATCGATAAGACTACTCACTATGACTGCGTCCCTGTTTTGACTTTCTAGAGGAAGAGGGCAGAGGATGCGTAACTACTTTGTATACGAACGTACCTGTACCAGCGCTGTGACATCACATAGGTCTATACTTCGAATAAGGCAACTTCATTCCAGTTTATAGGTAGCTGGAATACGAAACCTAGTAATGATCATAAAATGTATCGTGAAGTGGAAATTTTTATTTTCTTTGTAGTGAAATTTTCGTTATATATGTTATTAATGTTCGTACAATTGAAATACACAAGTTGTAACTTTAATAATGGCAACTATTTATTTATTACGAATATACAAGTGATACATCTGTGAAACTTCTACAGTCCTCCAATGTAGTAATCAGCATTGTCTACAACTCGTTGCCAGCGATGTGGAAGTCGTAGTATCCCTGAAGCAGCTCCTGTTCTGTAGATGTTTCTGCCTGCAGAATATCGGAAACGGTCCGCAATCGAACGTCACGAAGTGGTTCCTTCATCTTTGGAATTAAGTCATAATCATAGGGGCTTAAGTCCGGTGAATGTGCTGGATGGAAAAGCACTTCCCACCCCCAGCGACGGTACAAATCAGTGTGCCGTGTGCACCCTTGCGTTATCCTGCGTTAGGCGATTCTTTAGAATACGAAACAGAGTCATATACGATATTCTTATCTCCTGGGCTAACTCACGTACCGTCTGTCGTCGATCGTTGTCTAACAGCGCGGAAACAGCTTGCACTTCCTCTTCACTAACACTCGGACGACCCGGCCGAGCCATGTTTTCCACGCAGTCACGCCCCTTGTTGAAGGCTCGAACCCACCTCGCCACAGTCCTGTATAGTAACGCCGTCTCTCCACATGCCTCAATAAGACCGTCATGACATTGTCATGTTGTACGACCACGGGCAGATTGAATTTTCAGCCAAGATCGCTGTTCCTCCTTTGTAAGTATGGCGAAACACAACCGCTTAGAGCTGTAACTAACATGAGACTAACTTCAACTCTCCACAACGCATGCGCTGTGAGTCGGACGGAAGAGTCCTTTTAGAGGGGAGGAGGGCAGACATAGACTAACATGTGGTAAAAGTGACAACAATTAACTCTGTCTCGTTTCGCTTTTACAGCGGTGTTGCCACTATTAAAGTTACACCCCACATAATTTAATAATAATAATAATAATAATAATAATAATAATAATAATTATTATTATTTATTTATTTAACCTGGCAGAGTTAAGGCCATACGGCCTTCCCTCACACTCAACCAGGAGTAAAAACTGCGTTACGAAAACACTACAAATTTACAAAGTACACTACAATATTTTACACACAAAACTGAATAAGATGATAATAATAATAATAATAATAATAATAATAATAATAATAATAATAATAAAATGTAAACAACAAGTAAGAAGAAATCAGACATAATATATAACATAGAGAAAGAAAGAAAAAAGCATAATAAAATGTGAAAAGCAGGTCAAAATAAATGAGGCGTACAAAGTATAAAAAATAAATAAAAATAAAACAATTATTGATAATAATAATACTTACTTACAAATGGCTTTTAAGGAACCGGAAGGTTCATTGCCGCCCTCACATAAGCCCGCCATCGGTCCCTATCCTGTGCAAGATTAATCCAGTCTCTATCATCATACCCCACCTCCCTCAAATCCATTTTAATATTATCCTCCCATCTACGTCTCGGCATCCCCAAAGGTCTTTTTCCCTCTGGTCTCCCAACTAACACTCTATATGCATTTCTGGATTCTCCCATACGTGCTACATGCCCTGCCCATCTCAAACGTCTGGATTTTAAGTTCCTAATTATGTCAGGTGAAGAATACAATGCGTGCAGTTCTGTGTTGTGTAACTTTCTCCATCTTATGAAACCACAATATAAGCCTCGGAAATAATAATAATAATAATAATAATAATAATAGGCCTAATAGTAATAATAATACTAATAGTAGTAATAAAATAGTGCAGTACAAAGCATACAATGAATACAATATTTTTAAGTATACACACAGTAAGGAAAATTATGATTATATATAGCTTAACTTATCACATTAGAGATATACCATTATCGGAAAATATGAAAACAAAATATAAAATAAGTTAAATATCACTAGAACATAAAAAAATGTTAATACGTGGAAACATGCAATACAACACTTGTCATAATAGTAAGTTAGTTTGGCAACTCGTCATAAGATAATTTTCTAACTTGGATTTGAAAGATTTCAATGTTCGGCAGCCGCAGAGAGTTCCAGTGACGAGAGGTAGCAACAGTCAAAGATGAGGAATACAGAGATGATGTGTGAAGTGGAATTTCTAGCGTGTTATCGCGTTGTGATCGAGTATTAATATTATGATAGCGAGAGAGAGTATGAAAACGAGCGAATAAATAATAGGGGGATGAAGTGTGCATAATTCGATATAGGACAGAAAGTGAGTGCAGATTTCTCCTCTCATGTAACCTAAGCCATGATAACTTCTCGAAAGAAGGTGAGATATGATCATAGTATCGAACATTACAAATGAAGCGGATGCAAGTGTTATGAACACGCTGTAGTTTCTGAGCGGAATCAATCCTGAGATCACTGAACAAAACGTCGCAGCCTTATACAGGTAAGGAAAGGGAATATAATTTTTTTTCGTTGTACTGACGAATTCGTTAAAGTGACGTTCGTTAAAACGACATTTGACTGTATGTGTCATATTCATTACATCATTTTCTCAATTTAAATCTTTCGAAGAGTCGAGTTTTCTGTCATTCATCTGCAAAGAAATAGATCCAATTTAAGCAAGCCATTATTGGTTCCTTCGAACTTTAAATTAACTGTAAGTAATAAGGATACGCAGGATACAGGCAGGTCCTTTAATAGCAGCGCAGCCCGACTACGGCGAAAGCCTCCACCGGGGCTTATTTTTAGCTCTCTGCTGTAACATGTCTCTGTGATCAGAACGCAGCAATAATTCGCTGCCGGCAGACTTTTCGCTGAATGTGATACGTTTCCTAGTCCAACCTGGTGCTTTGCATTGCAAATTCATTGAACTAATTACAGACCTGGGCACTAGCGCCCGAATTACCTCCCCCGACACGCTGGGTTCAACATGTCGAGAGGTGGGAGGTTCGATTCCCTGACAGATGTTTGTTGCTGTCTCTAAAGTGAAATGTTAGATTTGTATGAAAATAGCTCGTTCTCTGGTTACAAGTTTGTGAGTTCAAACCCAACCGAAGGTAATAGATTTTAAGGTTATTATATTTATTACCGTCCACCGCGGTTCGTGGTTCGATTTCCGGGGAAGGTAATGAAAGAAATTCATCATCCATCTACTATCGGCCTCGGTAGCGCAGCTGGTATAGCTCTGGTCTTCCCGAGGTTGCGGGTCCGATCCCGGCCCAGGTCGATGGCATTTAAGTGTGCTTAAACGAGACAGGTTCATGTCAGTAGATTTACTGGCATGTAAAATAACTCCTGCGGGACAAAATTCAGGCACACCGGTGACGCTGATATAATCTCTGCAGTTACGAGCGTCGTTAAATAAACCATAATTTAAAATTTATCTTCTTCTACACCGAACTCTTCTCCCGTTCACCATTCCTTCCAGTGCATCCTTCAGTAGGCACTTTCTTTTCAGCCAGTGACTTAACCACTTCCCTGATTAACCCGAGTTAACTCGGGTTGCTAACTTGTGTCAAAATTTATTAACCCGAGTTAACTCGTTTGAGTCCCATTTTCGCTGCTAAGGATTATATCCCGAATATATACGTTTCCATTCTTTCATTAATCTTTTCCTCACCAGATGGTTACAGAAGTTAGTGATATTGCTATATCTGGTGGTGTTTTTTGTACTTCTTCCTTGCGAGTGGAATTCTACGCTCATATAGCATTCACAAACAGTAGTGAGTAGATGCTAGTTAGTTTCGGCGGCTTCTGTTTGTGTTTAGTGTTTTTTGTGCTGTTTTGTGTAAAGATGGATCAAGTTAGTGATTCCGAAACTTTTGATCAGGAATATATTCCTGTAGAAGATTAGGAAATGAAACATCGGTATCAGAAGACGAAGTTATAGACCAACAAACAAATTCAGATCAGTTGATGTCGCGTCTTTTCGACAGTGGTTTGAATAGAAGACATCTGGCACAATTTCTTCTGCACCGAGGTTCTCATTCCTTGATATTTTAACATTGTTTCTGATAACGATAATTCTCAATTTTTTAAATTATTCTTTAATAATGACCTCATCAACATTATATTCGAGGAGACGATTGGGCATGCTAATGAGAGTTCACAGAATGCTGAAAATAATTCGTGGCGGCCTACTACAGACTCTGACATACGTGTACTTTTGGGCATAGTGATACTGCAGAACATTATTCACAAACCTGAAGAACAGATGTACTGGTACAAATATCCAATGACTGCTACACCATTCTTCCCAAAACGCTCTCATATAGGAGAGCAGATACTACTGTCCGGAATGCAACGTGCCACTGTGCGTAATACCCTGCTTTCGAGTCTATCACACGACAAGCAACATTTAACGCCTTGATAACAGCACTGGTATTGTACCTCATAAATTAATCCATAAAAGACGTAAGTTGGTAAATAGTTCAGGAGAAAATCAAAGTGGGACAACTACCAGAGCTGGAATCAAGGTGCACGAGATAACTCGGGATAATAATTCAGGTATGAATGTATGTCTATTTCATAGTGATTTTTTAGGTATGTAAGAAAATTAGTGATGTACAGTGATTTTGCAATATTAAATGACCTCTTTACGAAAATAAAAAATGACACTTTTTTCACAAAACTGGTAAAATATATAGTAAGGGAAGAGGTTAACCAATTCCTTTTCCTCTTTCTGATCAGTTTCAGCATCATTCTTTCTTCACCCACTCTTTCCAACATAGCTTCATTTCTTATTTTATCTGTCCACTTCACACGTTCCATTCTTCTCCATATCCACATTTCATATGCTTCTATTCGCTTCTCTTCATTTCGTCGTAATGTCCATGTTTCTGCCACATACAATGCCACACGCCATACGAAGCACTTCACTAGTCTCTTCCTTAGTTCTTTTTTCAGAAGTCGGCAGAAGATGCAACTATTCTTGATTTATCATTTATTCAAATTAGACACATCTAAGTTCTTCTATCGCCAACTGATGTCATGATTTCTTCCGAACTTTCTTAAAATATCTCCTGCAATCCATATTTTGTTTTAGTTGGAGAAAAGTCGAAAAGCCCGTAACAATGATGATGATAACCATGGACGCGAACTTAAAGCAATAGTAATGTGCGTTACAAGAGCGGTATGTTGAAGTTTTCATGTTCGAGGAAAAGTTTGAAAAAGCGAAACGTAGTTGATCTTTTTTTAATTTCCGAGAATTGAAAGAAAACACACCTCTCGTGTATCGTAGATTATTTTGTGCGAAGATCGTTTATTACATACCTGAAAGACGAATTTCTAATTAGTTGCAATGAAATCTCCATCTTGGTTTCTGTTCAATGAAGGCAAATTTGCAAAACAAAAATATCTATCTTCAACATTGTTGCTTTAAAATGTTTTCTGTGTTTACTATACTCCAACAGGACGTGATATACGTGTCTTTTTTCCCCCAGTCTATAAATGCGAACTTGAAACAAACGGTAAGGTTATGTAATGATTTATTTTTCATTTTAATATTTTAACAATATTATTTATATAACATATTGCAGTAATAACATCGGCAAGTTGATTTGTTGATTTTTTCACGGCTTCCTTAATGTTACTTGGATCACGAATGCAGTAACTTTAGTGGAGCTGTCGAGTTTACTTAATTTTTGCAAATATTTAAAAACAATAATTAACATTGCAATTTAGGTGAAATTGCAGTGGTAAGTTTCCAATTTATAATTATTACTATATTGAACGTCTCTGAAAATAATATGTTAAAAGCCTAAAGCAGTAAAATGAATGTCGCGCTTAAGCGGTAAGAAGAGGGAAATTGTTATGTGTGTTAGGTTGGGAATACTGAATGTGGAATTTTAGACTTTCCGCGGATTGGTTTTGTGCGGAAACCAAGCAAATACGCACGATCTCGCACAAAGGTTTTTTATAGGTACAACAACGCCTCTCACCTCAGTTGTCAAAATACCTTTTTGAGAGACATCTGTCTTGGAGACCCGAAATAGTAGCCGTATGGCAAAATAGCGAATTAATCGTGCTTAGTGCTGGGTGGTGAGGAATTCGACCCCCAGTACTGCTCCATTGTGATTTGCTCGCTAACACAAACAAACTTTTCAGGTTCACACAATTCAATTTCCATGTCAAAATATTAACACAAGCAAACAGCGTCGAGAGAACAGTTGAAGCCAGAGCAGTGCTCTTCGACAAGCGATTGGTTGGATGTATGGCTTGATTGTACAGTAATTCAGTAGCAAATCACACAGAGGAAAACAAACACTGCTTCATTAAAACAGTCCAGGTCCGGACTGACAGGTCGGTATCCAAACTTGATGGATTGGGGTAATTATATTTACAATTCCGCTTATCTGCAGCTTGCTTGTTGCTGACAGCTTGTAAATTTCCCGTCTCCAAGGAGGAAAAGTTTGTAATGTAAACCGAGAGAAGTAACAAAATGGTATTTGGAGAGAATTTTATTGAGAAACTGAAATAAATTTCCCTCGATTACGTACTGAAAAGTTATTCTCGATGATATACTGATTACGATGTCAAGCTTTGGATCCGAGATTTCTAGGTTCAGTTTCGGTCAAGGGTTATGAATTTTAAAATGCGATAGAATTCTTTGCGTGGCTTCCTCTGGGAGGAAAGTAAAGCTGGGAGGCTTGTATAGTACATACATAGTGAACGGTAAGTAATCTCAGGGGGTTATTCTTTGCGGTATTTCAAACAGAAAAGTTAATACATTTTTTTTTCCTTTCTGATTCCTTTCCAAAATAAAAATTGTTTTATATGAAACATATCCTGGTTTAATATTGCTCAGATTAAGTACAGATGGCGGCTTATGTGAGGGCGGCAATGAACCTCCGGGTTCTCTAAAAACCTTCTTGTAAGTAAGTAATGAAACATTTCATAAACATGTTTTGGGAAAGCCATTCATTACATTTCCAATATTCTCAGTAAATTTAAGAGAGCAGTGTATTATGATAATAAATGTTGTTGTTTAGTCAACTGTCCGAAGACAAGTGAAGAGTCCATTGCAAGAATGATGGATGTCATTTGGAATACATTTTGCAGGAGAAGCAATTGAAAATTTGAAATGCTTAGCGCTCAAAGCTTAACTGAGATTTTCCGATCATTACTGGACAATGACTATCAGTGTTAATGCCATATCAGGGGTCCTTATGTGCTACAGTGCTACAGCACAATGATATTTTTTGCTCAAATAAAGTGTTTGTAATACCATAGTATTTGATCTGCCATTTGACAATTTCCCGTGGTTATGTTCACGACGCGTTATAGAGTGTTTAGTCTTCGCTCTTAGCTCTTTGGTGCCTCAGGGGGTTCGTTGTGCTACTCAAAACTCCTCATGAGAATGTAGACAGTTAATGCGCATGTGCGAAGCTGAAATAACTGCTCTGATTGGCTATTTTTACGCGGGGAAGTGCTGTAGTCAGCTTCAGCAGAACACAGCTTAGAGATTGCAAAAATAAAGCGTAAGGAAAGAATGCTTGTTTGTGGAGGAACTCGGAACTATGTACAATGTATTTGATAATTCAAATGTTCGACTGCTGCTGCCATCTAACAGTTATTTGAGGTACCTCCTGAATCAATTGGCAAGCGACGGAAAATTGAATCCCAGAAAATTGATGCCAAGGAGGTATGTAACCGTATAATTCAGGAAACATCTCATCGTTTCCAATCTTTAAGCTACCTAGACGCAACAAAATTGTTAAACAGCGAATTTTTTGACAATTTTTTGTATAATTTTCCTGAACGCGAACTTGAAGTTGCTGTCAACAGCTATACTGTACTGAACAAAAGAGTGTTAAAGACACAACTTGGAGTTCTATACTGAAGATCCGATTTCCGAAATATAAATGGCTGTTCAATTGTTACAAAACATAGTCTCCAACAATTCACGGGATCCATTCTGTGAAGTAACGAAGTCGTTAAATATTTTGGTTACAACACCAATGACCACTGCTGAGCCAGAAAGATGTTTTTCTTGCTTGAAACACATAAAAACGTTTTTAAGGAACACTATGTCCCAGGATCGCCTCACTGCTCTTGCAATACTGTCAATAGAAAAGAGTATGATGTCCAGAATGGAGGGGTTTAACGTTTAACACCAGGGTAATTGACAAGTTCTGCAGTAGGAAGGAACTCCATATTTCGTCACTAGGCGAGACTCAAATTAAGATAAATATATAAGTGTATACAGTAGGCCGATATAGAGATTGTAGCACACTCATTATTTTGACCACCAGCCGCTACTGTGCCATATAACTCTGTATGTACATTCTATATGTCTTAAGCTATGCATTGACAGTCTTGGTTCATTTTCGAAAAGAAAGTGACATCCATCATTCTTGCAGTGGACTCTTCAAGTCTGAACCTCACAGGTGATACCAGAAAGGCACCACTTATGAGGCAACTAGACCAGGAGGTAATGGGGTAGGGTAGCCAGTTCCTTTCTCCTCCATTGCATACGTCGCCGATCAGCTACATATTACACTAGTCAGACTACAGATGCATTGTTCTTCCTCTGACACATATCGTCAAGTGAGGTGTATGTCTGATGATAGATGTACTTTTCAGCCAGAACCTCAATCAGAGGATAGATAATAAATGATTGGAAGAATTTTAGGTTTGCCCTTTAAATGTGCGGAGATTTGATACGAATAAATGTAACATTTTAAAATTCCTTTTCGGAACGAAAATTTATATTTGTTTGGATCAAATCTCTGCATATTCAAACGCCAAACTAAAATTCTTCCAGTCATTTAATTATAATACACTGCTCCCTTAAGTTCACTGAGGATATTGGGATTTCAATCAATGGGTTTCCCAAAACACGCTATGAAATGTTTCATATAAAACCATTTTTATCCAGAAAAGGAAGCAAAAACGAGCAAAATTATATTAAGAGGTTAGGTACAGCTTACAGCCGTAAAATTTTGGAAATATTCAACATTTTTTCCTTCATTATTGTATCTTGTACAATATATATATATATATATATATACAGAGTGTTTAAAAAATACGGGGCATAATTTCAGGTATGTATTTCCCACATGTAGACAATCAAAATAGTTCATTACAACATGTGTCCGGAAATGCTTTATTTCCGAGTTATGGCCTTCACAACATTGAAATTCACCGGAACGTTTTTCTTTACGCAGGTCGTTGCCGTCAAAGGAGACATTAAGAGGGCACTCTGACAGTTCATTCCGAGGCGAAGGTTACATTCAGTGTTGTGTAGGCGTTAGACTGTGCGACATGTATTCAAATCAAGAGCTGGCAGAGATACACTTCATGTACGGTAAGGCGGACGGCAATGCTGCGCTGGCTCGTCGTTTGTACCAGGAGAGGTACCCACAGCGACAATGTCCAGATCGGAAGACATTTGTACGTCTCCATTACCATCTGTGCGAGTATGGAAAATTTAACTCTCCTGGTTTGGGAAGGGGACGACCAAGATCTACAACTCCAGAAGTACAGGAGGAGATTCTGGAGGCTGTGAACATGACTCCTTCTATCAGCACACGAAGGGTAGCGTTGCAAGTCAATGTTCCTCATACGACTGTCTGGAGACTGTTGAAAGAGTATCAATTGTATCCTTATCATTTGCAACGTGTACAGGCCCTGTCACTAGCAGGTTACCCTGCACGAGTTAGGTTCTGTCAGTGGTTCTTGCAGCAGTGTGGTGTAAATCCGAACTTGATATTATTTACAGATGAAGCACAGTTCACACGAGATGGCATAATAAATTTCCACAATCAGCATGTATGGGCGTATCAAAACCCACGTGCAACTGTTCCATCTCATCACCAGGTGCGGTTCTCCCTCAACATGTGGGCCGGTATCATTGGTGATCGATTAGTTGGACCCCATGTACTTGTAAACAGACTTACGGGGCAGGCGTACACAAACTTCCTGGAAAACACCATACCTCATGTTTTAGAAGACACTCCGCTGATCAATCGTCAACACGTTCACTTCTTGCATGATATCGCTCCTGCACACTTCAGTCGTACGGCTCGCCGGTACTTGGATCGAAGGTTTCCTGATCGATGGATAGGTAGACGTGGCCCAATTGCTTGGCCTCCACGTTCACCTGATCTGAACCCTCTCGATTTCTACTTGTGGGGCCATTTAAAATCATTGGTTTATTCGTCTCCGGTGCCTGATTTGGAATCCCTTCGGAATCGAATTGTGGCATGTTCTGAGGACATACGCAATACTCCTGGAGTTTGGGATCGTGTTCGCAGGTCAATGAGACATCGATGTGAGGTCTGTATTCAAGCAGGAGGTGGAAATTTTGAACATCTTCTGTAATGACAACGACCTGCGGAAAGAAAAACGTTCCGATGAATTTCAATGTTGTGAAGGCCATAACTCGGAAATGAAGCATTTCCGGACACATGTTGTAATGAACTATTTTGATTGTCTACATGTGGGAAATACATACCTGAAATTATGCCCCGTATTTTTTAAACATCCTGTATATATATTTATATATTTTTTTTCAAAATTGAAAATGTGCAGTTCCCTGTGCAGTGACGAAGCGTTTCTCTCATAACTCATAAACTTAACATTTTCATGTTCTCTCTCTTTTATTTTATTGCTGAAACTCATGTTTACAATATCATGCTCTTTCAACTACATTCCTTAATAAATATATTTTTTGTGTTAGAAGAAAATACTGATATTTGACCATTTTGTAAAATGAATTTATTTTTATCAGACAATCTATCAAAGGTAGAGAAGTGATATTGCATCATATTGTAGATATGTCATGCATTAATACACACAAGAAATTTCATCACAGAATGTTGGATAGTTTTTGAGTTGTGTTTGAAAAGCTTCATCACTTTACAGTTAACTGATTATTGAAAAAAGAAATGTAAATATTTTTCTTTTAAATCGTAAAAATATTTTTTCATATAGCAGAAGGACAGTGTTTTACACATACTAATTTTCATTATTGTACAAGATGCAATAATGGAGGAAAAATGTTGAATATTTCCAAAATTTTACTGCTGTAAGCTGTACCTAACCCCTTAACAGTAGAAATATTTTCTGATTCGCAAGTTACGCTCCATCAAATTATTTCTCGTGTTTTAGCATGTAACTTTTTGGAAGAATAAGTAACTGACACATAGTATAAACACCAAACCCTTAAGGCAAGGAACAGAACTTCAGGCGTCCTCATCCTATATTTTATTTTCAGTCTTAAAAATGTCTAAACTGGAAGTAACGTGTTGTCGTCTACAGTCAAGATGCTGTTGCCATGGTGCCTCAAGTTTCTAAGTTTGTTCAGCACTTTGCTATAGTTATCAGTATATTTAAAAGAAGAGTATTATATTATTAAAGCTTTGGGTATAAAACAAGGTGAGCCATAAAACCAGACACATTTTGCGTGCGTTTGGAGAATTAAGAAGAGGGGAAAAATGGTTTAAAGAGCAGCGTAGGAGAATAGCATTTCAATTGCTGTAGTAAATTTATTAGAGATCCAGAACGGTGTTGCAGTAACTGTTAAGTCAGATCGCTTCATTCACATGCTGCAGAACTTCGTGATTCCCAGGATTAACAACATTGGACTAATTTCAAGGGATAAATTGTTCCGGGGCCGGGTATCGATCCCGGGACCTCTGGTTGAACGTACCAGCGCTCTACCACTGAGCTACCCGGGAACTCCACCCGACACCGACTCAACTTTTCCCTTTATAACCACACAACTCGCGTGGGCTGACGAAACGCCAGAGACCCACAACGAGTGCACACAATCTCTGTGTGACTTGGAATTGTGGTTTTCTGTTAACGTACATAGTAACGTATATATTATGCAAATCTAGTCTTCCAGGTGAAGCTCCCTGTAAAGCAGTTTGAATAATTTCAAGGGAAAAATTCTGTGGTGTTCGGGTAAAGGGGTATAAGTCAGGGTGGAATTTTGTTCGCCAGATGAACACACAAGTTAAATTATACAAGTGGGTGTGCAAAAATCAAAGAATACTAGCAGTTGATGTGTTTTATTTGTGTAGAAAATTATTTGTAATAAGGGTTCCAAGTTTAATTTTCATTTATTTCCGAACTCATTTTTTATGACTTATCTCCCTTTACCCAAACACCACAGAATTGTTCCGGGGCCGGGTAGTTTTGCATAATATATACGTTACTGTGTACGTTAACAGAAAACCACAATTCCAAGTCACACAGAGATTCTGTGCACTCGTTGTGGGTCTCTGGCGATTCGTCAGCCCACGCGAGTTGTGTGGATATAAAGGGAAAAGTTGAGACGGTGTCGGGTGGAGTTCCCGGGTAGCCCAGTGGTAGAGCGCTAGTACGTTCAACCAGAGGTCCCGGGATCGATACCCGGCCCCGGAACAATTTCTCCCTTAAAATTATTCAAATCTGCTTTACAGGGAGCTGAAAGACTAGATTTGCATAATATATACGTTACTGTGTACGTTAACAGAAAACCACAATTCCAAGTCACACAGAGATTCTGTGCACTCGTTGTGGGTCTCTGGCGATTCGTCAGCCCACGCGAGTTGTGTGGATATAAAGGGAAAAGTTGAGACGGTGTCGGGTGGACTTCCTGGGTAGCCCAGTGGTAGAGCGCTAGTACGTTCAACCAGAGGTCCCGGGATCGATACCCGGCCCCGGAACAATTTCTCCCTTGAAATTATTCAAATCTGCTTTACAGGGAGCTGAAAGACTAGATTTGCATAATATATACGTTACTGTGTACGTTAACAGAAAACCACAATTCCAAATCACACAGAGATTGTGTGCACTCGTTGTGGGTCTCTGGCGTTTCGTCAGCTCACGCGAGTTGTGTGGTTATAAAGGGAAAAGTTGAGTCGGTGTCGGGTGGAGTTCCCGGGTAGCTCAGTGGTAGAGCGCTGGTACGTTCAACCAGAGGTCCCGGGATCGATACCCGGCCCCGGAACAATTTCTCCCTTGAAATTATTCAAATCTGCTTTACAGGGAGCTGAAAGACTAGATTTGCATAATATATACGTTACTGTGTACGTTAACAGAAAACCACAATTCCAAATCACACAGGGATTGTGTGCACTCGTTGTGGGTCTCTGGCGTTTCGTCAGCTCACGCGAGTTGTGTGGTTATAAAGGGAAAAGTTGAGACGGTGTCGGGTGGAGTTCCCGGGTAGCTCAGAGGTAGAGCGCTGGTACGTTCAACCAGAGGTCCCGGGATCGATACCCGGCCCCGGAACAATTTCTCCCTTGAAATTATTCAAATCTGCTTTACAGGGAGCTGAAAGACTAGATTTGCATAATATATACGTTACTGTGTACGTTAACAGAAAACCACAATTCCAAGTCACACAGAGATTGTGTGCACTCGTTGTGGGTCTCTGGCGTTTCGTCAGCTCACGCGAGTTGTGTGGTTATAAAGGGAAAAGTTGAGACGGTGTCGGGTGGAGTTCCCGGGTAGCTCGGTGGTAGAGCGCTGGTACGTTCAACCAGAGGTCCCGGGATCGATACCCGGCCCCGGAACAATTTCTCCCTTGAAATTATTCAAATCTGCTTTACCGGGAGCTGAAAGACTAGATTTGCATAATATATACGTTACTGTGTACGTTAACAGAAAACCACAATTCCAAGTCACACAGAGATTGTGTGCACTCGTTGTGGGTCTCTGGCGTTTCGTCAGCTCACGCGAGTTGTGTGGTTATAAAGGGAAAAGTTGAGACGATGTTGGGTGGAGTTCCCGGGTAGCTCAGTGGTAGAGCGCTGGTACGTTCAACCAGAGGTCCCGGGATGGATACCCGGCCCAGGAACAATTTTTCCCTTGAAATTATTCAAATCTGCTTTACAGGGAGCTTCACCTGAAAGACTAGATTTGCATAACATTGGACTAACTTTGAAGAGGTGTGGTGGCAACAGTATTGGGACCCGGCTCACGCTGCTCGGGCATTTATGGGGATCCTTCGGCAGATGTTCCCAAACATGGCAATATCCTATGGCCAGCAAAATCACCCGATCTAACTGCATGTGATTTTTTCTTTGGGGCTACCTCAAAAGTAAAGCGTTCACAACCCTCCCCGTCAGCATTGCTGCGATAATGAAAAGAATTGAAGCTGAAATTGAAGCAATTCCTCAAGACGTGATGCACAAAGTGGTGAATGCGAGACAGGATGCACTAATTTAGGCTATGGTGGCGCTCATCTCAAGCTCACAGTGTTTAAGGAGAATGTGTACTTCCATATCTTACAATGTTAAATTCCTCAATTTTGGGTACACTTTTCTCAGAGGTTAAAAAAGTTACAAATGTAGAAAAAATAGATCATACGTAACATACAGGGACATAATTTTATTTTTACTTCAATTTTTATTGTACCTGAGTTTTTTAATGTACTTAACTTCCACCCCTTCTACTAATGAAGTTCAACCGTCCTCCACACAGATCCAAGACCGCATATACAGTCATAGTAGCCTTACGTTCATAGTAAACAGTACGTTCCAAAAATATGTTCGCGTTTTCTAGTGACGAAAGAGCTTTCAGTATTGAATCATTTTCGCACAGGTACTGTCGTCCATTTTCCTACGTCGCATTTTAAATTTCTGTTAGGAATTGGACGTCTACGTAATATTATACCCATACAATTGTTTAAAATAATTTAAATAAAAGGATTTTAGTGAAGATGTTACTAAATAAAAGGGCCTCGTCAAGTAATTGACTGTCATGTGATTTCCTCCCTTTCTACGACCCTGCGACATAACCACTTGGACGGACAGTGGATAGCATGTCAGTAATTTTATCTTTTCGGATCGGGCAGAAGTGAAAACTGAATTTACAGTACGTAAGATACTCTTTTATAGAGTAGATACAGAATTATTTCAACATGAGTTACTGATACGAAGTATGAACCTGGTAATTGGAATTACGTACAAGTCTATTGTGCGATAATATGCACATTAGAACTGAAGCCTGTATCGAAATGAACGGCCATCATTTTCAAAAATGTGTTTAAATATCCATATTATGATTATTTTTAAATTTAGCTTCATTCTCTGTAGTGTACGCTAATGTGCTGTAGACAGTATAATATACACTGCATAATGAATATGTCCGCATGGACAGCTCAGTTTGTGAATTAAAAACACGCATTGTTAATACTGTACTGTATTTTGATTAAACAAAAACCCAATGAAGATTATCACACTCAAAATCGCGATATTTCCTAGTTTACGTAAACGGATGAACTACTTTTCTTCCCTCCTATATCTAGTAAAGTGATTTGTTTGTATATTACGCCAGTATCATCTAACTCCAGTCGTGGAAGGAGGTAGCAAACGGTGTTTCCGGTTCTTAATCGTTGATCCAAAGGTATAGCCGGGTTAATATGAGAAATGTTAGTAAAAATAAAATGATGTCCCTGTATATGTAGATATTCAGTTAAATGCTTCTTGAAATGAAACTGATATAAACAAAAGAGTGGAAGATTTATAGCAAATACTTTTGTGTGGACCTAGTAATAACGATCTCTGATATCTTCTCTCCAAGATTGGTCTATTTTATTCGTTCCGCGAGTATTATGAACCAAAATTAAACACTCACAATTCTCAGCAGTCCCTGATGAACGCCAGAGGAGGAGCGCAAGACAAGGGACCACAACCAATTCTAGGGAAACAGCAGTTAATTTCCAATTCCCTACAGGGACTTGAACAAGAGTCCTCTTGATGCGCCGCTGAAAATATTGCCGCTTGAAGCACGATAGAGAACTAGAGACAATTATATGGATAAAGTCAATGTAGGCTATTTATTTCTCAACACTGTTCAATAACTGTAACTATGACAACGGAATTCATACCAAAACGTCAGCTTTGGTGCAGTTGAAATTAAAAATAACGTTACAATTTTCCACAACGTAAAGTAGATACCCACTTAAAATATGGTGCACAAATGAATACAGAAAAGATAAAGTGACTACAACCAAAATTATAACAAAGAAACCAGCAACCATATTGAGTCATACAAATATAGGTCCTATATTCACATCAAAAACTTAAGATTCTTTTATGCTCGACCATGCCGAAATGTAGTAATTATACACCTGGTAGCAGTCCTTTAATGGACCTCATTAAAGTACACCTATTCATTAAAGTTCAGGTGTTCCACCAATCAGAAAATACCATTGTAGCAATATGAAAGCGCAAGTATCGATTATTCTCATATATGCAATCGAAAGACAACTAGTTCTGTTACTATAATAATTAGCGTTAATTGTAAATAATATTCAAATAAATTCAATTTGTCATCTCGTTTTTCAATGTCTAATTCAATTTCAAGATTATATCAAGATTAATGTTTATTTTACTCTCTAGATTATATCAAGGTCAATGTCGACATTTGTTTCTCGGAAAAAATCAATACTTTCGCGTCTGCGCACATCTCACAATTTACGAGGTATTGCACAAGGTCAGTTCCGCTCCTCACTCAGATAAGAATAACATGAATACTTATGAATAATTTCAAGTTAGAAATATGGTCGAGCATAAATAGTCGTATGAAACTTGACTATAATGGTAATTAAGACGTTCGTATGAAAATTATGAAACTCGCTTGCGCTCGTTTCATAAACTTACTCGCGTCTTAATTACTACCATTATAGGCTCGTTGCCTAATGTACTATTAATCATTTGGAACTTATAACTTAATCAACGTAATTGAACAAATTCTTCTCTATTCTCATAATACTTGTATCATAACAATTCACTTGTTTTTATAATATTAATTGTCATTCAGTCTTGTCATATTTTATAAAAATATCCATATTAATAAGTCTATATAATTAAATAGCAGCTCACAACTACACTAATTTTAGTCTTAATAAACAACACTGTCGGCATAGAATAATCTTTACTTATATAATTTCAAGGGAAAAATTGTTTAGGGGCCGGGTATCGAACGTACCAGTGCTCTACCGACTGAGCTACCCAGGAACTCCACCCGACAGCGTCTCAATTTTTCCCCTTATATCTACATAACTCGAGTGGGCTGACGAGACGCCGAAGACCCACATCTAGTGCACACAAACTCTGTGTGACTTGTAATTGTGATTTTCTGTTAACGTACCTACATCGAGATCGATACCCGGCACCGTAACAATTTTTCCCTTGAAATTATTCAAGTCTGTTTCACAGGGAGCTTTACTTGAAAACTAGACTTGCATAATCTTGACTTATGTTACATAACCGTCTAGTTTTCAGAAGAGGCGGAAGGCAAGCACTTTCTCAACGTAAAATCTACACTGACTTCAAGTAATTAGGTGTGGTGTTTAAAACTCCTAGAAACATAATCACATTACATGTTACAGACGGAGTGAATGCGGCGTTAAAAGCATTCAATGCATACTTCCACTCGGTAATGAGTTTTGGAATAATATTCTGGGGAAATTCCACAGATAGTAACAGTATATTTATATTACAAAAAAAATAGTAATTAGAATAATAGTAGATGCCAAATCTAGGGAATCGTGTAGGACTATTTACAAAAAACTACAAATAATGCCCATGGCTTGTCAGTATATCTTTTCACTAATAATCTTCCTCGCATGTAATCATGAAAACTTTGTAACTAATTCAACAGTTCATAGCATAAATACACGTCAAAAAAATGACTTTCATACTCAATCGGCAAGTCTATCGTGCTATCAAAAAGGAGTGCGTCATACGGCAGTAAAAATTTTTAATAGCCTCCCTATCGATATAAAAAATGAAACTCAAAACATAAGATCATTTAGGGCCAAATTAAAGAAGTATCTAATTTCTCACGCCTTCTATTCTGTAGGTGAATTCATGACATTCAATAACGCTTCATGAAATTGATACTAAAACTTTGTGTTGTACTAGTAGACTATTGTAAATCTCATCTGTATATAATTCATCTATACTGTGACTATAAATTAAGACTTTATAATAGTATTAAGTTTTTTGACTTGTTCCATATTCTAGCTGTAAGCAATATATGAATACCATGGAATTCATTCATTCATTCATTCATTCATTCATTCATTCATTCATTCATTCATTCATTCATTCATTCATTCCATTCCATAGATCTTACATGAGCAATGAAGGTTTAAGTTGTGGAACAAGCCAAAATTTTACAATATTACAATTACAATTTTTACAAAATTTTATAGTTCTACAATTTAGTAATTTTCTACAATTTTTACAATTTTGCGCAATTTTTTACAATATTTTGGCGAGATGTAGTGAGATGAGGTGAAGTCCGAGGATTCGCCAAAATATTACCCGGCATTTGCCTTTTGGTTTGGGGAAAACCTCGGAAAAACCCAACCAGGTAATCAAATCAAAGGGGGGTTAATCTTATCAAAGGGGTTGATGCCGAGAACTCGCCATAGACCATCCGATTTCAGTCCCACGGCTGAATGTTAATAAATACAATACAGTACAATACAATGGCATTCAGCGAGTCAGAAAATTATCTTTTAAAAGGACCTGGAAATTATTTCAGATCAAGGTGTTTCATCTGTCGTAAAGTAAGGATTAGACAACACATGGGCATAGCCTATCTCATGAAGAGGCAACTGACAGAGTTCGAGAAAGTCGAACCAAGTTTCCTCAAGAAGGCGCTCGGACTTATCGAAGTTCACACTGCCACGACTGGTTTATGTCTTAGCCAGGGAGCAAACTTCTACATAGAACTTCGGCTCCAAATGCTTCTGCCAACCACAACGGTTATAACGATGTCCATGCAAGGGCTGTTGTCAAAACGAACAGATATCTGGAGCGACTTAAAGCAAGTTATGACTAGGCTTGAAGTACACGCTTTTAATAATATGATTTGAGGAAACATAAGACTTCACCATCCTGACCCCGATTACTGCATGGAGGTGTGCGAAAGATATCATGATATTGTAAATTTTTATACTAAACAACAATGTAGTTTATTCTTCCAACACTAACTCTTCACCTTCTACAATTTAATTCCACTCCCGTCAACAATGGGATTTGCTCTCCACACAGTAACACAGTATTCGTTAGTGCACTCCACAGACGACAATGACAATTTACTTGGACTATTACGAACAACAATGAACTGTTAATCTTAACTAATATTCACAAAGCACTATTTACAACACAGAACTGTCAGTTCTCAGTTCACAGCTCGTTTGTCTTGGCTAGTTCTTCTAGCTCAGTCACTCGCGTTCACAGAATCTCGAACCCCAGACCTTCAGAGACGATCCGCTGAACTTCGAACTCAGGTCCTCCAACTGCGGTCCACTGCACTCGAACTCCGGGCTTCAGGCTCCATAGTTACGGACACAACTCAAGTCGCGCTCTGGTCTCGAAGCTGGCTTCACTAACTCGCTTACTGTCCAAATCTGCCTGTAACAACGCTGGCTTACTGACTGACTCGCGTTCACTTGCGCGTTGTATTTATAACTAAGCCATAGTTTCTGGAGAGTTCGCGGTCGGACGACAGATGCCTAGAAGATAACGGATATCCAGACTTCTCTGGATCTTTCTCCTCAGTCACCAGCTGCTTTACTTTCCCCTCCTTCACCGCGCGTAGCACATGCCCCAGGAAGTAGATGCGCGCGCAACCCGCCCAAAACACGGCCGACTTGCCCTTCCTCCGTTGGTCGTGAGATCGAACCTCACGTGGCCGTCACAATATGATATGCAGAAAGAGACCAAAATAGAATAATTTCGAAGGAAAAAATTTATATCACTTAGGAATATAGTCAGGGCCGGGTATTTATGGAGATCGCGAAAATCACGACATAATAGATATAAGGTAGGTGTCCCTGATATGGACACTTTTGAAAAAAAATGTAAACCACTTTTTCTTACTTGTTCTCAGTCTAATGGACTTTCTTAAAACAATTTCCTTTCCCCATAAAAATAGCTTTAATTGTCCAAAAAAAAACCCAAATTCCAAAAGTCTACCTCGTGGCCATATCAGGAACATGTGCACATGGTATGGCCACCCTTGTTCCATGTTCTACAAATCGTGATTGTTTTCAGTTTGA
The DNA here is from genome assembly GCF_040183065.1 of Periplaneta americana. Lineage (NCBI taxonomy): Eukaryota > Metazoa > Arthropoda > Insecta > Blattodea > Blattidae > Periplaneta > Periplaneta americana. The sequence goes on along the minus strand of NC_091127.1, from coordinate 21,107,775 downwards.
TAGCGTAGTTGTGTTAAAATTAAATAATTTTGGTGTAAAATGAACAAAAATGACACTTAATTATCTTTTTATAATTCAAAAGTGTAGTCAAAACAGGTTTTTCCATAAAAAAAAGTTAAGTTAGTTTTCTTAAAATACAAAATTTGTGCGTAATCCCAGCTATAAGGCATGTAAATTTGTCAGGTGAAAAAATAAAAGTGAAATGAACTTGATATGGCCATGGTGCATTTGATATGGCCATATCAGGAGCAGGTAAGCTCTCACGAAAATCGTTTGATTATGAAAGACTCGTAAAAGATACGCCATCAACTACAACACCAATCAACAGAACATTAAAAACTGAATGGAGGACGATGATTTTGATGAAACAAGTCTTTGAAAAACATGCATAAAACAAAGGAGACTTACAAGACAAAAATAAGAAGAGGTCACATGAAAACCGCAAAACAGGCAACTGACGCCATATTGCTCAACCTGACTGGATGGAAAACGATCAAGTGACATATCAGGATGCCCTTTCACTGGATGCTGCTGCAATTTAGCGGATTTTTTGGTTAACTAACTCACAATAGGGGGGTAGCCATATCAGGAACATGACCATAACAGGAGCACCCACCTTACAATGTAATTTTACTGATCTTTACGAATTAAGTGATTCTGATTAATTATATACGGATAAAACAATCGCGACAAATCGCGAAATAGAGTTCTAATAGCGAAGACTCGCGAATTTCATATTCTGAGTTTTTTTTTTCGGATTTTTCTTCACTTCAATTTGTTATATATCCAAGTAGGCTACATTACATGGTATCCCAGGTGTTCTGATTACATTAGTGAACTAAAAAAAAACGGAGACTTCACCATTCCACTAATAATTTGAAAGTGTTTATTTGAGGGATGCAATTGTAATAAATTCTCAAAAATAACTATCGCAATATTACTCGTATCACAGTATTATCAACCTTTTACCTACAGTAGATAATATATAGAAATCTATTTCAACTTTTGCACATCGTGCGTTTCCCTACTTTCATTCATGAGTACTATTCTTCAAACCTCTAACCCTAACTACTTAGCTTCTCGTTTTCAATTGTCACGAAATAGATACTCGCTCACAACACCGTATTACACTCTCCATTCCTAAACATAGAACATCCTTCTACTCTTCATCTTTCACCGTCTCTGCAGCTCATCTCTGGAACTCTCTACCACAACATGTCAGAAACTGTCGGACATTGTCTAGTATCAAAAATAAATTAAAATTGCACTTTTTCAATTCAGATTCCTTTCAGTTATAAGCCCTTTTCTCTGCGATAGTTTTGTAAAAATATATATTTCTTTCCTTCCTTTCCCCTTTTTGTTCTCTTTATTACCCGATGGATTTATTATCATAGCCTTTTTATTGTGAATTTTATTCAATTTTCGTATTTCTTTTCTTTTTTATTATTATTTTATTACATTCCATTTTGATATATTCTTCCTTACGTTTTCCATATGAACCATTTGTACTAAATGAGTTGCTTTTACTATATTCCAATGTATTTTACTTTCTTTTTTTCTATTATGGTATTATTTTCATTTTGTTTAGTGTCGATTTTATTATGCTATTATTATTATTTTTTGTAATATGTTAGTATTCTGTTCTTCAACTTTTTGTTAAATTTTAACTGCTTGTATATTTTGTGACCTGATAGAGTTTAAAAGAAGGCCCTATGGCCTTAACTCTGCCTGTATAAATGTAGTACATTATGCAACGAGCCTATAATGGTAGTAATTAAGACTCAAGTATGTTTGTTTATGAAACGAGCGCAAGCGAGTGTCATAATTTTCATACGAGCGTCTTAATTACCATTATAGGCAAGTTTCATACGACTTTTTGTGCTCGACCATATTTCTAACTTGAAATTATTCAAAAGTAGGTCATGTTATGGTTATGTGAGTAGCGAACTGACCTGAATTGTGAGATGTGCTCAGACGCGAAAGTATTGATTTTTTCCGAGGCCGAATGTCATTGACCTTGATATAACGTAGAGAATAAGATGAACATTAGCCTTGATATAACCTGGAAATTGATTTAGAATTGAAAAACGAGATGACAAATTGAATTTATTTGAATATTATTTACAAGTAACACTAATTATTATAGTAACAGAACATACCCTTCTGCGACAGTATTGGATTTCCAGCCTCCGTGACTTTTCGCTAATTGTCTTTCGATTACATATCCGAGAATAATCGATACTTGCGGTTTTATAATGGTACAAAGGTGATTTGTCATTGGCTGAACACCTGAACTTTAATGAATAGGTGTACTTTAATGACGTGCATTAAAGGGCTACTACCAGATGTATAATCACTACATTTCGGCATGATCGAGCATAAAAGAATTATTATTATTATTAGTATTATTATTATTATTATTATTATTATTATTATTATTATTATTATTATTATTATTACCGTAAAGTGGGTGACTTTGAACACCGAGGTGACTTTGAACAGTAATTTAGCGCCTTTCTAAATTAAATGCTGTACCCAATTGCGAAAGAACTGAACTAGGTTATTGACAACTTAAACAGTTTTATCGCAATTGAGTACAGCATTTAATTTAGAAAGGCGCTAAATTACTGTTCAAAGTCATCTCGGCGTTCGAAGTCACCCCGCTTTACGGTATTATTATTATTATTATTATTATTATTATTATTATTATTATTATTATTATTATTATTATTATTATTATTATTATTATTATTATTATTATTATAGTAACAGAACATAACCTCCTGCGACAGTATTGGATTTCCAGCCTCCGTGACTTTTCGCTAATTGTCTTTCGATTACATATCCGAGAATAATCGATACTTGCGGTTTTATAATGGTACAAAGGTGATTTGTCATTGGCTGAACACCTGAACTCTAATGAATAGGTGTACTTTAATGAGGTGCATTAAAGGGCTACTACCAGATGTATAATCACTACATTTCGGCATGGTCGAGCATAAAAGAATTATTATTATTATTAGTATTATTATTATTATTATTATTATTATTATTATTATTATTATTATTTTTATTATGCTTGGTCGGTGCCAGATAAAGTGTGCTATTACATGGAGATGTGTGAAGAATGAAAAAAAAGCCACTGACGTTTACCTCACTAATGTGGATCAATTGTGTAGACTTCAAATTTTCACGTAGGCTAGAAATGGTTGCGAAATTATGCCGTTAATAATCTCATTCAGGAACAAGGTATTTTATGTACCAGAAATCTATTAAACGCGCCTCACAGCATAACTTATCTTTACAAGGAAGTAATATCAGAGATTTTATCGCCCTCTCTCGGGTTTTAACCTAAGAGACTTGAATGGGAAGCACGACAACCACTAGATCACCACAGTTGTGAAAGGATATACAAGTATAAATTGCGAGGTGATTCTCAGACACACGAACACTAATTTTTCAACTCATTAACGTAGTAATAGTCTTACGAGTGTATGTTGTTACCTTAAGAGAGGAGGGTTTGTAAATGAATTGAATTTTTATAAAACAAAACGATCTCTCTGGCTCCATAAACATAACAAAAGAGAAGGGAGAGACAATTACGAAAGAAACCCTGCTTGCTTGGAAACAAAGCTAAAATGCCAGTGCTTTTTTTTCTCCTGCGAAAAGCTGCGATAGAAGCCAGTTTATTTTTTCTCTTTTTTTTTTTTTTTTCCTTCCACCGTGAAGAGATAAATGGAAATGTCTTTCACCAACACATTTCTTTCTACGACTTTCTTCCGAAGGTATTCCGCAATTCTGTCCATTGCTGTAGTCCCGCCTTTAAGAATGAACTGATACCTGGCTCTCTGCAGAATCAATAGCCTGACGATTTTTATCTAACATCAACCTTTTTTTTCCTTTTACAAAAGTTACAAAGATAAAGTGACAGTCACCTCTTTCTAATACTTGAGGATGTTACAAGTACATTTTTCTTAAAACATAGATACCCTACAAACAAAAGAGATGTAACAATTTTATTGAAGATAAGAAACAATACTACATTACACTACTGGGTGTTCATTTCAAAGTGTGTCATGACGTCACTGTTGTTGGGTCACCGATTTGAAGCGAGTTTCAGCTTATATGTTAGAGAAGTTGCCTATTATTTAAGGCGTTCTTCAATCTGAACTTGAGAACGTGTACGGTATAACTTGAACGTCGTAGCAACAGATGGCGGTCTGTACGGTCTGTGTGCTACCATAACCTCTTTCGAACTGTGTTTTGCGCCGGCAAGTCGTACGCAGGGTATTTGTTATCATCGGTTGCGTACGGTAACATTCCACAATACAAATCAAATGCTCCGTGTCCATGTTGACCGTCGAAGTTAATGTCAACAAATACGTAAGTAATCGTCTTAACCCTCTCCCCATATCCCGACAGTACGTATTTCCAAACAGTTCACATTCCTGCCACTACCGGCGTTACCGTACGTATCGGTACGTACTCTTCAGAATGAACGCCGTACTTGCTAGGCAACTTCTCTGCCTCTTAGGTTATACACCTCTGCGGAAGTGTAGGAAGATTGAATTCTCTAGGCTCATCGGCTAGCCACATGACGGCATACAGCGAGCCATGACACATTTTGAACTGAACACCCAGTAGAAGACTGGAGGAAAACGCTGTGGATATTAGATACGCCACAATTCATTGTTACTGGGTATCATACCAGGCGAACTATTTCATACAACAGAAAGAGTATAAGAAATACGTACATACTTACTGGCTTTTAAGAAACCCGGAGGTTCATTGCCGCCCTCACATAAGCCCGCCATTGGTCCCTATCCTGAGCAAAATTAATCCTTTCTCTATCATCATATCCCACCTCCCTCAAATCCATTTTAATATTATCTTCCCATCTACGTCTCGGCCTCCCTAAAGGTCTTTTTCCCTCTGGCCTCCCAACTAACACTCTATATGCTTTTCTGGATTCGGCCATATTGTGGGTCCCTATCACCACGGCATGGCGCGCCCTCAGGTTGCGGATCGACGAGACGGCCTCCAGATATGGAGGGTAGCTGTGAATATATTGAATAAGCAGTCGCGGACAACCGATGAGGGATGGTCCTCCAGCTTGGGGGTTGGGCAAAGGGCTAACAACCCATCACCGTAAAAAAAACAGCTTGTTACGAATCCTTCAAATATGCCTCGGAATGGGAAATACGTACAACGATAATGAAATTCGCACACCAACAAGCTAAAGATATCAGATGAGAATAAAATTTATTTATACTGGCACGTTGCAGTCTTTATCGGCTGACGCTATTTTGTAGGGCTTCTTGCAATAATGAAGTAACTCCACTTTTACAAAGTTATGGAAAACTACAAAAATCGTTCTAAAAAAATCCAATTTTAACTGAGCTTCTTTTCCTTTTCAATGTATCCCTAGATACTTAGGAGTTTAATTTTATCAATCAATCATTTATTATAATCAACAATTTAGGGAGGTAAAATAGAAACAAATAATGGAGTTACCCTCTTTTGCAATAAATTTGGATATAATTAGTCACATTCTGCACTGAACACAATTACTGTGTTAATATCATACTACAACACAAGACATAGCAGATATACAATAATTAGTGCCCGGATGATTAGGCATTTAATTTGGTTAAAATAGGCAGGCATATAGGCACTAGAAATAATAAAATTAGGTAGTGAAATAGGCATTTATTATTCATGGAAACAGACAAAAAAATAGACAAATACTTAATAAACTACCCCATACGGTACTCACTTTCCTTGGTTACATGTCACAACAAGATGCTTTTTTAAGTTGTCAACTGTCATAGTGAGCCGCCTGTTAGAGAGAACGTTTTTCATGGTGGAAAAAGATCTTTCTGCTGCTACTGAAGTGATTGGAGCAAACTTAAAGCAACTTATTTCAGAAGGAGTGTCTCTACTTTCTTTCAGAGAACATGAAAAACCGACTGTGTATTGTCTCAAAAAGAGAAGTGTGAGAAGGGATTAGAGACTTCAAAGCACGTGTGACTTGTGCGTGCAAGCGACAACAGTAACGGGACCTGGAGACTTGCTTTTAATACTTCCCTCATCCCCTTTCTTTCGCTGGTAAACCCCGAAGTGACCTGAGCACTGAGGGTTATACTGTTCAAACATCTTTGTTAAGTGACATAAAAGATTGAATCGGTAGAGGAGAAAAGTTTACGACTTCTTGGAAACATATGTATTGCTGGAGAATAAGATTCTCAGCAAATATTTGTGTGAGGTGAATATATATTTTTAATTTGTACAACTGTTCTTTTTTGTTTTTTGTTATAATTTATGTGCGGTTTATTTTAAATGAATTAAAAATATAGAAAATGTACAATAACGACGTATATAGGCTAAAAAAGGCATTTAACCTGAAAATAGGCAACGGGAGCTAAAACAGGCAAAAAAAGGAAATATAAAAATTGGGCCTATCGTCCCCAAATATGTGAAAACGTGTTTATCTCTAATAGGTCTTTCATACATACACTCAGTTTAAAAAGGCATTTTGCCTAACATCCGGGCTATAATAATGATAATTATTATTATTATTATTATTATTATTATTATTATTATTATTATTATTATTATTATTATTATTATTATTATTCTAGATACGGAGTAGAATAGTACACTAATAGTATAAGTCATGACTTTTGAAATTGTTTAGGGACACTAGGACTGGATTTTGAAATTTTTACAATTTTAATTTTTAAAATATTCCACAGATAGTAACAGTATATTCCTATTACAAAAAAGAGTAATTAGAATAATAGTAGGTGCCAAATCTAGGGAATCGTGTAGGACTATTTTCAAAAAACTACAAATAATGCCCATGGCTTGTCAATATATCTTTTCATTAATAATCTTCCTCGTATGTAATCGTGAAAACTTCGTAACTAATTCAACAGTTCATAGCATAAATACACGTCAAAAAAATTACTTTCATATTCCATCAGCAAGTCTGTCGTGCTATCAAAATGGAGTGCGTTATATGGCAGTAAAATTTTTTAATAGCCTCCCTATCGATATAAAAATGAAACTCAAAACATAAGATTATTTAGGGTCAAATTAAAGAAGTACCGGTACCCAATTTCTCACGCCTTCTATTCTGTAGGTGAATTCATGACATCCAATAACGCTTCATGAAATTGATACTAAAACTTTGTTTTGTACTAGTAGACTATATTGTAAATCTCTTCCGTACATATGTCAACTAGACTGTGACTATAAATTAACAGTCTTACTAATAAACCGTGCATAGTTTTTATACGAGACTTATGCAGAGTTGAGACAGAAAACGTTACTAATAAACCGTGAATAAGCTATGGACGTATAAACAGGCTGTAACTATACAATGGGAATTGCTTAGCAGTAGTTATATACACGAAACCCCTTGTTTAAGCGTTGTATATAGGGAACAAATGGCCGCCCCTCTAACAGCTGTTCGTATCGACTGTCTTTTTATGATGATGGTTACCTTGTAACCACAGAAGAACAAACCAAAGATCATAGAATTATTAGAATAATATTGCTGTAGCTTGTACTCTTTGGCCAAAATGTAGTGTGGTAATCGATTAGAGCCATTTGTACCATCGATATTTAACACGCCACACTAGAGCGCTCTACCGGATGCAGTAGACAACCTCAGATATTCTATTACCTTTCGTAACAAGTAATGACGAAACTATGACGTAGGTGTGTAACAGTTGTACTGTTATACACGATGTATGTAGTGATTATTAGTAAGGAATTTACACACGACTTATAAACGAGCTACTTATTGTATAAGAAAGTTAAACGTCTGTATATAGAGTTTTTATTAGTAAGACCGTAAGACTTTATAATGGTATTACGTTTTTTTTTTACTTGTTCCATATTCTAGCTGTGAAGCAATGTGTGAATACCATGGAATGTTAATAAATACAATACAATACTATTAAGATTTTTTTGACATGTTCCATATTCTAGCTGGAAAGCGACATACGATACCATGGAATTTAAAATACAAATACAAATACAAAAATATCCGTGGTTAAAGACAAACTAGGTAACCACTAGACTACACACAACTAGAAGACAGAAAAGGGAGAGTTACGAAAATAAGAATGCGAAGTACAGATCACAAAAGGATTGTGTGTAGGTTTCTTGAATAGCCTTTAGGGGAGCAACACGAACTCTGACGCAACAATTCGATGTTTGTCTGTTTTTCAGAAACTGCTTTTGCACAAGATGTTCCACTCTTATATTTAGATTAGATTACTTCACCTCGCCCACTTCAAGGGTTGCGAGGGGAGCGCTTTCATCTCTCACCTGGAGGGAAGCACTCTGGGCTTATAGGGGAGGGGGCAATCTCCTTTCGAATGAAATATCGTCTCAAGGAACTTAGGAGGCCGTGACCCGTGTTTGCTCAAGTTCTTCAACAGTGCCACCGCGTGTTAGCAAATCTGTGGTGTGAAGGTAACTTGCCACCGGCGAGAGCCTTCTAGTCGTTCAATATGTGCATTTCGAGGAAACAGTTTCAGAAGCTTACAGGCTATGCTGATCACCCCCAAAAGAAATCGTTTACACATGTGTTACTCTGACTTTACTTATAAGCCCGTCATCGATCCCTATACTATACTATACTTACCGGCTTTTAAGGAACCCGGAGGTTCATTGCCGCCCTCACATAAGCCCGCCATTGATCCCTATCCTGAGCAAGATTAATCTATTCTCTACCATCATATCCCACCTCCCTCAAATCCATTTTAATAATATCTTCCCACCTGCGTTTCGGCCTCCCTAAAGGTCTTTTTCCTTCCGGCCTCCCAACTAACACTCTATATGCATTTCTGGATTCGCCCATACGTGTTACATGCCCTGCCCATCTCAAACGTCTGGATTTAATGTTCCTAATTATGTCAGGTGAAGAATACAATGCGTGCAGTTCTGTGTTGTGTAACTTTCTCCATTCTCCTGTAACTTCATCCCTCTTAGCCCCAAATATTTTCCTAAGCACCTTATTCTCAAACACCCTTGACCTATGTTCCTCTCTCAAAGTGAGAGTCCAAGTTTCACAACCATACAGAACAACCGGTAATAGGACTGTTTCATAAATTCTAACTTTCAGATTTTTCGACAGCAGACTGGAGGATAAAAGTTTCTCAACTGAATAATAACAGGCATTTCCTATATTTATTCTGTGTTTAATTTCCTCCCGAATATCATTTAAATTTGTTACTGTTGCTCCCAGATATTTTAACTTCTCCACCTCTTCAAAAGATAAATTTAAAATTTTTATATTTAGTATAATATTCCCGTCACGAGACATAATCATATACTTTGTCTTTTCGGGATTTAGTTCCAAACCTATCTCTTTACTTGTTCCAGTAAAATTCCCGTGTTTTCCCTAATCGTTTGTGGATTTTCTCCTAACAATTCACGTCATCCGCATAGACAAGAAGCTGATGTAACCCGTTCAATTCCAAACCTTCTCTGTTATCCTGGACTTTCCTAATGGCATACTCTAGAGCAAAGTTAAAAATTAAAGGTGATAGTGCATCTCCTTGCTTTAGCCCACAGTGACTTGGAAACGCATCTGACAGAAACTGACCATCGATCCCTATCTTGGGCAAAATTAATACAGTCCCAATCATCACATCCCACCGCCCTAAAATCCCTTTTAATACTATCCTCCCATCTACGTCTCGCCTTGCCCAAAGATATTTTTCCTTCAGGTCTACCAATTAACACACTCTTCGCATTTCTGAATTCACTCATTCGTACTGCATGCCCTGTCTATCTCAAACGTCTGGATTTATATATACATACATAGTGTTCTGCCAAATTACAGGTCTTTCACTGCAAACCCAGCAATTTTCCTATTTTCTGCCTTCCTCTTAGTCTCCGCATACGACCCATATATCTTAATGTCGTCTATCAACTGATATCTTCTTCTGTCCCAGACTCTTCTCCCGTTCACCATTCCTTCCAGAGCATCCTTCAGTAGGCAGTGACTCAACTAATTTCTTTTTTTGTACTTGATCAGTTTCAGCATCATTCTTTCTTCGCCCACTCTTTCCAACACAGCTCTTCGTTTCTTATTCTGTCTGTCCATTTCACACGCTCCATTCTTCTCCATATCCACATTCCAAATGCTTCTATTCGCTTCTCTTCACTTCTTAGTAATGTCCATGTTTCTGTCCCCTATAATGCCACACTCCACACAAAACACTTCACTAGTCCCTTCCTTAGTTTCTTCCAGAGGTCCGCAGAAGATGTTCCTTATTCTATTAAAAGCTTCCTTTGTCATTACAATCCACCTTTTGACTTCCTGGCTGCAGCTCATGTTGCTGCTTATAGTGCACCCCAAGTGTTTGAAGCAGTGCACTTGCTCTACTGCCTCATTTAGTATTCATACGTTTACCTTCTTTATTTTTCTTCGGACAACCAAGGTCTTCTTCTTTTTTGCATTTATCTTCATCCCATACTGCTCATAGCTATCATTTAGCTCCAGTAGTATATCCCTTAGTATCGTCCTCCTCCTGCTAGCAACGTCATATCATCAGCAAATCTTATGCACTTTATTCTTCTTCCTCATACTCTAACCCCTCTCATGTTCTGAAAACAGTTCTTCACTAAATCCTCCAAATAGATGTTGAACAGTATAGATCGTACTCCTCTCCCTACTTCATTTCCTTCAGACAATTCTTCTATTCTGACCTTCACTCGTTATTTCATATAAAGATTACTGAACAGTCTTCTCTCTTTCCAATCCACACCAACTTTCTTCAGGATTTAATGTTCCTAATTAAGTTAGGTGAAGAATACAATGCGTGCAGTTCTGCGTTGTGTAACTTTGTCCATTCTCCTGTAACTTCATCTCTCTTAGCCCCAAATATTTTCCTAAGTATCTTATTCTTGAACACCCTTAACCTTTGTTCCTCTCTCAAAGTGAGAGGCCAAGTTTCATAACCAGACTGTGAGTGTATTGTCAGAATTTCTATATTCCTGAATGTATCAAGATTAGTAATATTAGTAAGACATTACATCGTGGTTTAGTGGATAAAGCGTCAGCACGTAGAGCAGAAAGGCCGGTTACGAGACCCGGTGCCGGAGAGAATTTTTCTCCGTTCTACCCATCCTTCATCATATGGCAACGCACAATTCCTTCACGGAAATATCATATGTACTTCGGTACATCACAGTAAAAATGAAGAGTTCAGAACCATAGTGGGCGAAGTGCCATTTACTAAAATCGTAGAAAACGAGGGTCAAAATGATATTATCATAATTCATGGAAACATATAACAAGTAATATAAAGTATACACATTAAAATTAAATGATATATCAGTCTTCATTAAACTATGGTATTCACTTAACTTTAACCCTGCCTTTCTCCGTTTTTAATAAATGGCGCTTGGCCCACTATGGCTCTGAACCCTTCAAATATAGTATTAATTTAAAAGCAAAAAATTCTCGAAATATGCATATATGTAAAATGAAGTTGGCTTCATTTGAACGTAAAAACAATGATCGGCAAAGATCCATTTTAACTTTTTCAATATGCGAAATCAATAAAAACATGCAGTTGTATGGAGTTCCATGGTGTAATTATACTCTTCGAAATTGGTTCGTTTGAGACGCGTTTGTAATTCCATTGCCCCTACATATCGTGATGTGTAAGCTTACTAAGAAAGGGAAAATGTGAAATTCTGATGACATTTCAATGTATAGGAAAGGCAAAAATGTGCATTAATATTTCAACATGGATTGAAGCGCCAACCGTGACTCCAGAAGAAAATGCGATCTCCTATGGACTTCTTAAGGCTGGTTCACAATAAACCTGGAACTATAACGACAACTAGGACGAGAACGGAAATGGTGTTAAAATAATGTATTTAAATGTGAGCATTCACAATTATTAATTTTCACGTTCCCGTTCCCGGGCTCCGGCAAGCTTCTCGTTAATTGTGAATGCTCACATTTATATCGAGTGAATCGGGGGGAGATGACTATCGGGGGAAGTTGCTTATATCTTTGTAGTTTCACATTCTTCCAAGAAAAAACGCCACGTGCATGTCTTTATGATCACTGAGACAGCTGAATGTCTGGAGAGTGGAAGCTAGCTCATTTTGCCGCGTGTTATTGTTGCAACAAAAAAAAAAAACTCTTTTGCTGCTATAAAATAATTGCAAATGTATGTTAAAATTTTAATAAATCCTTGAATTTGTAATAACCGTCAAAACTTTGTAATGGATATTGTAGTAATGGTTCTAAAGTTTGTATTGTTACCAACCAACGACCGTCAAGTTAGGTTGCGTCACAGCACTAGGCATCTTACCCCGATACTTGGGGAAGATGCTCAATTTTTTCGGGGTAAGATGGCAACTTGTTGCAAGACTATTACTTTTTTGTTTTATTGCAGGGAATGCGTAGACATTACATAAGGTCCTCTGATAGAGGTCAGTGCATTGAGGACAGTGTTAAACTTGCGGTGGATCATGATAGAACAGGGGGTATGGACTGTTTTAGAGCATTGCAAACGTCCGGGATTTCTTACCATATCCTTAAACGCCGCCTAAAAAAGAATGATGGCAAAATGTACTGGATTGAATTCATTGTGTGCAAAAGTGAGCCTTGTACATGGCAATAAAATCTGTGCAATGACTGGGTTGCTAAGTAGTGATAAACGAGTGAGAAAGTGTCCATGAGCTTTAAATTAAGTAATTTTTGTTATATACATGTATCAAACTAAGCTTACTTACTTACTTACTTACTTACTTACGTGCTTGCTTTTAAGGAACCCGGAGGTTCATTGCCGCCCTCAGGTAAGCCCGCCATTGGTCCCTATCCTGAGCAAGATTAATCCAGTCTCTGCCATCATATCCCACCTCCCTCAAATCCATTTCAATATTATCTTCCCACCTATGTCTCGGCCTCCTCAAAGGTCTTTTTCCCTCCGGCCTCCCAACTAACACTCTATATGAATTTCTGGATTCGCCCATACGTGCTACATGCCCTGCCCATCTGAACCGTCTGGATTTTATGTTTCCTAATTATGTCAGATGAAGAATACAATGCGTGCAGCTCTGCGTTGTGTAACTTTCTCCATTCTCCTGTAACTTCATCGCTCTTAGCCCCAAATATTCTCCTAAGAACCTTATTCTCAAACACCCTTAATCTCTGTTCCTCTCACAAAGTGAGAGTCGAAGTTTCACAACCATACAGACCAACCGGTAATATAACTGTTTTATAAATTCTAACTTTCAGATTTTTTGATAGCAGGCTGGATGACAAAAGCTTCTCAACGGAATAATAACAGGCATTTCCCATATTTATTCTGCGTTTAATTTCCTCGCGAGTATCATTTATATTTGTTACTGTTGCTCCAAGATATTTGAATTTTACCACCTCTTCGAAAGATAAATCTCCAATTTTTATAGTTCTATTTCGTACAATATTCTGGTCACGAGACATAATCATATACTTAGTCTTCTCGGGATTTACTTCCAACCCTATCGCTTTACTTGCTTCAACTAGAATTTCCGCGTTTTTCCTAATCGTTTGTGGATTTTCTCCTAGCATATTCACGTCATCCCCATAGACAAGTATCAAACTAAGTTCAGGTAAAATACATATATCAGTAAATGTGTTAATTGCAGTTGCCATCTTACCCCGACTAACAGGGAAAGATGCCTAAAATGCAGGTGAGAGGAAAACCTGTATATGAGGCGCTCAGTTCTAAAGTGGATCAAGTCCATGAGACGTAGTTTTGAGATAATAGGATTTAAAGTTAACTCGCTCTAGTGGATTATCTAATTTACCTAGCAATAATCTTATTGCTCCATTCTAAAATTCTAGATTTATAAAATATAAACAATTTTGTAATGTTAATTGATGCAACGCTTTGGTGACTTGATTCACTATGACTCAGAATATCGTGAATAAATGATCAGAGGCTAAAGTGACTGGTGTCACCTACCGGCGAATGCTTGGAATTAAGACTTGATCCATTACTGCTCGGAAAAATCCAATAATCAGAAAATGAATTAACTCAATTTATGAAAATTTGTAACTTAATCCACTTTAGCTCTGAACGCCTCATATGTAAACGTGGTAATTAATGTTTTCTGTATTGTACTAAAAATATAGTTTCAAAATACTTTCCAGACTTTGATGTTTCAATATAAAATTCAAAACTAAATAAACAATACCTTAAGGGGAGGCAGAGGTGAAATTTTGAACAAAACTGAAGAAAATTTGGTTTTTTCCATTTTTATTATCTTTATTTTAATATTCCGATGTTAGTTTTTGATTTTGTGCCCTTTAAAGTATGAAATTAAAACCAAGATAACTGTATTACTATATTATTCCCTTAATAAACTAATACTTATCATTATTTATATACCTTCTCTGAACATATAAATAAAAAGAAATATTGAAAATTTCTTACAATATGGTGCATGGAGCATTTTATACCAAACGATATAAAGTTTTATAAAACTATTAATATTTACAGAACTATTGTACTTAGAAAGTTGAAACTTGGTATGCTCATTACTAATAACCAGGCTTCGAGACTTCGGACCCGATAGAGCAGTTCAGTGGGAAATCCGCATAACGGCGTACTGAGTATAGTGGTAAAGCGTACAGTGGGTGGGGGTACTGTAGAATGAATGCCAACAAATACGCAAAGGAAAACGCTCTGGATTTGAAGGTTCTGACGAATGATTTGGTTTTCATACAAACCTGTTTTCAAACTGTGTCTGAAACTATTAGACGGTTAGAAAAGTCGGAGCAAGAGATGCCGGAAGCCCTCAAATTAGTTGAGGAAATGACACGGAGAATTAATGAGACACCAAGTACACCGGTTACTGAACGTGTAAAACAGAAGTGGAAATTAATTTTATGTAAAAATAACTGTGTAATATAAACAGTAAATTAGTGTACATAGAGTCACCCGAGAATAAAGGATTTATAATAATAATAATGTTTTATTTTCGCTGGCAGAGTTAAGGCCATAAGGCCTTCTCTTCCACTCAACCAGCCTTAATCAATACAATACATAAATTTAAATTACAAATATTTTCACTACACTTAAAAGGTTCTCCAGCAATAATCTTCACTACACATTTATTTAAATTTAGATAAATCTATAAGGTAAAGTAGTAACTTAATTAATGAGCTAATTTAATTCAATGAATTATAATTAATTTAATATTTGAGATAGCTAGTAAAATGATGAAAATTAATTTAATATAAGCTTACTAGGACTATGTTACAGGGAGAATATATATATATTTCTATTTCTATAATGAGAATATTAATGTAATTGCCATTAGAGGTTTTGTAAATCTATTTAGAGAAATTAAAGATAATAATAGGAATGGACAGATGTTAGTTTCATTATAAGTAACAAATATTAATCAGCAATTCATCTGTTAAGTAAGAATTTATGTAATTTTGACCTAAATCAAGCAATTGTCCAACAACCCCTTATATCACTCGGAAGCGAGTTCCAATTTCTAGCAACTGAAACTGTATAGGATGAAGAATATAAAGATGTCTTGTGGTAGGGTATAATGAGTAAATTGTTATAATGAGATCTTGTACTTAGCTGATGATATGCGGATAAATTTTGAAAACGAGAAGCCAAATATATTGGGGTAGCGGTGCGCAGAATTTGAAATAAGAGAACAAGAGAATGCAGGGCTCGTCGATCGCTTAGCCTTAGCCAAGACAGAGTTTGGAAAGACGGGGAAACATGATCATACTTACGAATATTACAAATATAACGGACGCACGCATTATGCACACGTTGTAGCCTGCTGCTCAAATTTGCATTTAGATTACTCAATATAATATCGCAGTAGTCAAAGTGTGGCATCACGAGTGTTTGTACAAGGATTAATTTTAATTTATCAGGAAGAAAGTGCTTCAGTCGCTTTAATGAGTGAATAATGGAAAATATTTTTTTGGAAGTGTGATTCACTTGTTCATTCCATTCCAGGTGACAATCCATATAAATACCAAGGTTCTTCACAGTCGTACTGTATGGAAGGATTGTCCCTTAGACACTGCTATGAAGTTAGGTTTTTTTCGTTTTGCTCCTATCACGTCATGCGACGTAGAGCGCAGCTTTTCACAGTACAAACTGTGTTTGGCAGATAACCGAAAAAAGATTTACGTTTGAGACACTGAAAATGTATCTTTTAGTACATTGCAATTCGGTACTGTAACTGCACTTCCTAAAGACGACCAATAGGATAAATTAAGAAATTAAAATTGCTACATGTTTATTTCCACCATTAACACTGTGTATAATTAAACACAAACGCTTATAAAAGACAGGAGAATAAATGCTTTTCACATGCTTTTGACATTGTCATTGTGTAACGTATATTTACTTTCAGAATGTACATATGCGTGTTTCCCCATACTACCGTACTCTACTCTAAACAGCAACGTTGTTACCTCAACACCTTTCACTACCTGCAGTGAGTCAGCAATCTATAGTGCATGCACAGTAAACTTTTTGTATCGGGTCCAAAGTCTCGAAGCCTGCTAATAACATACTTAGTATTCATGATCAATTTCAAACAAATCGGATAAATTTTGTGGATTTTGAAATATTCACCTCTGCCTCCCCTTAAATTTTCAATCAAAGAAAAATTTAGGCATCTTCCCCCGATCTTCTTTACTTTTATTTTAACAATATTTCCGTTCTCGTTGTCGTTTCCGTTCCCGGGTTATTGTGGACCAGCCTTTAGTCTTGAAGAGATTAAGCGGTTGCAAGGGACAGAGAGCCAGCCTGTCATAACAGCATCTCGGAGCGCGATTGTGACTTGTGCAGGCAGCAACCTGTTGGCGGGATGCTGTGAGACCGATCGAAGCACACCTGGCGCTGTGCTGACGTCAACCGGCATCTGAATTATCCGGCGCAGCGCGTCCGTGACCCCGCGCGGGCGAGCGAGCCCGGACCGAACGACCGACCAACACTACAACCACCGTTACTGCTGTTAAGCCTCTTGTCACGAAGTGTTATTGCCGCTGTTAACACCGCTTTCTCTTTTATTAATATTGCTATTGCCGCTAATGATTTCGCTATGTCGTAGCTACTCTTAAATTGGCAAAGCTTCATTTCTCACACTAGTTTATTAAACCGTGTCGGACCATAAAGAAAACAACTATTACAATGTCCATATTTTATATGTTGTGCAATATTATAAAGCCAATTGGCTAATACCGTTATGATGGTTAAATAACTTGAGCTACCATATCGTCCCCAATAATTCCGTTCTGCTGATCGATGGAGTTGTAATAGAGCCAATTGGCTAGTCTACATCCATCGAATCAAGTCATTTTACCTAAGAGCCAACTGGCTAGTCTCTGAAATTGAGACATCTCATCCTGTCTAAGATTTTTCCGTGGTTTTCCTAAGGCGTTAAGAGAAATGTCGGGATGAGCCCTAAAAGAAATGGGCCACGGACCTGCATTCACTTCCCCAGACATTGGTGACGGCTCAAAATTAATGATTATTCACATCGAACTCGGGCCCTAACAGAATTCAAT
Source organism: Periplaneta americana (assembly GCF_040183065.1). Taxonomy (NCBI): domain Eukaryota; kingdom Metazoa; phylum Arthropoda; class Insecta; order Blattodea; family Blattidae; genus Periplaneta; species Periplaneta americana. The sequence continues at coordinate 21,090,191 of NC_091127.1, read as the reverse complement.
CGTCCCCTTGTACAGATCAATGGAGTCATCAAAGAGCCAATTGGCTGGTCTCCTGATCTGAGAAAAATCATCAAAGAGCCAATTGGCTATTGCCGTTAAGATTAATCCCTACGCGTTCGAATCTTCAAACAGCCAAACTGGCTATTACCGTTTCGTGCCCAGACTCCTCCTCCTAGTTGGTACCATCGCGTCTCTCCTCCGGATCAGGTCGCTGTACTTCTACCCCTCCTCCCCCCCCCGTATGTTGTAGCTAATCAATTACGTCCATTTTCGGCTTACCCACTGGAAATTTCTAGCGCTCCTTCACTGGGGCGGCGAAATCCGAAGTGAGACAAGTGGCCAAGAGGCTTGGAGCTCACATATTCAGTTTTTCACAGCCCCAACTCCCCCCTTGCAAGGACGTGTTTTCACGTACCTTTAAAGTTTCTCCTCCCACTTCCCCCACTCATTCATTCCCTCAGATAGTATTGCGATTTTTTTTATTTTTCTACCAATATTTTTCTATTGTTCTATTAAAATTATAGCATATAGCCTATTAACCTGTTGTATCCTATAGAATAGGTCTAGTTTGTGAATTTAAGGGTTTAATATTGTCACATCTAGTCGCTATTAATATTATTATAGGTGGTGGTAATTTGATTTGACCGCTATTAAGGGGACATGCCACTAAAAATGACAACTTTTTCCCTAATCATTTGTTTTGAAACAAATTTTGAAAGCATGTTTACTATGTAAAGGACTAATAAAATCCAAATTTTGAACTCCCAAATGATTTTGGCTTCTGATTTTTTCTATATTTTTTTCTTTAGAAAAATTTTCAAGCTCAAGTTTTTAGTGAAAAATCTCAATTTTTAAGCTTCCTTTTTCTTTTCTTTTTTTTTTTAATATTCCCTAGACAAACATGTACAGTGGACTCTCCTAAGTTCGACTGAACAGAATTGAAAGTTCAGTCCAATAAGGATACTGGCTGTGGCAGGTGAAATGAATACAAATTCTTTTTGGTTATCCATCAACGAATACAGTACTGTACTTGCATTTCCTGCCCGCCCCGAGACTTGTGTATGCGCTTCTAGTACCACAGTGGGTTTCGACAGTTCCGTCTCATAAACGGCACAATTCTCAAATAGAAAAAGAAGAGTTCATTAATTTAAAATCAGTAATTAAATATGGATGTCCTAATCAATAAAATATTCTGTTTTCCTTCAACAAAAGTATTACTACAAGACACAGAACCAATTCCCATTCAAATGGCAAACCCATTTCTTAGTGCCCGTATAGGGGCGTGTCTAATTCTCCTACGTAAGCAGTCGAACTATAGGATGTCGAACTTAAGAGCTTCCATTGTATATGCATTCATTTTATGAAATATCTCATTTATTCACTTCAAAAACATTTTTGAAATTTTGAATATGTTATTTATTCTATAATTCACGAACAAAAAATATTAATAAAATAAACTAGCAGCAGTTCTTACAAAATAAATGCATAAGATTAACTACCTCATATATACTTGCAGACAGATTTCATCCACATTGATTAATATCTGGGATAAAAGAGTTAGTGTTGAATCGAGAAAAATAAACTTACGGAAAATTTGATTTGAAAGTAATATGAATATTTATGTAACACATGCCTATTACAGTTCTGATCCGCTACATTTATGTAGTAAATTTAGGGAGCCAACTTTTGAACAAAAAGTTAATAAATTTGTAATCAGAAATTTGTAAAACAGAATTCTTTGATGAAAATATAATTTTGACAGCTCTTTAAATACCACGCCTCCTTACAGCCTTAATTTAAAAATATTTTTAAACCCTATTTGTAATCATAATTGAACTAATTCCATTTGGGGTATAAAAATATAAACGTGAAATAACTAATAATTTTTTGGGGGAAAATTTTCATTATTTTCAGTAAAGTCTCCCCTTAATATTGCTTTAGCCTCTTTCCGATATTAAAATTCTTTCAACGCTATTGATGTTATTATTATTATTATTATTATTATTATTATTATTATTATTATATATGTTAATATTTTCATTATTGCTGTTAATATTATTATCTATATTACTATTGTTTCCGCCATTAATAACATATCATTGTCCGTATTGTTGTAAATTTTGTTTTAGCCGCTAATAGGCGTAATTTACTGTAGGTCTACATATATTTTATGTTAAAAATAGTTTTGTTAAATCTTTGGGAGGAAATGCTAGAACATTTTGTAAGGTTTTTATGTATATGTTATTATTAAATAAATAAATAAAATGAAATAAATAAATAAATTTAAAAACAAACATAGGTTTTACCAGAAGTTTAAGGACACTCCTTCGAAAGAGATGTTTCACTCCTGACATTATACGTGTGTTAAAGCCCCTGATATTTACACAGGGACCAAATGTCTGTGAAAAATGAAGTTTTTACTGCAAACCCAACTATCTTTCAAATTGTGGATTATATAACAATTCTTATGCTGTAGCAACTTAACGAAAAATAAATTATATTTTTTTAGGAAAAAAATTAATTAGTCCAGAATGGATCAATGGATTTTGGAATAGCGTTAGATATCATCTCAAGTCATTCTTCCACATCCCAATAATAAGTCCACACTCCTGAATTTCGACCCATTTTCACTTTTTTCAAGGAAGAACTCCAATCTTCCCACACTTGCAGCAACCTCCACAGCTGATTACTAAAATGGAGGAAATAAGCTGATTGACCAGTATTAACAACTCCCAATGTTATGCTGTAAGTGGCAGTGGCGGTCCAGGGTCAATTTTCTGCGAATTTAAAACTCAAGAGAATAGGGCCCTGGTCTGTCATTTCATGCCCTAATATACCCGAGTTCCCTCGAGCCCAGTTTGCTGGAGTTAGCAATATAAGGTAGTCTATTGTAGGAAAATCAGAAATAAAAATATTGGAAAGTATAAGAGAAAAGACAGTCTATGTAAAAGTACCGTAGAAGAGGGTAAAGTCGATCAAAATTTTGCAATTTTTTTATGAAATTATGGCTATGCAATGGAGCGAAGTTCCTCAGAAAATAGCATTTTGTCGTCATTTCCTTCGCTTATGAAGGCACGTTACAATAATTGAAATAAAATCTATCGAAAACTGATTTTTTTTATTTGACTTGTGATCGAAGTTACCTGCTTAAATAGGATAAAGTCGATCACCATTGAATGTTTAGTTCAAGATCGATTTTAAAACATTGTGGAGTAAAGTCGATCACTGTTTATGTTTTTAAAAAACAAATTAAGTGTATTACATATATTTTATTTGTTATAAGGGGTGTAAAAACAATAATAATCTAAAATATATGCCTATAGCATCATATAGTGTATCTTTTGTTACTGTGATCATGCTATTCGATACAATTAGGCCTATAGGTCTCCACTGTACAAACGTGACTATGATTGCCAACTTATAAAACATAAAAACACATTTTAATACTTCACATACCAACAAACAAAGATTTAAAAATTCAAAATTTACATTGAAATACCACACTTCAATTATAATCTAAAATGTAATTCAACATTGCTTAGGTTTATATCAGATGTTATTTGAAATCTTCCCCTCCTCATGTCACTTTAGAAATTACATTGTTCCCATAGTCAGGTACAGAGGGGTGTACAAAATATGTTCCTTTGGCAGTGCTTCTCTTACGCAAGAAATTTTCACCATAATTTCGTCTTCCTCTTTCCCCACTATCCCATCAATATAAGCTATACTATGACACTTTTCTGTTTAGGCTTATAAGTGTTAGTTGGAGGTATTCCGGTGAACAATTTATTCTTCCTGCTGGTCCTATCTGCTTCGAGTAGGTCAATGGCATGATCGACTTAACCCTACAAAGGTACAAGTTTTCTTAAAATAATAAGTTTCAATACTAATATTTACGAACTGCAAAACTATTATTTCAGGATACAATCTCAACGAAAAGTTCTTACGTATACTTCCTGTCTCCTTTCACTGCTGACGATAATTTAGAGTTTGTAAAACTATGTTTTCGTTTAAGAGGAAAAGTTGAAAATAATTTTCACTTCAACGGTTATTACACAGTGTTCCCATTCTTGGCATTCGTAGGCTTTTTGATGTCCCTCTCGCTTACATTTGCAATGTCAGGCAATGAGGTCAGCATAACAAAATTTTAACAAGTAACTGAGAAAATGTATAATTTTCAATAAAAACCCCAAATGATGGATTTTACACCCACTGATTGACTTTACCCACTTCTACGGAACTCAAATAGTTATTAGAAGCACCGTTATTTGCATCTTTTCATCATTGTTCAATAGTAAGTAAAAGGCGGGAACTAGAATTTTGGTTTCTGTAATTAACTGTCCCCGGGAGCTTCCAGCTGCAAATTACGGTTAATGTATTCGTCCGTAAAGAGTTGGGTGTACTTCACACGGGCATATCGCAGCATCGTCTGCGTCATTGCTGCCAGACGCTACCGGCGGCGTTTTCTCATCTACATTAACGAGAAATGCAGAAGAATACACCCTCTGTCTTCGTCTCTACCTCTTTCTTTTTTTTTCGCGGCTGTGCGTTACCACGGTTACATGTGCGTCATGCAAACAGTGACTGAAAAGAAAGCAGTTTCGCTTATGGAAACGCGATTCGCTTGTACTGTTGTTATAATTCATAAAATAATGTAATAATGAAGCTGTACAGACGCTCTGTGGTGGAATAGAGATAGATACCTTTGGTTACAGAATGTGGGAAATTAAGGATCAAGCTTTGTTAGTATAAAAGCTCGAGTTCGCATACCGTTTTCAAGTCCTAGTGCAATTTGTGAATTAAAACTTTGACTCTTAGTACAAGAGTGACCCGATAGTATGTTGCATAAAATATGACGAATGTGAACATTACGAGATTCAGTGAAAGCAGACTTGAACAATTTCCTTTCCTATTTTTTAAATAGACTCTATGATCCTTAACTGAGAGAGGGGTACATGGTTTGATTATTATTTTTTATTTAAATTTAAATATACATACTTAATTATTGGCTTTTAAGGAACCCGGAGGTTCATTGCCGCCTTCACATAAGCCCGCCATCGATCCCTATCCTGAGTAAGATTAATCCAGTCTCTATCATCATATCCCACCTCCCTCAAATCCATTTTAATATTATCTTCCCATCTACGTCTCGGCTCCCTAAAGGTCTTTTCCCCTCCGGTCTCCCAACTAACACTCTATATGAATTTCTGGATTCGCCCATACGTGCTACAAGCCCTGCCCATCTCAAACGTCTGGATTTAATGTTCCTAATTATGTCAGGTGAAGAATACAATGCGTGCAGTTCTGTATTGTGTAACTTTCTCCATTCTCGTGTAACTTCATCCCTTTTAGCCCCAAATCTTTTCCTAAGAACCTTATTCTCAAACACCCTTAATCTCTGTTCCTCTCTCAAAGTGAGAGTCCAAGTTTCACAACCATACAGAACAAGCGGCAATATAACTGTTTTATAAATTCTAACTTTTAGATTTTTTGACAGCAGACTAGATGACAAAAGCTTCTCAACCGAATAATAACAGGCATTTCCCATATTTATTCTGCGTTTAATTTCCTCCCGAGTTTAAATTTAAAGATAGGCCTACAAAATACAGAATATAATTACAACTATAGAAATAGAAATAAAATAATATAATCAATATAAAAAGGAGATACAGTAATATTAACAAAATTTGAGGACCGAATGAGCAGCGCTCGTGTTCGGTCGCAGTTCAGATATATTATTAATAGGCATATAAGAGAATATACAAAATAAAATAAAATAGGAACTAAAATTAAAATTACAGCTACAGTGAAATTATATAATATAATAGGCCTATATTAATATAAGGGGAATATAGAAAATGAAATAAAATAAAATAGGAAATAAAAATTAAAATAACAGCGGCAATGAATTTAAGTAATATAATATTAACATAGAGAAGAAGAATAATAATGTACGTGAATAAAGTAGGACAATTTATAAAAAAAAATATAAATTTCAAAATTGTAGAATACAAATATAATATAGGCTGATTAATTCATACACATAGGCTATAAATTTATTTAATCAAATTGAAGACATTAAAATATATATTTATTGCCGGATATGATATATTTTAGTTCTTCACTTGTGAGGCACCCGAAAACGGATCTTACAAGATTTCTATACGTAGGTAGGAGTGTGAATTTATGGTGAATATTTTACCCTGATTTCAGTGACTAAAATGTTTTGATTTCGGTGAATATTTCATAAAAAAAAACAAGTAATTTCGTGCATTTTTCGCACCGAAAGAAACGTAAAAAAATAACCAAATAACATTTTTTTAATTAGTATTGAAACAATCCCTTTCAAACTAACAGAAAATTGTTTGCATTATTAATTAAATTCATAATTTAATTTCATTCGACTGTAATGAGGTGGCGGCACTGCCTTCTTGATCACACGAAGGCAGCTGTTACGGGAAAGAAAATAACCGTTGTCTGCTTACGCTGCTCCCTGGAAATAGTTCCTGAAACTATGCGTACATTGTTGCAAGATATTACACGTATGTAATTCTAAACGATAAAATGTGTAGAAATTTTCATGTATATTTTATAACGAAAACAATTGAAGAGTCCACTGCAAGAATGATGGATGTCATTTGGAATACATTTTGCAGGAGAAGCAATTGAAAGTTTGAAATGCTTAGCGCTCAAAGCTTAACTGTGACTTTCCGATCATTACTGGACAATGACTATCAGTGTTAATGCCATATAACTCTGTATGTACATTCTATATGTCTTAAGCTATGCATTGACAGTCTTGGTTCATTTTCGACAAGAAAGTGACATTCATCATTCTTGCAGTGGACTCTTCAATTTTCATTTTCTCTTTGGAAGAAGGATAATTTTTCATGCAAATTCACCATGAAACCTGTTTTTTGTTGAAAACATCGTGGTTTTGAAGTAATTTCGTGATTTCATATCAATTTCGTGAAAATTCGCGGACTTTCTAAGGAATTTGTATTTTCCATGCATAAATTAAGTTTTTAACACATTTCGTGTATATCTTTAACACCAAAAAATCACGCTCTTATACATAGATTATACAAAAGCCAACTGGCACTTTCATAATTGAAGCGTTCTCGACAACAAGAACTTCATTACAAAATCTTGAATTTTAGATTCAGAACATCATCATTTTAGATCTCGTATAACAGAACGACGATTAAGTCCACCGCTGTGGAGTAACGATTAACATGTTTGACCGTAAAACGAGCGAGCCCGGGTTCAAATCCTGGTTGGAACAAGTTATCTGGTTGAGGTTTTTCCGGGGTTTCCCTCAACCCATTAAGAGTAAATGCAGGGTAAATTTCGGCACTGGACTCTTGTCTCATTTCGCTGACATTATCACCTTTATTTCACTCGGACGATAGATAACCATAGCAGTTGATAAAGCGTCGTAAAATAAATCAATTTAAAGAAAAAGATACTCAAATGTTCCTAGAGGGCGCTGTGTTTGTTGAAGGGAATTAGGCCTATTATTTTGTCAGGAGAGAGATTTGTTATTACAGATTTAATATGTATTAATATGTACTGCAAACGGAAAAACGACGTAACATACGTTAAATTGTTGTTCAAGAGAACGTCTCAATTGCTTAGGTAAAATACATAGTAATACAAAAATCTGTTGCACCATTTGACACGAGGGGAAAATTTAAAAAATGGTTAGGTTTATATCCTTATTTAGTTTATTTTCAAATACAATACCACGTGTGTCGTTCTGTGACGGCATTTTTGTACACACTGTGCAGTGTATAGGCGGTCAGTCATAGTGATCTAGTTGGCCGTGGTTCGTATTATTCTCCTTTTCTGATTACATTCTTAGTTGCGTGTCAATTGTTCTTTTTCTCGTGCTAGTCTAAAGCAATGGTGGGCATTCCTGCGGCATTGCCGCAGTGACGTCAAACCTCAGCGAAGCATCAAACTTACCCCCTATCTTCCCCTTCCCCCACTCCATGCAAATACTGCGCGTGTACGTGCGGATTATACTGGACTGCTGTACTTCGGAGCTTCATTACTGACACAATGTTTTTTCGCAGAATCATATGAATCGAGAGGATATCACACTTACAAGAAAGGCGGTTCTTTAATTTTTCATGTTTAGGATAAGTTACAAATATTCAGGACGCGAACTTAAATATGTACATTCTTAAAATAGATCACCTGTTATACGAGTTCAAAGAACACAGATTCAGTGATTTTCAAAGGATGGAGAAAGATTTCAATATTTTTGCCACTCCTTTTCATGTTTAAATTGAAAATGTTATCCCAGAATTGCAGTTAGAGGTACTGGATTTGCAGAATGATGGCTTCTTGAAAGCAGAATGTGAAGGTCTACTGGGGGCTAAATTTTTTTTAAAGATTTCCAGTACTACATATCCACTGCTTAGACAGTTTGCTTCAAAAATAATGAGTACCGTCATTTCCCATAACTATGGTCCTGGAACATAACTATTGTCCACGATACAACTATTCAAATTTTGTACTCCATAACGTAGTACCTCGTTTATCTATATTCTTGCTATACTGTAGTTTGAATTCAAGTCACTGCAGCTATCTACGAACGGTCTATGTTACTTCTACAATGATCTTTGAATGTATCGTGGACCATAGTTGTGTTCCAGGACCATAGTTATGGGAAATGACGGTATGTATTCTTCAACCTACAAGTGCGAACAGCTGTTTTCTAAAATGAAATTTATAGAGTCCAGCCACAGATCCCGCTTAAGCGATGCTCATCTCCTTGCGCAACTGAAAATAGCATGCACAGATGTAAATCCTAATTTCGAAGAAATTGCTTTGAAAAATGATTAATTAAATATCACGTGAATGAACTATTCTAACTACATATGGTAGGTAGGAGTGTAGTGGTGCAACTGTCTGTAAATCCGTCACTGCACTGCAGAGTGCAACCCCTCCCACAGTATGTAGTTACCATTTAAATCCTGTCTTGTGGGTTGCGTTCATTTTGTCCACCACTGGTCTAAAGCGATGCATAAATGCATGATTAAAGAAGGTGCAATCTCATAATCTGCCACATGTAAATTTATGTGATAACATTGACAACACAGTAACTATTTTTAAGAAATAGAATGACTAGAAGGTACACAGTGCCGACTTTGGGAGGGGGGGGGAAACAAGACACTATCTGCCTCTAAAACTTATATAGCCTGGCTGACTCACAGAATGTCGAAAACTATTTTCATTTTTAGATGTGTATTGAAAGCTTTTCTTCTCGTGTCGAAGTTATTTCTATGCAATATCACAAAACAAAATTAGTCCAAAGCTGCTTTAAAAATGTATCATCATAACTAACTGCCGGCCGCTAGGGACGCCACTGCAGTGGAATCTAGATTGTCTATTTTTTTTTTAACAAATGTAAAACGGAATCATTTTTTTACGAGATAAATTTGCATTCCACAAAAAAAATACACACTTCGTTGCGTATACTACACAGGAACTATAAAGTTTTCTTGAGTCGTTTCTTTACGAAAAAAAAAATCAACTTAGTAGTTTCGGAAGAAATGTTACATCTAACAGAATAGCGATAACTATTTTTGTAATATGTATCGACGATGTGTATTGAAAGCTTTTATTCTCTTCTAACAATAAGTTTCCAAGTCATTTCTGTGCAGCATTACAGAACAAAATTAGTCCAAAGCTGCTTTACAAATTTACTCTCATAAAATGTAATCTTTTTCGTGTAATTGGTTACACACCGCGTCAATGTGGAGGGTAATAAATCAAGTTCGTTTACAGACTACATAGTACCATTGGCGACCGCTAGGAACGCCACTGCAGAGGAATTCTCGATTATCAATTTTTAGGAGTGAAAAGCGAGCTGGATGTTTTAGTTTCACGAAATTAATTAGCATTTCACAGAAATAAAAATACACAATTCGTTGTGTATACTGGAAATAAACTATAAACAAAGATAGATAAATATTTCTTCTGTCATTTCACTTTTGTATGTTTCTCCCCGAGTATATAATACTACATCCCGTCTCAACAAAATTCTTACAACACTGTAAGTATAATACGTTCCTAAAAGTGTTTCCTTTTACATCCTCATTGTATTTCAACGTAGATATGAATAAAAAGCATTGCGATGCTCATATAAATCGATTTCGAGAAATATAAGATTTCAGAATCTCTGATGAAGTAAAAATGGTTTTGGATATGCAGTCTGTCTGTTTATGACATTTTCTCCTGAACTGTTTGATTCCTATTTGGTTCATATTTTTATCTACGAATTTATATACTCGGAAACAAAGTACATAGAATATAATATGGCAAGTGTTCTCATTCTCATATATTTAACCGAAATATAGTAAAGGCTGGTTAACAATAAACCGGGAACGAGAACCAGAATGAAAACGAGAAGCAGAGGACGTGAATATGAAAATGTTTGAGTCACAATAAACCGAGAACGTAGACGACTATGCATATCGATATGCATGTCAATAACGATATGTAAAGTCGATATTACGCATTCTGATGTTATTTGTGTATAATTGACCAATGGCGTTATCTCATGAGTACAAGGTAGCCAACATAAACACAGGTTAACCAACTTCGAAATTTCAACTGAAACATTTCATTAGGAACGGTACTGTAAATATGCCCATGCATCTTTATTATCACAGCCTATTTTAAGTCTACCATAACGTAAAATAATAATTAGAGAAGAAACATTTGCAATAGAACAAAAATGAACACAACAGTAGTTATTGAATTGAAGCATGAATATGTAGTGTGTAATACAACCAATACAGTATTAAAATATGATTCACTTACGATCGGTGTTCAAAGATGCAGCTATTGAAAGCCACGTATTCTCCTTCATTTTCTCATCTTTATACGAGGCGCGCCGCTTATCATAAACGTGAGGATTTTCCTCAACACTCAATATTAGAATCTCATCAAATAAAACTTGCTCCATGATGCACAGCACAGAACAAAATAATGCATAGGTTATGTCACGGTCTTCTTGCTACAAAATATACGACGACAAAATAGCTTTTAGATGGCAATAGAATGAATATAGTGGGCTGTGATCGGAAACGTGAACGCCAAAGTTGAAACTTGGCCAACTTTCCGTTCCCGATCCTGGGCTCCGGCAAGCTTTTCGTTATTTGTGAATGCTCACATTTAAATGTACACATTTGAACAATTTTACCGTTTTCGTTTTCGTTCCGATTCTCGTTTCCGGTTTATTGTGAACCAGCCTTTAACTCTTGCTCCCAGAGGGTCCAAATTTTGTACAATTCAGTAGTACTGGGACTACTAAAACAAATACATTACACTTAGACTAACAGTGATTTGAGGCTTACTTGGTGATCAATATGGTGTGAGGTTTTTGGGTATTTGCATAGTGTTCTCGTTGTGAAGGATATAATGTTTCGGAGCAACATGTAGGCTCCATTGTAAGGGAAAGTAGGGAAAGTTGAACGGGGAAATTTATCTGTTGGATCCGTTACCAAGAACTGGTAGGTTGCTGGTCCTCCGTATTTTGTACGGACAGTTTGTATTTTAATACCTGTGCCTGTATCCGTAACGTATAAAGTGACGAAATTTCCGTATTTTTTTAATAGGACTAGGAAAGAAAATTAATAATTAGTTTTTACATCCTCCAAGGGACGATATCTACTACATAATAACCAATGGTAATACCACTGTTTTGCAAACTTGTGTTCAAAGATATCTAACCTACAATTTTCTGATCGTGTAAGCGTAGTCTCTAACAAAGGGATAAGTCAGAACCAAAGATATAACAAATTGACAACTTTGAAATAGTTCCGCTACTTCTCAATAGGTGACACTATCATTTGGACTGGCAAAGAAGTGTGGGAGAAAATGGTGGTGACGAGTAAGTATAAATAATTCTCATAGTTGACAGTATCAGTAGTTTTCCGCTATGTCTAGTATATTTTTACAATTATTAGCAGGGGATGAAATTTTTAATTCTATTAAGTGGGTATATTTATGTACTCTAGGCGATACTGACTGTTATCTTTACCCAATGAGCTCTGTAGTGAGCTCCATAAATAAATAAGATTTATGTTCTCTCTTTAAGGGTATACGCCATTTTAAAATAATTTAATACATGAACACAACTATTACAAGAAATGTCCAATGGTATTTGTAGCTTCAGCTCTAATCAACAGTGAGAACAATCGAAGTTGCCAGACAACTATATAAAACAAAAGATGTGAAATAAATGAATAAGGTGTATAATTAAACAATTGAATGCTGTTTCATATTGAAGTAAAAAATATAGGAATGCCATTTGAAATTTCAAAATGGTGGTGGCTGGGGGTGGGGGTGATATCTAAAATGCAATTAAGCCTGCTGTCAAATATCCCCCTCAATATCTAATTGCCGTGTTTTTTGTTTAAATTGAATTCAATTTAAATAATTAGTTATTTAGACTGGGAAGTTTTGGAATGAAAGCCCTGTATATGTTTAAATCACTTAATCAGATTAGCATGTCTGTTTGTAACTATCGGGATATTAAGGGATTAGGTACAGCTTACAGCAGTAGAATTTTGGAAATATTCGACATTTTTTTCCTCCATTACTGTATCTTGTGCAATAATGAAAATTAGTATGTGTAAAACACTGTCCTGCTACCTAAGGAAAAAATATTTTTACGATAAAAAAAAAATATATTTTTTTTTTCTTCAAAATTCAAAATTGTGGCATTTCACTGTGCACTGATGAAGTGTTTCCCTCATAACTCAAAAACTATCCAAATTCTGTGATGAAATTTTTTGTATGTATTTATGCATGTCATATCTATAATATGATGCAAAATCAGTTCTCTAACTTTGATAGATTGTCTGATGAAAAAAAAATAATTTAAAAGTGGTCAAATATCAGTATTCTCTTCTAAAATGAAATAAAAAATATTTATTAAGGAATTTATTTGAAAAAGCATGATATTGTAAACATGAGTTTCAGCAATAAAATAAAAGAGAGGGAACTTGAAAAAATTACAAAGTTTATGAGTTATAAGGAAAACGCTTCATCACTGCACAGTGAACAGCCATCATTTTTAATTTTGAAAAAACAAATAGGCTAATATTTTCTTTTTAATCGTAAAAATATTTTTTTTCATATCGCAGGACAGTGATTTACACATGCTAATTTTCATTATTGCACAAGATAAAGTAATGGAGGAAAGAAATGTTGACTATTTCCAAAATTTTACTGCTGTAAGCTGTACCTAACCCCTTACTGTTACGAAAGTACAAATGTCGTACATTGAGTTTCCCTGTTATTTTTTTTTATGTATTCTTGCAACGGTCTTACTAATAAACCGTGTATAGTTTTTATACGAGACTTATGCAGTGTTGAGACAGAAAACGTTATAAACCATGCATAAGCGATGGATGTATAAACAATCTGTAACTATACAATGGGAATTGCTTTGCAGTAGTTATATATACGAAACCCCTTGTTTAAGCGTTGTATATAGAGAAAAAATGGCCGCCCCTCTAACAGTTGTTCGTATCGACTGTCATTTTATGATGAGGGATGCCTTGTAACCACAGAAGAACACACCAAAGAGCACAGAATAATTAGAATAATATTGCTGTAGCTTGTTCTCTTTGACCAAAATGTAGTGTGGTAATCGATCTGAGCCAATTGTACTATCGATTCTTAACACGGCACACTAGAGCGCTCTATCGGATGCAATAGAGAACCTCAGATATTCTATTACCTTTCGTAATGAAGTAATGACGAAACTATGACTTAGTTGTGTAACAGTTATACTGTTATACACGACGTATGTAGTGATTATTAGTAAGGAATTTACACACGACGTATAAACGAGCTACTCATTGCATAAGTATAAGAGAGTTAAACGTCTGTATATAGAGTTTTTATTAGTAAGACCGTATAGTAGATATCTTTCTTAAATGCAAATGATATCCCAAATTTCTGGAATAGAAAAGTGTCCATATTTTTGTATCCAGAATTATGGCAACCCTACGTCTAAGACAAGGTGCAAATATCTAAAACGAAAAATATCGCACCATGCAGTATAATTGTTAAAAATAAACCACAATTTATATTCAGTTATTGTTTGATAAGAGTTGAAACGGTTTGTTCTGAAAACTTTTCTTCTGCGCTCAATAATCGAGTTGTTTCCTTTTTCTTTCAATTAGAACTTTCCAGAACTGTAAAGTAACGGTGATATCAAATAGTAGCTTTGGCACAAGCGGTCGCTATATTATTATGTTGTGAAGTCCGTTATATTCACGGACCTGTAAATTATGTTGGCAACAGGCTAACAATGTGGGAGAAGTAGCTCCAGCACTCCCAACATTTGCAGGTCATAAGGGATGTTTTTCCTTAGCGTCGATTCGCTTCGTGCACCGTATTAATTCGCCGGCTTATGGATTCCGGCTAATAAAAAGCAAACAGCAGCACAAGATCTTTCACAGGGGCACTCACAAGTGTGTGCACGAGTTAAGTTCTAGTCCCCTTCAGTTACTATGAACTGGTATGTATGTATGTATGTATGTATGTATGTATGTATGTATGTATGTATGTATGTATGTAATGTTATGTATGTATGTATGTATGTATGTATGTAATGTTATGTATGTATGTATATATGTAATGTTATGCATGTATGTATGTATGTATGTATGTATGTAATGTTATGTATGTATTGTTATGTATGTATGTATGTAATGTTATGCATGTATGTATGTATGTAATGTTATGTATGTATGTAATGTTATGTATGTATGTACAGGGACATCATTTTATTTTTACTAACATTTTTAATATTAACCTGTCTATACCTTTAGAGAACCGGAAACACCGCTTGCTCCCCCCTCCAAGACTGGAGTTCGATGATACTGGCGTAAAACACAAATCACTCTACTAGGTATAGGAAGGAAGAAAAGTAGTTCATCCATTTACGTATACTAGGAAACATCGCGATTTTGAGTTTCATAATTTTCATTAGGTTTTTCTTTAATCAAAGTACAGTACTGTATTCAGAATAAGTGTTTTTACTCACGAAGTGAGTTATCCATGTAAACGTATTCATTATGCAGTGTATATTATACTGTCTACAGCACATTAGTGTACAATATAGAGAAAGAAGTTAAATTGAAAAAATAATCATAATATGAATATTTAAACACAATTTTGAAAATGGTGGCCGTTCATTTCGATACAGGCTTCAGTTCTTTTGTGCATATTATCGCACTATAGACTATTGCATCTAATTCCAATTGCCAGTTTCGTCCTTCGTACTAGTAACTCATGTTGAAATAATTCTGTATCTACTCTACGTACTGTAAATTCAATCTTCACTTCTGCCCGACCCGAAAATATAAAATTACTCAGATATGCTATCTACTGTCCGTCCAAGTGGTTATGCCGCAGGATTGTAGAAAGGGAGGAAATCACGTGACAGTTAATTACTTAACGAGGCCCTTTTATTTAAGTTAAATTAAACAGCTGTATAATATTACGTAAACTTCCAATTCCTAAGAGAAATTAATGTTTTCAGAAAAGAGCTAAGACAGCCCAGCTATTACAGAGGGGCGAGCAGAAGCAGGTGGGGGAAATCGGGATGCGACGTAGGCAAACGGAGAGTACCTGTGCGAAAATATGATTCAATATTGAAAGCTCTTTCGTCACTGGAAAACGCGAACATATTTCTGGAACGTACTATACTCAGTAACTCAGTACTGCTTACTATCTGCGGTCTTGGTTCTGTGTGGAGTTGGAACTTCCTTAGTAGAAGGGGTGGGAGTAAAGTACATTGAAAAACTCAGGTACAATAAAAATTGAAGTAAAAATAAAATGATGTCCCTGTATGTATTAAGACTACAATTGGGTATACATCCGGTGGCAGTGGTATATAATATACAATAATACCATTACAATAATACAATAATTACAGAAATAAAGAAAAAAGTAAACGTAAATTTACTTCTAACTATAAATAAATAGATGCAATAAACCTAGGATTATAAATAAAAACTATGCTATAATAACGCCTACAATAAGCAAAAGTAAATATAACCTATTTCACCCAACTATTACCAATTTAAGTAATTACATATCACCTTAATTAATTACATATCAACTTAATTACATATCACCTTAATTTATTTACATATCAACTTAATTTGATATCATCTTAATTAATTACATATCAACTTGATTAATTACATGACACAATTTAGTTAATTACACTGCACCTACAAATTACATTGTCAGTCTAGTAATCTTTTCAACCTTTCCTTAAATATATTGATTTTGAGAGGACCACCCTGAAAGATTGCCGCAGGTAAGCTGTTCCAGTCTACTGTTGTGCGGTTAACAAAGGAAAATTGTTCCACGTCCGTTCTTTGTTTTCTGCATTTAAACTTCCTAATATGATCAGGCCTGCCTAAATATGAAGGTGTTACTAATCTAGAATTGATGTCGATCCATGCTTTGTGTCCCATTTGTGCCTTAAATAATGCGGTGAGTCTGGTTTTTCGTCGCCTTGATTTGAGAAGTTCCCACCCTAAATCTTTTACTATCTCTTCAAGATGCTCCTTTCCCATTTTCACATATTTTGCTGCCTTGCGTTGAACCTTTTCTATTGAATCGATTTGGTTTTGTCTGTACGGATCCGACCCTACTGCTCCATATTCCATAATTGTACTTACATTTTTTAATCTTTCGTTCTGTCTGTAGGCTACTGTTCCAGTTTCCATAAATAACATTGTACAATTTATAATCTATTTTCTGTTACCTGTAACAATTTTTTCTCACTAAATGTCACAACTTTCTTTTTGCGGGTATTTGTAAAGATTTCTAAGTTATACTTCAATGCTATATTGTGTAGCAACTCAGATTCTCTAGTTTGTAGGTTAGTACTTTATTTTCTTTTATGCTCGACCATGCCGAAACGTAGTAATTATACACCTGGTAGCAGACCTTTAATGCATGTCATTAAAGTACACCTACTCATTAAAGGTCAGGTCTTTCAGCCAATGACGACTCAGGTTACAACTGTTCAGCCAATGACAGGTCAGCTTTCTACCGTTATAAAACCGCAAGTATCGATTATTCTCGGATATGCAATCGAAAGAGAATTAGCGAAAAGTCACGGAGGCTGGAAATCCAATACTGTCGCAGAAGGTTATGTTCTGTTACTATAATAATTAGCGTTAATTGTAAATAATATTCAAATAAATTCAATTTGTCATCTCGTTTGTCAATGTCTAATTTAAATTTCAATGTTATCTCTGTAGGTTCTTATGGCCTAGCAAGGTCAATGTGGATATCTGTTCCTCGGAAAAAATCAATACTTTCGCGTCTCCGCACATCTCACAACATACAGGACATTGGCCAAGGTCAGATACAAAGAAAATTAATAATATCAAGTTATAAATATGGTCGAGCATAGAAAGTCGTATGAAACTCTCCTATAATGGTAATTAAGAAAATTATGAAACTCGCTTGCGCTCGTTTCATAAATATCCATACTCACTTCTTAATTACCTTCATTATAGGCTCGTTGCATAATGTACTATTATGACTGCGTCAGCTTTCACTTTCAGAAAAGGTAGCTGACATAGGTCAACTCTGGCTCACATTCTGATGTTTAAATTCGTAGCTTGGAACTTCTGTCTCTTAGAATGTATAAAGATTCATAATTTGTTTCCGAAAGCTCTGTAATTGAATAAAATACCAGTTTCCAATTACTATCAGTCACATCTACCATGAATTAATAGATTCTTTAAAAGTTAACAACCAATAAAAATAGTTTTATTGCAAGTGCTTTTAAAACCTTTCCAATTGGTTAGTGTTAGAACACAGATATATTATTTCACGATCTCAGGTTCGATTCTCGGTGTTGACTGAAATTTAAGAGTGCGATCCCAAAACTCGTTCAGCCCATTTGGCCATTTTTATGATGTACACATATGAAGTGGTGGGAATGTCACACAGACAACATTTTACAGGAGAGCGTACTGAAGGTTTAATGTCGATTTCTAAAACACGAACTAAATCGTGGTTCCAAACCTCGGCTTTTAAACCGCGATCAAGATCTGAATCCTTATGCGATTCCTAAAACGAAGTCGAGACGCGGCTTGAGAAGAAACTGAGGTTCGTGGGTTTTATATATGGCAACGCAGCTTAGAATCGATTTTTATTCTTGTAAACAGTCGATATTAGAAAGAGATGAACATCGGGTATATATATATATATATATATATATATATATATATATATATATATATATATATACTAAACAGAAATATTTACACACAGAACAAAAAATTTTACAGGAGAAAGAGTTCGTTCAAAGGGCTGGACTCGGGAAGAGTACCCAAAACGCTCATTGCATTTCTACGTTGAATTGCAATACTTAAGCGTTGACGCAAATAAGTAGCGCAACGACGATCACCAGTAATGGAGATCAAAATTTGGCCGATTTGAGATACCAAAACTTTAGCGTCTTGACTTCAAGAACCGAAGGTCTCCACAGCAAAGGGGACAAAGATATAATTGTCTAAAAGATGGGCATATTTATTGACCTTCTTCACGGCTAATTCAGCAGCAGATGCTGCGTGTCTGGAGGTATTCGGAAAGTGAGATGGAGCTAGAGTGTCAACGCAAGTGGAGTCCCGAATTAAAGATTTTCCCCTAGACCATGGAATTAAGGTGAGACCATCGGGTCGTTTACCATCCGCGCAACTAATACCTGGTGGTTCCAAAAGAGACGGGATGCCACAAGAAGTCAGAGATCTTTTAATCTTCAATTTTTATTGAATTGCAGTAAGTCACGTTCTTTTTTTTTCTCAGCTAAGGTATTGTTATATTTACTAATTTACAGAATATGTGTGCGTTTAAAATACTAGCATTGCTTAGTATTTAATAGGGAGCGGATTTTTAGGTACCAGAATGATATTGCCCAAATAATTAGCACAAATCGAGTGTTTATGTTTTAGTTTATCATTTGTTCATAAGTACTACAACATTAACTACCTGAAATCCCGGTTCTAACGAATTAATAACCTAAATATTAACAGGACTAAAATCTATATATATAATTTGAACTGGTAATGGAAATTACGAGAAAACGGTTGAACGGATTTTAGTAAATGACCCCTCATTCTGAAGCTTGGAACCCAAAGTTTTTCCAGAAAAATAGTAGTTTTGAGTGAAATGTCAATTTTTCAATATACTTTTCCTATTTTCCAAAATCCATCTGTCGTCAGTTTTGAGAACTAGCTAATTGCATTTAAGAATAAAAAAAACACACACCAGTAAACAATATTACACGAAGGCCATGATGTGAAAGAATGCTGACATATTTAGATCTCAAATTAATTTGGTTATTAAAAACTTAACTTACTAAAAATAATATGTGGTGTGTAATTTTCTGGGTACAGCTGTGTATTGGATATTAAAAACTACAAAACTTGAGGTGGTTTGATGACATTATTACCATTAGAAATGAAATATTATTGTAGTTAATGCCATGATGTGACTATTTTTCATTAATTATACATATTAATGCTATATTGATGATATGAAAGTGAAACGTTTTGGGGTTATATAAGTAGATGTAGAGAATAACTTAAATTAGATTTTGATTTCTATATTTTACTGAGTGGCGGCTATATAGTATATGTTACTGAAAGCTATAAAACTTACGTAAGATAATAATATTATTAAAAATCAAATATTTTTGTAGTTATTAATCAAGTGGGGTTGGGTCTTTTTCATATATTTAATGGCGGTGTGGTGTAGATATTTATATGCATGGTTCTCTTCAGTATTGGCTCGAGAGAGAGAGAGACAGTATTTTTCATTACTATGGAAGCAAATAACTTTCAGAATCTCTGGTATTCTTCATTGAAAATAAATCTGAAAAATGTTTATTTGAACGTCTAATGAACTTAGTTTGCAGCACTTGCTGCAGAAGCCACTAGTTTAAATTGAAACTATAATGTAGTATGGTTCTATTTTCACATATAATAGGCTAGTACTACGTGGAAAGCCCCAGTAGCATAAAACTTGAAATAAGAAGACAAAATCACTTTTGCTTCATATTCTTGTAGGCCCACATCATTTTCGAATATAGAATAAAGTGTCCAAAACAACTGTAAAGACTAAGAATTAAGTTATGTCGTCTTATAGGCATAGAGGTATAAATAATATAAAATATTATATCTTATGTCCCTGAAAGCAGCAAGAAGGTGTAAACAAATTGTCAACCCGCCGCCTCTTGCATTTCGTTGCAGATTATTATTTAGCATTCTTGTTAAATTTTGCGTTGATTCCTTCGAAAATCGAAATATTCGCCTGAAATTATCTGTAGTAATGTCACGAGAGGTCTGAGATCTGCCGATAAATCCACGAGCGAAGCGAGTGGATTTATCTGGGAAATCTCAGACCTCGAGTGACATTTATTAGGACTATTTCGTGAATAAAATAAAAATTTAAATAATATATCACTAAAATTCGATCACAAGATGTTAATAATTGTATATTAACGAATACTTAACCTATTCAGACATTGTGAAGTTGAAATACTCGTAGATGAATATCGATTATTGCAATAAAGAAATTCGATGTTATTATTCAGTAATGCCAATTGAGAAAGTGAAATACAGGTTTAACATTGTTAATTACATGTACTGCACTTTTCTCTTATTATTATAACAAATACATTTTCATTATCTCTGAAATCATAATTTAACTTAACAGTAACAGTGGGGACAGCTATATACCAATGCTTATGAATTCACAGTGAGACATGTTGCTACACAGTGAAGCCATCTCTGTATAGATAGGCCTAATTAAAACACGAATTTTATTACGCCATACGAAAGGCAGTTTGATCAAAGACATTATTACTATGCAAGGTCTTTGAGTTTGATATGCGATGATGTTACATAAATTTGAATGTCTATTAATTGTTTACTTTCAATACAAATGTTATAGGCTACAATTTTATAGGTTACGTTAGGCCTTCCTGTGGAAGCAGGACCAATGTCAACTGTGCCTTGTTTCGACCGTTACTTACAATGAGGGCTACACGAAAGCATTTTTTATAGCTCGACAAACACATTCTCGCTGTAGTGTGTAACGGAACTAAAGCTGCATCTACACAGTTCAATATTCCAATCGCGTATGCGTGCAATCTGGGAAGAGTAGAATCAAGTTTAAAAGGTACGTTCAATTAAGATGCATAAATATTTTGTGTCTACATGGTGCGCCGTTTTGAACGTGGTCTTCACTGCGTAAATATATTAATTAATATTAAATATCAATCTTGCATTCATGGCTTTAAAGTTGAAAGAAAAGTTTAACCGTGTAGTTGCATCTTAACGTATTCATGATCATCAATTTACGGGGAAACAGTTGGCGACAACGACTAAACAAAAGAACGACCATGCGATAAATTGATAGCGATAAATCTAGCTGCAGAAATTATCGCAAAGTCTGACTGTGATTGGTTGGAATTCAAAATTTCATTATACTTCATTGGTCGAAAATGGAATGACGTCATATAAACGAAATAGTCGTCGTTATATAGTTACAAAGGATTATTCCTGTCTCTCACCACTCCAATCCGGGGATTTAATATTTGCTTTTGATAATCATCCAGCTGATCTGCTGCCTCCATCTTGTATACATGAAGCCGTGGTTTTAAACCTACCCCAGCCGTGGTCTCTGCTTCAGAACATGGTTTCGAGCCCTGGCTCAGAAAATTGAAGAAGACCTCGTTTTATAAATCCGAACGCGGTTTAAAGCCATGGTCGTGGTCTAGACCTCGTTTTAGAAATCGACCCTTAGGGCCATATTCATAGACATTCTTAGCGTGGGCTTCCGGTGGAAGCGATATGATATCATATGAATCCTGTACAAGTAATCACTCGATAACCGGGGCTAGTTTAGCACGCTCGTAGCGCGGGCTAGCGAAATGTCTATGCATAGCACCCTTAGAGTCCAATGCTGTTAGGTCAAATTCAAATTCAAATTTATTCACAATTTACATTTGAAATGATACATATGAATATTAAATTTAATTTATTTAAATTTAAATATACAGAATAAAGAATATAATTACAAACAAACAAGAGAAATAGAAATAAAATAATACAATCAATTTAAAAAAGGAGATACAGTAGTATTAACAAAATTTGAGAACGAATGAGCAGCGCTCGTATTCGGTCGTAGTTCAGATATAATATTAATAGGCCTATAAGAGAATATAAAATAAAATAAAATAGGAAATAAAATTAAAATTACATTTACAGAAATTATATAATACAATATTAATATAAGAGAAATACGGTATAGAAAAAAAATATATACCCGAAATGAGCATATGCTCGTGTTCGGGTACAGTCCAGTAGTCTACATAAATTTTAAAGAGATCAATAATAAAGTTGATGTTAGAAATAATAGTAACAATAATAATAATAATAATAATAATAATAATAATAATGATGATGATGATGATGATGATAATAATAATAATAATAATAGTAATAAAACAAATATATTTACAATAATAAAATAAATACTAAGACGGATAAAATAAAATATAAAACCACTAGCGAGAGTTAACACAACTTAAATAAGCACATAATAACTAGAAAAAAAAATGACGAACTCTAAAATCAACAGAGAAATTCAGTGCATCGCAGACGACAGCAACCGCCGTATTGACATTGTGTTGTGCATTATTGGTAGTAGGGGGAGCCGAAGGTCTACCTAACTCCCGTTCTCTTCGAATCTTCTCATACAATCATGGGAAGTTAATGCTGAAAAACAAAATGTCTACGAGTCAAACTGTTCATTATTACCAGGATAAATACAAATAATACTGAAATATATTAATCAAGTTTCAGTTATAGATCTCCCCTTTTGTGCAAGAGGTATCATATCAAAATATTTTATGAATGGCGGGGAAAATATAAATTTCAATAACTCTCTAGTGAGAAAGATAGTGACAAGTACAATCAAGTGTATCTGTGGCGATGCTGAGAAATCATTCATTTGAGATATACACTGAGAGAGAGAGAGAGAGAGAGAGAGAGAGAGAAACTCATCCGGTCTTAATTAAGGATGACCACGAGGATCCGGAAATGAATAGCAAACAAATACAATTAATTAAATACGAATAGTGTTATAAAAATAAAGTGTAATAATTAAGCACCATTGATTATCAATTGTAAAATAAAATCTTAGAAGATGACTAAATTATACTGATAAAAAAAGATTGTATTTAAAATTATCATATCCTTAATTAAGGCCTTCTGAGTGGTATAAATGAAATTGTATAATCTGCAGGGAATCTTTGAGAATTTGCGAGATGATTTTTTGAATTTCAAAAGATGATATTGATAATTGTTTTAAAAATGATATGTAAATTTTGGTAAAGAACTCCGAGCACCAAAAAATATACCTGTCACTGACCAATTGAAGAGAGGGATGTTATACTTGGCACTAAGGTAAAGAATATAAGGTTCATAAATGGCCCTCTTTTCCTGATCAACCTGATGAGCTTGGTTTAGATCTCTCTCCATGCGTATAGTTGGAACTATGATAATAGCCTTTTGTTGTTGCCTGTTTATTGCTATTATATCCGCTCTTCTGTGAGAGAAAATTATATTTATATTTATATATATATATATATATATATATATATATATATATATATATATATGTATTACAATGTTTTATCTTATAGGTTACATGCATCAGATAAATACAATAAATATTGTATGTATGTATGTATTTATTCACACTGCAGTGGGTATATACCCGGTGGCAGTGGTAACTAATTACACTCAATAATGACAATAATAAACTTATTAATTAAAAATACAATTAATAATAATACTAATAATTAATACTAACAATAAATAATAATAATAACAACAACAGGGAATATACTAAATTAAATGAAACGATCACCTGAAATAACATTTGAAATAAATCTAATTTGTATCTAAAAACTAAGATCGAACTAAAACCCACGAGTATGATATGTTCATATCTGCACAAGTACCTTTCAAATTACACTCATTTCGCTGTCAACTCACTCACTGCACTGGAACTACGACACATTTCACTGATTCTATCCTGATTTCACTAACACTTCAAAAACATTTCACTGTTCAAATACTATGCACTGCCACTATAAACTATAAAGCTTCACTGACAGGAACACGTTTCACTTACACAGCACACTTCACTGACACGACATACTTCTTCACTGATAGAACACACTTCACATATAGTAACATATAATAACATATAGTAACATATAATGCTAGTAACACTTAAAATAATAATAAAATTTATCAAATATCATACAAACAATTTCACTTTATTTTTAAACTTAGGAATGTGTAGATTGCTTAGGTGCGGTATCACAATTTCTTGAGCCTGTACTTACGTCATTTGTTGAGTAATATTTATAATATATTACTGGTAGTTTCCTAACATGTATAAGAAATTAATTCGCACAAAAAACATTTTTGTTAAAAGTGTAACTTTGGACTATCTCATTCTCACCCCAGCATAGCCTATATATGATTATGTTTGAGACCTCCATAACTATATTTTAAGCTTGTTTTCTTGCAAAACAATGCCAATCCTTGCCTAAAAATTTGTGTTATTATGGACGTCGCTTGAAAACTCGTTCAGTCCGAGGACCGATGGACAAAAAAAAACTAGTCCAGCCTTTTTATAAAACTGGACTTAACGCGTTTTGGGATCATAGTCTTCAATTATACATATTTATTTAGTTGTTTATTTATTTATTTATTTATTTACTAGCCGTACCCGTGCGCTCCGCTGCACCCGTTAGAAATAAATATAAAGTAATTACATAATTAAAATAGGACATTTGATCCAGGCAAGATTCGTGTTTGATAGAAGGATAAATCGTTTAATATGTTACTTATTTTAAATTGTATTTAAATAATTAAAATGCGATCATTTTGGTCCAGAGACCACTCATTTGGTGTAATGACAATTCCTTTAACATGTTTCTTAATTTTTATTACATGCATCCATACTTTAATGAAGACTGACATATCATTTAGATTTAATGTGTATACTTTATTTTCCTTGCTATATGTTTCCATTGAATTATGATAATAACTTAATTTTAACCCTTGTTTTCTACGTATTCAGTAAATGGCGCTTGGGCCACTATGGTTCTGAACCCTTCAAATAACTTAAATATCTTAAATTATATTATATTATATTATATTATATTATATTATATTATATTATATTATATTATATTATATTATATTATATTATATTATATTATATAAAAATGTGTTGATAACGGATGTACACCGATAAGTAAGTTTTTAATTTATTATGGGGACTCTTGAATCTCAGGAGGAACAAATTTTATTTTACAACAGCGAAACATAATCTGCTTGGCTCATTACCCAATTTTTTTGCATTGCATTTAATGCATATGTATTTAACACGGTTCAATTGAGCATAGTTAAAATTTGGATTATAAAATAATGGAATGCTAAGCTAACATATTATTACTGCATACTAAATCAATATACTCTTGTGGTTAGTTAATTCTCTGAGATAAACATTATTTTAAGAAATACAGGAAACTAATACACAGAATAGCCTATCAAGTTGTTTGTGCATAAGAAGCTATTTTAATCTTACCTGTCCTCAATTCACTCCGAAGTTACTGTAATAACATTATAGCATTATGTCCATCTAGAGAAACTACACTTTCCAATGGTGAAATAATAATTAATTACACAAATCGGTTAATTTAGCTTCCAATATTACTTCATACAAACACAGAAACATTCTCTGTAGGCTATGATTCATAGCTTTCGATTGTTGACCAAGGCCCCTTATAGACGAATTGATTTGTTTATTTCATTACACCGCCTTAGATGGCAGTTATTTTAATTTTTAAACTCATTTATCTCATTAAATATCAGTCCTATCAAAATTTTTCAAAGAATAAAACTAATCGAAAATCATTTTTAAAGAAATGTTTTATGTAACATTTTTCACAAAAATCAATAATAAGCGAGATATTTCGATTTATTTAATTCAGACCCCCTTATAACCCCCCTTCTAAATCATGTATTTTGAATGCCATATAGCCTAAAATCTAAGTTACAACGAACTTAATTTATATTCCAATTTTCATCGAAATCGGTTCAGCCATTATCGCGTGAAAAGGTAACAAACATACAGACAGAAGGCAGACAGACAGACATACAAACAAAAATTTCAAAAAAGCGATTTTAGGTTTCAGGGAGGTAAATTATATATGTTAGGACCAATTATTTTTGGAAAATCGAAAATTACCAGAAAAATTTCGGCTACAGATTTATTATTAGTATAGATTTATTATTTTGCTTATAATTGTAGGCCCTAACATAAAATATAATATATACAGAAAATCCTTAGCTCGCCCCTGAAAGAATAGAACTCGTGCTCAGGGGCGGATTCCTGAATTGAAATTAATAATTATTATACAATACAATTTGTCTTATGTCTACTATGCAATTATAGTACATAAATTTATATTTAGAATTTTTCAATTTTTATAAAATCCATACATAACTTTTTAAATTTAATACTAGATCTATTATGTATGAATTTTATTAATACAATATAATAAATTTGTCTTACTTTAAGTACATTAAAATCTAAAAACAAATTTTGAGATGGAAAATCAGTAGGTTTATGAAGACATATTTTAATTATTTTCTTCTGTAATAAATAAAGTGGATTAAAATTGGATTTAAATGAGGTACCCCATCCTATAATTCCATACATAATAAATAAAGTTAAATATATTGTGCGTAATAAACTTATTGACAAGTAATTCCTGAATAAAACAAAATAATATATTACTTTACGTAATTTATTACAAAGGTAATTAATGTGTTGGTTCCATTTTAAACGATTATCGAAAATTATGCCTAAATACTTAACTTCAGAGGACTCTTTAATAATCGGACATCTACACTGTATAAGACAACACTCAGAATTATGTAATTTAATACTTAATATAGATGTAGGAGGTTTGTTACATTTTTCAGATAATGAGAATGGAATAATTATGACGGACGACATCGGTATGTTAAGGTTCTGCCGATTCTTTCAGCTTCACAATTTTCACCCATCTAGACTCTCTATTCCACCTTACGTTTCCCCTCATTTCATAACATTTAAACATTACAGAAGAGTCGTGCACGAGCTCTGGCACTACCAGGTAGAGATGGCTAGCCATCAAGCTATGAATCACTCTCGATGCGATGGTCAGTTAAATCTGGTGAAGTCTGCAGTCACCGCTCGATCACCTGTAGCATCTCCGGGCTGTAAGTCCACTCATCAGGTTTCAATCATCTCGTATCTTCCTCCTCAGTGGTTGTACGTACAATATATCGATTGGTCCGTCCGCTCCGTAGATGGAATGTAAAAATAGTACCAAGACGCCTTGTCAATAACTTACCGCAAGCTTTGAATATCGCAGTTTAGCTTTATTAGGGTGGCCAGATGGTCTGCCGTCAGCAGGATACTACTATTTTTAGCTGCTTATCCTGCGACCCGCGTAAAACCTTGAACGTTCTATAAATATCGTGCCTTTTAAGGGGGGATGGGTGAAATTTTGGTCATTTTCAGTAAAAAATCACATTTTCATTTTCTTGTGAAAAATGAATCGGTAATCTCTTATTTACATGTTGAGCAAGTTTCAATGCTCCGCGTTGCTCGAAAGCGTAAAAATGACGCAATATATAAATGGCTGCACTCTTTAATTTTAATTCCAAGCAAATTTTACAAGCTGTTTTCTCTCACTTTTTTTCGACACATTTCGTCAGGTTCGAAGTGTAAAGGCTCTTACAATTTTGATGCTAGGAACATGAAATTTTTACTGCATGTTCTATATACTTTAGTTAACAAAATAGCATATGGGTTTTATGATCAAATGAATACTTTTTGAAATAAAAAATGAAATATCTATAGTGGAAATGAAACATTTCTATTTTTAGGTATGCAAAGATTTTTCTCTCTTTCGTAATAAAGATGTAGGAAAACTTATTTATTTATTTATTTATTTATTTATTTATTTATTTATTTATTTATTTATTTATTTATTTATTTACTTATTCATTTATTCGTTTATTCGTTTATTCATTTATTTATTTATTTTTATATTTATTTTTACATTTATTTATTTATTTTTATATTTTTATTTATTTATTTATTTGTTTGTTTGTTTATCCTGGTAGAGATAAGGCCATCAGTTCTTCTGTTTCCCTCTTCCAGGGGATTACAACTGCAATATTAAGAATACAATTACAATTGGGGACGTCACCCGAATAAGGGCGTATACAGCAAAATGTAGTTCTGATATAAACTGATTTCAATGTTTGTAAGCTGTCAGATTCATCATAGTTGCGTCGAAAAAGTTTTTCATTACTGTTAAATACTTTCGAGGATATTTAAAACAAATTTATTGAAATATAAGAGCAAATAGTATTTTCTGCTATTAGTAAATAAATATAATATGAAACTCTTTATACGCCCTTTTTCCCGCGATATGTTTTAGTACTGTTTTTAATTATTCTGATGTTCTAGGTGTCTAACTTCACATGAAAATTAATTATATATGGGAACATCTCGTACTTTATTAATAATTTTGTCTGAAAAAATTAAAATAAAATAAATTCAACAAAATGAAATATACATTTACCGTAACATATTAAATAAAATTATTTAATAATTACACAAGTAGGCCTACAAAATAACATTGCATTTTTAGTTTATAGTTTTCTTGTTCTTATGTCTTTTTATTCTTTATGCATCATCACTATTGTTGCTAGAATCATCTTCACCATTGTGTGATGATGTCCTGGTTTTATTCACCATTGAGTTCAGCCAACTTTGGACATCTCCATCTAAAAACTGTAAGAGGTCACTTAAGGAGGGTTTCAAAGGCACTGGGTTCATTTGTGTTGGACTCAAAAGTTTCAGCTGCGACACTTCCATTCCCGTCTTCCAAATGCAGAAGGGAACAAATGATGCAGATTATCAGGTTCAAGCTGAAAATACCCCTAATGTACTGTATTGCACTTGTTTATACTTTTGCATCATGATTGTATGAGGACGATTTAAGTGTCTACCCCTTTTATCACTGAGGATTTCACCTGGAACCAGTTTGTTCTGAACTGTTGTTAATCGTTTCTCTGAAATTTTCAATAGATTCAATAGAAAGTTTCGACACGCATCAATTTTTTTTACCTCCATTACAGAAAACACTATGTTTCCACACATTATCCCTTTTCTTGAATGACTGAAGTTTCTTAGCTTTTAGATTCACTCTTTCAAGGCAAGAAGTAATAAAATGATATTGTTCTAATTTCGAACCCATGTCCCAAAAACGTTTAAAAATAGAGAGTTGATCGTCCTTTGAAATTTCATGTCTACACATTTTCATACATCATCTTCTTACCGGCGTAATTGACTTCTTTTCCATATCCTTGCCTGTACAAGTTGTGTATGACTTGCCACTGTTTCTATACAATATATTTTCATTTCTTCAGTTTTCCAGCTAGTTTTCTTCACAAGCTTCTTTTTCCCCATATTTTCGGTCATGATTCACTGCTGCAACTGACAACCAGAAGCAGGCATAAACATCGAATACTAGCCCACTACAGTACGGCTTGCACAGCACGTGACTGCCGCTGTAGTAGGTGCGTTCACTCGTTCAACGTAAACACGTAACATTGTGTCCTGTGTTACGTATTGAAGCTAGACTTACAAAAATGTATTACAGTGTACTATACGCATTCAACTATATAATCCCTTGATGGTCGGAAAACGGGCGTATAAGCTTATACGCCGTTATTCGGGTGAAGTCCTCAATTATAATTACAATTAATATTAAATTCACAAAGACATTAAAAATCAAAGTACTGAACTAGTAATGTGTGATGTTTTTCTAAATAAGCCATTGGTCGTGTAAAAAAAATTTCAGACATTTTATTGAAAAATGTCCACACCTGTGGAGTAACGGTCAGCGCGTCTAGCCGCGAAACCAGGTGACCCGGGTTCGATTCCCGGTCGGGGCAAGTTACCTGATTGAGGTTTTTTTCGGGGTTTTCCGTCAACCTTATGTGAGCAAATGCTGGGTAACTTTCGGTGCTGGACCCCGAACTCATTTCACCGGCATTATCACTTTCATCTCATTCAGACGCTAAATAACCGAATATGTTGATAAAGCGTCGTAAAATAACCAACTGAAAAATCGAGCGACACATTTCATTCTGAAGTATACAAATTTATCAAAATATTTTTGTTAATAACTCGGAAACTAATTGACTCAAAGAAATGAAACTTCACCACATCATTATCTATCACATCGTGATTATGTGTACAAAAATCAAGGACGAAGCTTGAAAAAAGTAGAAAATATAAATTTCACCCATCAGCCTTTTAATTTATCCTGTTAAAAGTCCTACGAAATAAAATTTGAAGCGAAAGTTTTATGTCTTCTATTCTGCCAGAGAACATAAGCGAAGAGGGAAAGACAGGATGTACTTCGTAGTTGTGAATAATATGTGAACAGACGAAAAATTGCATAATAATTATTATATTGATCATAAAGTGTAATCTGAACTTCATCCTTCTTAGTCCCATCTATTTTCCCAATCACCTTATT
This sequence comes from Periplaneta americana, assembly GCF_040183065.1. Lineage (NCBI taxonomy): Eukaryota > Metazoa > Arthropoda > Insecta > Blattodea > Blattidae > Periplaneta > Periplaneta americana. The sequence continues at coordinate 21,059,419 of NC_091127.1, read as the reverse complement.
CTCGAACACCTTTAACCTCTGTTACTCTGTCAAAGTGAGAGTCCAAGTTTCACAACCATATAGAATAACTGGTAATACAAATGTTATATAAATTCTTACTTTAATTTTTTATAGCAGGCTGGATGACAAAATTTTCTCAACCGAATAATAACAAGCATTTCCCATATTTATTTTGCGTTTGATTTTTTCTCGAGTGTCATTTATATTCGTTACTTTTGCTCCAAGATACTGTAATTGTTCCACGTCTTCAAAGGATATATTTACAATTTTTATATTTTCACTTCGTATTAAGTTCTGGTCACGAGACATTATCATATACTTAGTTTTTTTTTTCGGGTATTACTTGCAAACATACCTCTGTGGCCGGGAGGAAAAAGGTCTTCAGTTATTTTTTTGTGAAAATGAGATTTTTATATACCGTATTCTGAAAGCGGAAACAATTCTCTACAATCTGGTAAAACGGTTAAAGTCAAATAAGACTCCTGACTGGATTTATAGAGCGTTACCAAACGTTCTAAGTACTTTTTGAATCGAGCACACCCAGAATAAAAGACTTAAGAGTATGTAATGCTTTATTCCTTACAGACATCACATGTTTATTTTCCATGCTTCGCTATTAAAAAGGTCCAACTTATATTTTAGCCATTTTATCACATATTGATGCCCTTTCTTTTTAAAACCTTAAGCACCAGGGTAAACAGTCCTATATTATTTAAGACCTATTTTGCATTCCTAATAATTTAAATTTCCCATTTATTTTGACATGAAAAACCTCTTATGTTTACATAGTTTTTTCTACTCAGTTTGGTTTCTAGTCTTAAAAGGGCTCAAGTGCGGCTATTTTTGGAAATAATCAAGAAAATTATTAAGTGAGCAAGATTACCTATTTTAGAAGAAATATTAACAAATAATATCTAGGAAAACCCTCTTAATTAAAAGAACTGTATAATTGACACCAATTTCAATCTTTCTACTGCTCTTCTAAAAAGTATAAAATTTTTACTTAAGACCTTTTTCCTCTTGGCCACAGATCTCGTTATTGCTTCAATTATATTTCCCCTTATTTTCCCTAACAGTTTAGATTTTCTTCTAATATATTCACGTCGTCGAAGAGTTAGTTTACCAAGTGGAAATTGCAGATGAAGCAATACCATGCAAAGAATCTGGGATGCCGTCGCAACAATCAGAGCTGACGCAGAAGTGTAGGGGCTGGGGAGATCTTAAATCCTGGGTCTTATCAGATGCTCGTCTAGGGATTGGGACCTGGCTTAGTTAGGGCTGAGGGAGGGTAACCTGTTGTCAGCATCGGATTTACGAATGCCACCCAGACGATCTGTCGGATTGGAACTATCATAACATGTAGGGTGCATAACAGGATAACCTGTCTAAGTGCGTATATCCACTTATCCAATCAGAGTCCGGCCTCGTAAACCAGTCAGCCAGTATCTTACTTGCACTTTGACAAACACTGAGATTACTATTTACAATATTTTTTTTTATTTTAGTAGGTTATTTTACGACGCTTTATCAACAGCTTAGGTTATTTAGCGTCTGAATGAGATGAAGGTGATAATACCGGTGAAATGAGTCCGGGGTCCAGCACCGAAAGTTACCCAGCATTTGCTCATATTGGGTTGAGGGAAAACCCCGAAAAAAACCTCAACCAAGTAACTTGTCCCGACCGGGAATCGAACCCGGGCCACCTGGTTTCGCAGCCAGACGCGCTGACCGTTACTCCACAGGTGTGGACTACAATATTTTAACTAGCACTTCCATGAAACTGACGTTACTATTTGCAATATTTTAACTAGTACTTCCATGAAACTGTCGTTACTATTTACAATATTTTAACTAGTACTGCTATGAAACTGACGTTACTATTTACAATATGTTAACTAGTACTGCTGTGAAACTGACGTTACTATTTACAATATTTTAACTAGTACTGCTATGAAACTGATGTTACTATTTACAATATTTTAACTAGCACTTCCATGAAACTGACGTTACTATTTACAATATTTTAACTAGTACTTCCATGAAACTGACGTTACTATTTACAATATTTTAACTAGTACTGCTATGAAACTGACGTTACTATTTACAATATGTTAACTAGTACTGCTATGAAACTGACGTTACTATTTACAATATTTTAACTAGCATTTCCGTGAAACTGACGTTACTATTTACATTATTTTATTAGTACTTCCATGAAACTAACGTTACTATTTACAATATTTTAATAAGTACTTCCATGAAACTGATGTTACTATTTACAATATTTTAACTAGTACTTCTATGAAACTGATGTTACTATTTGCAGAATTTTAACTAGTATTCCTATGAAACTGACGTTACTATTTACAATATTTTAACTAGTACTGCTATGAAACTGACGTTACTATTTACAATATTTTAACTAGCACTTCCATGAAACTGACGTTACTATTTGCAATATTTTAACTAGTACTTCCATGAAACTGTCGTTACTATTTACAATATTTTAACTAGTACTGCTATGAAACTGACGTTACTATTTACAATATGTTAACTAGTACTGCTATGAAACTTACGTTACTATTTACAATATTTTAACTAGCACTTCCATGAAACTGACGTTACTATTTGCAATATTTTAACTAGTACTTCCATGAAACTGCCGTTACTATTTACAATATTTTAACTAGCACTACTATGAAACTGACGTTACTATTTACAATATGTTAACTAGTACTGCTATGAAACTGACGTTACTATTTAGAATATTTTAACTAGCACTACTATGAAACTGACGTTACTATTTACATTATTTTAACTAGCACTTCCATGAAACTGATGTTACTATTTACAATATTTTAACTAGTACTTCTATGAAACTGATGTTACTATTTGCAAAATTTTAACTAGCACTTCTATGAAACTGACGTTACTATTTACAATATTTTAACTAGTATTCCTATGAAACTGACGTTACTATTTACAATATTTTAACTAGTACTTCTATGAAACTGACGTTACTGTTTGCAACATTTTAACTAGTACTTCCATGAAACTGACGTTACTATTTACAATATTTTAACTAGCACATTCACAAATAATGACTTTAGCATTTGCATTATTTTGACACGTATATTTGCTATTTTCAATTAACACTTTCAAAATCACTGAGTTCACTATTTACAATATTTACTATTCTATCGGAAATCTTTTTACATACGCGCGTAGAACGGCACGCCAGTTTCACTTAAGATCGTAAAATCACGTAATACTGGGACAAGACGACCTTGACTACAGAAAGAAAGCCGAGAAAGGCTGATCAGTGTTGGCACGTCTAGTCTTGTAAGGCAACAAATTTGCAATATATTTTATTTAATTTACACGAAAACCGTCCATTCTATTGAAATACGATAAAGAAAAATAATATTCTTTAATACGTTCTCTATTGGTATTGACAGAAATCAAGATCCTATAATAGCAATTATCCACAACGATGACGTTGGAAGAAACATTTTTCATTACGAAAAATATAAACTTCCCACCGATATGATATTAGAATTTTTTGTTATACTCAATATGACCAAATCGCTCTGCAAAGCTGCAGGGTTATTACACTTCCACCCTGTATATAGCATGTGTATTTCAAACTACAGTACGTAGGGAATTAACATTGCCGTAAGACATCCATGTATAAAAAAATTGAAAGTGGAATTTCATGTAGCTGGCCATATGTAATAAATTAGTAGGCTTGTAGGAAAGAAGACTATCAACTTTTTATTGCGAACTAAAATTCTGTTTTATTGCATTCATCTTGAAGCAATGGATTATTATTATACTACAGAAGAAAAGATTTTATTTATTGAACTGTTTAGGAACAATTCTTTGAGAAAGGTAAGAATCTTTCCAGAAGAGTTCTACCCCCCCCCCCAATACGATCAGACTTGTGATTAATCTCTTCAGAAATACTGAAAGTGTGAACAAATCATGCAGATGTGAAAGAAGGGAAGGGCATAATACTGAACAGAATCGTAGAGAGGAGGAAATCCTGTGAGGGTTATTGAAAACTAAAACATAAGCACTCGAACAATTTCTAAGTAACCTAATGACAAAAAAATCTTTGGAATGAAATACACAACTGAAATTATAACATTAACACCATTTTAAATCACCTAACCTATAACTGACAATATGTTCAAATACATTACTATAATAATACCGGACAGCTGTATACTAGCAGCATTGACGTGAGTGCGAAATATCGCGGACTTGACATCTAGCGGAGCGGCGTGGAATTACGTCCACAAATACAAATATTAACATAGCGGGATTCGGACTATTGTTTAAAACGAGAGTTACTAATGTGGAATAATATATGAAACACTTAATAAATGTAGAATAATACCTACTTAATGTAAAATTATTATCTTATATCAAAGCTGCATATTATGAGAAATATTGCATACTTCATATTACTTTCCGTAATTAATTGTTACATATTTTTTCTTTGGTTTAGTGAGACAAAATCAATTCTGACATTAAGAATGAATTTACAATAATGCTTTATATACGCATTGCTGACAACTGCAAAGATAAAATTGATAGTAATCTGATACTGGTAGAGGGGCAGAGAAGGCCTGACGGCCTTATCTCTACCAGGTTAAATAAATAAATAATAAAATACTTGTAATAATTAGTAAAGGCATGTGGACAACAATAAAGCTTAATTTGATAAAACCTTAAAATTCCATATACATTTTAACTTCTATTCATTTATTAGGTCTAAATAAAAAACTAATTTGTATTTTCCTATCAACACAAAAACGAAGGAATTAGGCCTACTAAAGAATGTTGTTGACTCACGTTTCATTATCTCTCGGAAATCGAAAGTACGATTTGGAGCAATTTGTAATGCTGTAATTGTAGCAATTATAAACAGCACATATACACCCTGACATTTTAACACAACACTAATTAATAAAGCTATTAACTAGCCCAGCAACAATATACGTTGCAGTTGATTACAGCTTGTTTCGCGAATATCGCCACACCGGCCGCCTAGGTAGCAGCAACAGCGTCGTTCGCGCGCAGAACTGCTAGCTGTCCGGTATTTGATATGTTGTCAAAGGGTCATGCATGGTAATTTTTTTAATAACTCTTATGCCACATTTACAATCTGTCTACAATAGACAATAAGTAAATATTATAAAAGAATATGACATGAGTGGAGATGTTATCCCATGACAACACTCCAAAAGAAAAATAACAATGTTTTAAATAGTTGTAGTAAAAATGAATGGAAGGTCAAGAGCATTGGTCCTTTTAAGTCTTCTTATTGTTTGACTACACGGTGTTTGTGGACTACACAAAAGCGTTCGACACAATCAATAGAACAAAACTCATAGCCAAACTAGAGAACCTGATAGGAAGGAGAAACCCCATAGCCAGACTGATAAGGGACATCTTGTTGGAGAATAGTATTCGGATCGACGACACAATAACAGTGTCAACACCGATAGACCAGACAACAGGAGTTCTTCAAGGGGATCCGCTCAGTCCCCTGTTGTTCAACATAGCGACACACGACGCAGTAGAGGCAACGAAAGCAGAAGGACTGACGACTTATCTGTATGCAGATGATATGGTCATGGCATCCACATCACGAAATACGCTGCAAGGAGCACTCGACAGATTGGTAGAATGGGCCAGAGGAAATGACCTCACTTTAAACAGGACAAAAACATTGGCGATGACGTTCAAAAGAGGGGGAAAACAAGTGGCAGCACACGTGCTATACCTGGAGGGCGAGCCACTGACCGACGTAAATACTTTTAAATACCTGGGGATAACCCTGAAACGAAATGGATCGACATACACAGCCCACATCAAAGACAGAGTGGCAGGGGCAATGATCGCCATGAATGACATTCAGTACCTAACCAGGATCTCGTTGGAAACGGCGATGAAAATCTTCACGGTTAAAATAGTGCCTATCATCACATATGGCCTCGAAATCGTCTGGCAATACCTCACTAAAAGTAACCTGAAGGACCTCGAGAAAGTGAAAGCGACATATCTGAAGCGGGTACTTGGCCTGTCCAGATTTGCACCATCCAGAATCGTCTATGAGCTAACCAGAGAACCTATGTTACTAGAAGACCTACGGCTGCAATTTCTACTGTCATCAACATCAGCATACTAGAGCACCGTTCTCGAACACCAACGTAAGAAAGCAGAAATATGGGAGGAGTTCTACATCACGGACGCCATGGCCAGAGAGGACTGCAAGGAGGCCAACTACCTACAGAGACACCTGGTGACCAGATTCGCGACCCACGGCTTCCACTTCAAAATATGCCGCAACACCAGCTTTCACGACCCGAACGAAGAGTGCATGTGTTTACTTTGTGACGAACTATGTGGAAGATACCATGTGATGGAGTGTAAAAACCGATTAGTTTCACTGACCAAGTTCTGCAGCAGCGAAAGCTAAAATAATATAATGTGACAGCGACGCGAGATTCGAACTCACGACCAGCGTCCCGCAAGAGAGAAAATCGCGCGGAGCACTTTGGAATGGCGCGCGGCTGAGAGGGGAAAGGGCCTACGCGGCGAGAGAGTGGAGAGAGTTTGCGCGCCCATCTTCTGCTTGCCTAGAGAGGCCGAGAAATCCGTCGAAATGGAAGACTCGCGAATTCGAACTTTCGAGGCTACGTCGCTGTGGTTATAAATTACGGTCGCGAAGGAACGACAGCAGTTTTCAGTTGATTAGTCAGCCAGTCAGTGAGAAAGCCAGAGCAAGCAAGCCAGTCTTGTGTACCGGAGTTCGACTCGAGTGTGCGTCCGCAACTGTATCAGCATCCGAAGGCCTGAGTTCGAGTGCAGTGGACCGCAGTTGGAGGGACCTGAGTTCGAGTGCAGTGGACCGCAGTTGGAGGGACCCGAGTTCGAGTACAGTGAACTGTCTCTGAAGGTCTGTGGTTCGAGATACTGTGAACTCGAGTGACTGAGATAGAAGAACTGTGAACTGAGAACTGGTAGTTCTGATTTGTAAATAGTGCTTTGTAAATATTAGTTAAGATTAACAGTTCATTGTTGTGCGTAATAGTCCAAGTAAATTGTCATTGTCGTCGGTGGAGTGCTATAACAAATGCTGTGTTGAGTGAAGATCCAATTGTTGACGAGAGCGTTTAAGGTGAATTGTAGAAAGGAATTATTTTTGTTACGAATAAATTACATTGTTGTTACTAATAAAATTCACAATATTATCCTGCACATTGTGCGCACTTCCGTTATTATTATTATTATTGTTTGACTATTATCCAGCAAATTTACTGTATGATGATTCGGATGTTGATTTAATCGGTGCAGGTATTTTTTGCTGAACTTATAAATCTCTTCTTTTATAGTTCAAATGTTTAGATCATGATGAATGACATCATTACGTACATACCATGGTGCAGTGACAATGGAACGTAAAGTTTTGGACTGATACCTCTGCATGGTAAATTGGCAATAGTCTTCTTTTCTACAAGACCTACCAATTTATTACACGTAGCCACCTACATGAAATTTCTCGTTCAATTTTTATACATGGATTTCTCCTGACAATGTTTGAAATACTGTACGCATGGTATATGTGTATGTACATGTATATATTTATGCGTATTGATTAGTGAACTTTTGTTTTATGGGAAGCCACCATTGTTTTCTGCCTTGAAATTGATCATGCGTTTTCCCTGCAGCAGAACCTCGTGGAACTGCAACATCTCTTAAAATGCGTCGTCACTGCGGAATGCGGTTGGCGTTACTGCACAGAGTTATTCATTACTTAGCGCCGCGTGACGTGCGCAAATTGGAATTTACTGCTCAGTCAGTTTTATTGCGCTCGGATTAGCAAGAGAAACGGACTCCGCTCAAAACGAGTAATTCGGTTTAAAGAGATTACAGCCATTTGTTGTTGATCTCCGTTACAATACCAGAGAGAGACTAGTTAATTTAAAAAATGGGTTTTCCATATAGGTATTAATTAATTGATGAGGAAAGTTTTTCCTGGTTAAAAGAGTGATTAAACATTCGTAAAAGTGCGTTTGAAACGTGTTTGTGCTATATCTCCCAAACGCGAAACTACAGAGTTAAGTGATTAGTAATTTCTGCTGATTTAATGCAAAATCACCTGTTTGTTACGTTTATGCTTGTTTAAAAGCGAATTATCGTTAACATTTGTAAAAGAAACTCTTGATTAACATTTGCCATGTTAACAACTTTTTTGTATTCGACAGATATTGGAGAGAAAAAATGGGAGTATAAGTGTAGAGTGCATCAGTTATTCATAGATTTCAAAAAGGCGTATGACTCGGTTAAGAGAGAAGTTTTATATAATATTCTTATTGAATTTGGTATTCCCAAGAAACTAGTTTGATTAATTAAAATGTGTCTTAGTGAAACTTACAGCAGAGTCCGTATAGGCCCGTTTCTATCTTATGCTTTTCCAATTCACTGCGGGCTAAAGCAAGGAGATGCACTATCACCATTACTTTTTAACTTTGCTCTAGAATATGCCATTAGGAAAGTCCAGGATAACAGAGAGGGTTTGGAATTGAACGGGTTACATCAGCTTCTTGTCTATGCGGATGACGTGAATATGTTAGGAGAAAATCCGCAAACGATTAGGGAAAACGCGGAAATTCTACTTCAAGCAAGTAAGGAGATAGGGGTGGAAGTAAATCCCGAAAAGACTAAGTATATGATTATGTCGCGTGATCAGAATATTGTACGAAATGGAACTATAAAAGTTGAAGATTTATCCTTCGAAGAGGTGGAAAAATTCAAATATCTTGGAGCAACAGTAACAAATATAAATGACACTCGGGAGGAAATTAAACGCAGAATAAATATGGGAAATGTGTGTTATTATTTGGTTCATAAGCTTTTGTCATCTAGTCTGCTGTCAAAAAATCTGAAAGTCAGAATTTATAAAACAGTTATATTACCGGTTGTTCTGTATGGCTGTGAAACTTGGACTCTCACTTTGAGAGAGGAACAGAGATTGAAGGTTTTTCAGAATAAGGTTCTTAGGAAAATATTTGTGGATAAGAGGGATGAAGTTACAGGAGAATGGAGAAAGTTACACAACACATAACTGCACGCATTTTATTCTTCACCTGACATAATTAGGAACATTAAATCCTGACGTTTGAGTTGAGCAGGGCACGTAGCACGTATGGGCGAATCCAGAAATGCATATAGAGTGTTAGTTTGGAGGCCGGAGGGAAAAAGACCTTTAGGGTGGCCGAGACGCAGGTGGGAGGGTAATATTAAAATGGATTTGAGGGAGGTGAGATATGATGATAGAGAATGGATTAATCTTGCTCAGGATAGGGACCAATGGCGGGCTTATGTGAGGGCGGCAATGAACCTGCGGGTTCCTTAAAAGTTAGTAAGTAAGTATTGGTAATTATGTACTATTACTTATTGTTATATACTGCTGTTTATTGTAATGTAAGATGACTATGTTAGTAGAGATGGATGAGTAGATTGTACCTGAGAATGTTTGTATATAAGAGTAAGATAGGCAGTATTACATTGTATCCGGGAATGGGATTGAGGGAAGATAAAAAAGGCCAAGAGTTGAAATTAACTGTACATCTGAAAGTATGGAGGAAGAAGTAGACAGAAATTGGGTTTAACGTTATGTAATGGAAAGATATGGGGAGATATAGATGATAGGAGAAATATATTAGGACATGTGATTGAATGTAATCCAGGAGAGTGGTGGACCGTATGCAGAAATGTGAGGGGAAACCGCTACCTGAAAGCTGTATGATAATAATAAATATGAATATGATGTGAATATACTGCAGTTTATCCCACTCGAATGATATCAATCCGAGATTGCATCACTGTCAAAATCATATATCGGACTTTCTATACAAAATTAAGAAATAAGGACGTCAGGTAAACTGTCTATACTTATGCATACATTATGCCATCGACAATAAAGTTATATCTATCTATCTATCTATCTATCTATCTATCTATCTATCTATCTATCTATCTATCTATCTATCTATCTATCTATCTATCTATCTATCTATCTATCTATCTATCTATCTATCTATCTATCTATCTATCTATCTATCTATCTATCTATCTATCTACCTACCTACCTACCTACCTACCTACCTACCTACCTACCTACCTACCTACCTACCTACCTACCTACCTACCTACCTATCTATCTATCTATCTATCTATCTATCTATCTATCTATCTATCTATCTATCTATCTATCTATCTATATATCTATCTATCTATCTATCTATCTATCTACCTACCTACCTACCTATCTACCTATCTACCTATCTACCTATCTATCTATCTATCTATCTATCTATCTATCTATCTATCTATCTATCTATCTATCTATCTATCTATCTATCTATCTATCTATCCATCCATCCATCTATCTTTATAATGGAGAAAAATTCATTCCCACACCGGGAATCGAACTCAGAACTCTCAGCTTGGCGCACTGAATGCTCTTACCATCTGAACTATTCCGGGATGTGATCCACAGCGCCGGCCTCCTTTGTATGTCAGTGGCATACTACCTGCACTTTAGATTATGTTACATATACAGGAGCGCATATTTTAAGGACTTTATAGTCATTTAAACAAACTGAGAGTCAAAGATCAAACTTTCAAATGTCCCGGTGTTTCTTCCTCCGACTCGAAGGGGCCTCATAAAAAGACTCTTCATGTGGCTCCACACAAAAAATGAAGAGGAGTTAGATCCGGTGACCGTGGTGGCAAAGGAGTAGGTCCGTAAATTAACATTATCTCGGTTTTCTTGGTAAACGCGTATTCAACCATACTGTACACTACCGTCTTCAGCAACGACTGAATAGCAGGTGATGTGAAGGTCAAAGCATTGTAAGATTGTAAACACAAGACACGTGCCATCTGTTGACTGAAGACGTCGCTCTCCGTCAATGTGGGTTGCCTACCGTGAAGCTGTAGATTTGAAATGTTTGATTATTTCATCATTGCAGCATCGAAACGGTACGTTTCCGGACATGGGTTGCTTATCAATACTTTGTCTATTAAGTCTCCTCTACAGCCCCTAGAAAGATGTAATAGGAATTCTAAATCACCCTGTATAGTTATTGCCAGTGACAACACACAGTGGTTACGCAACTAATTTTTAGTTATTTTACGTAATTTTTAAAGTAAGTCATATGGATATTTTAAGTAGTAAATGATTAATTAAAAAGTTTTAGATATCAAGCATACGCTTGTTAGTGATTGCCACTTAGACTCGGCCTTTTATATAAGGTCACTACTGTTGTCTTTGATAGTATTTCTCGCGTAATGAAATAATTTAAAAACTCTGATTAAATAAGATTTCGCGTATGAATTTTAAGTAATAAACTTTACTCCAGTAATGTATAATTATCTAATTTACATACTTTCCAGACATACTGGGTGTTCATTTCAAAGTGTGTCATGATGTCACTGTTGATGAGTCAGCGATTTGAAGCGAGTTTCAGCTTTTGTGTCAGAGAAGTTGCCTATTAATCAAGGCGTTCAATCTGAACTTGAGAACGTGTACGGTATAACTTGAACGTCGTAGCAACAGATGACGGTCTGTACGGTCTGTGTGCTACCATAACCTCTTTCGAACTGTGTTTTGCGCGGCCAAGTCGTACGCAGGGTATTTGTTATCATCGGTTGCGTACGACAACATTCCACAATACAAATCAAATGCTCCATGTTCATGTTGACTGTCGAAGTTAATGTCAACAAATACGTAAGTAATCGTCTTAACCCTCTCGCCATATCCCGACAGTAAGAAAAAACTCACCTCAGTATATGTTTCGAAACAGTTCACATTCCTGCCACTACCGGCGTTACCGTACGTATCGGTAAGTACTCTTCTGAATGAACGCCGTATTTGCTAGGCAACTTCTCTGGCAGATAAATAATACGCCTCTGCGGAAGTGTAGGAAGATTGAATTCTCTAGGCTCATCGACTAGCCACGTGACGGCATACAGCGAGCCATGACACACTTTGAACTGGACACCCAGTATTGTCTTGTGCCTATTGAATATGAATAAAATGTTACTGTTAACTAATGCTGGGTTCTTGGCAATAAAGGCATTAACTCTCTTGCTCTTCAATATAGGAGATGTAGCAAAAAATATAACCTTTGTAATGTAGGCACCATATTTTGGTGTTAAGTTGTATAACCTACAAACTGTTTGGATGACCACATCGGCCGACGGTTTGCGGGTCCATATGACCTAGCCAGCACGGAATGCATTTCACTACTCCTTGCAACTCATATGAACAAACTGAATTCAATAGTTTAAGAGTATAAGCATAATAATCGACTGAATAAAATAACCCTAAAACTTGCGTTTTCTTTAAAATTTTAAATCTGTTTTTACAATATATTCTCTCCATTTTCTATGATGACAAAGTAAAAGTATAGAAGTAAAACAAATAATGTCAGTCTAGGAGCAGGGCGTTTGAATCCCATGGAACTAATGTGGGCCGGCGCGTGTGGTTATCTTATCGACTTTCAGATGGGACGCGGCATCTGCAATTCACTTGAAGCATCGCAGCGAGGGAGTCAGTCCTACGCAATTTATTGCTTCTACTTCTAACAAGAAAAACTTTTTACAACTTGTGTAAGTAAATACAAAATCCCCCTGACTATAACTGGTTTTTTTCCTTGCCAATGCCGAGCTCAGGTGTGCGAGTATAGTTTTGAAACGTTTTGTGTGCACCTGTACGCACATTTAGACCATAAGATAGTCTGAAATATCGGATACTATGTTCATTTCTCGGCCCATCTGATCCATACATGGGCACAATTTTCGGTTACGTGAGGCACTCGATTTGAAATAGTTTGTTTACTAGGAGAGGAGACTGCAGAGTAGGATGGGAAATATAAACTGCTGTGACCTGCGTCACCTTATCGTAATCGCTAAGGCGGTCAGTAGCGAATTATTAGGAAAGCGCTTGGTTAACGTGAGACTCTCGAAAACTTTTATTCAATTTGGCAAATTAATTCGCCAGCTTTAATCATAAACCTCTTTACTGTTTCTCCGTCGCTGAATTGATTTAAATCACAGGCGAGAAATTGCGTAACTAGCCAATAATATTCCATCACGTTGTCTACGTTTATTTTCTTGAATATTCTGGCGTTTCTCAAGATTACTTAATAGATTTGCACGTTCTCGGCCTAAAATAATTTCAGAAAATCATATTTCGTTTTCTACGCACATTTGATATTTTTTATAAATTTATTTTGGAAATAATACGTACAACAACATTTAATTCCTCGTATCTTTTAATGCAGCGTGTTTAAGGTATAATGTCGTATTTAGTATATTATGCAAATGTTAAGATCATAAATTTTCTTCGGAATAGTACGAAAAAATAACATTTAATTTGTCTTACTCTCAAATTCAGCATGTTCTTTATGACATAAGGAGTAATGTCGTTGTATATTAAATTTATTAATGCCTAATAGGATTTTCGAGCATAACATACATCGTATGGTCTCGCCTTCTAAACAGCAAAAAAACTCTTCCTCCTATGTATCATGAAATAATCGTTTTCTGACGCGTACACACTGCTTTGATAATTCCATTATGCTACCACTGATATTGCTTATGAAACTGATATAGAACCTGTCCACGCCAAGGAGCTACGTGAGGGAGGAACGGGGACTGTGAAGATGATGTCACTCAGAGCGATAAGTTCTGTGAAGGTCAGTGAGGCACAAATTCTCGAGTGAGGCACGATGCCCATCTCTGATATATAGAGTGTATACTTTTCTAACCGACATTCGCGAGCTCAAACACGAATGGGGATTTTTAAGGGTAACAGTCAGAAATCGGGTATTTAGCCCTACGTATGTAAGAAATATATACCAGCATGAACAAGTACTTGTCTGAGTATAGCCTCCTTCTTCTTCTTGAGGCGGTACATCATCTTTAGACGTTTTGCCTTCCTTTGGGCCAACACATTCGTACATGGCGTGTGGTCAGCACAATGCAGGACCTCTGTAGAAACGCCATAGGACAAAGGAGTAGGCCTACAAGGAGACAAGCATCTAGTCCCATGGAATGGAGATAAATGTCTGTCCATGCCTGGAATCAAACCTCGAACCTCTTGGGAAGCTCACGCGTTATACATTAAGCCATAGTGGAGAACTAGAATGTATTATGCAAATGAGATTATTGTATGATAGATACCTCGTCTTCTGTGGTTCGATACCCGGCGTGGGCGGAGGTTTCCACGGTACTAGATGAATGTGAGAGAGTCTGTTGATTCACAGCAAGGCCAAAGTATCTCGGAGCCTCACGAAAACGAAATATATTTCATTCTCAGTGAATTTATTTTATTCTCTATTGTAGCTTATATAATCACAGTTATTAACACATTTTCTCTATAAAATGTTTACCAGTGTTGCTGAAGGATATTTAATGTACTGAAAACCATGTTTCTGAGTTAGAACACGTTAACCCGTACATACATATTACATAAACAAAAATGTACTCTAGATTTACCAAATTTACGAAGAATTGAAATGATACAATATTAAATTTACTTTCAGAAAACATCAGCTTCGTTCCAGCAAGCAATTCATAACGCGTAACAAACTATAGTCGCGACGCTGTTATTCCCGGCGTGACTCCTCCTCTTTGCTTACGTCTTAGGAAGTGAAGGCTCTATACTGTCTTCGCTATAAGAAAAATCCTACTGTAAACACAACCACGTGGCTGTCATACCCGTGATTGGCTCACAGTCGAAACACTCACATGACGCAGGAAAATATAGTCCGTATTTAGAAACTATCATCTTGTATTATTTGAAAATAAAAAATTTAATTCTGGTTGTTAAATACAATGAAACATATAACTTCACTCATATGTAAAACGATATGTAAAAGAAAAGCTACTTTTTATATTTTGTTATGTACTATGAACGCGGATGAATACCAACAGTAATACCGCGGTAGTCTGTTCCTGTAACAAGCTGGCGTCACTTTAACTCATAGTTCTTCACGTAAGCACGTGGTACTGAAGTATGGCTTCTGCATCCTCGGTGTGTGTGGTTATTAAACACAAGAGTAGAAACCCTCTCAAAAACAGAGAAAAACAAATAGTCTTAAATGTATGTAATAACTTATGTGAGTTTTAATTACAGTAATTATAAAGTAAATGTTTCCTAAGCAAATGAATGCATAGTAGTGAGGTTAGGCCTACTTGACGAGTAACAGGAAATGTTTAACATGAAACAGAATGTACAACAGTAGGCGGGAACACTTACTGAGAATCTATGGCGCCAAACAGCGGCCAATGAAGCCTCACTTCAGTCACGTGCTCTTGTTTATATTAGGATTTTTCTTACAGCGAAAGGATTATATAAAGTCTAGGTAGTAGTATCGTTCGCTATTTTTGTTCTTTCGTTGCCGAGCTATCAGACGAGGAATCTATTTGCCACACCGTTAAACATTATCATGTCGTAGCTTCTATGATAATAAATCAAACGCACTGTAATTCAGCAAATAATTGAGCAGCAAATAACGTCCTCTTGTGCTTTCTGCGATCGCCAACGAAAGAGCCAAAATGGCGGGCGATTATACTAAGTATTTACCGAGTCTTAGGAAATGCATAACGTCATCATCAGCGAATCACAAGACGCACACGTTTAAATTTAGCAGATCTGCAACGTGATTGGCTGCCGGAAATAAGCGCGACGAGACTATAACACTGAACATCCTTCGAAGCATGCGCTAGTTCAATACGTTCTCAGAACTATAGTCGTGTTGCTGTTATTTCCGGCGTGACTCCTCCTCTTTGCTTACGTCTTAGGAAGTGAAAGCTCTGTAAAGTCTAAGTAGGTAATATCGTTCACTATTTTTGTTCTTTCGTTGCCGAGCTACCATATGAGGAATCTATTTGCCGCACAGTTAAACATCATGTCGTAGCTCCTATGATAAAAAATCAAACGCACTGTAATTGAGCAAATAATTGAGCGGCAAATAACGTCCTCGTGTGTTTTCTACGAAAGCGGACGAAAGAGCCAAAATGGCAGGCGATTATATTAAGTATTTATCGAGCCTTAGGAAGTGAATTACATCATCACCAGCGAATCACAAGACGCACACGTTTAAATGTAGCCGACCTGCAACGTGATTGGCTGCCGGAAATTAGAGCGACGGAACTACAGTTTGGGATTTTACATTGTTGGAACGTTCTTCAACCGTCATTTCACGATCTTCGGAGTTTCTTCTCATATTAAAATTATATTCATCTTCTGAACTTCATTCGTCATTAAAATATATCACTCATTCATTCAGTGTTCTGCCCAAGGGCAGGTCTTTCACTACAAACCCAGCTTTCTCCACTCTTTCCTATTTTCTGCCTTCCTCTTTGTCTCCTCATATGATCCATGTAATTACCTTAATGTCTCTATCATCTGATGTCTTCTTCTGCCCCGAACTTTTCTTCCATTCACCATTAACTTTAACATTAAGAAATGATATTCATTCCTATGACACAAGACAAGGAAATTATTTTAATATCATAACCAGGGAAAGGATTTATATGTAAATACATATTTACTTATAAAGCTAATATAATTTATATTTTGCATTATCTTTATGTTTCACAATGTGTAGGGTTGAAAAATCCTACTTTTATTTTCCATATTTTTCCATATTTTAGAGTTTAGTACATATTTTCGTTAATTTCCATATATTTTCCATATTTCATATAAAACAGTCCATATTATATTAGGTTTAACAATAAAACAAAACAAAATTCCATTAACTTTTAAAAATACATTTCAACAATAGAGATTTAAACACATGTTCAGTAATCCCTTTAACATCAGAGTTATTTGAAAATTAGCAGTCCTATCAACAATGGGAAAGTAAGTTACAAAACTGTATTAATTTAATTTAAAATTTTTAACAGACTTCAGTTGTGCAGCTCAACAGTTAAATGCCAGTCAGAGTACACATAGGTTCAGTTTTGTAAATCATACTATAAAGACGGTAAATATGCCAAAAGTACGTCATTCAGTCAATTTAAAATCAAAACTAACAAGTTACATTTCAGAATTTAAAGAAGATGGTTTATCAACTGACAATAAAATATTATTTTGTAATTTGTGTCAGTGTGCAGTATCATCTACACAAAAGTTCCTGGTGCAACAACACATTACAACTAGTAAACATCAGGCCAACAAACAACTAAATTCCAAGCAGAGACAATTGTTTTTAACACAACCAACAACATCGAATGTAAGATCTGAGTTTAACATCGACCTGTGCCGTTCTCTCATCTCTGCTGATATTCCTCTCTACAAACTAAAGAATAAGGTCTTCAGGGAATTCCTTGAAAAATATACTCAACATACAATCCCGGATGAGTCAACACTTAGGAAGACGTATGCTCCATCCATCTACGATGAGACAATACAGAAGATAAGAGATGAAATTAAAGATAGTTCAATTTGGGTTTCCATTGATGAGACTCCCGACAAAGAAGGTAGACTTGTTGGTAATGTAGTTATCGGTTTGTTAAGTGAACAATATTCTGAACGAATTCTTTTACATTGTGATGTTCTAGAAAAGTGCAATAACAAAACTATAGTTAAACTGTTCAACGAAGCTATGGGTATCCTGTGGCCAAAGGGTATTATGTACGATAATGTGTTATTCTTTATTAGCGATGCTGCCCCTTATATGGTCAAAGCTGGACAAGCATTATCTGTTGTATATCCTAAATTGACTCATTTTACTTGTGTGGCGCATGCATTTCATCGTGTGGCAGAAGTGGTCAGAGACAATTTCCCTAAAGTAGATTTGTTGATTTCATCAGTGAAAAAAGTATTTCTCAAAGCTCCCAGTAGAGTTAACGTGTTGAAAGAAATGTACCCTGAAATTCCATTGCCACCAAAGCCAATTTTAACTAGATGGGGTACATGGCTAGAAGCAGTTGAATATTATGCCGAACATATAGACTCTATTAACAATGTTCTCCTTGCATTGGACTCTGAAGATGCAGTCTCAATTGATACTGCGAAAACAGTTACCTGTGACATAAGAGTGAAGAATGACTTAGCTCACATTCAGCATACATTTTCATGCATCATAAAAACGCTCAAAAGTCTCCAAAATAGGCACCTTTCACTATCTGAAAGTTTTGAAATTATAAATAGTACTGTGGAACAACTGAATCGTGGTAGAGGTAAAGTTGCAGATGCAGTAAGAGCTAAGGTGGACACTGTACTTTCAAAAAACCCTGGATATGAAGAACTACAAAAGGTTGTTGCTGTGATGAGTGGTGAATCAACAGTGAAGATTAACTTGGACTTATCCCCAGCAGACATTGTGAAATTGAATTATGTACCAGTTACTTCTTGTGACGTCGAACGCTCTTTTAGTCATTATAAATCTATCCTCAGAGACAATAGAAGAAGATTCACTTTTCAGCACTTGAAAGAAATGTTTGTAACCTATTGTTATGGTAACAGACAATAAAAATTGTGTTTTGTTGAAACTACATTGGAAGATAAGGTACGTCCATTATATTTTTTGTTTAGTTTGATTAAAATGTACCAATATTTAACGTACATAGTCATTTTTTTATAATTTTAAGTCCATATTTAATTCCATATTTTGGTAAAAATCCATATTTAATTCCATATTTTGGTAAAAATAACTACATATATATTTACATATTTCATATATTTTTAGTCCATATAAATCCGTTCCCTGATCATAACATGTAGACTTGCTAAATTCCAAAAAACTTTTGTCAAATGTCATTGAAGGTTACAAATAAATTTCCATCCCATATTCTTAATTTGAGCAGAGCTGCTCTCAAAATTTACACCTCTAGTTGGTTAATTTTAAATACGTTTTATAATCTTGACGAATTTTTTGATTGTACAATCTCTTTGTAATTTAACTGACCTTGTCTATACATTTTATTATTAGACATATAATTTAAACTATTAAACTATTCCTTCCAATGCATTCTTCAGTAGACAATTTCTTCTCAGCCAGGGACCCAGTCAATTCCTTTTCCTCTTTCTGATCAGTTTCAGCATCATTCTTTCATCACCCACTCTTTCCAACATTTCCTTATTCTGTCTGTCCACTTCTCACGCTCCATTCTTCTCCATATCCACATTTCAAATGCTTCTATTCGTTTCTCTTCACTTCGTCGTAATGTCCATGCCTCTGCTTCAGACAGTGCCACTCTCCATACAAAGCACTTCACTAGTCTCTTCCAGAGGTCCGCAGAAAATGCTCTTTTTTCCTATTAAAAGCTTCCTTGGTCATTGCTATCCTCCTTTTGACTTCCAGGCACCAGCTCATGTTACTGCTTATAGTACATCCCAAGTATCTGAAGCTGTCCACTTGTTCCACTGCCTCATTTTGAATTCGAAAATTTACCTTCTTTATTTTTCTTCCTATGACCATAGTCTTCGTCTTATTTGCATTTATCTACCATCTTGAAAATCATTCATAAGCGACTCATGCCTAGTCTCCAACCATTTTAACCTCAACCTCAGATTAAGCCATCTGCGCATGCGTCACCAGTTCAGAATTCCCAGTTCCTGCTCTTAATCGAGAACCAATTTCACTCGTTCCGAAGCACGTTGGAACAGGTAACTGGGAGTTCAGTATCGGTTCGGAATCAGTTCTAGTCTTGTTCTAACTCACATTGAGCTACTGTGTATGAGCAGGCAGTTCAGAATCGATTGTGATCCGTGCTGGAACAAATACACTTACTTACTTACTCACTTACTTAATTACTTACTTACTTACAAATGACTTTTAAGGAACCCGCAGATTCATTGCCGCCCTCACATAAGCCCGCCATCGGTCCCTACCCTGAGCAAGATTAACCCAGTCTCTATCATCATAGCCCATCTCCCTCAAATCCATTTTAATATTATCCTCCCATCTACGTCTTGGCCTTCCCAAAGGCCTTTTCCCTCCGGTCTCCCAACTAACACTCTATATGCATTTCTGGATTCGCCCATACGTGCTACATGCCCTGCACATCTCAAACGTCTGGATTTAATGTTCCTAATTATGTCAGGTGAAGAATACAATGCGTGCAGTTCTGCGTTGTGTAACTTTCTCCATTCTCCTGTAACTTCATCCCTCTTAGCCCCAAATATTTTCCTAAGAAACTTATTCTCAAACACCCTTAATCTCTGTTCCTCTCTCAAAGTGAGAATCCAAGTTTGACAAGCATACAGAACAACCGGTAATATAACTGTTTTATAAATTCTAACTTTCAGATTTTTTGACAGCAGACTAGATGACAAAAGCTTCTCAACGGAATAATAACAGGCATTTCCCATATTTATTCTGCGTTTAATTTCCTCCCGAGTGTCATTTAGCTATATGTGTTACTATTGCTCCAAGATATTTAAATTTCTCCACCTCTTCGAAGGATAGATCTCCAATTTTGGAACAAATATATCATCATAAAATTACCTGCTTATTTATCTGTTTTAAAATTACACATATATAAACATTAGAATGCATTTTTTTATAGAAATAGAATAATATGTTGCCATCGAAATGTATATTTACATTCCAGATCAAATGGATGTGAAATCATGGTCCAAGATATAATTTTGAAACAATATATTGAAGGATTAATATACCTGAATAAACACCTTATTTAATCTACTTGCTTTACCAGTAGAATACCATATATTGTTGAATAATGATCAATTGACCTGTCAATGAGAAAATATCTAGAACTCATTGTAAACCACTTTTTGTACAACTAGGAATACTTACGTAGCCGTCAATGTTTATTCTCGATTCCCTTCTGTATGTTAAGCGTAATGTGCATAATCTTCCTACGTGTTCATCCATTCATAATTTATTCTATCCGTTTCAGACTTGACATATACTTCACCAAGTACAAATATAGTACTACAAGCAATAGTTTTATTTCCATATCTTATAAACTTTATAACTCTTTACCATTGTATATAAGAAACACGTCATATTTTGCTTTCAGAAGGATGGTGAGAAGGACTTTGATGGCAAATCCAATCTACAGTGTCAATGAATTTAGCAATATTACTTTTTAGATACTATTTGTTTTAACCTCATGTAATTGACAAATCTGTACATTTTAACCTGATTTTATACTATTTCTTTTAAAACTTTTAACCTGCTTTTATGATTATCTGGTGATCGTATATTTATTTTTTATTTTATTCTTACATTTATTCATATTGTAGTAACCATGTATTATATACTCTGACGTTGCCTATGGCTGTAAATCGCTGAATGACATTAAATTCATCCATCTATATCTATCTATCTATCTATCTATCTATCTATCTATCTATCTATCTATCTATCTATCTATCTATCTATCTATCTATCTATCTATCTATCTGTCTGTCTGTCTATCTGTCTATCTCCCCATTCATCTATCTATCTATCTATCTATCTATCTATCTATCTATCTATCTATCTATCTATCTATCTATCTATCTATCTAACTATCTACCTACCTACCTGTCTGTCTATCTATCTATCTATCTATCTATCTATCTAGCTATCTATCTATCTGTCTGTCTGTCTGTCTGTCTGTCTATCTATCTCCCCATCTATCTATCTATCTATCTATCTATCTATCTATCTATCTATCTATCTATCTATCTATCTATCTATCTATCTATCTATCTATCTATCTATCTATCTATCTATCTCCCCATCTATCTATCTCCCCATCTATCTATCTCCCCATCTATCTATCTATCTATCTATCTATCTATCTATCTATCTATCTATCTATCTATCTATCTATCTATCTATCTATCTATCTATCTATCTATCTATCTATCTATCTATCTATCTTTTAATTCCAGGAATGTTGAAGAACGGGCCACCATAAAGATGATGATGATGATTATTATTATTATTATTATTATTATTATTATTATTATTATGAAAAAGTAAAAACGAACAGAATATGATACCATCGAGATAATATATCTGTCAACGCGAAGGTACAAAAAACTGAAGTGCAACATTGATGACGTAATAGTGGCAGCTGCCAATAGCGTGACTGACAACACGAATCACGTGACCGCAGCGCGCCCTACATTACCGCACCTATCATTGTTGTGATGTTCGAATGAGATTGGAGAGTTTTTGCGGGAGACCAGAGCATTATGGGAAGTACAGGATAAGTAGCGTTGTTGTGAGGGAAGGTCATTCCGAAATTGTGACAAATGCGCGCTTTTAACAACACCGTGACCTGAAATGTGACTAGCCGTGTTGCATGTTGGAGGTTAGACACAACTAAACAAACAAGCCCTCTGAACATATGAGTAGAAAGTTGTAATAAGGATTGACGGCAAGACTCTTCGTGGGAAAGAAGAGAATGGAGAGTTAATGAAAAAAGACGCGAATTATATTAGAAAGAATGTGCTGCAACAGACTAGTAATAGGGGAATCGCACTGCAGATACGCAACGCAATGCTTAGGCTACCAGCGGTACACAGCGGTATACATTCCTAAATTAGAGACATTGGACTTCAATTTGAAATTAACTATTTAAGTAGAAACATTTAACTAGTTTGTCAAAAATTTACTTAAAATATATAGCCTTAGGCCTACTTGATGTTGTAATAGTTTCTATTATAACATTAGTTTTCTTATCACAATGTCAGCATTTCGAAGTAATACACATATTGAAACTCCTTTCTTTCTTTTAATTAAACATTTTTAAACCATGCTTCATTGTTTCACCCAAGCGGAAGTAATATGTTTAGAAAGGAAGGTAGGCTAAATTTTGAACAATTATTATTATTGTTTATTTATTTATTTATTTATTTATTTATTTATTTATTTATTTATTCATTCATTCATTCTGATAATAACTGTAATATAAAATATAATATAAACAGATAAAATTTTAGCAATCCCTGAAAGAGTAGAACTCGTGCTCAGGGGCGGATTCCTGAATTTAAATTAAGAAGTATATAATACAATTTGTCTTATGTTTACTAGACAATAGAGAGAGAGAGAGAATAACATCGAAATGATAGCCGTCCAAATCTTGGATTTAAATGATCGGCATCCTAATCAATTCAAATGAACAAAAAAGAAAATGTAAATTAATGTTAAAAAAATACATAATGAAATTTAAAAAAAGAACATTCTGCGACAAGATTTGGTAGCTATCAAAACGATAAAAATTTATTGAAAATAAATAATATACATTGAATAGTATAAAGATGAATAGAGATGATGATTGATGATGTTCAATGAAGATTTTAAAATGGTTGATGCATTGTCTTAAGAGTCTTTTCAGGAACCCTTAATTTTCTGAGGATTTCCAATGTAAATTTGGGAATTGTTCCTCGCGCACCAAGCATAAGTCCAATGACATTCTAATCTTGAATATTATATTTAAGACTGAGATCATCACAGCATGGAAGGTAAATAGCGCGTTTCTCTTCATGTACCTGCTTTGGTTGATCTTCATTAATTTCGAACCTTACAGTGGGGTCAAGAATGAGACCAGTTTTTTTTATCTCGGTCAGTTATTATGATGTCATATATAAATAAATATATAAATATATAAATTTAAAAATTTTCATTATTTATTAAATTCATTCATAACTTTTTTAATTTAACACTAGAACTATAATTGACGAGATTAGGATATTTAAATATAAATTTGTTATATATTATTGGGCCTAAATTACTACTATGATTAAATACTGTAGCAGTGTTGCATTTTGATTCAAACATTTTTAAAGAATTCATACCTTTTGTTTCATAACTATGACAATACAATTCAAAATTAAGTATATAATACAATTTGTCGTATGTTTACTACACAATAAGAATATATAAATTTAAATTTAAAATTTTTCATTATTTAGAATTTTAGTTTTGTCCTTTAAATGTACAGAAATTTTATCCGAACAAATGTAACTTTTCGTGCTGCAAAGGAATTTTACAATGTTACATTTGTTCTGCTAAAATTTCTGCACATTGAAAGGACAAAACTGAAATTCTTTCAATCATTTATTAATATACATTGCTCTCTTAAATTGACTGAGCAAATTGGGAATTAAATCAGTGACATCCACAAAACACGCTATGAAATGCTTAATATAAAGCAATTTTTATCTCGAAAAAGAGGCAAAAACGAGCAAAATTGTATTTAATCTTTTACTTTTAAAATTTCAAAGAATAACCCCATAAAATTAAAGACATTACTTATGTTTCATCCTCTATAAAGTTACGCAACACTTGAAAAAGGTTAAATCTAAACCTCTTCAACAATAAATGTATTTACTTATTTAAAAATAATAAATTCTGCAATATTTTCAGGCGAAGATTTCGAAGTTTACTGAAATTTACAAACTTGCATAGCTTTTATGCAACATACTTGTAGTGTACTAGTTTGAACTGTACCGTTTATTGACCCGAGAGTATCCGGAAATGAACCCGATCCCTCAGTTTCACGCGATTATTACAAAGCCATTCTCCCGCTTGTGATTACTCATCTGTTTGAGTGGGCAGTTGTACCAACTGCATGTAATTAAAACGGCTTCGTCACATGTCCATTGCCAAGCAGCACAAGGATAATTGCTTATAAATATGAAGTGCAGGTAATTGTTTTCACGTAGGGATTGTTTTCATCTGTGAAGCTGTCGAAATAATTGTTTATTGATCAGTGTAGCCAATTTTAATCAGAGCAATCGAATTACGAAGCAGACCTCGTTTCAGATTTTATCGCTGGAAGCACATTTTGCAAGCATACCGGCAAATATGAAACGTTAAATACCTGGACAGCCTGATTCACGTAGCGTGACACAGAAACAAAAGATAGTAAGCTGGAGTTGGAAAAATAAACGAGCCCGGACATCACACGGTATCCAAGAGGCCGAAAAATTATACTCTATGCGCTACGATTTTTTTTTTTATAAATTTAAGTGAATATTTCGGGGAAAGATTCTTGCAGAGACATTTATTCAATTTGTATGTCAATGATTCACAATTTCATATAATTATTACTCCTAATTTCTTTCAAGTTCATGTACATTGAAACGAAATTTCGTTTATGGTAACGGTTAAGGCTTGTCCACAATAAACCGGGAACGAGAACGGGAAAGTGAAGATTTTTTATTCGCAATAAACCGATAACGGAAACGGCTATGCCCATGGGTGAGCAACTCGTGCTCTCAAAGTGTCAACACAATCTCAATGCAGGTAGAACGGACTCTGTACTAGCTGGAATGTCAGTGTGCGGTTCTTTCAAGATACAAGTTCAATCGCGTCTGCAGTAAGTGGCGGCTCGTTTTAAGTGAAAAACAGTATAATTCCCACATCATTTCCCTTAAGTTACGAGTAAAAAGAGAATTTTTTATTTAAGAAGAGAGGTAAAGCTTGTATTCTATTACACTTTCTTACGCATGACATTTTATGTTACAAATAAACAGTGAAGGTTTTAGTAAAGAAATACTGTCTGCATCTGCTTTAGAACAGCTAAAGGTAAAAATGAGATATCAACACGGTGAGACTGATATCAAATATCATTAGCACGTTGTGCGTGCAAGTACAGAATTGCACGACATATAATCGACTAGCTAAGAACATTTATGGATAAATTTGAAATGTGGTAGTATCATGTAGAACATACACAACTTCACTTTCTTTGACTATAAACTATCTTGAAGAGTGATAAGAAAATCTTCTTATCAAATATAAGACCCTACTTCAAGACCTACAGCAGAATTCACTGCTAAGCTTGGAGAAACAGTGACAATTGACAAGGAATCGAAATTTTTCTGAAATCTTTTTGGCTTACGCCGATAGAAAATCCTGAAAATTTATAGATTGAATTAATAAATCTACAGAATAGCACGCCACTCAGATTCCAGCAAAATCAGGAATCGAACTGTTCGTAATGCTGCCTAAGTCAGAATTTCCACATATACTCTTTGCTTCCATCTATACTGTATGTGCTTGAGGCAGAGTTTAATACAAGAAAGAAGTGTAAAAGCTCTCAAAGTAAAGAAAGAGCTCAGAAGTAAGCTTATTTCATCTGCCGTGACATGTGAAAAATACTTCCTTGAATTTGTTATTGTTTGCGAATACAGACTATTACCTTTCTGAGAACAGAGGAGTACTCTTTAATGTATAAAGACTTGTAAATTATGGCGTTCTACGTTTGAAATAAGATATATAATAAGAGATATTACCAAATAGTGTAATAATAAATAAGTGTTGCAGCTATATTTGTTGTAGGTATCTTGAAAAGGTTGTATCCAGTTTGTGTTTCCAGTACTAAACTAATTTACAAAGCTAGGAAATAATATAATTTATTGTACCATGCGTCATTCTGAAATTGAAATCACGGAATAGATATCACGACCACCTGCACGAGCCGCCAGAGCGCACCGTGGCTTTTGCAGCGAAACTACAAACAACTTGTAACTGCTGCGACTGGTTCCGTCTGTCCACAGTCTACTATATACAGTCGCGAAGCTCAATATGTAGTAAAAATGCAAACACGGGTAGTTGCCCACCACTAGGATCGCTACTATCGCCTCATCATCGCAGATCTCTCTCCTAGCAGCCGACAAAATATGTTATACTTTCGTTGTCGTGTTCTTTTGGAAAAATTAACACCTTCCTTCCATTATTGAAATATTAAATGCATAAAGTTAATTTATTATTTTAATGAAGTATATTAAATTCCACCATAAACTCGAAGATACCTGCAAGAAATAAGTTAATATAATTTTTGTTTGTGCAAAACGAACTGTAATTTACTATAATAGCTTCACTCGTTCAAGATTATAGCGATAATTAACTATGAAACCAATAAATATTAATTTGCATTTCTCTTTACAACAATAATAATGGAAATATGAATTAATGGAGTAACTTACGTGTACCGGTGCTTGTAGTGTAGGCTTACGTAGTTAACAAAGTGGGATGAGGTTAAGCAATAATAATCACACCAGAATTGGAAATAAAACGTGATCAATAAATTTTATTGTAACAGACTTTTTCTACGTCTCAACAAATAAAAATAACAACAAAATTAACAGCTATAATTAAACATATCCTTTGAAGAAAAAGTAGGCCTAAGCAATAATAATCCCACCAGAATTGAAAATAAAACGTGATCAATAAATTTCATTAAACAAACTTAATTTTTCTACGTCTTTAGTAAAATAACACATAAAAATAATAACAATTTATAACACTACAAACGTCTCCTCCTTGTTCCATATTATTATTGCAATTATTATATTTTAGCCTTTAAAATTTTCATTATAACCAATAACGAACATTTCACAAGCATCAATGTGAAATACGCAACGAGCTAGCACTCGATAGAAATACGACACAGTCCAAAGTCGACCATGGACAGTCTTTTGTTTCTAGTTGCTAATCGCTTGGAGCGCTTTATCACGAGATTTGCAAAAAAACACCTCAAGCTTCGCGACTGTATATAGTAGACTGTGGTCTGTCTTTCTCTCTTTCAAGGTTTTTAGCACTTTGGGAGCACGAGTTGCCCATCCATGGCTATGCATATTAATATGTATGTCAGTAACGATTATGTAAATTCGATATTACGCTTGACATAGTGAAGCCAGTTGTCTTGATATTGATGAATATACTGCAGTACAGGTTCCATTCCCAGTTCTTGTAGGATGTCTTCATTTCTTTTATGATCCCATTTAGTGTATCCCGCTGTTCGGCGCATAAACTTCATTTCACTGGCAGTAATTATGTTTTCATCGCTTTTTTGTAAGGTCCAAACTTCGCTGGCATAACAGAGGACAGGTCTTGCTAAGCCGCAGTAGTGTCAGAGTTGTAAGCTCCAATGCCGGTTGTGGAGCTAGATCGGAGCTTGAACTTGCTTATGTCTGTGGAAACACCGGAGCACGCAACCAGTCTTGTGGAGCGCTCCGCTCCGTTTAGTCCCTGTCTGACATCGCTGTGCTAAGGTCTTGTACAGACGAGTGCGGGCATGTTTCTGGACTAAAGAAGGTTTCATTATAACGTTGATAATGCCTGCAGATTTATTGAATTTAAATTTTTTTGTGAGATATCTAGATGAGGTGGAAAGGAAAGCTTGAAACCAAGATAATGGAATTCATTATCCCTTTCTAAAATATTACCATTTATACAAATTTTGCTTCGTTCAGGTTCTTTGCAGCAGAATGCCATTATTTTTGTTTGTTTTTTTTTCGTGGATATTTCCATGCGATATTTATCAGCTATTAATTTTAAACTGTAGACTGATCGTTGTAAATCATCCTCTGAAGTGGCTAGCAAAACCAAATCATCTGCAAAAGTCAGTACGTCGAGACACTAATTTCGATTTATAGATATATGACCATGGCTTGAGTTTCTAAATTCAAGTACAATTCTGTTCATATAAATATTGAATAAGAGGGGTGAGAGAGGCCATCCTTGTTTGACACCGGTTACATACTACCTAACATAAAAAAATAAATATTACACACCAAAAATAGAGACATTTCACACGACTAGAGAAAGGATGTTTATTATGCATTTAATTTACCATGTGAATATATCTTTGTTATAGATTATTTCTAATACTTGATGTATGAACAAACAGAAAAATTAAAAAACAAATAAAACAAAGGAAAAACGGAGCAGATTCTTGCATAAGAAATTTGTCCATGTGTGAACCAAAGCTTCCACAAAATGAACCAAAGTCTTAGGAAGGCGACCAGCCTGTCATTTTTTCTCTAAGATAATACATACACATTGCTTCTGATTAAAGAACTTTAACTGATCTTAATTTTATCTCCTTTGAAGTTTTCAGTTATTAAGTGTGAGAGCCAGTTTAATCTTGTGTTAATTTTCTTTTCAAGCTATTTCTTAGTACTTACCTGTTGATGGTAAGTTTTGTTCATGTCGTAGTCTAATTCACCGAAAATCACAATCTCATTTTCTTACTGAAAGCTCGTATCTTACATTTACGTTTATTATTCATGTATGCTTTTTAGGAGTTTACAAATCCCTTGCGCATCAAGTTACTAGGAGTTCACAAAGACCTTCTTCCAGAATATCAGAATAGCACTGCCTCTTTCCAGGGTCCCGCGCTGTAACTTCATCTTGCCACCGGAATGAATGCTAATTCGAAACTTCATATGAACGATCATCCAACCAGGACGTAGGTATCGTGTGGTTAGCACGAGGATCCCCCTAAGTCATTAAAGTTGGTTTTAGAAACAAGATTTCGCTACGTACAGTACCGGTAATTCCTCAAATTCATCACGGTGGGCACCGGTCCAATACATACTCATATTAATTATTTTTCCAGAGGTCCGCAGAAGATGCTTCTTTTTCTATTAAAAGCTTCTTTTACCATTGCTAACCTTCTTTTGACTTCCTGGCAGTAGCTCATGTTACTGCGTATAGTATACCCCAAGTATTTGAAGCTGTTCACTTCTCTACTACCTCATTTAGTATTCGTAAGTTTACCTTCTTATTTTACTTGCATGGTCTTCGTCTTATTTGCTTTTATCTTCATTCCATACTGCTCACATCTATCATTTCGCTCCAGTAGCATATCCCTTAGTATTATCTACTCTTCTGCTAACAACGCCATATCAGCAGCAAATCTTATGCACTTTATTCTTCTTCCTCCTACTATCACTCCTCCCATGTTCTGAAAACAGTTCTTCACTAAATCCTCCAAGTAGATGTTGAACAGGGTAGGTGATAAAGGGCATCCTTGTCGTACTCCTCTCTCTATTTCACTTCCTTCTGATATTTCTTCTCCTATCCTGACTTTGACTCGTTGTTTCATATAAAGATTACTGAACATCCTCCTCTCTTTCCAATCCACGCCAATTTTCTTTAGGATACCCCTTTAGTTTATTCCAGTCCACTCTGCCAAAAGCCTTTTCTAAATCCGCAAATACTACATACAGATCTTTATTCTTCTCTAGCTATCTTCCGTCGATTGTTCGTAGCAGTCCAGTTTCATTTCTCGCACATTTTTCCTTCTTGAAGCCAAACTGCTCTACTTCCAACAGTTCTTCCATCTTAGAATATAAACGCCGATTCAGTATTCGCAAGAGAATCTTCGCCGAGTGCGATATCAGGCTGATAGTCCTGAACATTGCGCTATCATAGTGTAAATTTCCACCTGATATAGTGCGCAATTGTGCTTTCAATTCTATCACAATCGTATTTCTAGGTCCCTGGTTCCTATTTGCCAACCTAAATATAGTTTAATATTTGAGGAGAAAAACTCGCTCCGACGCCGGGGATCGAACCCGGGTCCTTGGTTCTACGTACCAAGCGCTCTGACCACTGAGCTACGCCGAATTCAATCCACAGCACCGGATCGAAGCTTCCTCCTTCAATGTTTCCCTTTGTGGCGTGACGCCAAATTAGGCATATATGTCGACAAAGGGAAACATTGAAGGGGGAAGTTTCGATCCGGCGCTGTGGATTGAATTCGGCGTAGCTCAGTGGTCAGAGCGCTTGGTACGTAGAACCAAGGACCCGGGTTCGATCCCCGGCGCCGGAGCGAGTTTTTCTCCTCAAATATTAATTGTCAATATTATAGATATTATTCTGTACGACAAATTAATAAATATATAATATTTAAATATAGTTTGCTTTTATACAAAATATTTCATTCTGTGTTATATCATTTATTCTAGGTGTTTCTCTGTTATCTCGTTTATGAAATTTCGAATGTGATAGAATTTGAGTCCCAGTGAATCGTCATTTCAGGTCAGAATACTGTGACTGTGAAATAAGCGGCATATACACAGTTCTCCGACCATGGAAAACACAGCTCCCATATACTTGTGAACATCTCCGTCTAATCGCTTTGATACGTTTCCGAGAACTGTCCGTAGTTTTTGTGTTATCGCAAATGACATCACTTGATTGCTGGCGTTTGTACGTACAGTCAACATCATGCCGGTACAACTTCATTTGTTTCCAGAACGGATTGCTGGTTAAATATTTACCTGCTTCATTAAAAGGGAATGGATAGGTAAGTTTTCCTACAAACCCATGTTAACTTCTAACACGCAACTTCTCTATTTCAGTTATTCATATGCAGATGCGCAGATGGCCACAATGACTATAGATAAATAACAGGCATAGCTGACATGAAACAGCTGATAAGTTTAAAAATGATCATTGTTCTTCTTCATATGTTTAATATCATCCTCTTTTATTATCTTATTATACAGGGACATCATTTTACTTTTACTTCAATTTTTATTGTACCTGAGTTTTTGAATGTACTTCACTCCCACCCCTTCTACTAAGGAAGTTCCAACTCCACACAGAACCAAGACCGCAGATAGTAAGCAGTACTGAGTTACTGAGTATAGTACGTTCCAGAAATATGTTCGCGTTTTCCAGTGACGAAAGCGCTTTCAATATTGAATTATATTTTCGCACAGGTACTGTCCGTTTGCCTACGTCGCATCCCGATTTCCCCCACCTGCTTCTGCTCGCCCCTCTATAATAGCTGGGCTGTCTTAGCTCTTTTCTGAAAACATTAATTTCTCTTAGAAATTGGAAGTTTACGTAATATTATACAGCTGTTTAATTTAACTTAAATAAAGGGGCCTCGTTAAGTGTCACGTGATTTCCTCTCTTTCTACAATCCTGCGGCATAACCACTTGGACGGACAGTAGAAAGCATGTCTGAGTAATTTTATATTTTCGGGTCGGGCAGAAGTGAAGATTGAATTTACAGTACGTAGAGTAAGTACAGAATTATTTCAACATGAGTTACTAGTACGAAGGACGAAACTGGCAATTGGAATTAGATGCAATAGTCTATAGTGCGATAATATGCACAAAAGAACTGAAGCCTGTAGGCTATCGAAATGAACGGCCACCATTTTCAAAATTGTGTTTAAATATTCATATTATGATTATTTTTCAATTTAACTTCTTTCTCTATATTGTACGCTAATGTGCTGTAGACAGTATAATATACACTGCATAATGAATACGTTCGCATGGATAACTCACTTCGTGAGTAAAAACACTTATTCTTAATACAGTACTGTACTTTGATTAAAGAAAAACCTAATGAAAATTATCAAACTCAAAATCGCGATATTTCCTAGTTTACGTAAATGGATGAACTACTTTTCTTCCTTCCTATACCTAGTAGAGTGATTTGTGTTTTACGCCAGTATCATCGAACTTCAGTCTTGGCGGGGGGAGCAAGCGGTGTTTCCGGTTTTCTAAAGGTATAGACAGGTTAATATTAAAAATGTTAGTAAAAATAAAATGATGTCCCTGTACAAGGAATAATGGAGAATTATTGCGATGCTGAAAGTAAATCGTATTTCGCCATTTTTTTGCAAACGTAGGCCCCACACGTTTTCAGCACTCCTGATCCAAAGAGTAGTAGTTTGTTTGTTTATTTATTTATTTATTTATTTATGTACTTATTTATTTATTTATTTAATGCACAACATTTTCATTTAAAGCCAAATATAATAAATTATATTATATTAATTGCATTACATTTAGCGTGTGTGTATATAGTACACACAGTATATATATATGCATATATATATATATATATATATATATATATAATTCGAACTGGTAATGGAAATTACGGGAAAACGGCTGAATGGATTTTAATGAATGACCCCTCATTTTGAAGTTTGGCATCCAAGGATTTAAAAAAAAATAGTAACTTTCAGTGAAGCGTTAGTTTTCCTACATAATTTTCCTATTTTCCAAAATCCACCTTTCGTCAATTTTGAGAACTAATTATTACATTTCCACGGCCGACTTGATGTTCCATTACAGAGAAGAGAAGGCAGCATCAAGTCTGCCATGTGGATTTCAGAATAAAACAAAACACACACTACAATAAACAATAGG
Organism: Periplaneta americana; assembly: GCF_040183065.1. Classification (NCBI taxonomy): domain Eukaryota; kingdom Metazoa; phylum Arthropoda; class Insecta; order Blattodea; family Blattidae; genus Periplaneta; species Periplaneta americana. The sequence goes on along the minus strand of NC_091127.1, from coordinate 21,026,441 downwards.
CTATTACACGAAGGCCATGACCTGCAGGATTGCTGATATAGTTCAAATTCAATTGGTTATTAAAAACTTGAAGAATTACTAAAAATAATTTACAGGTCCGATTTTGCGGTGTGCAATTTTCTGAGTACAGCTGTGTATTGGGTATTAAAATCTTCAAAACTGGGGGTGGTTTGATGACATTATTACCATTAGAAATGAAATATTATTATAGTTAATGCCATGATGTGACTATTTTTCATTAATTATACATATTAATCCTATATTAATGATATGAAAGTGAAACATTTTGGGGTTGTATAAGTATATGTAGAGAATATCTTAAATTAAGTCTTGATATATTCTATAATTTACTGAGTGGCGGCTACAAAACTTACGTAAGATAATATTGTTAATAAAAGTCAAATATTTTTGTTGTTATTAATCAAGTGGGGTTGGGTCTTTTTCATATACTTAATGACGGTGTGGTGTAGATATTTATATGCGTCATTCTCTTCAGTATTGGCTCGAGAGAGAGCGCAAAAATTACAGTTCCTAAGGAAAGACCAAAAGGTATTACGTACTGATAAAATAAGAAGCCTACAAGCCAACAATCCACATTAACCTGAAATAGCTATTGCTTTACTCCCACATGAAAAACCCTCTGATCGTCCTGACAGTGTTACGTGCGTTTTCGCGTTGAAACTCAAAAACTAAGGTGGATAGGTTCAAGAAAAAGTATTTGGCATAAAAAAACATTCAGAAGGAGTATGTTTCATTATTATGGAAGCAAATAACTTCCAAAATGTCTGGTATTCTTTGAACATAAATCTGGAAAATTTTATTTGAACGTCTAATGAACTTCGTTTACAGCATTTCTTGCTCAAGCCACTAGTTATATATAATTACAATCATACATTACCTAAAAAATATCTCATACTCCTGCTTCAAGATCGAAGTGGTAAGACACAGATAGAAAAATTGCAGGTACACAATAATAAAATTAGCAGGTTAATTGTAGATAATCTATTATATAATTTTACTATAAAGATGATGATAATAATGATAATAATTTATTTTTTTTTATTTATTTATTTATTTATTTAATGTGCTGTACAACAGCCAGTGGCCAATTACAGTTCAGCAAAAATATAACAAAAACATAATACAAAAATAATTATTACACTTAAATACAATTACAATTAATTACAATAATGATGATGAATGGATAAATAATGGATGACTTTAAAATACATAACTAAGAATACTATGAGACAATGATAATTTTGTATAATACCTAAAAGAATACATAAATGATAAATCGTTGCCAAGAGCAAACTAAGTCTATACATTGAAAGGATCGAATTCGCAGCCATGCATGTTGGCATTTTTAATGCATCTGGAGACTGGTGAAAGAAATTTCGAATTTCTATTATAGAAAAGTTTGTGGGCTCTCATATCTTTTGTTGGAATACGTAAGGTAATATTGTTTAAGAAAGAGTCACAGGATATATCACCTTTGAGGACTTTACAAAGGAACAGATAATCTAGCTCATGGCGTCTAGCATATAGATTTTGACAATTAAAATATTCACATTTTCTCTCATAACTGTACCCGGAATTAATGGGCAGAAATCTGAATGAAGATAAAGATATAAATTCTCTTTGTATATTTTCTAATTTAGCCGAGTCCGTAGTTATAATCGAGTTCCAAACTACAGATGCATATTCGAGTTTCGATCGCACCAATGTATAGTAAAGCATTAAAAGAGAATCGGGCGTGGAAAAAGAATAGGCTAAGTTATTGATCGTATTATTCCTAACATTCTGATTGCGTGATTGTAAATGTAATCAACGTGACTGTGAAAATACAATTTACTGTCAAAGAATATTCCCAAATCTTTTACGCAATCCGTTCTGTTAATTAGAACATTATTTAGATAATAATTAAATTTCAGTGAAGAAGCTTTCTAAGAAAGGTTATTACATTAGTTTTGGATACGTCAATTTTCATACCATTGTCTTCCGACCATTTAGCGACTGAATTAATGTCACATTGAAGTGATTGACAGTCAGTATTACTTTTGATTGTACGAGAAAATTTTAAATCGTCTGCAAATAATAAACAGTCAGAAGTTATTCTTTTAAATAATAATAATAATAATAATAATAATAATAATAATAATAATAATAATAATAATAAAACATCAAAATACTAAGCATTATTATAGAAAAGATTCTTGAATAATTTCGAGGGAAAAATTGTTCCGGAGCCGGGTATCGAACCCGGGACCTTTGGTTTAACGTACCAACGCTCTACCACTGAGCTACTCGGGAACTCTAACCGACACCGATCCAATTTTTCCCTCTATATCCACAGACCTCAAAGTGGGCTGACAACCGTCAAGCAACCAACTTCGAGTGCACACTAACTCCGTGTGACTTAAATTGTGGTTTTCTGTTAACGAACAGTGACGTGTATTATGCAAATCAAGATTTCAGGTACAACTCCCTGTAAAGTTGATTTGAATAATTTCGAGGGAAAAATTGTTCCGGAGCCGGGTATCGAACCCGAGACCTTTGGTTTAACGTACCAACGCTCTACCACTGAGCTACTCGGGAACTCTAACCGACACCGATCCAATTTTTCCCTCTATATCCACAGACCTCAAAGTGGGCTGACAACCGTCAAGCAACCAACTTCGAGTGCACACTAACTCCGTGTGACTTAAATTGTGGTTTTCTGTTAACGAACAGTAACGTGTATTATGCAAATCAAGATTTCAGGTACAACTCACATTTGTTACAGAGTTTCCCGCCGTTCCACTCCCATTCTGAGGACAGTCTGAAATTAGCACTGATTTACGTTGTCATGAAATCCCAATGGCTGAGAATTTGAGACCGAAATCTTAGCCGTGCATAGAGAGAGACGCATGGAGTCGTGTTTTGCTGGCAAGTCATAGCAGAGATGGACTGTGCTGGTTTCACAAATGTGGCTATAACTCATCCAGAGTTAAGTTTCCGCCATTAGTATCTACGAGTTACCAAGGCAACGCGTATATCAGTGCCGACAACTTCAGACAAGCTATATAGCATTATGCTAGGAAACAAAAGAAGTACGAGAGTTTACAGCCTTGAACGTAAGATGGCTTTAGGCGTATGGTAATGCCTTTTGTTTTAGAGTTTAAATTTATTTTTACCCTTTCGGGGAATGGTGGTATCGCTGTAAAACCACTGCTGTTGTAAGAGTTGGTATGCTGAGTACCTTGTTTTATGTGATGGGCTGAAATATCTGATCCTGGAACAAGAATATGGATCTCGCTTTTCAGGAAATTTCACTGGAACAGTTATCTCGTATTCTTAGGGCTGTCCAGAACTATATTTTACTACAAATATTAAGGGGAGAGGATGGTATTTTTTTTAACTTTTTTCCTATTTGGTGTAAAATATTAATTTTTTGTATGTAGAGAGCTCATAGCTTGGCAACTCGACCAAATAAAAACATTTTGAAAAAAATATTTGGTGGCCCAAATTTGAAAAAAAAATATACCCAATGCAGGATTGTACTAAAACCGATATATCTAAACCGTTTTTAAAGATAGATTCAAACAGGTTTTTGCAATGTATTTTCAAAAGCATGTTCTACAAACTGTCTGTAACAGAATTTTGATATTAGTTCCTACGTTTGTAAAATAAACAATTAAAATTTAATAACAAATTTCTGATTTCCTTTCTTGCGAACAAACGGACGTATTTTTAAAATGAATTCAATTAACAAAATTCTGTTATAGAGAAAAGTTTCCTAATAGCCTAAAGAATGTGTGTTCCAAATGTCATGCACGTATCTTTAATAGTTCAGAAATTATATCCATTTTTGTCTGGCAATGTAGCAAAAAAAATGAAGTTACTGGAAACCGATAAAAGGAGGCGTGTGATTTAAAAATCCATAGCGCAAGAAGTTTAAAAATGACGTCTCAACATCCGATAAGGGCACAAATACCCACAAAATGTTATGCAATCCATTCCACACATATCAAAGGGCATTTTAAAGAAAAAATTTCTTTTAAATTTAATTTACCGGAAACAACAATAAAAGTGGGCGAGTGATTTAAAAATCCATAACGCTTGAAGTTTAAAAATGGCGACTCAACATCCGATAAGGGCACAAATACCCACAAAATATTATATTATGCATTCCACACATATCAAAGAGTATTTTAAAGACTTTTTTTATAATTTACTCATTCTTCTCCAAAAAATACCATCCTCTCCCCTTAACCGTATTAAGTAGAAAATAGTCAAGGATTGCGCATGCTGCCTTCATTTTTCACAGCCTACTAGAGTTATCTAAGAGATATCGCATGGAAGTTTTTTTGCGTCGTCTCCCAAAAGTCTTGAAGCGTTTTATGTTTTAGTATTTGTAGCTAGTAAATTGTCGAAGTTAGGTTTCCTGTAAAATGTACTTTAAGTTAATATTCGTGCTTGATAACGACAGCTCAAGTCCTGCCTATATTATGAGCAGCAAAAATCAGTATCAGATGACCAATCACTGATCACAGAAATACAGGACACTTGGTCACGACTGATTTTTACATCAGATATTTTTAGATGTGAAACCAGGATTCATTGATGGTATACTTTATACTTCATATTCGAGAAAAAATGGGAGTACATCAGTTATTCATAGATTTAAAAAAGACATTTGACTCGGCTAAGAGAGAAGTTTCATATAATATTCTTATTGAATTTGGTATTCCCAACAAACTAGTTCAATTAATTAAAATGTGTCTCGGTGAATCATACGCAGAGTCCGTATAGGCCAGTTTCTGTCGTTTGCTTTTCCAATTCACTGCAGGCTAAAGCAGGGAGATGCACTATCACCTTTACTTTTTAACTTTGCTCTAGATTCTAGAATATACAATTAGAAAAGTCCAGGATAACAGAGAGAATTTGGAATTGAACGGGTTACATCAGCTGCTTTTCTACGCGGATGACGTGAATATGTTAAGAGAAAATCCACAAACTATTAGAAGAAAAATGGGAATTTTACTTGGAGCAAGTAATGAGATAGGTTTGGAAGTAAACCCCGAAAAAACAAAGTATATGATTGTGTCTCGTGGCGAGAACATTGTGCGAAATGTAAATATAAAAATTGGAAGTTCATCCTTTCAAAAGGTGAAAAATTTCAAATATCTTGGAGCAACAGTAACAAATATAAATGACACTCGGGAGGAAATTAAACACAGAATAAACATGGGGATTGTCTGTTATTATTAGGTTGAGAAGCTTTTATCATCTAGTCTGCTGTCAAAAAACTGAAAGTTATAATTTATAAGACAGTTTCAGTATTACCGGTTGTTCTGTATGGTTGTGAAACTTGGACTCTCATTTTGAGAGAGGAACAGAGGTTAAGGGTGTCTGAGAATAATGTGCTTAGGAAAATATTTGGGGCTAAGATGAATGAAGTTACAGGAAAATGGAGAAAATTACACAACGCAGAACTGCACGCATTGCATTCTACACTTAACATAATGATTAACAAATCGAGACGTTTGAGATGGGCAGAGTATATAGCACGTATGGGCGAATTCAGAAATGCAGAGTGTTAGTTGGGAGGTCGGGTAGGCCGAGACGTAAATGGGAGGATAATATTAAACTGGATTTGAAGGAGATGGGATATGATGTAGGGACTGGTTTAATTGGGATTGATGGAGGGCTTATTTGAGGGCGGCAATGAACCTCCGGGTTCCCTAAAAGCCATTTGTAAGTAGTTATTTGTAATATAAAACTAACAATTTAATTATGATACAAATATCGCTTATGTTACAATATTGAGTAAAGTAATATTTTAAAATATGCATGTTTTTTTTAACTTACTTAGATTTGTCAAAGGGATACTTTAGAACATTTTTTTAACTTACTGTGCAAACTTAAAAAAAATGCTTAAAATCATACGTGAAAATAGTTACATCAAAGATTACAGGATCATTGCAACATAATCGTATCGATTGATACCTACTAAATTGTTTGTATTAATGTCAGATTATATCTAAATATATTTGGGAGTATTATTATTAGATTGAAAAGAAATAGGCCTCATCATCAACGAGAGGAAAACGAAATATATGTTGGCAGATAATGGAAAGATAGTTGAAAAGATAGACAGCCTGCAGATATCAGATTATAATTTTGAGAAAGTTGACAACTTTTCATATTTAGGATCAGTGGTCTCTATGTCCAAAGAAATCTCTAATCGATTAATGAAAGCAAACAGAGCATATTTCGGCTTGAAATATCACTTTAGTTCGCGTGCTCTATCCAGGAAAGTAAAAATTGTTCTTTACAAAACATTAGTGAGACCATTTTTGACATATTATGCGGCAGAAACATGGTCAGTCTCCAAAAACGATGAAAAAAGATTGGAGATTTTCGAAAGAAAGATTCTGCGAGGGATCTATGGCCCAATATTTGAGGAAGGTCTCTGGAGGAGGAGATGCAACTATGAATTATATAGACTTCTAGGAGAGCCAAATATAATCAATACAGTTAAAACAAGCAGATTGAGGTGGACAGGACATGTAGTACGCATGGACCCAAGTGAACCTTGCAAAAAAATTGTAATAACAAATCCGGGAGGTCAGAGAAGACGAGGTCGACCGCACTTGCTGTGGATTGATGGAGTGGAAGAGGATGCCAGAAAGTTGGGGTGCAAGAATTGGAAGACTGCTACACAAGATAGAGACGGATGGCGACAATTACTAAGGGAGGCCCAGGCCCATCAAGAGTTTTAGCGCCAATGATGATGATGATGATGATTAGATTACATTAAAAATCAGCAATTATGATTAATAAAAAATACGAGGGGATTAGGAAATCAATACGAGAGCCTGTGGAATGCATAAAAATATATCTCAAATACGGGAGTTCCCGAAAAATACGGGAAAGTTGATAACCCTACATATGACTTCACCTCAGCCTGTTTTTACTATTGCAGATGATAGATGAATTGATGGGGGGTGGAGAGTGTTGGTGGAGTGATAGAGGGGAAACGGGAGTACCCCGAGGGGATGTCTGCCTTTTCCTTCACAAATTCTATTACAATTTGGCCAGGGATAGAATCTCAGCTGCTTGAATGGAAGACAAATGCGCTAGCGTCCAACCATAGACGCTGCAAAAGATGAAACATATACTGTATAGCTTGCTAAGTTTACACAATTCTTATTAACTGGTGGGTGTGTAACGGTCCTCTGTTTGTTTCAGCACTGCTTCGCCATCTCGTACCGTCGGGAGAACCAGAGACAGTATGAGCTGCGGGCCAGCAATGAGTCAGACTGCAAGACGTGGATCGAGGCAATCAGAGAGGCCAGGTGAGTCGAGTCATTCAGTGGCATGACAAATTGCAAAACTGAATCATTTGTGATATGTCTCAGAACAACTTGTAGATTCTGTTTTAGGTGCCTACTCAATCTTTTGCAGGCGTTGGCTTTTTATTTCTTCAGACATTTTCTGTCTTACAAACCAGATATACAGGGTGTTTCAAAAATAAAAGGCATAATTTCAGGCATGTATTCCTCATCGGTTCCGGACAATTGGCCACAGAAAATTGGTAATAGGGACAATTCGCCACAAGTAGACAATTCGCCACAGATAGACAATTACGTTTATAAAGGTACGGTCACACGTCGCTACTTTTGCTGCGCAACTTTTGTACTGCAGCTGCAAAAGTTGCAACTGGAGGTTGCGAGTCTGTTCACACACAAGACGCTACTTTTGCAGCCGCAGTCATGCTGCAGGTTTCCATCTCCGTGTTGACTTCTCAATATACATTTTGTGGTTATGTTCGCATTATTAAGAAACTCATGCGAAAGCTTACTTATCTATTATTTGCTTTTCTGTCCTAACTAGTATTCATAAATTGGCATTATTTCTACTATAAAGCTTTTAAAAACGCCTATATACTTAAATGATAACCAACAGCATATTCACGTTATCAATGTTGGCAACCCTCCTGTTTGAAACTACGCTACAGAAAATTAAAAAAATATATATATACTCAGACTGTGTTGTGCATTCAATAACTGTTACAAATAATTTATTTTCATCACATCTAACATTAAAATACATCCAAACAATAAAAGTATCATTGGCACATTTGGGTGGCAACATTGGTCGCAACCGCAGCAGAAGTTTCAACAAAACCGATATCAAAAATGCTGCGGCTGCAACCCTGAGAACCCTGTTCACACGTCGCTACTTTTAAGCTGCGCGCAGCATGAAAAAGTAGCGGGCAGCAGGTTCGGCAGCCGCCAACTTTTCGGGTTGCACCGTTGTTCACACGTCGCAGTACGAGAGTTGCGCAGTTTTTTGTACTGCAGCGCTGCAAAAGTAGCAACGTGTGAGACAGTATGAGCTGCGGGCCAGCAATGAGTCAGACTGCAAGACGTGGATCGAGGCAATCAGAGAGGCCAGGTGAGTCGAGTCATTGCAAAACTGAATCATTTGTGACATGTCTCTGAACAACCTGTAGGTTCTGTTTTAGGTACCTATTCAAACTTTTGCAGGTGATGGCTTTTTGTTTCTTCAGACATTTTCTGTCTTACAAACCAGATATATAGGGTGTTTCAAAAATAAAGGGCATAATTTCAGGTATGTATTCCTCATCTGTTCCGGACAATTGGCCACAGTTGCTTCGTAATCAATAGATATGAATCTTGGGTTTAATTGATTTTCAAAACGTCGCCCTACTACTGTACTCGTTTCAATACTCGAAAGAGTGTTTCATACGCCTCCCTGGTTTTCCGTTCCATCAGCGTCATTACTACAAGTATCCATTCCCCTTGTACATTGACATGTATAGTGTAAAGTTGCAGCATGATTGAAGGAGCGGACATAAAGGTCCCGTCCATTATCCAAAAATGGGACCGTAACAATTTATTTAAATGTGAATTAGTGGCAAATGTGATAACTTTCACGTCGTCCTCCGGTTCAAAATACAACCACCACCTTTCTCCTTGTACGGTCTTAGTGTATCTGTCGGCTATAGAGTTCAGTTTGTCAGTATTCCTTGGTTCAGGTGATAGGTGCAGCTTCCTGGCACGGCGCACAGTTTTTTTAATAGATGGTTTCTTCGGTAGGTTCACATTGGCTTCGCTTGCAATACGCTGTAACTTATTTTGAATAATGACAGACGTTGGTTCTCGGGAAGTCCCCGCCCTTGCCTTCATGTTCTCTACACATTCCTTTGCCTTAATCCTTCCCCAGTCTGCAGAATGATTCTTGTGTTCAGACGGTTCTTTGACGACACTGCTTCCATCTTCTGATAACGTGACTGTTGCATTACACCCGCCACGCATGTCACAGCGCCAAACAACTCCATTTTTATTTCTTCTAAGTCTCGTGTAAATGTAGCCAAGATATATTAATTTGTCAAAGCCTCTTTCTCATTTTGTGAAGCGAATTTCTTCCACCATAGTTCCGAATTAGTTTACAGCTTCTGGATTTGTCTTGTGTTACCATAGAAATATATTATAAATTGTTGCGAATTTGAGTATTGCCTTGAATTTTAACGTGTGGCTAATTGTCTTTGATACGAATTTCAATGATGTGGCGAATTATCTTTGACACGAATTTTAATGATGTGGCGAATTGTCTTTGATACGAATTTCAATTATGTGTCGAATTGTCTTTGATACGAATTTCAATTATGTGGCGAATTGTCTTTGATACGAATTTCAATTATGTGGCGAATTACTTTGACACGAATTTCAATTATGTGGCGAATTGTCTTTGATAACGAATTTCAATGATGTGGCGAATTGTCTTTGATACGAATTTCAATAATGTGGCGAATTGTCTTTGATACGAATTTCAATGATATGTCGAATTATCTTTCATAACGAATTTCAATGATGTGGCGAATTGTCTTTGATACGAATTTCAATTATGTGGCGAATTATCTTTGATACGAATTTCAATTATGTGGTGAATTGTCTTTGATACGAATTTCAACTATGTGGCGAATTGTCTTTGATAACGAATTTCAATGATGTGGCGAATTGTCTTTGATACGAATTTCAATTATGTGGCGAATTGTCTTTGATACGAATTTCAATTATGTGGCTAATTGTCTTTGATACGAATTTCAATGATGTGGCGAATTGTCTTTGATACGAATTTCAATGATGTGTCGAATTGTCTTTGATACGAATTTCAATGATGTGGCGAATTGTCTTTGATACGAATTTCAATGATGTGGCGAATTGTTTTTGATACGAATTTCAATGATGTGTCGAATTGTCTTTGATACGAATTTCAATGATATGGCGAATTGTCTTGATACGAATTTCAATAATGTGGCGAATTGTCTTTGATACGAATTTCAATTATGTGGCGAATTGTCTTTGATACGAATTTCAATTATGTGGCGAATTGTCTTTGATACGAATTTCAATTATGTGGCGAATTGTCTTTGATACGAATTTCAATGATGTGTCGAATTGTCTTTGATACGAATTTCAATGATGTGGCGAATTGTCTTTGATACGAATTTCAATTATGTAGCGAATTGTCTTTGATACGAATTTCAATGATGTGTCGAATTGTCTTTGATACGAATTTCAATGATGTGGCGAATTGTCTTTGATACGAATTTCAATTATATGGCGAATTGTCTTTGATACGAATTTCAATTATGTGTCGAATTGTCTTTGATACGAATTTCAATGATGTGGCGAATTGTCTTTGATACGAATTTCAATTATGTGTCGAATTGTCTTTGATACGAATTTCAATGATGTGTCGAATTGTCTTTGATATGAATTTCAATTATGTGGCGAATTGTCTTTGATACGAATTTCAATTCTGTGGCGAATTGTCTTTGATACGAATTTCAATGATGTGTCGAATTTTCTTTGATACGAATTTCAATGATGTGTCGAATTGTCTTTGATACGAATTTCAATTATGTGGCGAATTGTCTCTGATACGAATTTCAATGATGTGGCGAATTGTCTTTGATACGAATTTCAATGATGTGTCGAATTGTCTTTGATACGAATTTCAATTATGTGGCGAATTGTCTTTGATACGAATTTCAATGATGTGGCGAATTGTCTTTGATACGAGTTTCAATGATGTGTCGAATTGTCTTTGATACGAATTTCAATGATGTGGCGAATTGTCTTTGATACGAGTTTCAATAATGTGTCGAATTGTCTTTGATACGAATTTCAATTATGTGGTGAATTGTCTTTGATATGAATTTCAATTATGTGGCGAATTGTCTTTGATACGAATTTCAATTATGTGGCGAGTTGCCTCTGTGGCCAATTTTCTGTGGCGAGTTGTCCCCAACCCATTCCTCATACGTAGACAATGCAAAAAGTTAATTACAATATGTATCCGGAAATGCTTGGTTTTCGAGTTGTGACCTTCAAAATAGTGATATTCACCAGCCTCGGATTTTTCATTGAAAAATTCTGTAGTGACTATTATAACGGACACGTCACAGTTGTTTTCTAGGGTTTCTTCCGTTTCTTCACTTTAGCCGTCGTCATCATTCCGTCCGATGCTCATTCCATCATCATTCCTTAGCGTTCGTCGATTATCGAATAGCTACGCGCAGAGAAGTCTGATCTGGGGACGAAAGGGGTTGTCTGCTTGAAATCTCGGTACTTAGCAAACCTTGGCGTAGTCAACTGGTGTTGATAAGTCTTAAATTGGCAATGTATCCTACAGGATACAACAGGTTAATAGGCTATATGCTATAATTTTAATAGAACAATAGAAAAAAATTTGTAGAGAAATTAAAATTTCACAATACTATAGCTAATATTGCACAACATATAAAATTTGGACATTGCGATAGTTGTTTTCTTTACAGTCCGACACAGTTTAATAAACTAGTGTGAGAAATGAAGTTTTATTAGGATAGTAGTTGGTGATTATTTCATTATATCCATTACTGAGTCAGCATTGTGGTTGTCTACGAACACAAAATCAAGCAGGTTGAATCCGGGGGACATAGGCTTCAGCTCCCGCAAGTTTGACCGAGCATTTTAAGTCACTCTGTATAATTAATAAAGTTATGTGCCTGTTATGTATCTCGCCTTTACTCCCTCAAGTGAATGTTTCTTTACTAATTCATTGCTTTGAATGGTTGGTTTAGTTATTTAAAATTTTACTGAGTATTTATTTACTGCTGTTTTTATCTTTCTTATTGATTACATGATAAGGTGGACAGACTCTCTATCAATCGAATATGTTTATGAAAACCTCTGTAAATGGAATTTAAGGTAGATTGACTCTCTATAAATCGGATCTATTTATGGAAACCCCTGTAAATGAAATTTGACGTAGACAGACCCTCTATAAATCGGATCTATTTATGGAAACCTCTGTAAATGAAATTTAACGTAGACAGACCCTCTATAAATCGGATCTATTTATGGAAACCTCTGTAAATGAAATTTAACGTAGACAGACCCTCTATAAATCGGATCTATTTATGGAAACCTCTGTAAATGAAATTTAACGTAGACAGACCCTCTATAAATCGGATCTATTTATGGAAACCTCTGTAAATGAAATTTAACGTAGACAGACCCTCTATAAATCGGATCTATTTATGGAAACCTCTGTAAATGAAATTTAACGTAGACAGACCCTCTATAAATCGGATCTATTTATGGAAACCTCTGTAAATGAAATTTAACGTAGACAGACCCTCTATAAATCGGATCTATTTATGGAAACCTCTGTAAATGAAATTTAACGTAGACAGACCCTCTATAAATCGGATCTATTTATGGAAACCTCTGTAAATGAAATTTAACGTAGACAGACCCTCTATAAATCGGATCTATTTATGGAAACCTCTGTAAATGAAATTTAACGTAGACAGACCCTCTATAAATCGGATCTATTTATGGAAACCCCTGTAAATGAAATTTAACGTAGACAGACCTTCTATAAATCGGATCTATTTATGGAAACCTCTGTAAATGAAATGTAACGTAGACAGACCCTCTATAAATCGGATCTATTTATGGAAACCTCTGTAAATGAAATTTAACGTAGACAGACCCTCTATAAATCGGATCTATTTATGGAAACCTCTGTAAATGAAATTTAACGTAGACAGACCCTCTATAAATAGGATCTATTTATGGAAACCTCTGTAAATGAAATGTAACGTAGACAGACCCTCTATAAATAGGATCTATTTATGGAAACCTCTGTAAATGAAATTTAACGTAGACAGGCCTTCTATAAATCGGATCTATTTATGGAAACCTCTGTAAATGAAATTTAACGTAGACAGGCCCTCTATAAATCGGATCTATTTATGGAAACCTCTGTAAATGAAATTTAACGTAGACAGACCCTCTATAAATCGGATCTATTTATGGAAACCTCTGTAAATTGAATTTAACGTAGACAGACCCTCTATAAATCGGATATATTTATGGAAATCTCTGTAAATCGAATTTAAGATAGACCTATTCTCTATAAATCGAATCTATTTATCAAAACCTCTGTAAATCGAATTTAAAGTACACCCAACCTCTATAAATCGAAGCTATGTATGGATACCTCGGTAATTCGAATTTAACCCCTTCAGGCCTGATGTACATTATAGTGTACAATGTTTCTTTTTTTCTTTTTTTTTTTGGGGGGGGGGGGAATGCCTTCGATACATTTAAATATTTTTAAAAATAGTTCAGTGTGATATAAATGGAGAATATTATGTTTGAAACATTTCTATACCTGAATTAAAAACAAAATTTAAAATTTTGGGGCCTCAGGGGTCAAAATTGTCCCCAAATTTTGATTTTCTGTGAAGACTTGATTTGGGAATTCCGGATCCCTAGAATGATTATGTGACCAGTTTCTTTCTTTCTTTTTTTTTAATTTTTTAAATATGAATTCAGGACTGAAGAGGATAAGGTAGACAGTCCTCTATAAATCGAAACTGTTTAGTCCTCTCCCTTCCTTTCTACTCGTTTTGTTTTGTTTTTGCGTGCCGTTCTTGAGTGAATACCGCGTAATTGAGAGCCACTCCTCAGATCAGGTTATTACTACTGATAATAAAGAACGAAAACGAAATTGGTACTCAAACTCTTAAGGCTCTGAAAAATAACTGAAATTATATTTATAATCAAAATTGTCCCTAACAGGTATTTGTAAGACAGATAGAGTAATATTAAAATTGAATTTCGATTATTCGAAACCTCGATAAACGGAAGTAATTTGCAGTTCCCTTAAAATTCGATATATCGAACAGCTGTTAGAGAAGCGACCATTTTTTTCTTTACACAGGGACATAATTTTATTTTTACTAACATTTCTAATATTAACCTGGCTATACCTTTGCATTAACGGTTGAGAACCGGAAACACCGTTCACTATCCCCTTCCAAGACTGGAATTCGATGATACTGGCGTAAAACACAAATCACTCTACTAGGTATAGGAGGGAAGAAAAGTAGTTCATCCATTTACATAAACAAGGAAATATCGCGATTTTGAGTTTGATAATTTTCATTAGGTTTTTGTTCAATCAAAATACAGTATTGTATTAACAATAAGTGTTTTTACTCACGAACTGAGTTATCCATGTGGACGTATTCATTATGCAGTGTATATTATACTGTCTACAGTACATTAGCGTACCAATATAGAGAATGAAGTTAAATTGAAAAATAATCATAATATGGATATTTAAACACACTTTTGAAAATGGTGGCCGTTCATTTCGATACAGGTTTCAGTTCTTTTGTGCATATTATCGCACTATAGACTATTGCATCTAATTCCAATTGCCAGTTTCGTTCTTCGTACTAGTAACTCATGTTGAAATAATTCTGTACCTACTCTATAAAAGAGTACCTTACGTACTGTTAATTCAGTCTTCACTTCTGCCCGACTCGCACAGATAAAATTACTCAGACATGCTATCTACTGTCCGTCCAAGTGGTTATGTCACAGGATCGTAGAAAGGTGAGAAATCACAGGATAGTTAATTACTTAACGAGGCCCTTTTATTTAAGTTATTTTAAACAGCTGTATAATATTACGTAGACGTCCAATTCCTAACAGGAATTAATGTTTTCAGAAAAGAGCTAAGACAGCCCAGCCACTAGCCTTTACAGAGGGGCGAGCAGAAGTGCGTGGGGGAAACCGGAATGCGACGTAGGCATCGGACGACACTGCCTGTGCGAAAATATGATTCAATATTGAAAGCTCTTTCGTCACTGGAAAATGCGAACATATTTCTGGAACGTACTATACTTACCAACTCAGTACTGTTAAGTATGACCGTAAGGCGGTTTTGACTGCATACAGGGCCTTGGTTCTGTGTGGAGGACAGTTGCAAGTTTACTACTTAAAGGGGGGTGGGAGTGAAGTACATTCAAAAACTCAGGTACAATAAAAATTGAAGTAAAAATAAAATTATGTCCCTGTATAAGTCATAAAAAGGAGGTTTCGTGTGTATAACTATAGTAAAGCAATTCCCATGTATAGTTAGTTACTGTTTATACATCCATACCTTATGCATGGTTTATTAATAATATTTTCTGTCCCAACTTGGCATAAATCTCGTAAAAGAATTATACAGGGTTTATTAGTAAGACCGTTACTGTATGCTGCGCATTTTTCTTTTCATGCTTAAGAGAGATGTGTTAGTAATAGAGCTGGATAACGGCTGCAGTAGATTTATCAACAGTAATCTCACTAGACGTTTTGATTTATCTAGAGAAAATCAAAACTCGAGTGGGATTTAATTGACTATTATACGATTAGAAGAAATTATATAAAGATTAGAAGTAACGAAGTACTCCAATACAATAAAATATTAATTGACTTACGAAAATACAACTGTCTTCAAATGTATTATTGTACCATCCCAACATTACAAATATTACGCTAGATGCATGCTAGATGGCAGTAGTGAGCAATGCCTTCTCGTTGAGAAGTTCTCGATCTATTATACACGATGGCAATGTTACTAGTCAAGAATGCTTTGTTGATTCAGTTTCATTTTTATTAAAATGCAACATTCCACTTCAATTATCCGAATCCCAGTAATCAACGTCACTTGACAGATGATTTTCAATAAATCTTAATATTAAACAATCTCTGATACGTGACTACCCATAATATCATATAGCAGAAGCTATAACATAACCTAACTAATATACACAAGTGTTAGAAAAGTTTTAATTAACGACGATGACATAAAAAATAAACATGAATAATTTTAAAAGGAATAATTATTGAATGTACAATTTTCAAATTTGAATATGGTTGGTGGTTCAATTGATGTTATATTGGACGTATGCGTAATAGAAGTGGAACTCGTTGATTTAGGCCTACATGGTGTATTCAACTTATTCAGAATTTCCGAATGAATAATTTTAAAAGGAATAATTATTGAATGTACAATTTTCAAATTTGAATATGGTTGGTGGGCAAATTGATGTTATATTGGACGTGTGCGTAATAGAAGTGGAACTCGTTGATTTAGGCCTACATGGTGTATTCAACTTATTCAGGATTTCCGAATGGTGCTCTTCATTTATTTGTAAATCGGATTTCAGAAGATGCATAGGTATGATCAGTGATTTTTATTAATTCTTGTTCTTGAATGCCAATGCGAGTCATTTGAAACTGCTGTGCATCGACTGGAGTGGTTTGTAATTTTATATATATATTTCTTTTTTGACGTCCAGACCAGCGCAGTTTCAAATGTTGGTAAACAAAGAAACAAATGCTAGGGACGCGATAAAATTAAACAAATGCTAGGGACGCGATAAAATTGTGCGATAAGCAGCCATGATTGGTTGAAATACGTCCTTTCGTACCGTTTTATTGGTCAAAAGTAGTATGACGTAGTAAGAGTGACAAATTAATGTAATTCGCTGCTTCTATATTAATTTTCGAACCAAGTTACGACTAAATAATAATCACTATATTACTGATGGATAGTTTACAAGTGTGTTAGGCACCCTGTAGATGTCACGACATGTATAGGAGAATATCTCGCATTCCTCAGCTTTGCAAAGGTGACAGTGTCACATTTTATGTGAACAAGCTTTCCCGGGGATAGGTCGTAAAAGATGTGTAAGGTGATGCGTTGAACGGTGTTACAGCTTCAACAAGCTGCTGCTGCAAAAGGAGGAACTGGAGCAGAAGCATCTGCATCTGCTGCAGATAGTGGAGAGCGAGAAGACGGCCAAGTGGCAGTACACGCAGCAGTGCGAGGAGCTGGCCTCCGAGATCAAGAAGCTGCGTGCGGAGGTGAGCAATATCTTAATGCGAGCAATATCTTAAGCCTAGCCGTCCACTGGCACCGTGAACGGCCGAATATTTGTTAGGCCGTATACGGCCGAAATACCGGACGACCGGCAAAGAGCCGATCGATCGTCCACTGGAGCCGACGCTTCGGCCGTCAATTATCAGTTGTGCAGAGGTGTGAAAATTATTAGAATAATCTTAATTTTAAAGGTTTTTTAATAGTTCCTTCACAAATATTAATTGAATTGATGAATATTGGTATATAATATTACTATACTGATGTAGGATATATTTACTACTAACAATGGCGGGAAGCATTGTTGTACATTGGTATTTTTCTTATTTTACAATTGTTATGGGAATTCAGAAATTATTATATTATGTTGGCGGAATTGGAAACATAAAAAATTAATTAAGAAATGCTTTAAACAAATTGTTCTTTGCGTTTACATTGTTGTCAAGGTTCAAATGAACGTATACATCTGTTTTGTGCATATAATTTTTTATGTTTCCAATTCCGCCAACATAATATAATAATTTCTGAATTCCCATAACAATTGTAAAAGAAGAAAAATATCAATGTACAACAATGCTTTCCGGCATTGTTAGTAGTAAATATATCCTACATCAGTATAGTAATATATACCAATATTCATCAATTCAATTAATATTTGTGAAGGAACTATTAAAAAACCTTTAAAATTAAGATTATTCTAATAATTTTCACACCTCTGTATGTACATACATACATACATACATACATACATACATACATACATACATACATACATACATACATACATACATACATACATACAGCCAACGGCGTGGATCAGTCGGTTAAGGCGCTTGCCTGCCGGTCTGAAGTTGCGCTCTGGCGCGGTTCGATCCCCGCTTGGGCTGACTACCTGGTTGGGCTTTTCCGAGGTTTTCCCCAACCGTAACTTGAATGCCAGGTAATCTATGGCGAATCCTCGGCTTATCTCGCCAAATACCATCTCGCTATCACCAATCTCATCGACGCTAAATAACCTCGTAGTTGATACAGCGTCATTAAATAATCAACTAAAAAATTGCATGCATGCATACATACATACATACATACATACATACATACATACATACATACATACATACAGTACATATTGTACATACATGCATACATACAAATGGCTTTTAAGGAATGACGAAAATATAGGGTATATCCGATGCTTAGAGAAAGGTGTCGCCTGGATAATTTTCATCACCTACGCCTACACAATAAACTTCTAGAGGATAGTGCTATGTTTTTCGATTACGATCGGATGAATGTTGATACATTTCAATAGCTATATTTTAAATGTAATTCGTCCATCAATCTCAAAATGGTCAAATTTAAGAGAAGTTGTACCACCTGAGAAACGTTTGTCAGTGATCTTACGGTAAGTGGTACATGAATAATAATTTGTTAAGCCTTAAAATTTTTATTTCACTTGTTTAACGAAAAAAAAAAAGAAACACACAAGAACTAATTAATTTTTCGGCGTTCATGGCGAAATTTATGGAAAGTCATCACATGTTGCCCTGTTCGGCCGAATGAGACCGGAAAATCCCATCTGAATTGGATCGAATCGGCATTCGGCTGTAGTCGACGCGCGCCAATGCATTCTCTTGTGGGATCATTCGGTCGTGTACGACAGTAAACGGCCGAGTTGTTATTCGGCCGAATTCGGTTCCAGTGGACGGCCAGCCTAATGTTTTTGTAATAAGTAGGAACCGTACTTTGTCCTAGCAGCCTATAAGTGTTTGAATTGATCTGCCTGTCTGTCCAATGTAGAAGTTGTTGCAGGTGTCATTTCAAACACGTTACAAAGAACACATCACAGCCATGACAAAATTACAAAACACCTCCACATATGCAGAACACATCACAAATGCTAACCACACCTACAGAGACATCAACACAGACATGGAAATACTACACATCCAACCAAAAAGCCAGAAACTAAACACATTAGAACAATATGAAATATACAGACACACAAAAACACGCCCTAATGAAATTCTCAACACACAACTCAATTTCAGACCACACACTCTTTGGATCTACATTACACCACACGAACACATCCTCACAGGAAACAAAACAAGAGGCGCCAAGACCAACAACGACCAGTTCTGAGGATGACCCATAATAGGTCGAAACATGTAAACCAGGTACGATAGAATTTAACACAAGACAGTCTTATAATACGTATTCTGATGTGTACAATATTGTAAATAATGGTTGTTCAGCGTAAGCCTTCATTCTTCATTATATTAACGTAAGTAGTGAAAATAGCCTATCTTCGTATACATTGTGTAAAGGTGTGAGAGACATTGACTACTTCCAAAAGCAGATTGTCAGAAAGACTGCTTTCGTCTCTAGAATATGATTTTAATTCAAATATTACTTTACCATTATTATTACTTAATTGTTTTCTGTATTGATTTTATTTGTATTTGCTATTTATTTTTGTTTTGGTTGTGTGGAACTGCCAGAATCAGTAAAAATAAATGGAATTATTTAAGTTATAGGGAATGTAATCGTAGTACGGTATCAATTCTTATCAGTGGAATGCTTTTTCAACAGTCTTCGAGGTCTAATTTTGAATCATGAATAAAACGTCAACTTCAGCGCAAACAATATGCAAGTGTTCCCTGACAGTACTTGTGCCACGCGCCAAATAATGACGTCACGCCGATATAGTCTATGAACAACTAACCTAATCTCCGTTCGATGTAAGAGTAATGGAACGGAGAAAAATTCTCTCCGTTCCATTACTCTTAAATCGTATGATGACGCAGAATATCTGCATGGAAATATATGTACTTCGGTACATCAAAATCTATATATATAATTTGAACTGGTGATGGAAATTACGGGAAAACGACTGAACGGATTTTAATAAATGGCCCCTCCTTTTGAAGCTTGGAACCAAAGTTTTTGGGAAAGTAGTATTTTTCAGTGAAATGTCAATTTTCCTACAAAATTTTCCTATTTTCCAAAATCCATCTGTTGTCAGTTTTGAGAACTAATTTTATTGAATCACGGCCGACTTGATTGAATTTCAGAACAAAACACACACTACAATAAACAATAAGCTATTACACGAAGGCCATGACCTGCAGGATTGCCGACATATTTAGAGCTCAATTCAATTTGTTATTAAAAACTGATTCTGCAGTATATAATTTTCTGAGTACAGCTGTGTATTGGATATTCAAATCTACCAAACTTGAGGTGGTTTGATGACATTGTTACCATTAGAAATTAAATAATATTATAGTTAATATCATGATGCGTCTATTTTTCATTAATTGTACATAATATTGATACTATATTGATGACATGAAAGTGAAACGTTTTGAGGTTATGTAAGTAAATGTAGAGAATATCTTAATTTAGATCTTCATTTCTATAATTTACTGAGTGGCTGCTATATATAACTACAAAACTTAAGTAAGATAATATTAAAAATCAAAAATATTTTTATACTTATTAACCCAGTGAGGTTGGGTCTTTTTCCATATACTTAATGGCGGTGTAGTGTAGATATTGATACGTGTCATTGTCTTCAGTATTGGCTCGAGAGAGCGCAAAAATTACAGTTCCTAAGGAAAGATCAAAAGGTATTACTTACTGATAAAATAAGAGGCCTAGAAAATTTTGTAGTCTCCAGATCATTTCAGCAAGATCTCTTAGTAGGATAAAATAATTTTACGCTCTACATTTCAAGTTCTACATCCAGCAGCTATACGAAAATGCTATTGTTCGAAAGCTTAGCAAACCTGACATTTTTTTAACTTTTGCCCACAATCCCCAATGACCTGAAATAGCTACTGCTATCGTCCTGACATTGATACTTGCGTTTTCGCGTTGAAACTCAAAAACTGAAGTTGGATAGTTTCAAGAAAAAGTATTTGGCCTAAAAAAATCTATTCAGAGGGAGTATGTTTCATTATTATGGAAGCAAATAACTACCAAAAAGACAAGTATTCTTCATTGAAAATAAACCTGAAAAATTTTTATTTGAACGTCTAACGAACTTAGTTTGCAGCAGCATTTGCTGCACAAGCCACTAGTAATATATAATCTCCGTTCGCTCTAAGACAGAATACGGTCCATAGTAACAACTAACATTTTACGGTTTTATTAATAAGAACTCTTACACAGACATTTAACTACAATATACTTATACAGTGAATTGCTCGTTTATAAGCCGTGTGTAAATTCCTCACTAATAATCACTATATAAGTATGTATAACAATAAAACTGTTATACAACTAGTTTCATCATTATTTTATTGCGAAAGGTAACAGAATAAATTAGATTCTTTATTGCATCTGATAGTGTGCGCTAGTGTGCCGCGCTAAGTATCGATAGTATAACTGAGCCTGATCGATTACCACGCTATATTTTTATCAAAGAATATAACTATAGCAATATTATTCTAATTATTCTGTGCTCTTTGATTTGTTGTTCTGTGGTTACAAGGCAACCACCATCATAATATGACAGTCGATAAGAACAGCTGTTAGAGAGACGGCCATTTTTTCTCTGTATACAACGCTAAAACAGAATTCATGTGTAGAATCACGGCTCACTTGATACTTGCTTCGCTTATCCTAAGCGAAGGAAGCATCAAGTCGGCCGTGGTAAAACTGTAGCAAAGTAATTCCCCATGTATAGTTACACGCTGCTTATACATCCATCGCTTATCCCTGGTTTATTAGTAATATTTTCTATTTTATTTGTATTTAATTTTTATTGGTATTGGTATTGTTAATAAGCCGAAATAGGGTAGTCAAAACAAATAATGATCTACATTCCGTTCTGGATCTCATCATGTACACACATAGATAACCGACTGACGTATAAATTTCCATCTTGTTACGTTAGCGCTCGAAGTGGCTGGTGAAGAGAATTTCTTGGTGGAAAAATGCGATTAGCGTAATCTGCTACAGTCTTTTATTACCACGGTAAAGGAGCTGCTGATCTCTGTGGCTTGTACCTTCTTCCTCTGTGACCCATTTACGAGCCATTACTTTGAGACTATCTCAAGAACAGTTTTTGTAGAGAACTCGTTTATTGAGCAATTGAATGGCGACTTGAGAAATAAAACAAGCCACCATTTTGTTGGAAAACAAAATAGTACGTTATTCCTTGAAGCTATAGATAAACTTTTCCTGAATGAAGTTAAATTTCTGCAGTTAGTTACCATTTCTATTAATATTAAAAAAAAAACAATTATTTTCATTGTCAGGTTATACATTTCGCTATACCTTTAACATTTTGATCGTATCTTTTGTTTAACAAAGACTGTTCTTGACATCATAATCGACTATATATTACTGGACTTTCCGAAACTCAGATATTCAACGCCTAACAACTGCGGAAATGAGATTTCTAAGGATGACTGCCGGCTACAGCTTGCTTGATCACAAAAAGAATTAACTAATTACAAAAGAATTGAAAATTACAGCTATTTATGAGCATCTCAACCACTACAGACAAAAATGGCTTAACCATGTCAATAGAATCCAGACTCCCAAGACAAATTCTCCGCTATATCCCACATGGAAGACGATCTTTGGGACGCCTGAAAAGATGGACGGAGACCGTTAACAGGCCACTAGGCTAATACCTGCAAGGACGATGATGATGATTATTATTATTATTATTATTATTATTATTATTATTATTATTATTATTATTACTTCCGGTAGGCTACCTAATGTAATTGGTTATTTAATAACGCTGTATCAGCTACATTGTCATCTGGCGCCTGTAAATTGGTGATAGTGAGATGGTATTTTGTGATGAGTCAAATGAATCGCCATGAAAGTACCTAACATTAACCATACAGTTGTGGAAGAAACCTACCCAGTTAATTAATTCAAATTAAGTTCAAATCCTCTCCTAAGCACAGACTCGGAGCTGGAGTTCAGTTTGCTAATCTCTGAGATATGCCGGTGATCTGAATTCATGGTATCTGTCGAGGTGACTACACGTCTAGACAATGCGACCCAAAAATTACATTTCGTACAGTGTTCTAGTAGACGTAATAAAGTTCGGTTTTTATTATAAACCTCTCATTTGTCTAATAACTTTTACACATTCTCAAAATTCTTGCATCCTTATTTGGGAAATTACCTCGCATTCAAAGACATCTTTCTGCTTCAGTAGAGAATATATAATATAAACCACTATCAATTTCTTGAGATGGTACTGTACTTGAGCGAAAAATACCCACATACTAGGTCAATAATCAGCCCTAGTTCTGGTGAGCTTAGAGTCAAAATTTGTTTTTCTTCTGTAACGAAAAGTTCTTATATATTTTTGCCCGATGTTATCAGCAGAGAAAAGACAAGGCGTTTTCATGGCAAAACTAATTGAAAATGAAGATATCGCTTATCAGGTTTGAACCCCCCTTGATTTTTTTGAAAAAAGGACATATTTAGATTTGATTATTTTTGTATCCATAATCGTTTCTCCCTCCTCTAATTTTTCACTGTCAGAGTAACAAAATCTACATCGACATATGGCATAATCCTCCTGCCCCTCCTTCAATATAATCCCTGTGCTTGGTGCTGCGGCGTGTTCGAATTATAACAATGCTATCTTTATTATAGAGCAGTCATGTCAACTGATGCCAATATGGGCAAGCGCGCGCTTTAGAGCTCAGGAGAGCCTGAGCGCTTTACAGCGGAAAGGAAAGAGACAGACGAGAGAGGTAGTATATACCGCTTGGTCGAGCTTATACAGGGATGGCCAGCACTGATTCAGTGGATAAAGGGAAGAGAATTATTAAAACTGTATCAATGTTAATTTTTAGATTTGTCTGAAAAGTATAACTTAAGTGCATCATAAGAATTTAAGTTTCAATTTGATGCTCATTTTTCACGAGTTTCCTTTTTATTCAAAAGCAGTATTTCCTCAACTTTTTACAGAAAGGTGAAATTTTCAGATAAGTTTATTTAGTAGCCTTACAGATACTGAAACAATGTTTCCGTAAATCTAATATATTGTAAATATGTATTACTGAAGATGCGTATTGGAAATTTTGAAAATATTTGTAAGAAAATGAATTAACAAAGCAACTACTGTTACATCATAAACAAAAGATATATGCCCATGTGTTATAAAAACATTAGCTCTATAGCTTCAGCAGATTTCGAGAAAATAATTTAATATTTTGATGATAGGAAGTTGCGCACCATTATCACCTTAAAAGCATAATGCGATAAGGGTTTTGTTATGTAATATTAGTTACATATACCTAGGTAACTTTGCTTTGTACTGTAATATTGTTATGATTAGTTTATTGATTACTTTTATAAGGCTAAAGATACCATCAATATCTATTCCAACTTACCATGTTATACTTAATCTCTTCCTTTGGGATATCACTTTCTTTATTAATGATGTTTCATTCACTTAATATAGGCTAGTATAGTTTTACTAGTATGAAATTTATGTGAATATTCCTTCTTAACTCTTTATTATGTTATTAACTGCAATATTAAGAAACTGGTGTTAGTATTTTGTTTTACAGACAATATAGATAATATCAAACAGCAAATAGCCATATGAAAATAACGACATAATATTGCACGTTTTGTTTGAAGTTTGTACACCACTGTTTTCTTAATCCAACATGCTGCTTATTCATATACATAATCCTTGCTCCTTCCATACCTAGCGCTTGATGCCCGCGCACGACGTCAAGGTCAGAAAAATGAGCTTGCTTTGACATCACTGTTATAGAGAGATCTACCGCCTAGTTCCGACCTTGTAATAAAGTGAAGTTGACACAATATGAAATTTAACTTGTTGTGAAACATTGACCTAATGATACTGCGTATCATAACGTTGTCCCAGTACATTGACAAGTAATTTCTCTAACCTCCGAGTCCTTCTCTACCCACACCAGGACAGGTATGTAGATAATTGCTAAGTCCGGTTAGACCACAATTACAGGTCAAATGCGTCTCTATAGCCTGCGGATCGATAGCAAGGGGGAAGATGCCATAAGCTACTATAGGGGGGATTCAAACAGAGGTGATTGAAGTTGAGACCTCTCCAGTCACTCAGCTGACGGTTTCTCACCAAAGGGCATTTGGGTTCGATCCCAGAGAGATCCTGCAAGACTATTGATGGTCAGCATAGTTGTGAATAGGTTTAGACTGCTTTTGTCTTTCTATTATTGCCCTATTACATTCGCATCTCGACGTTTCTGAATAGTTGAGAAGGGACGTTAAATAAAGAACTACCATTACTCCAAGCTGTACACGTCGCAATCCCTGCATGCGGGTTACCTGAGAGCCGTTCTCTTACAATCGATATTTCCGCCTTTATCCCCCAGAGGATGCAGTAGAGGGCCTAAGAATAAGACAGAGAAAATACCTCTTGTGTTAGCATTAAGCTGTCTCGAAGTAAAGTAGTCTAACGGAGTAAACAAACAACACACCGTGTGTTCAGAAACAAGTTTCTTTCTAGTACCGACTAAGGCTGGTATTCATAGTCGACACTTCATATCACCACTTTGCAAATTGACACTTTTGACGAAAGTGGCTCTTTCATATTAGTGGTATTCATAGATGATTGAAGAAGTGCACTTCACAAAGTGTCACTTTACGCCAGCAAAGTGTAGAGTTACAATTTGGTTGGTAATAGAAGTCCCACAATGCCTTTCAAAACAAGTGAACAAACGATAACAAATTAATGTGTCACCCACAGATTATAATGCTTGTGATTTGAGTTGGGAGCCTAATTTATCGCACGAAAAATAAAATATATATTTAAAGTTGTTTTATTTCAGTTTCTAGTTTTCGCTGCCGATAGTTTAGATTATTCCAGTCAGTTCAGATATATAATATTTATTAAATAGGTAGTGATACTGCTAGTGAAATTAGGTTAGTTTTGTACAGTACATAGCTGATTCATTGATTTATATAGTTAGATTAGGTTTTGTACATATCTTATTCATTGATTTACATCGTTGTTAGGTTTTGTATGTATCAGTTCCACTGATTTATATAGTTAGGTTAGATTTTGTACATATCTTCTATTGGTTTATGTAGTTAGGTTAAGTTGGACTGAGTAGGTTAAGTTTTGCGTGTACATATATATCTGTGGTGTTTGGGTAAAGGGAGATAAGTCATAAAAATGAGTTCGGAGATAAATGAAAATTAAACTTGGAACCCTTATTACAAATAATTTTCTACACAAATAAAACACATCAACTGCTAGTATTCTTTGATTTTTGCACATCCACTAGTATAATTTAACTTGTGTGTTCATCTGGGGAACAAAATTCCACCTGGACAGAAAAATGACTTATATCCCTTTACCCAAACACCACAGATATATCGTTAGGTTAGTTTTTATATGTACCTGCTTCATTGGTATATCGTTTTATTCCATTCATTTTCATTTTTGTCTTTTTCGTGAATAGTGAATAGAAGTCAAAAGAATGAAATAAACACATTAGGCCTATTGCTATTACTATTATTATTATTATTATTATTATTATTATTATTATTATTATTATTATTATTATTATTATTTTCTCTCTCTCTCGTTTCCATTATTGGCTGCTCTTCAAGAATATTTAATGCCAAATTTTTCTACAATGCTAAACAAAATAGGCCTAATGGTATGAGATCTCTTTTCATGGTAAGGCTATGACTGCACATGAACTAGAGACAGTATCTCACCAGCAAAAGCTGTATTGCTTACCGGCATGAAAATATATATTATCAAAATAATGATTACATGAACATCAAGATAAATCTTATCTCCAAATACAGGCAGTCAACGAAAATCAAAATCGTTTTGAACCCAATATAATTATGGAATCTGCTTAGAAGGCAGGCACGTGAGATGTCTCAGTGCTAATTTAAGATAGTTACGCCTACATTAGATTGAAGTTAGTTTAATATTGTGTAAGTTAAAAAAATTCGTTTCAGTAATAAAAAAATAGGTTATATAGGAATATCTTCCTACATATCACTTCATCGAATAGAGGTTATAAATATACGGATGTTACTACAGAAATACCTGAACTATAATATTATAGATATTAATGTATGGTACATATCTATAGCATAGAATTTTAATGCAGTCAATAATTGTATTATTGGAGGCACTGGCAAACCTCTATTATTCGTTTTTGTCAACAAGTCATCGAAAAGATGAGCAGTCTCAATAACAGTTTTTTATCAAATCGGAACCATTCTTTTAAATTCTATATCATTATAAAGTTCCACGGGATTGTCTTTAGGCCTATCCCTAATGTAGCGCTTTCGTACATTGTCCACTAATTGTGCCACCTCTTCCGCATGTTCTAATAAATAGTTCGACAACTTCCAAGACGTCCGCCATTTTTCTACAAAGTGACACTTTCGGCTCAAAGTGTGGTCGGAAGTACACTTTGATCCAAAGTGATCCTTTGCACCAAAGTGTCGACTGTGCAACGGAAAAGTGATACTTTGCGTCTTCCAAAGGACACTTTAATCGAAAGTGTCGACTATGAATACCAGCCTAAATTACAAACTTTGTGGCACTGAGTTAAAGTAATCTATAACAAGACATCAATGAAACTATTTCTTTGCAGTCCACCACTGTGGAGAACGGTTAGCATATCGACCGTGAAACCAGCGGGCACGGGTTTGAATCCTGGTTGGGACAGGTTATCTGGTTCAGATTTTTCCGGGGTTTTCTCCCAGTCCATTAACAAATGCTGAATAACTTTCGGTATTGGACCCTGAAATTATTTTGCCGTTATTATCATTCAGACCCACCTTTTCGAATATCAGGTGGGGAGCCCTAAAACTTTCCACCTTTAGGTTCTTTTCCCATTATTTGATCCTTTTCACAATTATTTTCACGATAAGTTCACCTAGTGATGGAGGAAACGAATTAAATACACACCTCTACTCCCTCTTACTTATCTGTCCGATTCCACAGTCTTTCTCGGTATCATAACTTAAATACTCGGTCACAACATGATAACACGCTAGAAATACCACTGCACACATCATCTCTTTATTCTTCGTCTTTCACTGTTGCTACTTCTCGTCACTGGAATTCTCTGCCGCCTGAAGTCAAGGGCTGCCGAACTTTAATTTCCTTTAAATGTAAATTAGAAAAATATCTTATGATGAGTTGCCAGACCTAACGTTTTGCAAATGTGTTCCACTGTATTTATTTATTTTTTATTTATTTTTTTCTTATTTTTATTATCTAAATCGTGTTTATTTATCACTTAACGCCAATATGTATCCCACTGTGTTGTTGTTTTTTATTATTAATCTATTTTTTTTGTACATTTTATTCAATTGTCGGTTTCTGGTTTAATTATGTAAATCCTATTTAATTGTAATCTAATACTAATATGTATACTAATGTGTTTATTTTTTATTTTTACTGTGTACATTTTTCTTTTTTATTGAATTATCGGCTTCTGTTTTTATGTGATTCGTATTTGATTCTAACAAATTAATATGTATTTCACTATGTTTATTTTTATTTTATGAGGTAAATTTTATGTAACTACCTCTTTTGATCTCATTATGTATCAGTATGTAATTACTTAATTCTGATCTAGTTTTATGTTCAACTGTGCAAGAGAAGGCCTTACGGCCTTAACTCTGCCAGGTTAAATAAAGCCATTATTATTATTATTATTATTATTATTATTATTATTATTATATTGATATTGCAATATATTGCAAACCTACTTTCGACAAACGATATATATCGCACAAAATATATCGATATATCGCTATTCCGTAATAAAATTGCATTTTCAAGCGTACATTTACTGTATTACAATAAAATTACTTAAATTTTAATATTCCTTTTTGCCATCGAAATTAACATCATAACAGTCAAAAGCATAAATGTAAAATTGTAACAATAAACAATACATTTTCATATTAAATTTCATATTACAGTATGATGTAGGTCCTAATCTAAATCAAAATTATAGTGGAGACAAGGGAGCTTAAATGTTATGGTGGGAAAGAGTTAAGTGAACTCTACATGGTTGAGTGTTTGATATTGGAACACGATTCAATTATTCTAATGTTATATAGGATTCAATTCAGGACACAGATATAATTCTCATTTCTACCTAACAACGTAATCATTTTTAAATGTAAGTAAACCGTACTTGGAATGTTGCAAGTTTTAACAAACTTCACAGTTGATTTGATACAATCCTTCTATAGTAAGTTCCCGTTGCAAGTTATTGTTGCACTCAAACATTCCAAGCAACAATGGTGATGATTATAGGGATAGAATTTTTATGCACTGAAAGATATAATAAGAAAACAGAATGTCAGCGCTAGGTTGTGCATAGAAATCATAGGCATAAACAAATGTCACGTCGGTATTAAATCCTTGTTTCTCTTTCCATTTCAGAATGTAGAAATAAAGCTTTTGATATCCGTTTTGAGGTCAGACGGTTCCCTTTCAGGGTGGGAGTTTCTCCTGCCTTGGAGAACATTAATAACAATATTAAAACATTAGTAGATAAACCTCCCGTCTGTCTCACTTTCGCACACGCTGCATTTTGAATGTGGTGCTGCATATTAAACAATTTGAATTCGAATTCCAGTCCAGCCAATTAGATCGAGGTATTGAGTGAGGTTGCACAATTATGTAACTGTCCACCTTCAGTAGCGCCATCTCTCGGGAATTATCGGAGTTGTCTAGTGTGGATTTTGTTGTTGTTGATAATGATAATAATTCCACAAAAAATCGATGAATTTATGAGAAAACCGATATATTATCCGATACATTGAATCAAAATTTCGATATCGATATATCGCTGTATCGAAACGAAAATATCGGTTTTCACAAAAACCTATATATCGTTCCCATCTCTAAGTTCACTGAATAAAAAATGGCCACAATAACAACAATGTTTGGTTATACTATTTTGCTTTAATGTGGTGACTAAGAAAGACTAAAAGTAACACATACTGAATTATAAGAACACAATTTTAAAAATTTTATTACATATTTACCGCATTTTCGGTTACTTTGTATCATAATACAAAACATATGCATAAATATCGTATATAGTTAGTTCCAAACTAGCTTAATTGGACTCGTCAGTATTAGAATGCTTCCTATGGTCGTTGTTTAATCTAACTTACGCTTGCATAAAGCTAAGCTTCTCTTTTTCAATTAGTCGTATACTATACTATACTAGCATTCTATTTTAAATGAAGCTTCATGAAAGCCTTTGACGTCACAAAGGTCGAAAAAAATTATAACATGACATTTTAAACTCACGTGATAGCTTTACAACACTCACAAAATATATTTTAATTATTATAGGCATACATAGGCCTAGAACGACAGAAACACAACAAACAATGGAAGACATTGTCCATTAATGACATAATATGCGCACCTGTGGCAGGAAATGTAACTAAATGTTACCCATTGTTTCTCTTCGTACTTCCCAGCGCGATAATGTTCTGTAAACAACGTTGTAAATTTGACAAACACGAAGCGAAATGTGAAATAAAGGCTACTATGGAACAAAAATGTAATCAACTTTTTAAAAATTTCTTGTACACAAAATTCAGTAGCGTGAAAATAGTTTAGCAATACTTAGTGCTGATTTAGATTATTGTTATCTTTATTATATATTACTCAATCACCATAATTCCCTTCAAATAAATACAATTTTGTTATGCATTTAAATTTTGAACTACTGGTATAACGGCGAAAAAAAATGGATGTTTACATTGTTTGTAAATAAGTTAGCAGAATTCCTCCCATGCTTCACTAATATTTAATATCGGGTATTGGTCAGAGTCTGTGAAAATTAAAGTTATGAAATCTCAATGTATGTACGTCACAGTGTAACTTTAACATTTTATTTTATCGGTGTTCGGAAAACTGAAATAAACGTTAATACATGCACAATCTATTATTTTTAATTTCAATTTAAGAGCTTGCATGTTCCTTTAAACAAAAATGGTGGGCATTCCTGCGGCATTGCCGCAGTGACGTCAGACATTTTATTTTATCGGTGTTCGGAAAACTGAAATAAACGTTAATACACGCACAATCTATCATTTTTAATTTCAATTTAAGAGCTTGCATGTTCCTTTAAACAAAAATGGTGGGCATTCCTGCGGCATTGCCGCAGTGACGTCAGACCTCAGCGAAGCATCAAACTTATCCTCTACCTTCCCCTTCCCCCACTCCATGAAAATACTGCGCGTGTACGTGGCGGATTATACTGGATTGCTGTACTTCGGAGCTTCATTAGTGATACAATGTCTTTCGCAGATTCATATGAATCGAGAGGATATCACACTTACAAGAAAGGCGGTTCTTTAATTTTTAATGGTTAGGATTAGTTACAAATATTCAGGACGCGAACTTAAATATGTACATTCTTAAAATAGATCACCTGTTATTCGAGTTCAAAGAACACAGATTCAGTGATTTTCAAAGGATGGAGAAAGATTTCAATATTCTTGCCACTCCTTTTCATTTTTAAATTGAAAATGTTATCCCAGAATTGCAGTTAGAAGTACTGGATTTGCAGAATGATAGCTTCTTGAAAGCAGAATGTGAAGGTCTACTGGGGGCTAAAATTTTTTAAAAGATGTCCAGTACTACATATCCACTTCTTAGACAGTTTGCTTCAGAAATAATGAGTACCGTCATTTCCCATAACTATGGTCCTGGAACATAACTATTGTCCACGATACAACTATTCAAATTTTATACTCCATAACGTAGTACCTCGTTTATCTATATTCTTGCTGTACTGTAGTTTGAATTCAAGTCACTGCAGCTATCTACGAACGGTCTATGTTACTTCTACAATGATCTTTGAATGGTTGTATCGTAGTTGTGTTCCAGGACCATAGTTATGGGAAATGACGGTATGTATTCATCAACCTACCAGTGCGAACAGCTGTTTTCTAAAGTCCAGCCACAGATCCAGCTTAAGCGATGCTCATCTCCTTGCGCAACTGAAAATAGCATGCACAGATATAAATCCCAATTTCGAAGAAATTGCTTTGAAAAATGATTAATTAAATATCACGTGAATGGACTTTTCTAATTACATATGATAGGTAGGAGTGTAGAGGCGCAACTGTCTGTAAATCCGTCACTGCACTGTAGAGTCCAACCCCTCCCACAGTATGTAGTTGCCATTTAAATCCTGTCTTGTGGGTTGGGTTCATTTTGCCCACCACTGCTTTAAAACGTATTATACCATTCCGTTGCGAAATATCTTCAGTTCAAATGCCTGTCATTTGATTGATAATATTTTTTCCCAATCGTCCATTTCTGTAAGCCACACGACGAAACTACTCGATTTCTGGGCTTGTAGATTTTCCGCAGTGCAGCAGATGGAGATGATCTACGTTAGATCAGTGTAATTATTAATGGAGAAATTGAGGTGATTACATTCTACGGAAAAAGGACTTACATGATCCATTGTGTGCCCTTTTCTCAGGGCATCGCTGTCATACATTCGCCTTATTTTTAGGACCACATACTGATAATTTCACATGGATGCACTTAAGACTAAGTTAGCGCACCCATCTGTTTTTGTTGAAATCCACGGAACTGCTTTCTTTGTGAGTAAAGCTGTTCCATTTTATTGTTTATGAAGTAAGATTAGGCCTAACGGTTTTTATTGAGAAAGTAAAAGAATTGTAATTTATTTGCTAGATAATATTACTTGGTCGTAATATTTATTCTTAATTAAAAATTAAAATATTCTTCATTTAAGAATCAAAATTTTAAAAAAGGTATTTTCAAAATTCCATTTGTATCATATACATAGGTTGGATAAAAAGTAATGGCAACACTGCTGTCACGTGACGATGGTGCGTTCGAGAGTTGCCAGCTGTATGGATATGAACAAGGACAGTTAGATGAGTTAGTGTAGCTAGCGGCGACAGTACTCTGTCAATCTACTGCAGTGTGTAGAACGTTGACTTTCATAGGGATAGTGCGAGCGCCCTAAGATCATGTTTACAAAACTAGAGCAACGTTCCTCGATCAAAATTGAAGTGGCACGAGGTCGTAGTGCACAAGAATGTTTTCAGGGGCTGCGTGAAGCATGTGGCGATGCAGCTTTGCCATATCGCACAGTGGCACGATGGGTTAAAGCGTTTCGGGAAGGCCTTGTTGGAAGTGCTGTTCATTGTGGCGTATGACATTGATGGGGTAATACTGCACCACGCTGTATCTCCAAGGCAGACGGTAAGCGCGGACTAGGCCTACTACTGCAGGTTCCTGCAGCACCACCTTCGTCCAGCCCTCAGGAGAAAACGACGACACTTGGGGGTACAGAACCCCATCATTCTTCATGATAACGCAAGGAGTCACACCGCTGCTGCTGTCAAGGACCTCTTGCGTCGCTGGAAATGGGAAATACTGGAACATCCTCCGTACTCGCCCGATATGATCCATGCGATTACGATCTTTTCACCAAAGTGAAAGAACCACTGCGAGGGACCCGGTACAATACCAGAGATGAACTTATCCGTGCTTTAGGGCGGTCAATACGGAACATCATCAAAGATGGACGCGCTGATGGTGTACGACGCCTTCCAAAAATTTGGCAAAAGGTAATAAATAAGGGGGGGGGCGACTATATAGAAGGTACGTAAATGTTGCACCCCTGTGAATAAAGCCTTGTCAGAAATATCGAACTGTTGCCATTACTTTTTATCCAACCCGAATATGCTGTCTATTTGTATGTAACATCAATAATTGTGGAACAAGTAAGGCCTAAATTTGTCCATTAAAGGCATGAAAAATTGTAAAATAGCAATATACAGAGTGTTAAAAAGTATGCAATATTTTAGAACAAGAAAATAATGTCTAATAAACATGGGTCCTACAACACATACTTTCTGAGATCTGAACACTTTTCATAGGAGGTGCTCAATGTGACGTCGCTTCTTCTTCTTTTCTTACTGCAGAAAAAATATGAAGTACTGTACACTATATTAGTACGGATTTTTTCTACAGTGTTTTTTTTACAAACTTTTACCTTTACAGAGTATGTTCTATTCTTCGAGTGGCTGTACTGTCTAATTTCTGTGCAAAATTCCTTCCACAGGCGTCAAAAGAAAACGTGCAAGTAAGAATGGTTTGGGACTCTCACTTTGAGAGAGGAACAGAGATTAAGGGTGTTTGAGAATAAGGTGCTTAGGAAAATATTTGGGGCTAAGAGTGATGAAGTTACAGGAGAATGGAGAACGTTACACAACGCAGACCTGCACGCATTGTATTCTTCACCTGACATAATTAGGAACATTAAATCCAGACGTTTGAGATGGGCAGGGCATGTAGCACGTAAGGGCGAATCCAGAAATGCATATAAAGTGTTAGTTGGGAGGCCGAAGGGAAAAAGACCTTTGGGGAGGCCGAGACGTATATGGGAAGATAATATTAAAATGGATTTGAGGGAGGTGGGATATGATGGTAGAGACTGGATTAATCTTGCTCAGGATAGGGACCAATGGCGGGCTTATGTGAGGGCGGCAATGAACCTCCGGGTTCCTTAAAAGCCAGTAAGTAAGTAAGTAAGAATGGTTTGAGAAAAGAGAAAAAGTGATTATTCTAAGATATCAGAATACAACATGAGACCTCTGATATCCTATCTTTCAGAGAGTTTCTTTGGCCATTAAAAACTCATCGTTGAAAACCAGACTTAAATTAGTGAACTTCTTAGTGAACCTAGCATGTTAAAATCTTACGAAATTGTATGAGGAGAGCTTTTTTTTCTTGTTAGGCGGGAGGGAGGGAACATCCCACGCACTGCGACCTGAGGTCTATTATACACCACCGATATGAGATGAGTTGCGTGCCCACCGATCCTCTACACGCACCGACCTAACCACTTGATTCCCTTAACGACCGGTTCCTACAGCCAACAGAGTCCATGTACCACTTCTGCTTTGGCAACCCCCCCCCAATGCTCCCTTAACTGTCCGAGGAGGAAGTGCTCCCCCGAGAAGGTTCTGCCCCGGGTTCCGTTGCAGAAGCTATCCATCATCGCATGAATACAATACACGGAGGCCGGTCGAGAGAGCCAGCAGCTTCGGAGGGCCGCCAGTAGAGCGATCTGAAAACGAGAAGAAGTAACGGGATGATGAATGAAAGGATGATATGGGAGGAAAGGAAGTGCCGAATTGCATGATGAAGTTAACTGATATTCATCCATAGGAGTGAGGGAAGAACCCCGAAAAAAGCTCACCCAGGCAACTCGTCCCAACCGGGTATCGAACCTGGACCCGTTGGGTTCGGAGTTAGACTCGCTAACCCATCAGCCACAACGGTGGACTATTATGGGGTTAAATTTATGAAAATCTTTTGTGGTACGGATTATGCGATTTTTCGATTAAATGTTCACTCCATCCCATTCGTTCTATTGTATGTTATTATCAAAGGACGGATCAGAGTGACTATTCTTACAATTTTACTAACCATTTACTATAATCTGTTTATGTTGAAGCACAGACGGTGACTCCAGAAGTACACAACGAGCGCGTACCTGCAATGTCTGTACAGTTTTGTCAAAAGAATGCGTACACTGTGCTGTACATGACGGCTGTGAATTTGTACTCCGTTATAAAGCACTACTTGTATTTACGTGTAAAGTGAATACTACGTAGTCTGTGCATTGCAGTGGACAATAATGTACTTGCGGATATTGTCGAAAGTGAACGTTCTGCGTCTCTCGCTTAAACAAAAAATAAATCGTGAGAAACTCCTTTCGACATCGCAAGACGTAATAAGTGCATACGAATAATATACTATATCAGGAATATCAATATCAATATCTGATATATTTCTTTCACTGTTTGAACTCGAGGGCTCTATTTGTTTTTTGCAGCAACGTATCTCGCTCGCCATACATGACTCAAAAACCATTATTTTTTGCTAACACATTCTGAAGTTTCTCGTTCACTTTTTTCGTAACTTCCGGCTTTGGTTTCCTTAAGTTTTACAGATATTTCTTCTATATGTTTATAGCCTTTGGCATGTGTAAATCAGATGTTTGTAACAACGTTATGGCTTTCGGGAAGTGATAAAAGTTATTCTGTATGAAATCTAAACTGCTCGCAAGATCATCTGAAATTAGAGATTTTGCTATTTCAATTACATGTGCCTTCGTAGAATCTGAACTATTGATCACTTTCACAATTTGAACATAATATGTGGCATAATAGAAGGCAGCTTCCAGCCAACTATCCCATCTTGTTATTATGGGAGCGATTTCCTTGAATTTTTGTATTCGGGAAGGTTCTTTCAGAAAAATTTTCTTAACGTTGCCTATGAAGCTATCGACGTCATTATAAGAAGAGCGAATTACTTCCGCTAAGCAAGTAAGGTGAACCAACTTAGGATATATTATTTTTATGTCCTTGGCCCCTTTATCATATAGGGCGCAGCATCTGTGAATAAAAGAAGTACATTATTATACCTGATACCAGTAGGACATAAAATACTCATGGCAAAAGAATGTGAAAAGCATTTATTATCCTATCTTTTATAAGCATTTGTGTTCAATTATAGACAGTGTTAATGGTGGAAATAAACATGTAGCAATTTTAATGTCTTCATTTATCCTATTGGTCGTCTTTAGGAAGTGCAGTTACAGTACCGAATTGCGATGTACTAAAAGATACATTCTCAGTGTCTCAAACGTAAAACTTTTTCGATTATCTGCCGAACACTGTGCTGTGAAAAGCTGCGCTCTACGTCGCATGACGTGATAGGAGCAAAACGAAAAAACCTAACATCATTGCAGTTTCTAAGAGACAGTCTTTTATTCTCGGGTGACTCTATGTCCACTAATTTGCTGTTTATATTACACAATGTTCCATATCCGTTATTTTTACATAAAATTGATTTCCACTTCTGTTTTACACGTTCAGTAACCGGTGTACTTGATGTCTCATTAATTCTCTGTGTCATTTCCTCAACTAATTTGAGGACTTTCGGCATCTCTTGCTCTGACTTTTCTAACCGTGTAATAGTTTCAGACACAGTTTGTATGCAAACCAAATTATTCGTCAGAACCTTCAAATCCAGAGCGTTTTTCTTTGCGTATTTGTTGGCATTCATTCTACAGTACCCCCACCCACTGTACGCTTTACCAATACACTCAGTACGCCGTTATGCGGATTTCCCACTGAACTGCTCTATTGGATCCGAAGTCTCGAAGCCTGGAGTTATTAGTCAGCGATATATGCAATGGAAGGGGAAAGGAACTGGCCACCCTACCCATTATCTCCTGGCTTAGTTGCCTCATGAGTGATGCCTTATTGGTGTCACTTATTAGATTTAAACCTGTCTCCGGACAGTTGACTAAACAACAGTAGCGTCATAAAACCGAACTACTTGAAGAAAACCTGCTCTACTGCTGATCTCCGATAACTGAAATTGGTTTCCTTTGACGAGAAACCGTCAACTGAGCCATGATTGAGTCGTCTTTGGTGAAAAAGGCGGCTGTGAAGCAGGTTTCCTGTGAGTAAATCAGATTCTTTTGCTCCTCATGCTTTACAGCGCTCACTTTAGCCTCGCACCATCAAGTCACCGACGATGAATAGTCTTTGTAGTTACAAAAAAGGTGCTTAAATAAAAGACTAACTCAACGGGAGGCGAGCGAAGGACATCAAAGAGCTGCTCCAGCATTCAGTAGCAATTATTTATTTCCAATTACAGCTGAACAAAATCTCTCCTGCCGACCCGTTCATTGCGAGAACAACTGCCGTCTGTATTGATGGATCGACAGCATTCACTCACTCTCTGTCTCTTTTTTCTATTATCAGATTGCATTCTGTTTGAAGTTTTAAAACCGCAAATGTCGAGGGGTGAGGGGAACGATCGAGGTGCTTCCGACCCCCTCAGCGCGATGTGATGATCTCTGCCAGCAATCCATTTTGTTTTCAAAGAAACAAATATTTGCACACAAACTTAAAACTAAACATTTACGATCTTACTAATAAAAACTTTTATACAGACGTTTAACTGTCTTATACTTATACAGCGAATAGCTCGTTTATAAGTCGTGTGTAAATTCCGGACTAATAATTAATCACTACATACGTCATGTATAACAAATCAACTGTTACACAGCTACGTCATCGTTTCGTCATTATTTTATTACGAAAGGTAACAGAATAACTGAGATTCTCTATTGCAGTAATGTCAAAGCAAGCGCATTTTTCTGACCTTGACGTCGTGCGCGGGCATTAAGCGCTAGGTATGCTAGGAGGAATAAGCAGCCTGTTGGATTGAGAAAACAGTGGTGCACAAACTTCGAACGGAACGTGAAATTTTATGTCGTTATTTTTATAGCTTATGGCTTCTTTCTGTTTATTTTCTATATTGTCTGTAAAACAAAAGTACTAACACCTATTTCTTAGCCTAATATTGCAGTTGTGTTTTAAATGTTAATAACATAATAAAGAGTAAAGAAGGAATATTCACACAAATTCCACAATAACTACAACTATACTGTACTAAGTGAATTAAACACATCATTCATAAAGAAAGACACTGAATATGACATAAGTTGAAATTGATATTGATGGTATCTTTAGCCTTATAAAAGTAATCAAAACCATATTATAGTACAAAGCAAAGTTGTCTAGGTATATGTTTTAACTGTAACTAATATTACATAATAAAACTCTTATCGCATTATGCTTTTAGGTGATATTGGTGCGCAACTTTCTGTTATCACAATTTTAAATTATCTCGAAATCTGCTGAAGCTATAGAGCTGACGTTTTACCAACACATAGGCACATATCTTTTGTTTGTGATGTAACAGTATTTGCTTTGTTAATTCATTTCCTTACAAACATTTTCCATGCGAATATTTTCAAACATTTTAATACACTATCTTCAGTAATACGTATTTACGATGTATTAGATTTACGAAAACATTGTTTTAATACCTGTAAGGCTACTAAACAAACATATCTGAAAATTTCACTTTTTTGTAAAAAAAAAGTTGAGAAAATATTCCTTTTGAATATAAAAGCAAACTTGTGAAAAATGAACACTAAAATTAAAACTTACATTCTTATAATGCACTTATACTTCTCAGACAAATATAAAAATTAACATGGATACAGTTTTAATAAGTTCTCTTCCCTTTATCCATTGAGTCAGACCTGGCCATCCCTGTATATAGCTCGACCAAGCGGCATATACTACCTCTTTCGTCTGTCTCTTTCCTTTCAACTGTAAAGCGCTCAGGCTCTCCTGGGCTCTAAAGCGCGCGCCTGCTTCTATGGGCATCAGTTGACATGACTGCTCTATTGCATCTGTTAGTGTGCCGCGAGAAATATCCACAGTACAACTGGACCTGATCGAGTACCACTCTGTATTTTGATCAAAGAGTACAGTTACAGCAACGGTCTTACAGTCTTACTAATAAATCGTGTATAATTTTTATACGAGACGGGTACAGAGTTGGACAGAAAACGTTACTAATAAACCATGCATTAGCGATGGATGTGTAAACAGCCTGTAACTATGCCTACATGTGAATTGCTTTGCAGTGGTTATACACATGAAACGCCCTGTTTTAAGCGTTGTACACAAAGAAAAATGGCCGCCTTTTAACAGGTGTTCGTATCGATTGTCATTTTATGATGATGGTTGCCTTGTAACCATAGAAGAACAAAATAAAGAGCACATAATAATTAGAATAATATTGCTGTATAGATGTCTCTGTTGCTCGCGATACTCTCTGACTGGAGCATTGTTGCGAAGGTTTTGAAATACTATAAAGAGTGGAAATATGGCATAGAATCGGGTTAACAATGTTGGCGTTTGTAGAATGTAAACAGGTTGACATAGAAAAAGACTAGCCACGAATCTTAAAAATACATTCCAAATCTAATATACAGGACTAGGATTGACAACTATTTTTTAAGTATGGATAATAAGGGAGTACACAAAATGTCGTTTAAACAGCTGATAAACACTTAAAAATAAGATATATATATATATATATATAAGTTTATAATGGTACAATACGATAATAAATGTAATATCAGCACGGCTTGAAGCTTTCATAGTTTTAATTTTATAAAGAAAATGTCTGTACAAAAATTGTAGGGGTGGATAAAAATGTTTATTTTAAATGTTTTAAAAACTATGTTTTTCGTTTGAGATTGGCAGGGCTTGTAGCACTGATAGGCGAATCCAGAAATACATTTAGAGTGCTAGTTGAAAGACCTGA
Organism: Periplaneta americana; assembly: GCF_040183065.1. NCBI lineage: Eukaryota > Metazoa > Arthropoda > Insecta > Blattodea > Blattidae > Periplaneta > Periplaneta americana. The sequence continues at coordinate 20,985,871 of NC_091127.1, read as the reverse complement.
GGGAAAAAGATCTTTGAGGAGGCCAAGACATAGATGGGAGGATACTAAAATGGATTTGAGGGAGGTGGGATATGATGCTAGGGACTGGATTAATCTTGCTCGAGATTTACTTCCAAACCCATCTCATTACTTGCTTCGAGTAAAATTGCCGTGTTTTCCCTAATCGTTTGTGGATTTCTCCTAACATGTTCACATCATTCAAAGCACAAGAAGTCTTCTTGATAACATTTATGTCCTCTCTTTGGTCGGTATTTGAACCGAAAACAGTGGCTGCTACTACGTTATAGCTGTGTGCCATTTTTGCGTACATCTTGCCTGATTTATTCCGCACTGTAATAAAGACAAACGGAGTACAAGGCAATCGACATAAAAGAAAGCCTGTCGTTCAGAATACCTCGTGAACGGAGAAATTAAAATTAATTACGGATATTATAACGGTTTGGATTAGCCGTACCGCCGCGAAATTAATTTGAAAATTACACAGTTGCGTCACAAAGCTTCGCAGTGTTCCGGTCTCTAGATGCCAGTGAGGATCGTTTTAAATTAATTCTTGCTACAGTCAGTCTCAATTCTGCTACATTTCTCAACCGCAGACCCGCGTTCCTACACAGGTGAGAGCAGCAAAGGAATAATTAATAAATGAATACCTTTGTGGCGCAGAATTAGCTGAATAGCTACAGCGGCGGTTTTCCTCGCCGGAAATCCGGTTTCAAATTGCGTCGAGTTAAAGTGAAATTTGTTGTAGACAGTGTTCGGGCTTGTTTCTTGGGGCACTTCCGTTATCCCTGTCAGAGTTACAATATGTATCCGTTAATTTATTGTCGTCATTACCCTGGTGTAATATATCATAATATCTCCTTTGATGTACCGGAAGTAATATGTAACATTGTAGTCATTTATAGTTTTCGCATGAGCCTTTTAATGATAGAGCGGATTGTTCAGTCAGTGTTGGAAATCTGAGTACGTTGGTTGAAACAATTTTGAATTACTACGAAGCATATCTTTACGTAGAATTACGTGACTGTGCGATCACCTGTCGACAGGTGCATAAATTTGTTATCGTATAGGTGTAAAAGTTGACGAACAAGAGTTATACAGGGAGAACAAGCGAAATTCAAAGAGTACAGAGAGAATACAAGAATAACAAAAGGAATACGAGAACAAGAGGAATACAAAGAGAACAAAGGAATGGAAGGAGAACGAGGGGAATATAAGGAGAATAAGGGAATACAATGAGAACAAGGGGAACACAAGGAGAACAAGGGGAATAATAAGATGACAAGGGGAATACAAGAAAAATCGAAAGAGAACAGAGATGGAAGGATAGAAGGAGAACTATGGGAATTCAAAGAATGCAAGGAGCATACAAGAAAAATAAGTGAAATATAAGAATAACAAGGGGAATGCAAGGAGTACAGGGGAAATACAAGGATAACAAGGGGAATACAAAGAGAACAAGAGGAATACAAGGAGAACAAGGGGAATAGAAGGAGAACAAGAGGAATACAAGGAGAACAAGGGGAATAGAAGGAGAACAAGAACAATGGAAGGAGAACGAGGAAATGGAAGGAGAATAAGGGAGTACAAAGGGAATGGAAGGAGAACGAGGAAATGGAAGGAGAATAAGAGAATACAAGGGGAATGGAAGGAGAACGAGGAAGTGGAAGGAGAATAAGGAAATACAGGGAGAACAAGGGGAATACAAGGAGAACAAGAGGAATGGAAGGAGAATAAGGGAATACAAGGAGAATAAGAGGAATTGAAGGCGAACGAGGGGAATACAAGGAGAACAAGGGGAATGGAAGAAGAACAAGGGGAATACAAGGAGAACAAGAGGAATGTAAGGAGAATAAGGGAATACAAGGAGAACAAGGGAAATGGAAGAAGAACAAGGGGAATAATAAGATAACAAGGGGAATACTAGGAGAACAAGGGAAATGGAAAGGGAACAGAGATGGAAGGATGGAAGTAGAACAACGGGAATTCAAAGAGTGCAAGCAGAATACAAAAAAATAAGTGAAATATAAGAATAACAAGGGGAATGCAAGGAGTATAGAATAAATACAAGGATAACAAGGGGAATATAAGGAGAACAAGGGAACTGGAAGGAGAACAAGGGGAATAATAAGATAACAAAGGAAATGGAAAGGGAACAGAGATGGAAGGATGAAAGTAGAACAACGGGAATTCAAAGAGTGCAAGCAGAATACAAAAAAATAAGTGAAATATAAGAATAACAAGGGGAATGCAAGGAGTATAGAATAAATACAAGGATAACAAGGGGAATATAAGGAGAACAAGGGAACTGGAAGGAGAACAAGGGGAATAATAAGATAACAAAGGAAATGGAAAGGGAACAGAGATGGAAGGATGGAAGTAGAACAACGGGAATTCAAAGAGTGCAAGCAGAATACAAAAAAATAAGTGAAATATAAGAATAACAAGGGGAATGCAAGGAGTATAGAATAAATACAAGGATAACAAGGGGAATATAAGGAGAACAAGGGAACTGGAAGGAGAACAAGGGGAATAATAAGATAACAAAGGAAATGGAAAGGGAACAGAGATGGAAGGATGGAAGTAGAACAACGGGAATTCAAAGAGTGCAAGCAGAATACAAAAAAATAAGTGAAATATAAGAATAACAAGGGGAATGCAAGGAGTATAGAATAAATACAAGGATAACAAGGGGAATATAAGGAGAACAAGGGAACTGGAAGGAGAACAAGGGGAATAATAAGATAACAAAGGAAATGGAAAGGGAACAGAGATGGAAGGATGGAAGTAGAACAACGGGAATTCAAAGAGTGCAAGCAGAATACAAAAAAAAATAAGTGAAATATAAGAATAACAAGGGGAATGCAAGGAGTACAGGGTAAATACAAGGATAACAAGAGGAATATAAGGAGAACAAGGGAATGGAAGGAGAACAAGGGGAATGGAAGGAGAACAACGAAACTTAAAAAAGTATAGAGAAATGCATTAATAACAAGGGAAATACAAGGAGAACAATGTAAATGCAAGGAGAACATGGGGAATGCAAGGAGAACAAAGAGAATACAAGGAGAATAAGAGGAATGGAAGAAGGACAATAAAAGTGGAAAGAGAACAAGGAGAATGTAAGGAGAACAAAGAGATGGAAGGGTAACAATGGGAATTTAAAGAGTTCAGGGAGAATACAAGAAAAACAAGTGAAATGCAGGAATAACAAGAGGAATGCAAGAAGTACAAGGGGAATACAAGAAGAACAAGGGAACTGGAAAGAAAAAAAGGGAAATGGAAGAAGAACAAGAGGAATGGAAGGAGAACAACTGGAATTCCAAAAGTACAGGGGAATACAAGAAGAACAAGGGAATTGGAAAGAAAAAAAAGGGAAATGGAAGAAGAACAAGAGGAATGGAAGGAGAGCAACTGGAATTCAAAAAGTACAGGGGAATACAAGAAGAACAAGGGAATTGGAAAGAAAAAAAAGGGAAATGGAAGAAGAACAAGAGGAATGGAAGGAGAACAACTGGAATTCAAAAAGTACAGGGGAATACAAGAAGAACAAGGGAATTGGAAAGAAAAAAAAGGAAATGGAAGAAGAACAAGAGGAATGGAAGGAGAACAACTGGAATTCAAAAAGTACAGGGGAATACAAGAAGAACAAGGGAATTGGAAAGAAAAAAAAGGGAAATGGAAGAAGAACAAGAGGAATGGAAGGAGAACAACTGGAATTCAAAAAGTACAGGGGAATACAAGAAGAACAAGGGAATTGGAAAGAAAAAAAGGGAAATGGAAGAAGAACAAGAGGAATGGAAGGAGAACAACTGGAATTCAAAAAGTACAGGGGAATACAAGAAGAACAAGGGAATTGGAAAGAAAAAAAGGGAAATGGAAGAAGAACAAGAGGAATGGAAGGAGAACAACTGGAATTCAAAAAGTACAGGGGAATACAAGAAGAACAAGGGAATTGGAAAGAAAAAAAAGGGAAATGGAAGAAGAACAAGAGGAATGGAAGGAGAACAACTGGAATTCAAAAAGTACAGGGGAATACAAGAAGAACAAGGGAATTGGAAAGAAAAAAAAGGAAATGGAAGAAGAACAAGAGGAATGGAAGGAGAACAACTGGAATTCAAAAAGTACAGGGGAATACAAGAAGAACAAGGGAATTGGAAAGAAAAAAAAGGGAAATGGAAGAAGAACAAGAGGAATGGAAGGAGAACAACTGGAATTCAAAAAGTACAGGGGAATACAAGAAGAACAAGGGAATTGGAAAGAAAAAAAGGGAAATGGAAGAAGAACAAGAGGAATGGAAGGAGAACAACTGGAATTCAAAAAGTACAGGGGAATACAAGAAGAACAAGGGAATTGGAAAGAAAAAAAGGGAAATGGAAGAAGAACAAGAGGAATGGAAGGAGAACAACTGGAATTCAAAAAGTACAGGGGAATACAAGAAGAACAAGGGAATTGGAAAGAAAAAAAGGGAAATGGAAGAAGAACAAGAGGAATGGAAGGAGAACAACTGGAATTCAAAAAGTACAGGGGAATACAAGCAGAACAATGTGAACGCAAGAATAACAGACGAAATGCAAGAAGAAAACGGAGAACAAGGGGTTGCATTTTATGTAATACTCTATTCCAAGTTACCCCCTGTACCTAGTGAGGAGAAATTCATAGTTCTACGTCGGAACTTAATAACGTGCAACTCTAACAGCTACAGATTAAATGGCATGTTTTGATTGATAGAACAGGCTTAAGGGCAGGTAAGGTCACCACAAGTTGTCCTTCATAGCCTGGTGCAGCAATGTCAAACACGTTGTAGTAATCCCACAATCAAAAACACCGCAGGCAATTGGGCAGCGCCCTTGCCGTGCTCTCTGTAATCAAATCCATGGAGGAATGCACGTCAGAGGCTTGGTACGCATGGCTCCTGTGACACATACACAGGAACATGGCTTTAGCTTATACGGATTAAATGTGTGACAATTTGGAATCGTATTTCTTCAGTTACAATGGAGATACTGGATGCAATAACAGCGTCAATATAAGAAAAAAGCGTTCTTGAGAAAAAATTAGATAGAAAATTCAAAATTATTAGGAACAAATTTTTACATTTGTTAATAATAATTAATTAAATGTTCAGAGATTATTATGTAGTATACTGCTCCGTCGATATAGGAGAAAGTTAACGTTTACCTACTTAGATATAACACACGCAGTAAGTCTCCTACAATCGGTAAGCGATACAGCATGAAAGTCGAGGAATTTTAGACACAGGAAAATATCGATCATACGGGATTGAATATTTAAGTGTTGTTAATTAATTATGAAGAGTGAATCTGATGTAACCTCAATACCAATTTATTTTATTTCCTAGAATATATCTATTTGTAAAATACAATAATAAATAAGTAAATAAATACATAAGTAAATAGGTGAGCGAGTGTGTGAGTGAATTAAAAAGTGAACGAATGAATGAATAGATAAATACATACCTACTTACTGGCTTTTAAGGAACCCGGAGGTTCATTGCCGCCCTCACATAAGCCCGCTATTGGTCCCTATCCTCAGCAAGATTAATCCAGTCTCTATCATCATATCTCACCTGCCTCAAATTAATTTTAATATTATCTTCCCATCTACGTCTGGACCTCCCTAAAGGTTTTTTTCCCTCCGGCCTCCCAACTAACACTCTATATGCATTTCTGAATTCCGTCTGGCCGCGAAACCAGGTGGCCCGGGTTCGATTCCCGGTCGGGGCAAGTTACCTGTTTGAGGTTTTTTCCGGGGTTTTCCCTAAACCCAATATGAGCAAATGCTGGGTAACTTTCGGTGCTGGACCCCGGACTCATTTCACCGGCAGTATCACCTTCATATCATTCAGACGCTAAATAACGTAAGATGTTGATAAAGCGTTGTAAAATAACCTAACCTAACATTTCTGAATTCGCCCATACGTGCTACATCCCCTGCCCATCTCAAACGTCTGGATTTAATGTTCCTAATTATGTCAGGTGAAGAATACAATGCGTGCAGTTCTGTGTTGTGTAACTTTCTCCATTCTCCTGTAACTTCATCCCTCTTAGCTCCAAATATTTTCCTAAGCACCTTATTCTCAAACACCCTCAATCTCTGTTCCTCTCTCAAAGTGAGAATCCAAGTTTCACAACCATATAGAACAACCGGTAATATAACTGTTTTATAAATTCTAACTTTCAGATTTTTTGACAGCAGACTGGATGACAAAAGTTTCTCAACCGAATAATAATAGGCATTTCCCATATTTATTCTGCATTTAATTTCCTCCCGAGTATCATTTATATTTGTTACTGCTGCTCCCAGGTATAATAATAATAATAATAATAATAATAATAATAATAATAATAATAATAATAATAATAATAATCAAAAACTTCAAGGTTTAGGCAGATGGCCTGTTCCTCCTCCAGAATTTTATCGGTCAAACTGGTCTCTCCAACGTCTCTTTGGTCTTCCCACTCGTCTTATTCGTGTAGGTCTATAACACCATGTTCTAAAAGGTGTCTTATCTTTGAGCATCGCCACCGGCGTGGCTCAGTCGGTTAAGGCGCTTGCCTGCCGGTCTGAAGTTGCGCTCGGGCGCGGGTTCGATCCCCGCTTGGGCTGATTGCCTGGTTGGGTTTTTCCGAGGTTTTCCCCAACCGTAAGGTGAATGCCAGGTAATATATGGCGAATCCTCGGCCCCATCTCGCCAAATACCATCTCGCTATCACCAATCTCATCGACGCTAAATAACCTCGTAGTTGATACAGCGTCGTTAAATAACCACCTAAAAAAAACTCGTTGAGCATTCTTGTTATATGGTCGTACCAATTATTTCTATATTTTTCAATTATAGTTATTATACTCTCGATATTCAGTTCTTGACGTATATCTTCATTTCTCTTATGGTCATGTAGTCTAAATCCTGCTAGTGGCCCTAAGAGTCTCATCTCGGCGGCCTCAATAATAATAATAATAATAATAATAATAATAATAATAATAATAATAATAATAATAATAATAATAATATACAAAACTTAAAATAACGATAATATAAATTTTTAAAAAAATTATAATAATGATGACCTCCCCACCTTGACAAAATTCTGCGTACGCCACTGGTCCATTCATATACTACAGTAGCATTGAATTTGTTTGAAAGAATATCACATGCAGATTTCAGGAACTCAAGGATTTGTGTGTTGTTCTGGGCAGCTGTGTGCGCTCAAGAAGGAGTGGCGGCCCGTTCCGTCGTACAGCGGCGGCTCCAGCCTGAGCAGCGGCATCAGCCACCAGCAAAGCGCGAGCGGAGCAGGAGCCTCCACTGCGAGCGGTTGCGAGGAGTCCCTGGAGCTGCGCAAGATAAAGAAAGTGCAGAGCTTCTTCAGAGGCTGGCTGTGCCGGCGACGCTGGAAGCAGATTGTGGAGCAGTACATCAAGTCGCCTCACGCTGAGAGCATGCGCAAGAGAAACAGGTGAGCAGAGCATGCGCAACTTTCAAATATTGAGCATGCTCAGGACAAAATTTTGATTGAAGCGCGTGCACAATAAAATAAAGAGTGGAGCTTGCGCGAGGGATACAGGTGAGCTGCTGCATGGGCAGAAACTGGGAGCACAGCTTTGCCAACTCTACGGATTTATCTGTAGATCTACGGAATTTTGTAAGATCTACGGATACATGAATTTGTCAATTGACTCTACGGATTTTTTTCTTAAATTTATTTAAAATTTTAAGTGAGGAACGTATAATACTCTTTTAACATTCTATTTTAGTAGTTTCTTTTTCCAGCGGACTGTGCCTTATTTTATGTCAGACGACGATAATGACAACAATAATGTACATTATTTTTTTAGGTGTAGAATTTAAATGAATAGCTAATTGGGTGCGATGTCTGAATTTATTACACAGTTTGTTGCAGTGTTGCCAGCTTTTTCAGACGGAAATCCCTATAGGCCTACATCAGGCTTGCAGAACAGGGCGACAATTGTGGCATTGCGTCACTGATCGGAAAAGTCACGCATCCCTTCCTTCTACCCCCGCGTCATTGACTTTGTAGGGGAGGGGATTTGTATTCAATGGCTGTGTTATATGTACGCTTCGAGATTTCGGACCCGATAGAGCAGTTCAGTGGGAAATTCGCATAACAGCGTATTGAGTATAGTGGTAAAGTGTATAGTGGGTGGGGATGCTGTAGAATGAATGCTAACAAATACGCAAAGAAAAACGCTCTGGATTTGAAGGTTCTGACGAATAATTTGGTTTTCATACAAACCTATTCTTAAACTGTGTCTGAAACTATTACACGGTTAGAAAAGTCAGAGCAAGAGATGCCGGAAGCCCTCAAATTAGTTGAGGAAATGACAAAGAGAATTAATGAGACACTAAGTACACTGATTACTGAACGTGTAAAACAGAAGTGGAAATCAATTTTATATAAAAATAACTGATATGGAACATTGTGTAATATAAACAGCAAATTAGTGGACATAGTGTCACCCGAGAATAAAGGACTGTCTCTTAGAGACTGCAATAATGATAGGTTTTTTTCGTTTTGCTATCACGTCATGCGACGTAGAGCGCAGCTTTTCACAGTACAAACTGTGTTTGACAGATAAGCGAAAAAGATTTACGTTTGAGACACTGAGAATGTATCTTGTAGTACATTGCAATTCGGTATTGTAACTGCACTTCCTAAAGACGACCAATAGGATAAATGAAGAAGCTTTTCACTTTCTTTTAACATTGTCATTGTGTAACGTATATTTACTTTCAGAATGTACATATGTGTGCGTTTCCCCATACTACCGTACTCTATTCTAAACAGCAACGTTACCTGAATACATCTCTGCCTTTCACTACCTGCACTGAGTCAACAACCTATAGTACATGCACAGTAAACTTATTGTATCGGGTCCCAAGTCTCGAAGCCTGGCCTATGTGATTGCGTACGGGGCACAGTGACGTCATTCAACTCCGGTGGACTGTGGACGGGGAACCAACGCTTTCCCCATGCTTTCCCACCCTCTCTCGCCAGTTCTGTAACCCTGGCCTAGATGTTTAAAATATCCCCGCAATCAGTACGCATTTTATTTTTTTTCTGCTGTTGCTCTCGATCTATACCTATTTTATATTTTATTCTGTAACGATTACAGATGTCTTTCGGTTCCCTAGATTCACTCGTCTGTCCAAGCAGTCTCCTCATTCTGAGTTTATGGAGCTTGTGGTTACTTCTATTCTTTCTAACTAAGTCTTCTTTAAGTGATAACTTCTGCTTCTTTCTTTAGATGCTCAGTCAATTGCCAATAATTTGTTTCTCTCTCTCTCTCTCTCTCTCTCTCTCTCTCTCTCTCTCTCTTCCGGTATCTTTTTGGCTTGGCCAAGCCAAAGTAATCTTTTTTATCCAAGAATAAGATGAACAGGGATGGTATATGGGTAGATATTAAAGTGATGGTGGATCGAAAAGTAGATATGTAAAGATCTACTATAAATTATGAATTGTAAAGTTGGTTCACGAATAAATATCATTTATCATATCATATACAGGGTGTAACAACTTTAATGTTTAGAATTTCTGGAACATGTTCCCTGACACGTTCTACGTCGATTAAACCTAACATACCTATATCCAAAGTTCTATAGGTTTGGAGTATTTGTACCCCAAAGTTAAATTTTTTAGTTTAATTTTATCGCTGAATACTGAAAGAAGTAACACCAATTTCCGAAAGTGACATGTCTATGTCATTATTTTTATTAGTACCATATTACATTTTAATATCAACTACTTGTGAGTATGAAAGAAGCAGTGCAAAGATGAAAAAAATGTTCTTAAGATTCCAAACACTGTACTTCTTGAAATTTGCCAATAGGCACGTGAAAATACCTGTGCACTAGGAATCCTACGATTTGGGAACCGTGCTTCATATGCCAAAACAGCTGCTGTTGCATTGCCATCACACAATCCATACACATAAACTATGTCGGCGTATTCCTGATGTGTGTACACAAAAGGCATGTTTTAATGGTCAAAACTCAATAAAAAGACTAATCACAATACGGTTTATTTTTCTCACAACTGTTATTTTAAACTGTTGTCTGTTTCGTTTCCTTAGCAACCTAAACAATTTTAATTTAATTTCTCTTAAAAGTAAAATTTCGTTCATTCACTGCTTTTCAAATGTTTCTTATGTATCTCTACTTAGTAATGCCATAAAATAGGCCTTGTATAAACGGTATAATGCTTGGAGCTGCGAGAAGTTCTATTTTTTCCAGCTCTGTTATTTCTGTAACCTCTCAATTTCGGATATAGGTATGTTAGGTTTAATCAACGTAGAATGTGTCAGGGAACATGTTCCAGAAATTCTAAACATTAAAGTTGTTACACCCTGTATGATCATATCATGTATATCATATATCATATCATATATCATATCACATCATTATCATATCATATCATATCATATCATATCATATCATATCATATCATATCATATCTCTTTCTCTTCGAAATCTTGAACTTTTCTATTCCTTCGTACCTGTCGTCTCGCTTCACTTACCTTTCTTCCCACCATAATCTGAACACACGCTCTCGCCATGAAACAATACTAACAATACCATTCCATCGCACCTCATACTCATCCTCTTTCACAATAGCCCTGCGAAGACTCTGGAATTCGTTACCTGCTAGCATCAGGGACTGTCGAAATAAAATTGAATTCAAACACAAACTTACTAGTCACTTGGTTAGTAATTGAGACTCGTTCAGACATGACTTCTTGTAAATAGTTCTCTTATTGTAGCACGAAATATTTCAATATCCGGTAATTTCATCACTATACAATTTTGTTATTCTAGGTTTAATTTTTAATTCAGTAAATACAAAAAATATTATTTGTTCTTAACTTCTATGATAAATTGTCTAGCTTTCATTAATCAGGTAATCTTGTTGTACTTTGATTTTTATTCTAATTGTAAATTTAATATTAATTGTAATTTTATTCTTCATATTATAGTTGTAATCTCCTGGTAGAGGGGCAGAGAAGGCTTCGCGGCCTTGTCTCTACCAGGCTAAATAAATAAATACTAATATATCATATCATATGTCCATTCCAAGAATAATTACTATATCCCATCTCTCATGAAGTACATTATATTTTACACATTACCTTTTAAATTTATTTTTATCCCTGGTTTATACTGTCCATATTTCTACCCGTTATATCGAAATACTTTTCAACTGTAAATGTATGTGTGTTTAATTGAATGTTATTTCTTTTGTAATATTTTTCTTCCGCTAAACAGAATTTGGAGATTAAATTGCTTTTCTTGTTTGCGTAATTCTGTAGAGCAGGGCATAGTTACGTCCCACGGTCAGGTAAGATGCAGTAGATAAAAAAGGGTCCCTGTTTTGTGGGCATAGTTGCGCCCCGTTCCCATCAGATAGAGAAAGGGGCATGGCATAGTTGCGCCCCGATGAAATAGGTAGAGAAAAAGACTTTGATTTCTTATCGATTTAATAGTCATTATGATACCGTTAAAATGAACACCATGAAGTTGGCAGTACTTTATTAACTGTTTTTCTACTGTTTATGTATTGATTATCGATAGCCTACCGTTAAAATGAACACCATGAAGTTGGCAGTACTTTATTAATTGACATATTCAAATGAGTGAGCCGTTGGAATATGGGGCCTTAGCTGTCTTGACATTTTATTAGTGATCTTCACATCGTCTGAAGCGTATAGAGAGGTTAATTTAAAATGAATGTTAAGTTTAGTGAAAACGGTAAAGAGTTATTAATTTACAGTGGTTCTAAGTTTCAATTTTCGAAACCCTGTACGGTAGGGTTAAGATATCGGTGTACAAACAAAAAATGCAGTTCATTTATTGTGTGTGATCGATAAAAAAGGATTATTTTAAATAGCAAAATTGATCATATGCTAGGCCTACCTGATTTCAATGAGCTACCACTATAATATTTTTAAGTATTTTATTTATTTTATGACAACACTTTCGTGTGTACTATGCCCATCGGGGCGCAACTATGTCATGTCCATTCTGCTACCTGATTCCTTCGGGGCGCAACTATGCCATGTCCATTCTGCTACCTGATTTCTTCGGGGCGCAATTATGCCATGCCTAGGCCTCCCAATTGACCGCGGGGCGCAACTATGCCATACCGATTCTGTAGTTTCTTTGTAGCTAAATATGAATATTCAGTACATGACTTTCCTTTCGCCATTGTTCAAATGTAAACTTTCTACATTCTCTCCAATACAAAATATATTGTAGTTTCTACGTTCATAGAGAGTACACAATTTTATATTATTATCTTAATTTTCATGGCAAATACAGCTTGTAGTTGTGATTTATTCGTTCTACGTCTGACCGAATTTATCTGAGTCCTTGGTTTTGTAATTAGTGCAAATAATTTATATTCTCTATATCTCTTGCGATTAAATGCTAATAAAATTTCTTAGCACGACTTCTTTAGAAGGAAAGTAAAACCGGGAGATAACCATACAGTAGATTTGCGGAGTCAGATGTCCCTCGTCTCACAAAATGCCCTGGAACTTGGAAAATTCAGGTGGTCCAAATTTTGTTTCTGGGTGTGTACATCTCTTGCGGCTTATTCCATATTTCATGGTGACTGGGGCACTTGGCATATTTTCAACTCAATCGGTAGGAATGAAGGTTTCAACACCTGCCACTATAGCATTCCGTTTGCCCGCGCGGCACATTAAAGCGGTATGGAAATACGAATTTATGGAGCTGCAGGTTTAGTTCGCACACAAGTTGTTATAACTCGGGGCTCGTAATGCTGCAGCATCACGTGCAGCTGATCGCTGGGTTTTTTTCTGCCGGCTTTCAGATCTATTAAACTAAAATTCAGATAATCACGATGAGTTTCCAGAGATGATCTTTACAATGTACTCTCACAGCGAACTGTGACGTGTTAGCCTCAAATTCGATACTCCAACACACAAGTCCCGAATGTATATCCATTTGTATATCTCTCTGTCTATATACAGGGTGATTCGAGAGGATTTACCGTCCCTTACGCAGCTTATCTACGAAGATATTCTTAGCAAAAAAGTCTTATAAACATTTGTCCTAATCTCAATATCTTCAGAATTACACTAATTTGAAGATGTTTGTAAAATACCATTATTCTTGAGTTTTAAGGGTAAAAAGAATATTACAGACAGAGAATGAACTATTCAGGAGTATCATTTCTTTAATTAGCTAGTATTCTGGAGCTAAAAATGTGTTGTAAATTCGTACAGATTTTTTTCGATTTTAACTACAAAATTATATTCACGCATTTATCACAACAATTGTTACAAATCACGCCACTCTTGTAATTTTTTCAAGACTGTACATTAGGATGCATAATTAAACTGCAAAGAATCAAGTTCCTAAAGTCGTTTGATTTGTAACAGTTTTTGTAATAAGTGCTTAAGAATAATGCAATTTTTAGTTAAAAATTGAAAAACAAAATCTGAACAAAGCAATTAACAACACATCTTTAGTTTCAGAACACTAGCCAATTAAAGAAATGATACTTCTGAATAGTTCATTCTCTATTTTTAATATTCTTTTATCCTTAAAACTAAAGAATAAAAGTATTTTACTAATAATTTCAAATTAGTGTAACTCAGAAAATATTGAGATTAGAACACATGTTTATATTACATTTTTTACTCAGAATGTCTTCGGAAATAAGCTCGTAAGTGTGACTGTAAATCCTCGTGAATGACCCTGTATACATGGAAACAAATACTATTACTATGGAGTTTTGTTGTAAAATGAATATCGCTAAATAACTACAGGTATTTAATTATGATTATTACTTTTATTTTTATTTCTCTTTAATAAAAAATTTCTAGTTATTTACTTATTCATTTTGTAGCAAAATCCCATAGGTGGTAAGTTTTATTCCGTATATATACGGAACCATATAAGAGAATATCAGTTACAAAAAATAATGTAAATTGTGGCACAAGGAACTTTCTATATAAAGCAGTACGATATTTCGGTGAGGAATATTTAATAGGATCCATTAATCTCTTATATAATTAGAGGGAAATTCCTTCAAAGTTCCCTTGTAATTTGAGGAACAGGCACAAAATATTTCAAGACATATTTTGCAACATTTTACACGAAACATCAAATTGTTTTCCACTTTTCTCAGACTTACAACTGGCATATTGGTGTGATTTTTTTTTTTTCTGTTTTTAGAGTACAATTATTAATTCTAACTTTGTCTTTAACTTTTTTTTTTTCACTTGCTACATATTATTGACGTGTTTGACCAGCTCAATTTTACGTAATGTTTCGCTCTTAGTAACATTATTGACATTTGAATAATTTCGAGGGAAAAATTGTTCCGGAGCCGGGTATCGAACCCGGGACCTTTGGTTTAACGTACCAACGCTCTACCACTGAGCTACCCGGGAACTCTAACCGACACCGATCCAATTTTTCCCTCTATATCCACAGACCTCAAAGTGGGCTGACAACCGTCAAGCAACCAACTTCGAGTGCACACTAACTCCGTGTGACTTAAATTGTGGTTTTCTGTTAACGAACAGTGACGTGTATTATGCAAATCAAGATTTCAGGTATAACTCCCTGTAAAGTTGATTTGAATAATTTCGAGGGAAAAATTGTTCCGGAGCCGGAACAATTTTTCCCTCGAAATTATTCAAATCAACTTTACAGAGAGTTATACCTGAAATCTTGATTTGCATTATTGACGTTTGCCCAATGTGGTACGTGTTTTTCACCTCGTGGATATTCTTAATTTATATGTAAGTTTGAGTAAGAAACTGCTCTAAAATGCCCATAAAATTAAAAAAATTATGTTGAGACCTATAAAACTGAGGAATGAACGCTGAGTGGAATGCTTGACATGCGTTTGAGGTGTTCTCCAACATCGGTCTAGCTTCAGCCCTCATTCTGGAGGGAAATTTGAATATTTTTTTTCAAGAAGATTGTCGAATAGTTGGGTTAATTTTTAATTAGACGGCTCAGAAAGAAAATCAATCTCCAACGTCTTCAGGTTTCGGGAATGCCAGCCCAAATAAATAAATTAGCCATTTACTTTCTTGATAGGCTACGCACGGATAAGGTTTTGAATTTTTCTATATCAAGCCTGATGGATGTAGAAGCGGCACCTAATAGGTTTACCACAGAATGAAGATCTCACTGACAGAAGTAAACGACCAAATTGAACAGATGTTGAGAAGGAGCACTAAACACGATTAAAATTTAAAAAAAAAAATACACATAAATTTCACGGACATTTTCATATTGTCAAACTGATGAACACTACATACCTTTAAAAGGAAAAAAATAACTTATATAGATCTTTGCTGGGAATTTGTTTCTCAAATGACAAGGATCCCTCCGAGTCTAGGAGTGGAAATCATCAGCTCTTCCTCATATTTCATGTGCCCCAGTATTGTATTAAAATATTAGCAAAATAAAAGTCATTTATCATAAGCGGATGAAATTTTGTACATTTGTCATTATTAATTAATAGGCCTATACCAGTGATCAAAATTTGGTCACTCTAGCTTTAAAAACATGGAAATTATTAATTTTACTTGAAAATATGGAATTTGTAAATTTCACTATAATGTCCCTTTAAAGTGTTGTTCATCGGATAAGTGGATCTAGAAATTCACGAGGATGTTGTCGCACACTACAAAGAGACCGTCATAAACAAAACTGCGAACAATTACACATTTAATTTACTTACTTTTTAACTTGTCTTTATTTATTTTCCTATTTACGAGTGTTAACTTATTTGTTTTTATTGATTATTTGATTATATACATAATTAATCTATTACACTGGTCTACAAAAAAAACTTTTTACCTTCTATCGAGGAAATTTGAAGTGTTCTACACTGAAATTGATGCGCTAATTTCAGATCTGTAATCAAATTTATCATAGCACGTCAGGTTTTTGAGTTACTGGACTGTAACATCAATTCTAAATCTTACTATTCATTACATAAGTACCTGTACCGTAAAGTCAGAGATATAAATTGAGCTTAGTTTATATATTCTTTGCAAATTGTTACATTATATTATTTTAAATACATTTATAAGAAGATATAATACTTACAATATGTAGTAAGCACTAAAAACTCTGTTAAAAGTGCTTCAGAACTTTTCTTTTCCGCATGTGGTTGATCGCTGTACGAACCAGCAGAAATCGCCCATCACGCTCGGACCGTATTGACTCTTTTACCTGGATTCCATCGTTGATATAACCTGATGGAACTTCTCACCATGTTCGTCACTTACAGCGCCGAGATTTGATGGAAAAAAGTCAAGATGCGAACGAAGAAAATGCATTTTAAAGACATGCAACAACCTAGATTCTGAAATGCTCTAAGCATGTTATATACTAGCTCAGTATAATTATCAGCTAGATAATTTCCTACAAACCTAGTTGACACTAATACAAATGTGTCCCAAGCTTCGAGTTCAAGAACACTCAGTTTTGATCTGAACGTAGTGTCATATATCATAATTAAAAATTTAAAATGTTATTATTTTAAAATTGTGACGTGATAGAAAAAAATGGACTTCAAATCTGTAATTAGCACACTCGAATTAGGGTTGGTACACTTGGTTTTGTTCAGTACCAAAATCACAATAAAATAAATAAAATGGATCTAAATGTATTAAAAATGTAAAAATAAAAAATGTTATTATTTTAAAACTGTGAAGAGATAGAAAAAACGGACTTCAGATCTGTAATCAGTACACTCTAATTAGGGCTGGTACACTTGTTTTAGTACCAAAATCACAATAAAATGGATTTAAATGTATTAAAAATGTAAAAATTAAAAATGTTATTATTTTAAAACTATGAAGAGACAGAAAAAAACGGACTTCAGATCTGTAATCAGTACACTCTAATTAGGGCTGGTACACTTGTTTTAGTACCAAAATCACAATAAAATGAATAAACTGGATTTAAATGTATTAAAAATGTAAAAATTAAAAATGTTATTATTTTAAAACTGTGACGAGATAGAAAAAAACGGACTTCAGATCTGTAATCAGTACACTCTAATTAGGGCTGGTACACTTGTTTTAGTACCAAAATCACAACAAAATAAATTAAAATGGATTTAAATGTATTTAAAATGTTGTTATTTTAAAACTGTGACGAGATACAAAATCAGCACCAAAATCACAATAAAATAAATAAAATGGATCTAAATGTATTAAAAATTTAAAAATAAAAAATGTTATTATTTTAAAACTGTTACGAGATAGAAAAAAACGGAATTCAGATCTGTAATCAGGACACTCACTTGGTACACTTGTTTTGTTCAGTAGCAAAATCACAATAAAATAAATAAAATGGGTCTAAATGTATTAAAATGTAAAAATTAAAAATTGTTATTTTAAAATTGCGACATGATAGAAAAACCGACTTCAGATCTGTAATTAGCACACTCGAATTAGGGTTGGTACACTTGTTTTTGTTCAGTAGCAAAATCACTGTAGACCTGTATTATTTATTTGTCTATTTACGTTTTATATTCACATTAGCGTATTGCCCCTACGTCTGTTTCAATGCAGTTGCTTGTGTATGTCACCAGTTTGGTGTTCCGCATGGTGGAGGCGGAGGAGGAATACATGGAGCAGATGGAGGTGCTGGTGTCGTGCTTCCTGCGGCCCTTTAAGATGGCCGCGAGTTCCAAGAAGCCGCCCTGCTCTCATGAGGATGTGAACTCCATCTTCCTCAACAGCGAGACCGTGTTGTTCCTGCACCAGATCTTCCTCAAGGGCCTCACTTCGCGCATGGAGAGTTGGCCCACACTCGTTCTCGGTAAGGGTGACGTCATTATCGTATATAGTGGAGAAGTTGCATCATTTGATGTTTCAGACATCACTTCTCTTCAAAGTTCATCTTCCAACCCCCCTTTGTACACTTACGTTCAAAGTTATCCGACCTACAATTTTATGATCGTATAAGCGAACTTTCCAACCACGGATATCGGAACTAAAAATATAAAAAATTGACAAACTTTGAAACAGTTCCGCTAGTTCTCAGTAGGTGGCACCATTATTGGGACATTTGTAGGGCTCAGAGTTCTGCCACAGTCTAATATATACAGTCGCGCAACTTCAACACTTTTTTTGCCAACATTCACGACACTAGCGCTCAAGCGGCAGGCAAGGCACTGGTCATAGGGTTAATTCAGCCAGCACGTGCTTTAAAGGCATGCGAGATGTTATAATAACGTTTTAATCATGCGTCGGAATAAGGCAATGTGTGCAATGACGAATATTGCATTAACAACAAGTTTAAATCTCCGAATTTGTCGTTTTTCAGATTCCCTAAAGATCAAGAGAAAATCATAACTCAGTCATAACCTATAATCCACGCTGTAGGTAGACTACGTATTGTGTTCTATAAAACATTTATTAGTTATCAGTTACCTATTTGTATGTCAGGAAGGAGAGTTTAAATAGAAACAAAGTAAATACCTGTTACAGTATATTATTTTTTTGCAGAGATCATAAATGTGTAACCATTCCGATTTTGGATAATGTATCTACAGTTTTTAATGCAAGTAATTCCATAATTTTTGTATTCGTGTTTTTGTTTTTCTTTATATTTTTCAAAAGTTGAATGTTATATTGCATTCAAGTAGGGATTATGATGTTAATTTTTTCAAGATTTAATGGCGTATTATAATCCTTTTGCAAAATATTCACTTCTTGAATAAATCCAGACTGTGTCGATAAATTTCTGATGTGTTGGTGTAGATTCATGTGGCAGACGTATTAAGTTCTCAAGAAATAAAAGAGTCTTTTTAAATTTAATATAAAAAGCAATCTTTTCTGTAATTATTTGATAACTGTTATTGGTGTTGATTTTACATTCCCAGTGATTATTTGAGCCGTTCAGAGCAGAAGTGGTATAAGTCAAAATTAGGTAATGAGGTTTAAAGTAAAAATTCTGTAAAATACAGCGCAAAGTAGCAATTAATATATCCTTCATGCTATTCACTGACTACTAATAGTTTAAATAAATTCAATATTAACTGCTACTTTGCGCTGTATTTTACAGAATGTTTACTTTAACCCTCATTACCCATTTTTGACTTACATCACTTTTGCTCTGAAAATAAAATTAGGCCTACATTTTCTGAGTTAATTGAAGTTACAATTTTTTCAACAAAGTTGTGTATTCATTTGTTCTCACCTACGTCATAATAACAGTAAGTGCATGAAAATTACGTATTATATAGGTAGGGTAAGTTAAAATTAAGCTTATGTGTGAAAACTGGAAATGTAATGTAAAATGCGGTAAACTTTCCATAAAAATTTAAACCATAATATCAGCACTATTAGCGACTCAAAATAATAATTAAAAAAAAATGAAAAATAATGAACTTCATAAATCAATGTCTGTCAAATTAAGGTTTAAATCTTCCCCTTTTTTATTTTTAAGTTTACCTCAGCGGCCGAGTTTACCCCAATTTGCGGTATGGAAAATAGTTAATTTCTCAGGAAATAGGGAGAGGAGTTCACCACGCGATGTACCCTACGAGATATGCCCTACAATTTTGACTCTTCTCACAGGAAATATAGAGTTCCAATGGTTCATAAATATATTTAGGAATGAACTGAATTAACCGTCCACGTACAAACAATTATATTATTTCAAACCATGATACGTTATCAGGGCCATGATTCAGTTGTAAGGAGCAGAAAGAATTACGTTTATTCCCAGCTTCTGAAACTTGTAGATTAACTGCGTGTGAAATTCTTCCAGGATTCTAAAGTAGAATTAGTAAGAACCATATACACTTATTGTATAGCATAAAAATATAAAATAAATTACGCAAAACCCGTTTTCTGATGTATTTTCATATGTCGTGTGCACACTTTTAACTTGCCTGCCGCTAGAGGGCTACTGTCGCGCCAGCTGTCAAATGTTGGCATATTTTATACGTATGAGTTGCGTGACTGTATCTATTAGACTGTGGTTCTGCAGTCACAACTGGCCTACGTCTATGTTCATCATACAAACGGAGTGGGCTATGGAAATTCAGCTCTCTTTGGCAACGGTTTTGTTGTGAATTGTTTGTAGCTTTCTGACGAGAAATAAAACTGTTCTCGAGTTTCATTTACTCTGTATATTGTATTCTAACTACAATATTGGTGACCCCGACGTGATATGAACAAGCACGAAGATACAGAGCAAAGTTCTTTACCAACTAGTAGTGGTGACAGAGTCGTTGTGTGTGCACAACGTATTGATAAGCCTCCTCCATTCTACAAGGACGATCCAGATCTATGGTTTGCAGTAGTGGAAAATGCTCTCAGTTTCGCAGGGATTACTCGAGATCAAGCAAAATTCCAATATATAGTAAGTAAGGCTGATCATACGTTTATTCCAATTATAGCTGATTTAATTAAATCCCCACCAGCCACGGGCAGGTATGACGCTATTAAAACACGTATCATTGCCACAAACGGAGTGGGCTATGGAAATTCAGCTCTCCTTGGCAACGGTTTTGTTGTGAATTGTTTGTAGCTTTCTGACGAGAAATAAAACTGTTCTAAAACAACAAGAAACTGACAAGCACCACAGATCTACAAAATGAAGCTAGCTTAAAACTTATTACTGCAATATGTTATATAATGAAATATCATTACAAATAATTTATCAGCATATCAATAACCTCATAAAATTCCTTACAAAAACACTCCCAAAAATAATATACACTTATGAAAAAAAAATAAATAAATAAAAAATTATTGGATTAACAATATTTTCGCCGTTACAATTACACTAAATATAAACATTTACATAGAGATAAAAAAAATTTTACAGGAGAAAAAGTTCTTGAGTTTCATTTACTCTGTATATTGTATTCTATCTACACATTTAAAAAAGTGTCGGAGAAAATGATTATGTAGATTAAGCATTAATTACTATTATGACAATTGATAATATCAGCTGTTTACAGCTAAACCCAGTGTTGTTTTACAATCAGTTGAGTGGGATGAAAAATTGAATTCTATAAAGCGGGAATATTTATCTACAATTAGCAACAGTGACTATTATCTTCGCCGTCTATTCATAGAAGCAATAACTAAGGAATCCACATTTACACCAACAAATTCTCGATCACTATCGATTAGTCGAATCAGTATCTCTGAACGTCAGTGTACCACAGAATGTTATCCAAGTTCAAAACACTATTGAAACAAAAGATTCTAACGCAACCAAGCATATCGAGGGCCCAGTTCAAAAGTAAAAAAACCTCAAAATTTAAAGTTTTGAAAAACCTGAATTTTAAAGCTTTATGTGTTACTATAAGGAACCAAAGGATCATTGAAATTATTCCAAATTCTCTAAATGATGTTTTATACAGATATTGTAAGTTTCGAAGTAGAGTGTCTTAATTGGATTTTTCACACCAACATGAAGCTTTAAAATTAAGGTTTCTCAAAACTTTAAATTTTGAGTTGTTTCCCATTTGAACTTGGCCGCCGATATTTTCTTCCTTCTTTCTTGCTGGCAGTTTAAAGGAACTGGATAGGGATTCCTATACGATTAAAACATTTCAGAATAAAAGTTTAGTTCAATTCGTGTCATTCTGTCATAAATTTGGAGTCCCAACAACAACAATTAAGGAAATTTCTATGATAGCTTTGAAGGGTTCTCTGCAGATTTTACGGCGACACTTATACTTCAATTCAAATTACAGTTCAATTTTCTCATTGTATTTTTATCTGTATTTTTTATTTTACTACAAATTTTAATTATGTGAAATATTTTCTACTGTAAATTTTAGTTTATTGTAAACAAATTTTTTATGAGACATTTTTAATGTCATCTTAAATATTACTGTTTAACATTCTTTGTCTTTGGCAACCTAACCAAGTTGAGGAAGATTAAATCTTATTGTTATATTGGCTTTTAGTATTCAAAGTGGAGTAAAGATTGCCATGGTTATACAATAAATCATTCTGAATTCTTTGGAACAGAAGACAACTAATTAGTTTCTTATCTAATTGCAAAAAGAAGATCCTAACTGATTACTTGTTTTCCACTTTGCTAAATGTAGGCTACTGTACGTACCTCAAATTTTAAATGCAGATTACTTACTATGATCTTCCCATATATTTCTTCTTTTTTTATAATCAACAAGTAATATATATTGTAAATTCTAAAGCAATATTCAATTAAATATTTCTCCTGTAAAAGAAATTATACTTCGATTAACAATTTTTGCCCTTTCTTCAATGTGTATGATGTTCATAAACATGTAAATCTATTTCGTAAAACACAGGCAACAGAAAACACTTTAAAAATATCATGTAAACGATTCAGTAGTTTCAGAGAAAAATGCACTGAAGTTTGTAAAATCTTAACTTACGGAAAACTGCATTTAAAAAACAAGAGTGTGAAATACACGCGCCGCCATTTTTAAATGGACCATTTAAAGGGCTTGTCTGCCTAGATATCCTCACTATATACAGAATAACCGTGAGTAATGTAATTAATTTCAGGGGGTTATTCTTTGAGATATTTCAAACAGAAATACTTATTACAATTTTGCTAATTTTCGCTTCCTTTTCGAGATAAAAATTGTTTTATGTGAAATATTTCATAGCGTATTTTGGGAAAGCCATTGGTTTAATTCCTAATATGTATAGTCAATTTAAGAGAGCACTACATTATGATAATATACGATTGAAAGAATTTTAGTAGTGTCCTTTAAATGTGCAAAAATTTGACCCGAACAAATGTAACTTTCCGTTCTGTAAAGACATTTTTTAAGGTTGCATTTGTTCGGACCAAATTTCTGCATATTTAAAGGACAAAACTAAATTCTTTCAATCATTTATTATCATCAGGGAACGGATTTATATGGACTAAAAATATATGAAATATGTAAATATATATGTAGTTATTTTTACCAAAATATGGAATTAAATATGGATTTTTACCAAAATATGGAATTAAATATGGACTTAAAATTATAAAAAAATGACTATGTACGTTAAATATTGGTACATTTTAATCAAACTAAACAAAAAATATAATGGACGTACCTTATCTTCCAATGTAGTTTCAACAAAACACAATTTTTATTGTCTGTTACCATAACAATAGGTTACAAACATTTCTTTCAAGTGCTGAAAAGTGAATCTTCTTCTATTGTCTCTGAGGATAGATTTATACTGACTAAAAGAGCGTTCGACGTCACAAGAAGTAACTGGTACATAATTCAATTTCACAATGTCTGCTGGGGATAAGTCCAAGTTAATCTTCACTGTTGATTCACCACTCATCACAGCAACAACCTTTTGTAGTTCTTCATATCCAGGGTTTTTTGAAAGTACAGTGTCCACCTTAGCTCTTACTGCATCTGCAACTTTACCTCTACCACGATTCAGTTGTTCCACAGTACTATTTATAATTTCAAAACTTTCAGATAGTGAAAGGTGCCTATTTTGGAGACTTTTGAGCGTTTTTATGATGCATGAAAATGTATGCTGAATGTGAGCTAAGTCATTCTTCACACTTATGTCACAGGTAACTGTTTTCGCAGTATCAATTGAGACTGCATCTTCAGAGTCCAATGCAAGGAGAACATTGTTAATAGAGTCTATATGTTCGGCATAATATTCAACTGCTTCTAGCCATGTACCCCATCTAGTTAAAATTGGCTTTGGTGGCAATGGAATTTCAGGGTACATTTCTTTCAACACGTTAACTCTACTGGGAGCTTTGAGAAATACTTTTTTCACTGATGAAATCAACAAATCTACTTTAGGGAAATTGTCTCTGACCACTTCTGCCACACGATGAAATGCATGCGCCACACAAGTAAAATGAGTCAATTTAGGATATACAACAGATAATGCTTGTCCAGCTTTGACCATATAAGGGGCAGCATCGCTAATAAAGAATAACACATTATCGTACATAATACCCTTTGGCCACAGGATACCCATAGCTTCGTTGAACAGTTTAACTATAGTTTTGTTATTGCACTTTTCTAGAACATCACAATGTAAAAGAATTCGTTCAGAATATTGTTCACTTAACAAACCGATAACTACATTACCAACAAGTCTACCTTCTTTGTCGGGAGTCTCATCAATGGAAACCCAAATTGAACTATCTTTAATTTCATCTCTTATCTTCTGTATTGTCTCATCGTAGATGGATGGAGCATACGTCTTCCTAAGTGTTGACTCATCCGGGATTGTATGTTGAGTATATTTTTCAAGGAATTCCCTGAAGACCTTATTCTTTAGTTTGTAGAGAGGAATATCAGCAGAGATGAGAGAACGGCACAGGTCGATGTTAAACTCAGATCTTACATTCGATGTTGTTGGTTGTGTTAAAAACAATTGTCTCTGCTTGGAATTTAGTTGTTTGTTGGCCTGATGTTTACTAGTTGTAATGTGTTGTTGCACCAGGAACTTTTGTGTAGATGATACTGCACACTGACACAAATTACAAAATAATATTTTATTGTCAGTTGATAAACCATCTTCTTTAAATTCTGAAATGTAACTTGTTAGTTTTGATTTTAAATTGACTGAATGACGTACTTTTGGCATATTTACCGTCTTTATAGTATGATTTACAAAACTGAACCTATGTGTACTCTGACTGGCATTTAACTGTTGAGCTGCACAACTGAAGTCTGTTAAAAATTTTAAATTAAATTAATACAGTTTTGTAACTTACTTTCCCATTGTTGATAGGACTGCTAATTTTCAAATAACTCTGATGTTAAAGGGATTACTGAACATGTGTTTAAATCTCTATTGTTGAAATGTATTTTTAAAAGTTAATGGAATTTTGTTTTGTTTTATTGTTAAACCTAATATAATATGGACTGTTTTATATGAAATATGGAAAATATATGGAAATTAACGAAAATATGTACTAAACTCTAAAATATGGAAAAATATGGAAAATAAAAGTAGGATTTTTCAACCCTACACATTGTGAAACATAAAGATAATGCAAAATATAAATTATATTAGCTTTATAAGTAAATATGTATTTACATATAAATCCTTTCCCTGATTATCATAATACACTGCTCTCTTAAATTGACTGGCATATTAGGAACTAAATCAATGACTTTCCCAAAACTCGCTATGAAATGTTTCATATAAAACAGTTTTTATCTCGAAAAGGATGCAAAAACGAGCCAAATTGCATTAAACTTTTTTATTCAAATATCTCAAAGAATAATCCCTTGAAATTAATGACATTACTTAACGATTCATCCTGTATATTCTTTTCTCGTGTTATGTGTGTTATTCATAAACAGTGGGTATATTTTTTAGGGTACAAGCTGCAGAAAACACTTCAGAAATTTCAGGTAAATGGATTCAGTAGTTTCAGAGAAAAATGCGCATAAGTTTGAAAAATCTTAACTTAAGGAAAACTACATTTAAAAAAGAATGGCTTAAATGTGCCGCCATATTTAGAGAAATTTTTTAAAGGATTTATCTACATAGATATCTCTACTAAATTTTTTTAAAGAGCAAGTTTTGTACTTTTTTTTAACACAAAAATTGACAATTGGGTTTTTACCCCAAATGACTACCCAGTTCCCTTAAATATCCGTAATAACCATGGAAGTAGCCCTAGCTTGGGCACAGAGCTCTAAATTTGCATAATATTTCTTTGTGTGCTCAGTAGGTCTGTTCTGTTCAAATATTTGTGTATTGGAAGAGAGATAATTTTAATGTATAAATGTTTCTATTTGCAGGCTACCTGTTGGAATGCATGTATATAGAGCGTTTCAATTTGTGGCTGTATGTTTGACATTCATTGTGTATAGAGTGTATTTCAATTTGCAGGCAACCGATCCGAAAGGAACTGTTTATACAAAATGATTGAATTTACAGGCGATCTGCTCCACACTTTTATATATGTGGAATGTTTTAATTCGCGGGTGATTTATTTCACATGCACTAATTACTGTATACAGAAAGTTTGTATTTGATGCCAGTCTGCTTAACATTCATATTTTGAATAATATTTGAAGTTGTAGAGGCCTATTCGATGTATGTACATTCTATACAAAATACTAGTCCTTACAGATTACTTGTTTTACGTATTTTGTCTACGCTGACTCGTTTAATTCTGGGCTGGTTTATTTAATATTACGTTCTTTATGTATTGTGGCTGTATTAGTGACGAGAGACTATTCGACGATTTTGTGCAGTATAAATGAATATTGTGATAAACCTGTTTCTTTATCTCTGTTTTAATTTATAGCAGCCAGTTCGACATAAATTTATACAGAATGTTTTTATTTATAACTTGTTTGATGTGTTTTCTTTATGCAGACGTGTTTTATTTGTATTTTATTAATTTTGTTGATATATATATATATATATACATATACACGCATACAGGGACATTATTTTATTTTTACTAACATTTTTAATATTAACCTGGCTATACCTTTGGATTAATGATCGAGACCCGGAAACACCGTTTGCTACCTCCTTCCACGACTGGAGTTCGATGATACTGGCGTAATATACAAACAAACCACTTTACTAGGTATAGGAGGGAAGAAAAGTAGTTCATCCATTTACGTAAACTAGGAAATATCGCGCTTTTGAGTTTGATCATTTTCATTATTTTTTTGTTTAATCAAAATACAGTACAGTATTAACAATAAGTGTTTTTACTCACGAAATGAGTTATTCATGCGAACGTATTCATTATGCAGTGTATATTGTACAGTCTACAGCACATTAGCGTACAATATAGAGAATGAAGTTAAATTGAAAAATAATCATAATATGGATATTTAAAGACATTTTTTAAAATGGTGGCCGTTCATTTCGATACAGGCTTCAGCTCTAATGTGCATATTATCGCACTATAGACTATTGTACCTAATTCCAATTACCAGTTTCGTCCTTCGTACTAGTAACTCATGTTGAAATAATTCTGTACCTACTCTATAAAAGAGTACCTTACGTACTGTAAATTCAATCTTCACTTCTGCCGATCCGAAAAGATAAAATTACTCAGACATGCTATCTACTGTTCATCCAAGTGGTTATGTCGTAGGGTCACAGAAAGGGAGGAAATCACGTGACAGTTAATTACTTAACGAGGCCCTTTTATTTAAGTTATTTTAAACAGTTGTATAATATTATGTAGACGTCCAATTCCTAACAGAAATTAATGTTTTCAGAAAAGAGCTAAGACAGCCCAGCCACTAGCTGGCGAATAGAAGCAGGTGGGGAAAACCGGGATAAGACGTAGGCAAATGGACGGCAGTACCTATGCGAAATTGATTCAATATTGAAATCTCTTTCGTCACTGGAAAACGAGAACATATTTTTGGAAAGTACTGTTTACTATGACTGTAAGGCTGCTATGACTGTATACGCGGTCTTGGATCTGTGTGGAGGACGGTTGAACTTCATTAGTAGAAGGGGTGGGAGTGAAGTACATTAAAAAACTCAGGTACAATAAAAATTGAAGTAAAAATAAAATGATTCAACTTACAGACGACATATGATATTTTTATGTATGATAACTTCTTTAATTTTCAGGTTATTTGACATACACTGTTCATAAAATGTTCTTAAATTTACAGGAAATCTGTCTCACATAACATTTTAATTTGCAGATTTTTCAATTTATTGACGGTATGTTCGATTTCACTGTATATGGAATATGTTTGAATTTTCAGACGAATTATTCGATATTTATTGAATATGCATACTGCTTTAATTAAAGACAATGTGTCCGACATGTATTCTTTACGGGAAGTGTTTCAGTTTTTGAATTTCTATTTGTTTATGCAGAGTGATTTAGTTAATGTGTATTTTTTACACATAATGTACGAATTTCCTTGTAATGTGTACGACTATGTTGATTGTAAAGAATTTTTTAACTTGGCGACGATCTGTTCGACATTTATTGTAAATAAATTGTGTTTGAAGTTACAGAAGGCTTGTTCTACATTAATTGTGTAAATATATTGTTTTAATTTCAAGGCAATCCGTTGGACATGCGTTGTATAGCCAGTACAAAGTGTTTGAATTTTCAGGCTATATGTTCACCATTTTCATTTATGCAGAATGTTTTAATTATCGCGCATTGTTTATGCAGAGCCTTTGAATTTACTACAGGTTTTCTTTTATATTTTTTTTTCATACAGGTTTGAAATTGCAAGTGACATTTCATACTCTTTTTATGTTTTACATAATGTTGTAATTGTCTATCAATCTGTAACGCTTTGTTTATACAGCATGTTTTAATTCACAGGCGATCCGACATTCGTCGTTTGCACCTTTTATTTTTAGTTTGCATGAAACTTGTTGGACATAATTATTTTATGAATTAAATTTGCTGGAAACCTATTTTACTTGTTTTGTTTTTACAAGCTGCTTGAATATATATTGATCGGTTCGAAATGCTTTGTTTATACAGGGTGTTTGAATTTGCAGGTGACCTGTTCGACATGTTGCTTCCCATGCTGAGTATCTACCAGGAGTACGTGCGCAACCATCACTACAGCCTGCAGGTGCTCACCGAGTGCAAGCAGACCGCTCCGTTCGCGGCGCTGCTGGCCCGTCTGGAGAACAAGCCGGCCTGCCAGGGCCGCAGCCTGGAGACCTTCCTCACGTATCCCATGCACCAGGTGACTTCCTGCTGTCCATTGCTGCTCGTAGATTAATTCCAATTACTTTTTGCACTGCATTTCTTAATTCGACCAGTAGAACAGAAGAGTATGTTGACTCAGACGTTTATTTATTTATTTACATATTTATTTATTTATTTCATTATTTATTTATTCCCTGCTTTCTCTATTTATTCATTTATTTATTTCCTGCCTTCTTTCTTTATTTATTCATTTCATTATTTATTTATTTATTTCCTTCTTTATTTATTTCATTATGTATTTATTTCCTTCTTTATTTATTTATTTATTTATTTATTTCCTTCCTTCTTTATTTATTTATTTATCTCATATTTATTTCTTTATTTCCTTCTTTATTTATTTATTTATTTATTTCATTATTTATTTATTTATTTATTCCTCTTTCTTTCCTTATTTCTTTCTTTCTCTTTCTTTATATACTTATTTCTTTCTTTCCTGCTTTAGCCTACTTATTGATTGATTGATTGATTGATTGATTGATTGATTGATTGATTGATTGATTGATTGATTGATTTATTTATTTATTTATTTATTTATTTATTTCTCTTTCTTAACTTATTTCTTTCTTTCCTTCGTTACTTATTTATTTATTTACTTATTTATTTCCTTCTTCATTTATTTATTTATTTCATTATTTATTTATTTCCTTCTTTCTTTATTTATTTATCTCATTATTTATTTATTTATTTCCTTCTTTCTTTATTTATTTATTTCATTATTTATTTATTTATTTATTTCCTTCTTTCTTTCTTTATTTATTTATTTCATTATTTATTTATTTATTTCTCTTTCTTTCCTTATTTCTTTCTTTCTCTTTCTTTCTTTATATGCTTATTTCTTTCTTTCCTGCTTTAGCCTACTTATTGATTAATTAATTTATTTATTTATTTATTTATTTATTTCTCTTTCTTAACTTATTTCTTTCTTTCCTTCTTTACTTATTTATTTATTTATTTATTTACATTTATTTATTTTAATTTAATTTTATTTTATTTTATTTTATTCTATTTTTATTTTTATTATTCTGGTGTAGTTAAGGCCATCAGGTCTCCTCCTTCCACACCACCAGAAATACAAATACAATAATATAAATAAAAAGAAAAGTCACACTATAAACAAAATAAAGCCACACAAAAATATACACAGGTTGCAGTCACACAAACTTTAAATGAGTGATTAAGTATCATAATAAACTATATCCTAACTAATTAACGAACATAAACAAGATACTTGCCATTTTAATCTAGAGTAAAGAACACAAATCAACACTTCTAGCAATACCTAAAAACCAATAAATAGGACAACATTTTGAATATTGATAAAGTCCGGCAGTCCCTTACGTCATTAGGTAACGAATTCCATAGGCGAGATGTTGCTGTCAGATGTAAAGATTACGTGTTATCTTTTTGTATGCAAATGACCAAGTTCTTCTTGCTAACACAGAAGATGAATTACTCGATTCATCATATCAATTTTATTGCACAAGATTCTAACTTGGGAATCTAAAAAAAAAAAAAGTTACCCATTCGAAGCAAAGTTTGTATCAACAATTCAATATTGGAACAAGTAAACTCACTTAAATGTTAAAGTTATATCTTAACATATCTTAAATAATGCGATTTAATACTCAAAATTCGAAATTATAAAAGAATTATCAACCAAGTTTTTAAAACAACGAAGGTCCAAAAACACACATGACTGAATGCTTACAAAGTTTTGGCAAAACCCACTCTCTCTTGTGGTACTGAAGCAAGGAGCATACGAATCTAAAGAGAAAGATGCATAACGTCTCTCAAAATGAAATGTTTGAGAAGAACTACTTTTTAGGCCACAAAAAATTAATCAGTAGTTAATGAACTCAAAATAATCGCTATAGTCGAATATCTCCGTGACTATAGATAAAATTGGTTATAACACGTCAATAGAATGCAACATTCCATGTTACCAAAACAGATGCTACGGTAGGCCCTACATCCCCAGAAGAAGAATATCTGTGGGTAGACCATTCCGCAGTTGGCAGGAGATAGTAGCAGGCCACTAGGTCTATTACCGGTACTTGACAGGCAGATGATGATGATGATGGTGTTCAGTATTCATTATTTTTGTTGAAAGTTCTACGTACATTGCATTAGCTTTTCAGAAAGATCAATTCAAGATGGTTTACTTATAACTTCGAAATTCGTCATCACAAAATGCAAAAATATATTCGAGTCCAAAATTTTTGCTATGTTTTAATCCAGCAGTAGTGTGGCATTTGAGTGTATTTCGGAAGAAACTGTAATTTTATCTGGTACAGTAATCACGAAGCTCAGTTTTAAACGTATTTTGATTTTTATGAAAGAAAGGCAGCAATATTTGTTTATATATTTGTTCTATATTTGATATATCAAATTCCAGAACAACTAGTGGCTTGTAGCAGCAACTGCTGCTTGATAGAGATTGAAAACCACAATAAAATTCCTATACACAAAGTCCTACGTTACTGATATTATTCATGACCTTAAAAAAAACATTAAATGTGAAGCACAGGAACGCCATTTCATATTTTCAATTAAGAAACACGCCAAACGAATTATCTTTGCACCAAAAAACTGATGCTCCCTGGACCAAATTATCGTATTTTATAATTGTTTGAATGCAACAAAAGTCAGAAGTCTTGCTAAACATGTTATTGCTGTAGCACTACGAAATGCCACTGAACGAATATTTCACACTTTTATCATTGCCAATGTTGCGCTATAAACCAATTTTCGGCAATCTAATGTAAAAACTGCCTACAAATATTTGGAAAGTTTCAGAGAAAATACACAAATTCAATCTTCTAACACGATTTTTTTGTTTTTAAATTAAGTAATTTGCTGGGAGACATCGTTAGATATAGGCCACTCTTACACTAAACCTGGAGTAATTTAAGCTTATTAATCAAATAATATGATTCTACTTACTGTTTTTCTTATATGCTCACCTATATGTAATTTCTATTTTATACATATTTCATTATTTTCTATCCAAAGATCATTAAGAACGCTGAATATTACTTAATATCTCCTATCTTTCTTCAAATAGTGTTTATATGCCATGTTAATTTTCATTTGTTTTCATAAGTTAACAATGATGCACATTGGGAGCAACGTATAAGAGATTATTTTCCTACACAATCCACGCTATATTCACGTTGTTTTGAAATGATTAATCGAAGATGGTTTGCTTATTGTTTATTACACGCACATTTGTATGTAATTTCTATTTCATACGTTTTTTTCTATCCCAAGATCATTAAGAATGGTGAATAATATTCCTGCTTGTTTCCTGTATTTCTTAAAATAATGTTATGTGGCATGTTAGTTTTTATTTGTCGTTATTTATGTAAAAATGATGCGCCAAAAAATAATCATAATTTCGTACTCACTCCACTTCCTATATTCACATTTGTTTTTCAGTGATTTATTAAAGAATGCACCGGTATTTAAAAGATTAATAATTTAGAAACATGTTACATAAATCATCCTTGTACCAAAAGAGAATGCTCCCTGGACCAAATTGTCGTATTTTGCAGTGGTCGTCAGTACTCGCTGAAATGGGTAATAATATAATATAATTATGTTGTACGTAGCAAGATCGATTATTCAATTGGTAGGATATTTTATGAGGTTGTCACGACTGAGATATCTATTGTCAATTGCTTTTATTTGACAGAAGGCCTTGACTGACGGGTATATAAGGACTGGCGCTCTTAGCGGTGGACGTCGGGGTTTGGGATGGCTCACAAGCAACAAGTTATACTAAATTGTTTAGGATTGGTGTAAAACTGGCCTGTGTCTCTCACCCGAAATGGCGTGCCTGTGTTTCACAATTACCAAAAAACCTAACACAGCTTTATTAATAACTCAAATGAAGATGAAGTACATTACGTGAACCACGGCTCTTTGCACAACACTACGAAACGAACTGCAAGATGCCCTACGGTGTACGTTTTTGCTGCGATGGACGCACATTTTTTTTTTTTTTTTTTTTTAATTTTTACATCGTAATATGTAATACTGTCTTCATGCATCATTTCACTTCTTGAAACGTTGTTACAAACATCATTTTCTACATAGTCGTTTATGAATTCTTAATGCAGTTACATTTTTAAAAGTTCTACCACATTTTCTTTGTCGACCAGCTACATTCATAATAATGAACTAATAAAGAAGAACTAAATTCACAATGTAACAACACTATTACTTTTTAAGTAATGCCAGATAAAAAACACACGTACCATATTGAAGCACGAAAACAATACGTGACAGTTGAAAGATGAACAAACCATTATTACGGTATCGAGGTCTCGAAAAGCATGATATTGTGACGTCAACATCTCGCATATACAGAAGGCTTTGATAACTACATTTGTGAACGTTTTAAGGAAACACGATGTTTGAAATTTCATTATTTGAAACGTAGCCTTTCCTATACACAAAGCCCCACATTACTGACACTATTCGTGACCTTCAAAAAACCTCAAAAAGCTATATTAATAACACAAATGAAGATAATAGTACATTATGCAACGAGCCTATAATGAAGGTAATTAAGAAGCGAGTATGGATATTTATGAAACGAGCGCAAGCTCGTTTCATAATTTTCATACGAGCTTCTTAATTACCATTATAGGCGAGTTTCATACGACTTTTTATGCTCGACCATATTTCTAACTTGATATTATTAATTTTCTTTGTATCTGACCTTGACCAATGTCCCGTATGTTGTGAGATGTGCGCAGACGCGAAAGAATTGATTTTTTTCCGAGGAACAGATGTTCACATTGACCTTACTAGGCCATAAGAACCTACAGAGATAACATTGAAATTAAATTAGACATTGAAAAACGAGATGACAAATTGAATTTATTTGAATATTATTTACAATTAACATTAATTATTATAGTAACAGAACATAACCTTCTGCGACAGTATTGGATTTCCAGCCTCCGTGACTTTTTGCTAATTCGCTTTCGATTGCATATCCGAGAATAATCGATACTTGCGGTTTTATAACGGTAGAAAGCTGACCTGTCATTGGCTGAACAGTTGTAACCTGAGTCGTCATTGGCTGAAAGACCTAACCTTTAATGAGTAGGTGTACTTTAATGACATGCATAAAAGTTCTGCTACCAGGTGTATAATTACTACATTTCGGCATGGTCGAGCATAAAGTACATTATGTGAACCACGGCCCTCTGCACAACACTACGAAACGAAATGCAAGATGTCTTACGGTATATGCATTACTGCGACGGTCGTATATATTTTTTAAATGTAAAGCTTTTTATGAACTTCGCTACAAACCATTTAGATTTTCCCGCAATATTAATATTATTAGCTTTCGATAGAGATATCACACAACCTCACAGGCTGTATAGTTTTCATAAAATTTTCCGCCACAGTTCAAATTAAATATATAGATTTTATTAATTTTGCTGGATAATCTAAAGGCTTAAGTGTAGGCTACAAATTATGACAATTATTTTTTGGAGCAAAATTGAAGGGTGACATTTGCGTGTTGCAGATTCCGCGCTACATCATCACCCTGCATGAGCTGCTAGCACACACGCCCCACGACCACGTGGAGCGCAAGAGTCTGCAGAACGCTCGGCAGCAGCTGGAGGATCTGTCGCGCCAGATGCACGACGAGGTGAGCGACCCAGCCGCCGCCAGACGCGTCTCTAAGTAGACGACCGTGGTGGCGTGCATGGATGTTCACTACGCAACTTTCTTTCTCTTTGATACAACATATCTCGCAACTCTTACCAAGGTGTACTAGAATTATTAACACTACTTCAACATCACTTAGATAATGAAAATATTTACTGAAGTCACTTGACAAGAGAGCCTCATTGCAGTATTATTATCTAGCTTAGAAACTAAAAATGCAAAAAACTTCGTGCCTCTTCGCATTCCTTTCAATAAATATAGTTAAAAAAAAGCGTTCTTGCGAATCATCTTGGAGTCAAAATATGAAAAAATATGAACAAAATAAATTGTAGTGACATTACTAGAGCCCGGATGTTTAGGCATTTATAACATTTAAAATAGGCAGGCAAAAAAGGCAATAAAAATGTAAAAAAAAGACACAATAACCTTTGAAAAAGGCATAATATAATCCATGTTGAATCTTTCGTACACTACTTTTTATACTTGAATATAAATAATTAATAACCAGAGGACACAATACATCTACATATGCCGAACACATAACTAATGCTAACCACACAAACAATAACATAAATACAGACATGGAAATCCTATACATACAATCCAAAAACCAAAAACTCAACACACTAGAACAATATTAAATATACAGACACACTAAAACACACCCTAATCAAATTCTCAACACACAGATCAATTTCAGAACACACACACTATTTGACACAACTCTTCATCACACGAACGCACCCAGACAACAGGCAGGGAAGTTGAGATAGCGCCGAGATCTAGTAGGCTCTGAGGATGGTGTCAAGTAACACCGAAACAGCTGTAAGCCACAAATGCTTACATAATTAACACGAGTAAGATCGCCATTCAATCAATTATTTATAGGCATAATATATTTTAGCAGTAAATTTAAATTATATCAACATAACTCACATATTTACTTCGTAGGTGACACATATTGACTTATAAAATACTTTTTTTTTTTTCGTGATTAACTGTCTTTTCACAAACCTTACATAACAAAAATGTTCCATTGGTTGAAAACACATGGGCATCAAATTTACTAACATAAGCATAAACTTTACTTTTCAGTAGTTTACTGAATTTAGGCATTCTAACTAACCGAGCTTGTACCTTCTCTCACCCGATAGTAACTGACTGTTTGTAACTCACATTTTTTTCTCTTACAATAATAAACACGTGTGGCACAAAATTTTAACGGTAAGATTTGAAAATATGAAAGCAAACAACTTCTATGAGAACGAGCTTGATATTTAAAATTATAAAGCTAATTGTTGATACCGTGAATACATGACAATATTATATTTGTAACTGTGGATTGTCGATCATTATTCATATTACACCATTAGTATTAAAGCACGATTATTAGCAGATTAAGCACCGAAATAAATTACTCTTATTTACTATTGTTAGTAGAGTTAGTCATTGTTTCAAATATTTAAATTTCATACACATTGCATTACAATTAATTAGATTGCAAATAAACAAGAAATATTGCTTTAAAATTACAAAAAAAAAAAGACATTTATTAGTAAGAAACACCTTAAAAAAGCAAAATAAAACTTTGGTCCTATTACTTTGATTTACTCCAAGTCACATTTATATCTACGCAAATAATGATTTACTTTCACCCAGTAAAAAAGGCATTTTGCCAAACATCCGGACTCTAGATATTAGGGTTGCCAGGTTTTTGTCAGAAAAAAAACTGAAGATTTGCCACTATGTAGTAATTTTATTACACTGAATAGGACACTGTTGCTTAAATAATATACATTTAATTTACTCCTGGTATTTCTCTTGAGGTTCAGCTGCTCTTAACAATTGTTTATCCTGTTTTGCAAATTGGTGAAAATGTTCAGAAAGGAAAGACAAATTCAGTACAATATGTAGTTCTGCTTTGATCAGCTCAGGATCACTCCTTTTCATAACAATATTGTCCATCATTAGTGTAAAACCTTTTCTACAAAGACTTAACAAGCTACAATGCTAGTGGAAACCTTAATAAAATCATGGCTTTATTTACGATTGAAGCACTCTCTTTAGAAATTAAAAAAAAAAGCTACTTACCAACATTACTTCCTTCATAATGATTATGTTCTAATAAAACAACTCTACTGTCACAAAATCCCTCGCATAGTTCATCAAGGTTCACATATTCTTGCAGTCTCATTATATCAACTTCATTTTCAAAGACAGAGCAATCGAAATCTTGACTCAATGAGAAGCTATGTAGGAACTTATATTATTGATTAATTATTTTCTCTAAAATTATAAAATGTTTCTATATAATACAGCATATTGACATAGAACTCACAATAAAGATAACAGAACTATTGAAAAGGAACAGTGTCATCTATGTAACATCATTGTATTTGTAATGTTCTGGAACATTCAAAATACGATCCTTTGATGTGCATGGATTAAAGAAAAATGAAAGAAATAGCAGGCCCATTTACAATGAAAATTAAACATAACCGTAACATAATCACAGAAGTTTGCGACTAGGTTACCAAATGGGATCATTCACAATGATTCACATAATCATTGGCATTAACATTGCCGTTAGACATTAACATGAAAGTTTGCAAACACCAAACTTTCATGCTTATGCTTACGTAATTTGCAAACAATACACAATCGTGGAGCGCTGAAGTATACGACAGAATATGAGGAAATGACGTCGTTGTTATGTTTCCATGGTTACCAAGTATCTTTGCGGTTATGTTTATGTTTCAATCGTGAATGATGGTATGACTTCTTGATTTTACCGTAACGTTTACATTTTTAAGTTAACGCTTACGTTATGTTCAATTTTCATTGTGAATGGGTCTTACAGGCAAAATAAAAACATAAGCCATAAAATACAAGGAAAGAACGTAAAGCTTAATGGAAAAACGTAAGACCTGGCAACCCTAAGTGGGATAAAGAGAGAAGTTGTCAGAAAATTTAGGGACCAGTTCACGCAAAATAAAATGAAAACATTAAACAGGTTACTCCAAAAAAATTGTGTAAGACAACTCCAATGTTCAGTAGGCTACTTCTGTTGCGTACTTGTCTTCTCTAAGTTCAATGTTGCGACATTTAACGAGAACTATTTATAGGATTTTACAAACACATTCCGAATTTCGTTTTCATGATTGTAGAAGTCTTTCTAGTACATGTTTTATAGGCTATGTTCTATGATTAAAATAATCTTCGTTTATTCGTCATGATCTCCATTATCTTCCTCGAAAATAGATGTATCTTTACTTGTGTTTGATTTTAACACAAACACGACATAAAGATTATTATATTTGTAGATGTCGAAGTAATACATACATGCGATTATCAAATTATATACTAAATAACAGGAAGTTATGTACTTATGATATGTTCTCTATTAGTAAAAGAAACCGACCGTCATATATTTTGGTTGGGTTTTTAATATATTTATGAGATAAACAATGAAAAGTAGAGAATATATTTGCGTATTAATAGCGAATCAGTAGTTGCTTTTGCAGAACTTAGTAAAAATAAATCCATGAAGTATTTTCTCCTTCAATGTCAATATTCCAGTATGTTACCCACAACGCACTGCGTTTGGAGTAGATTTTTCTTCCGGAAGAATATTTTAGATAGTACAGTAACAGACGATTGTAATAGTTCTATTAGAAATGCAATAAGAATTTGCTGTATAGTCTGATGTGATATTTCCTTACAAGAGAATAATGAACCTTTAGAATTATATTCGGTAGTGGTAGTTGTAGTTCCTTAGTTTTTTAATAGTTATAAGCCTCATTACGTGAAAACACAATTCATAAAAATGACGAGAATAAGGAAAGAAGTTAAGGAAACTATAAAACTCTTTTCGCCATTTTGTTTAAGAAAGAATGCAATGAAATGGAGAAACAAAACTGAACTAATTGTTAACAGTTGAGAATCGTGCAGCCGTTACATCATGCGATTTCGTTGTTACCTTAAAAATGACAAATACATTTTTAGAGTGTCCACCAGAATTTTCGACTTTTTTCTGTGCTACATTATACCAATGTCTGTTCAGTACAAAGTTTTGGTCGATAGAGAGGAAGTAGGTAATACAGTATTATGAGATACGAGAGTAGAAGTTTTTATTTCGCAAATAAGAGAATTAAACTGTATTAAAAAATACTTGTACGGCATGTCTTTGCCAATAGCTTTGGTTTACTTAAATATTAACTGTATCATAAAACAAAACACAAAATTTCATTATTCAATATTAAAAATTTGCGTTAAACCTCCTAACATGAAACAATTGACTGGTTTGTTTCCGAAACCTGCTATTTCAATTTCAGCTATTTTTACAAGAAGTCGGTAGAGTGCTGACCTTCTGTGCCCGAGGTTGCGGGTTCGATCCCGGTCCAAGTTGGTAGAATTTAAGTGTCAGTAGATTTACTGGCATGTAAAAGAACTCCTGCGGACAAAATTCCGGCACACCGGCGACGCAATTGCGAGCGTCGTTAATTAAAACATAAATTACAATTTTACAATTTACAAGGAGAAAAATTGTTGGCCTTAAAATGTACGAGCCAATTTTGAAAAATTCGTGTTTATTTTTACAGATATTTTATACCATTCTGTGTACATAATGTATTAGAATACTTCATAGTTAGCCAACAATTTCTAAATTAAAATATAAAATAGTAGATTTTGGCCTGGAACATATAAAATAGACATCTTGGGGGGAAAAAATCATACTTTTAAATATCATGTTCAGTGAAAATTGCATGAATTGGCAAAAAAAATTACTCAACCATTGAATTCAGAGTATAAGATATATGTTTATTATGTTATTTAGTCAAAATCTGTTTTTGAGCAAAATAACAGGTTTTGGAAACAAACCAGTCGATTTTTTATGAAACGCAACGATTCGTCTCGTAGTTTCATTTCGGGATAATCCGTACGAACTGAACCAGGCATGGTAGAAACATGCAGTGCATTGGAGTTAAATATGGGCTCCTTCGGAGGAAATCTAAGAATTAATATCCAGGATGGAATATTTCTGTACTTACATATTACGTTATGAAAAGAATCAAACAACCTCTCATCACGTTGAATATCGCGAAAGTTTTAAATCCTACTTACTTAGATCTGTAGTTAACTATATTTTAACTATGAAATATACGCCGAATAAGCTATCAGTATAAATTCATGTTTCCTAAGAAACAGCTTTTTGGATCTGTAAAAATTCTACATCTAGGCAACATCTTGAATCATTAATTCTGTTACAAATACTTCAATATGTCGCATTGGTACCTACAGAAAGGGAAGACATATTTACTGCGCTTAAATTCATTAGCAACGATCCTGTACTCGCATTATAAGGAACAACTTACTATTTAAATTTCGGTATTCCGTCCTCATACTCGAACTCAACGAAGTCACTTTTCCGATCCGTTAAACTACTTGCAGGTTAAGTAATATTTCAAAATGGTACTCAATACGTCACCCACGATACAAACCGAGTTTGGCGAATGTGAAGTATTTGTCACAGCTTTGAATTTCTGATTCACAGCCTTGAATTTCTAATTCGGACTGTTCTCAATTTTTTTTGTTAGAGATTGAATAATGTAAATGAATTCAGTTGTTCATTTCAACGTATTCGAAAATTGGGTGAATGACGCAATTCAAGTGCCCGTCATTAATTAAAAAAAGCATTCTAAAATCTTACGTCTCTGATTAAGTGGTACTGTACAGAAAAATGGAATTAGTCTAGAAATCAGAGGAGACTATAATCACAGTCTATGGGTAGTATATACAGTCACGAAGCTTGAGTTTATGAGAGTACTAGGAACAATAGACTGTGCAGGTACTATTTCGCATTGTCTGTAATGAGGCGATGGTAGCGATCCTAGTGGTTAGCAACTATCTATGGATGCATATTTACTACATTTTGAGCTTCATGACTGTATATACTAGACTGTGCTATAATATTGTTCGTAGCGTAAATAAATTCTTGGTTACTATAGAAACATGGGCAGCAGATGAATGAAGGTACAGAAAAACGCTACGAACTTATACACCAACTATTTGATTACATTTTTATAGAGAAAGTTAAAAATCATCATTCTCATCATAGTTATCATCTCATCATCGTTATAAACACTATTACAAGCAACTTCAAAAATTTATGTTTGTTTACCCATTTTTTGTTATCTTTTGAGAGTATTCACAAGTTCAAATGTGGCGTTAATCCACTACCAATAATAATAGTAATAATAATAATAATAATAATAATAATAATAATAATAATATCAATTAAATACAGTATTGTGATCGTATCAGCATTTTCATTTTAATTTTTGTAAAAGAAGTGACTAATATAATATTATTAATGAATTATTTTTCTGTGATGTAATGTGAAACAATATTTAACAAATCTATAAAAGTAAATGTTGAAATATTTCAATATGATTATGTTTAAATTATGCATTAAATTTAAGAATGTGTGTATTCTTTGTATATTAATTATCTACTTATACATTAAATTCATTTAATCCCATAAATTTGAGGTAACTAATTGATGAAGTCGTCTTCGGTGGTGTAGCTGTTGTTGTGAATACGAAGCAACAAGATTCAAAGCCGCTAGAGACTTAAAAGTGGCAATAAAAACTCTTTGCATGCCCTTCTTCTAAAGAAACGTTTTGCCAGTAGTAGCATATCGTGAATCTGTAACATGCAATAAAAATCTTTCCATGATTGAGAAGGCTGTGGACGAAATTTGTCAGTTGGGTATTCATTTGTTGCATCAAGTTCTTTGTTTTATGGACAGATGTCTCTGGCCAGCGTCTCGATTCAGAACCAGTGTCTCGATTAGCATTGTAGATATCTCTCAGCAGGATGAAACAGAAAATATAAGACCAACGCAACAATCCAATAGGTCTCAATCTATGCACATTTTTTTTTTTTTTTTTTTTTTTTTTTTTTTTGACAATTTTTGTACATTAGTACTATCAATTGTGCTTAAATAATTAACGTTACAATAATATGAGACTTGTGGAGAGGGTGACGTCCATTAACGTTCCTCAAAGCATCAACAAATCAGTGTGCCTTTTCCTCTTGAGGCGACGATCAGGCCGTGCAGGGGGCAGGTTCCGAGGAATCTGGTTGATTAAGTTGTTAGAATGTGTTGACAATGTTGCAAATAAGCGTGTGTAGGAAGAATGAATTACAGTCTCTATTTTGGCTAGGTCTAGATCTGAATGAAGTGTTTCATTTCTTACGTACCATGGTGCTCCAGTGATTATCCTTAGTGCCCGATTTTGGAATGTTTGAATACGCTTGATTTGGCTTATAGAAGCCGATCCCCATAATGAACATCCATAGAGCCAAATAGGTTTGAGAAGCATTACATATATTAACCTTTTGTTGGAAAGGGAAAGACTAGAGCTGGAAAGTATTGCTTTCAATCGATGAAGTCTGTATCTTAATCTCTGGAGGGTGTAAGTGAGATGTTTATTCCAGGTCAAGCGACTGTCTAGGATGAGTCCAAGATATCGTATTTCTTCATGCTGTGGTACTGGTGAACAGTTGAGGTATAATGGAAGTACTTTTTCTTTTTTGAGGTATGTGAATGTTACTGTTGATGACTTATTTGTGTTCATGACTGTTCTCCATTTTTTGTTCCATATTTCAATTTCCTGAAGAAAGTTTTGTAGAATGGTTGTCACTTGTTCACCAGTATCTCCTTTGCTAAGGACAGCAATGTCATCAGCGAACTGAGCTACAGTTAGAGAATCTGATTTAGGTGTTGGTATATCATGAGTGTAAATTAAATAGAGAAAAGGGGCTAGAATGCTCCCTTGAGGTACACCTGCAGAAATATATCTAATCTGAGACTGTACACCTTCGTATATTACTGAATAAGTTCGTCTTCTAAGAAATGATTGAATTAAACGGTAGTATGTGTCAGGAAGATGGTTTTTTAGTTTGAATAAGAGGCCATTATGCCACACTTTATCGAACGCCTTTTCTGTATCAAGGAAAAGGCCTAAACAGATTTGTTTCTTTTCATAGGTGTCAAGAATTATGTCAATAATCCTGTGTAATTGTTGCGGACAGGAATGCATTTTTCTGAATCCAAATTGAGTATTTGGTAACAATGATTCGAGATGCGTTAATAGTCTAGGTAATAAAAGACGCTCAAATATTTTTGAAAAGAGAGGCAGAAGACTTATAGGTCTGTAGTTAAATGGATCAGTACGAATTTTATTCGGTTTAGGAATCATCACAATATTAGCGTGCTTCCATGTTGAAGGAAAATATGATAAGCGTATCATTGCATTGTATATCTGTGTTAACAGTACTATAGTTCTTCTAGGCAGTTGCAAGAGGAGAGGTTGTGTTATATAGTCATGTCCAGGGGCTTTTTTCGCGGGTAATCTATTAATCGTGTTTCTGACTTCAGCTGGAGTGAATAGTTTACAAATTGGAGACAGTTGTAGAGGCTGGTCTAGAGTATTATTCACTTCTAAAGTTGTAATATTATCTTCGTTGTCATTAGGTTTAAACTGGTCTTCTAAAATTTTGGAAAATATCTCAGTTTTATCATTCGGGCTTGTGAGCCACTGATTGTCATATTTTAGCGGTGGAATCTTTTCAGTTTCTTTAGTAATTTGTCTTGTTTTACGCCATAGACTGCCATCCTTTGAATCTAAGGATTTTAACTGAATGTCAGTTGCCTCACTGTATAATTCTTTTAGGGCTAATTTTAGTTCTTGTGTAGCCTTATTATAATTTTGCTTATGAGGAGGATATTTTGTTCTTTGCCATAGTGCCCTGGCTGATCTTTTCACATATTGGAGCTGTAAGATATGTGGTGGAAATACTGTTTTTCTTCTAATTCGATTAAAGTTTGAACTATTGGAAGAAGCCGTATTTGCAGCTGTTTTAATATTATTGGTAAGTGTATTTATTGCCATATCTATATCTCTTTTATTTTTTAGGGGAATCTTCAAGTTAGTAGAGATATCAAGACAAGATACATATTCATTCCAGTTAAAGGGGTGTCTTATGAGCGTGTATTTATTACATGAATTCGGAATAGCTGCTGATAAAGTCAGAAGAACAGGTAAATGATCTGAACTCAATTCATGTATAACTCTTGGAACGTTACAGAAATGTTGGAATTGTTTACCAATAAAGAAATCAAGCAGATCAGGCATATGTCCTGAATCTGGATAATGTGTAGGTTCAAAAGGGTATGCTATTTCCAAATTAAGTTTAAAAATTTGATCATATAGCATAATGCCTCGTGGATTGGTTACGTTGGATCCCCATCTAGGATGTTTGCTATTAAAATCACCTCCTAGTATGAATCTGAATTTCATTTCATGAACTATTCCCCAAATCAAAGTGGGCGTGACACGCTGGTCCGGAGCAGAGTAGAATGAACCTATTTGATAGTCTGTATTATCAATTTTTATCTGTACTCTTGAAATTTGTACTTCATCCTCTAAAATTGGGGGAAGTTCGTTGTGACACAAATCTGCTCTGATAATTACTGCAGATCCACCTTTTCTGCTTCCAGAGGGATGATCAGCTCTATATATCTTATATCCAGATATGAAAAAGTTTAGATTTGGAGCAAGTTTAGTCTCAGTAATCAACATTATGTCAATATGATAAGTATTCAGGAAGCAGACTAATTCATAGTATTTATTATTTAAACTCTGGCAATTCCATGTGCTGATAATGAAACTTTTCTGTGGAATGTTATTCATTTTGCAGTACTCTTGGGAGTAACAAGTTCAATGAATTAACCAGAGGTTGTATTAATGATATGAGCATATCTAGTTTCTTAATCATATCAGAGAATAATGCATTATTTGCGATTAGGGTATTATCTACAGTACCTTGCTTGTTAACCGAAGATGCTGCAATACTTGAATATAAGGGCCGATTGGAAAATTCCCTGTGTACATCTGAAAATGGAGAGTCCTGTGCAGGAACCTTTTTCAGCTCTGGAGGGGAAGCTGAAGTTTTATCTAAAGAAGATGTTCCTGGTGCTGGTTGAGATCTATATGGAATTGTCTGATGCCTAGTTGCTCCTCTTTGTAGTCTTGTATGTTCAGGACAACCTCTGTAGTTGGCTGGATGATTCCCTTTAC
This sequence comes from Periplaneta americana, assembly GCF_040183065.1. NCBI lineage: Eukaryota > Metazoa > Arthropoda > Insecta > Blattodea > Blattidae > Periplaneta > Periplaneta americana. The sequence continues at coordinate 20,941,294 of NC_091127.1, read as the reverse complement.
AGTTTGTACAAATGGGAGGAGTGTCTTTTGGTTTATTACATTTCTCTGTAGGGTGAAGACCTTCACATTTCACACATCTTGCAGTCTGATTACAGAAGTTTCTTGTGTGTCCAAATTGTTGGCATCGCATACATTGTACAATAGTTTTTCTTGGTTTAGGCGGCTCCACTTTTATTATTCCGTTATAAAGTCGGGTTAAGCTGTATATTTCAGGATTCTTAGGATTGTGTTTTAAATCTAGGAAAAATAAAGGTAACGGTAATTTGGTGATTGGATGTCTAACTGGTAGCATCTGTATAGGTTCATAACCCAATTCTTTAAGTTCTGACATCATGAATTCTATATTACAACTGTGATGTAGTCCCCTGATGACTACACGAAAAGCTTTCTCAGATTTCATCTGATATGTATGGAATTCAGCATGATGTGATTTTAAATAATCAATTGTCTTTCTGTATCCATCTATGAGATCCATATTTAGCTTCACTTTGTTATTTTCGATAGTTATGTGTCGAAAACCGCCACAGTCCAGCGTTTTGAGCTCATTAAGCATAGAATTAATATTCAGAATATTGTGAATATAAATTGGTGGTGGTTTCTTTGGTGTAGATGTTTCCATCTGAATGTGATACGAAGACTCTTGTTGGTCTCTTTCGTTCAAGTCAGCTAAAGGTACAAATGCATTTGATGTCGGTATAGTGGTTTCGTGATGTAGTTTTTGACGTTTTGTTGAATTTGTATCAGTCGCAGAGTTGGACATGTTATTTTGAGACATATTAAATTAATTTATACAAATCAATGTAATAGAAGTGATTGTTTGCAATATGAGATAGTCACTTGTCACTATTGTCTTAAGTTATGGCAAGATTCACTGATAATATTAAACACAATTAATAATAAAATAAAACTTATCAGTAGAATGAAATGTCACAACACATCAATGAGTTCACAATTAACAATTATTAATACACAACAAATATTATTGAACACGAATTCCTTTTAAAAAACTTAATATTAAGAGCACACAATCAATCTCTATCCTGCTTATTTCACCGCCTTCTTGATCTCTCTATGCACATTTCGAAGTAAAAAGTAAAATAAGACATTTAAGAAATAAAATTTCCATCAATTTATATTGAAGCAATATTTTAAAACTTACATAATAGTCTATTGTTATTTAATTCTGTTTTATTAGTTTATAGAGTAAATTATGAATACTGAAAATAAAACATTTTTCATAATTGTAAACAATTTTTTTATTATAAACTAGCCGTACCCGTGCGCTCCGCTGCACCCGTTAGAAATAAATATAAAGTAATTACATAATTAAAATAGGACATTTGATCCAGGGAACATTCGTGTTTGATAGAAGGATAAATCGTTTATTATGTTACTTAAATTAAATTGAATTAAAAAAATTAAAATGCGATCATTTTGATCCAGAGACCACTCATTTGGTCATAAAAATTATTTTAGGAAATACAGGAAACGAATGAACAGAATAGCCTATCAAGTTTTCTGTGCATAAGAATCTATTTTAATCTTACCTGTCCTCGATTAACTCAGAAGTTACTGTAATAACATTATAGCATTATGTACATCTAGAGAAACTACACTTTCCAATGGTGAATTAATAATTAATTATACAAATCGGTTAATTTAATTCAAACCCCCTTATAACCCCCCTTTTAAATAAAATATTTTTAATGCCATATAGCCTAAATTCTAAGTTACAACGAACTTAATTTATATTCCAATTTTCATATAAATCGGTTCAGCCATTATCGCGTGAAAAGGTAACAATCATCCAGACAGACATACAGACAGACATACAAACAAAAATTTAAAAAAGCGATTTTCGGTTTCAGGGCGGTTAATTATATATGTTAGGAACAATTATTTTTGTAAAATCGAAAATTACCAGAAAAATTTCGGCTACAGATTTATTATTAGTATAGATATACAAAAATTCTAGCAGTTCCCTGAAAGAGAGTGATCTCCTGCTCAGGGTAGGATTCAATACATAATAAAATTACATAGATAAATTACAATAAATAATATCTTAAAAATTAATGTTAGCTAATAACGAAGTTATTACGTACATATAAAGTAAAAGGTATGAAACAATGCTTGTAACTTTCTTATTTCTAATTTTATGAAGAAACAAAAGTTGTAAGGTATCAAAGAAGGAATATTTTGAACATGTTTTGAAATACTATGCTTTTTATTTATAAAGAGTGTGCCAAGGAGTCTGATTTTAAATGGCACCATGTACTTATTTCCCCTTTTTAGGATTCTTCAGGTCTCAGTACGTACAAAATAATTTTCTTTTGCCATTTATAAGCTATAGTTATGTATGTTAGAAGTTGTGTGTTTATTTTTATGAACGTTATCCACCGTCGAAGTCATTAATTCGTTTTTAATTTCCTGTATATCAACTACACAAGTCATCTTGTAGCGAATATTATGAGACAGATCAGAAATGGCAGGACGGACGACTGCGTTTGTGTGTAGACCACCAGCACGTCGTTCCTCGCTAATTGAAATTGCTCCGCCAATTTTCTGCTCGAAATGACCCAAATCAATAGGTCGCAGTTGCATTGTGTGGGCAGGCGTCTGTCAGTTGTTAAATGCGCTGGTAATCCCCCCCTCTCTTCCGGTAGACTACCTCGTTTAAGAGGAGTACACAATATCCTACAACGTTGCAGGATTGTGTATACACGGTTGTTATGTCACAGCCTCTAAGTGGCTGTATTTGAATAGTGTGTGAGCATCGACCTGGGTTCGATTCCTGAAGGAATAATGGATATCTGGCTGTCCTCAATCCTATGTTTATCCTCTATCTCATGAGACTGAAGAAATCCTTGAAAAGCTGTACATTAGTACATATGTGTGAAGGAAATGTTAAATGGAAAATACTAGCTCCAATCCGAACTATAAGACATGACAAAAAGGTTAATATCTAAATTTTAAACACCTTTTTGTTGGAACAGACAAGCTTACAATACCTCACTGTGATCACCTTTCATCAACTAGATCAATTGTCCAAAAATAAAGAATGTACTGTAAGTAATGTCATTAATTTCAGGGGGTTATTCTTCGAGATATTTCAAACAAAAGGTTTAATACAACTTTTCTCGTTTTTGGTTCCTTTTCGGGATAAAAATTGTTTTATATTAAATATTTCATAGCGTGTTTTGGAAAAGCCAATGATTTAAGCCCTTCAGACCTGAATTTATATTAAACAAATTTGAAAAGAAAACTGGTCACATAATCATTCTGGGGATCCAAAATTCCCAAATCAAATCTTCACAGAAAATAAAAATTTGAGGACAATTTTGACCCCTGGGGCCCCAAAATTTTTAATTTTATTTTTCATTCAGGTATATAAATGTTTCAAAAATAATATTCTCCATTTCTATCACATTGAATTTTTCAAAATATTTAAAAGTATCGAAGACATTCCAAAAAATAAAAAAGAAAGAATGTACACTATAATGTACATCAGGCCTGTAGGGGTTAATTCCCAATATGCTCAGTCAGTTTAAGAGAGCATTGTGTTAGGCTCGTAAAACACTACAGCGAGAAATATGTAATGCGTTTGTCGAGCTATGGAAAATCCTTTCCTTTAACACGAGTAACGCTCGAAATAAGGCGTACCTGACATTGGTAGGCTAGCAATTTTTTTAAACATAGCTACCGCACCAACTGTATTTCTCGCTCCTACAGGTAAAAAATAAAATTGTAGTGATAAACAGCCATGATTGGTTGATACACGTCCTTTCGTGCCGTTTTGTTGGTCAAAAGTAGTATGACGAAGTAAAAGTGTAATAGAATAAAGCTTTTGATCTCTTATTATTAAAGCTACTTTGACGAGCAGCGACCTTGCACCACGTTAGCACTGCAACTAGAAAATACGGTTACTTATATTATCTTGTGTCAGTGATAATTCGACTGCGGGGGCTACAACGGTGGTGGTGGTGATGGTGGTGGTTGTGGTTGTGGCGGTGGTGGTGGTGGTTGTTGTTGTTTTGTCTAAAGCCCCCCCCCCCTATTCAAGGAAAGGGTTATTTTATATACCCTAAGCCTGCGACAAGGGTAAAGATTTTCATCAGTCTAGTTTGAACTTGCGAACATAGGATCCCTTGGCCATTATATCACTATATCACCGAAGACGACTTTTACATAAGAAATGGCTGGAGGCCATTTTCTCTAACTTAACATAAAATGGCGTGGAATTTTTCTTTTAATTAATTAGCTCAAAAGTGTCAGATTATTACTACTGTTATTATTTTGTAGACTCTGTTTCAATATCATCCTTCACTGTGGCGCAAGTTTTCGTCTGAGATTCTTTGTCAGAGAAGTAGAGATTTCTTTTGTGACCTTCGTTTTACGTTTGTCGCATTGTTTATGAGATATTACCAAGCTGGAAAACACAATTAGAAATATGGGATTATTTTATTAGCTTCATTATTTTGTCACAAAAACGTATATTAAGTTATTTTTCCATTGTTGTGTTAGAAATTTCCGGCAACAGTATATCCTTTATTAGTCGGTTATTTCACGACACTATATCAACTAATAAGTTACTTAGTGTAATGTAATTGGTGATAGTGCGAAGGTATTTAGAGAGATGAGGGCGAGGATTCGCTATGGGCTACCTAGCATTCGCCTTACAGTTACATTCGCGAAAGTCTAACCAGGTAACCAGCACAAGCAGGATTCGAACACACGCCCAAGCGCAGCCTGAGTTATGCCGATGACTTCTTACATATTTAGATTAACATATTAATTATGTTATGTCTATAATTATCCTTTAAATAAGTTGCTATTTTCATGAGTTTTTCCTTTCGACTCGTTACTGTTATATCTCGAACAATACTGTATTTTATATGACTCCAAGTGTTGAAAGAGGAACTGATCCATGTTTTATAGACATCCGGGCAACATTTTTCACAACAAATGAGAAGTAAAAATAGTAATTAAGGTCATTACAGTCCTATCCCTATACTATAACAATGCAAAATTTATGACCAAACAATATGTTAACATTATTGATCTTCATTAATTAATTTTGAAAGAAATAACGTTTGTTCGAAAAAAAATTCTAGAAATGAGAAAGTTTCAACATATATGTTCATTTTTCAAGTTCCATTACTCCAGTAAATCTAAACTTATAAGTAGCTTCATGTATTAAAGAAAATAAAATGTGTAAAATATGATTAGATTATACAGGGTAATTCCAAAGGTTTTGCAGATACGCCGGAAAATAATAGGGCTAACTATTTATATGAGTAACGAGAAATGTGAATTGGATACTTAACAGTATAAAGGTGTAAAGTGCCAAATTTATTAACAGTACGTTATTAATAAATAACTTTCGCTCATGAACAATTTTAAGATTATGTTTTTTAGAATTAAATTGGTAGTACTTACGACAACTTTTCACCAGTCTTTATAGTTTGATAATACTACTAAAATTAACACACTGAGAGACAAATAAACTTCACAATTTATGAAAAGTCCCCATAAACATTTCATAGGTACTATGATCCATTTATTATCCACAGATCTGTTAATTTCTGCAAATACTTCCATAAAAGTGGTTTTGCAGATGGAAGAAAATCACCCTCACCACTTGGAACTGAATATCGCCGACTTTCATAATGATTATCATATATTCTATGTTGAGGTCATTGTATTGGTATGTCAGTAAAGAGACCCAACAGAACTGTTGGTAGATTTGAATAATCTTGGTCATAATAATGCCATTTTCTACTCGGGTGTCAGTTCACTGTATTTTATTCTGCATTTTCATGAAACTTAGAATAAAGAAAAACGTGCTAATTTAATATTTCCGTCATTTTCTGGATTTTTAACACTAGGAATAGAAAAGTTTAAAACAAACCACCTGTGTTATCTAGAGGTAGGCTAATACATTATGTTTCTATGTAATTCCTAGCCCTACATTACCTACTTATGTTGTACGTGTATATAAGATTTACCTACACTGGCCTTCCTATTTGTAGAAAACACCAGGTATGTAAACAGTAATACCGTTTGTCATAACTTTACTATTAACACGACAAAAAAACAACGGAGGAAAATCAAAACGAATCGCACATTACACCTTTTTGTGAGAGACGCCCGGTAACTTTGCACTACTGCCATCTTTTGGTGGTCTTAATAACACTGTACTGTACAATATTCTGTGGACCTAGCCATGTTGATATGTAATGCCTCTTAGCAATTTGCACCATTCTAGTGAAATATCACATTTTGTTTTAATTTTGGCGCGTAGCATCTTTCTACTGTTAAGTATCCAATTTTCCTCTTCCACATTTTTCACCTACTCTGTGATATAAACAAATGGGTAGTTCGTTATTAAGTTACATGGATACATTAAGTTAGCCTATAGATATGGAACAACAAGTTTTGATGGAGAAATCGTTGCAATAAGTGAAAGTCTCAGGAATTTTCTATGCAACATCAATAAATTTAAGAATGCAGTTATATTGTCAGACTCCAAAGCAGCTATTCTATCTATAGTCTCTAAACACACACCTTTATCTCAAACAGCAGAAATAACTAAAATGCTCTCTCAATTAATATCACTCAATAAAAGAATTGTATTCCAATGGATACCATCCCATTGTGGAATCCTGGGAAACGAGAATGCAGATGCTTTAGCAAAGAAGGGCAGCACTGCTACTTACAAACCTGTTACCAAATCTACGTATTACTCTGTAAAAAGATTTATTAAATCTACATACTTAGACTTCAACAAACAAAATTTGATAACACAATCTCAAGGGAAAAAAATGGAACTCTCTGCATCATAATCCACAGTTAATTCCCGATTTACCACGAAAATCGTCTGTAGCTGCATTTAGATTGGCAGATTGTTTGGCCAAACACCTGCATAGAATTGGAATATATCAGTCCCCTACCTGCCCATTGTGCAACTCAAACCAAGAAATGGATTCGGAATACCTCAAAATCTGTGCTTCATTGGCTGGCCATGATAATATCTTTGAAAAATATTGGAGTGCAAGAGGTCAAATGACTTTATTGTCAAACGCCTGGCATTAGAAAACAACAACATTGAAACTGGCTTGAAGTGGACGATCATAAATTTAACAGATTAATCTGAGGTTTACTTTGTTTTTTATAACAAGTTTATTTCCTTGACAGGATATTACTTTGTTGCAGAAATTATAAATGCCTCGAACAGTATAAAAAAAAATAATATTTTGAAAAATTGTGCCTAGTAGAAACAATGTGTTTAGTTCTCAGCCCCTGAAGTATTAACAGTCTTCTGAATTATCAAGTATAGATTATATTTAACGTGTTATGTCAGAAAGTGACAAAGCAGGGTTGCCATAAACTTTGGAACTAAAACCGGGACATAATTAAAACACCCGGTCATTGTGCAAAATTTGATTTTTATTGGAATGAAAATAATTTTGCAAAGAAATTAACACAATATTACTTGCTTCTTTTTTCATAATCATAGCATTCATATTTCTCAGATTTGCTTACAACCTGCATGATGGATTGATATCTTTGTACATGCATGTAAAATTCAGAACATGTCATGTTCAAATTGTAGTGGTACTGCAATATGCTTTCTATAGTGTCTATGCTTAACCGATTTCTTTCATCAGTCCATTTAGCTGCCATCAGAGAAAATTTGCGTTCAAGATTTGCATTGTGAGCAGGCACAGCGAAAATATACTGACAGATTTCCAATAATTCTGAACACTGTTCTGTCTACAGTCTCAAAAATTTTAAGCCACTTGTCTTGAATTTTTCCGCTTTCCCATTCATGAATACCCAAGTTTGTACTCACAAAGTTTTTCAAGCAAACAAACTGATCAAAAGCACTTTAGATTCTCAAAGCTGCACTTTTTTGTCTTTCTAGGTAAGTCAATGTCTCTTCTATATCACTATTTAAAGTTTTCAACAAGTTCGGCTAAATCACACAGTAGATATATTGCAGTAACCTTAAAATACAAATAAGCTGTAAACCAACTCAAAATCGGGACATCTGACCGTCCCGAAAGAATTTGTCGGGACACTAAACAGTGAACACAAAAGCGGTGGCAATCCCGGGAAACCGGGACGTATGGCAAGCCTGTGACAAAAGGATCTCTAGAAAACTAAAAAAAAAAATAATTGATAATGTGTCGTGAATTGTCTTTATTTCCATTATCGTTCGCTCGCCATTTTGGTAAACATAATTTTTCTGCAGCCAACAATGTAGGGGAGTGTGGGTACAGTGAGACACAAAATATTAAGACATATGTATGCAAGTGATAATTGAAGTATTTTTAAAATCAAGTGCAATAGAAATAGACATTAAAGCATGGAGTATAATAATACATAAACAGAAATGTTAATAGATAAAGGAAATAATGTACAATACGTGTTTGTCAAAAAAATGCAAATGTCTCACTGTTCCCATTCAGGAGGATACAGTGAGACACCACAGTGTCTATTAACGGACATTGAAATGATTTACATTTATTTCAAAAGAAAACAAAAACTTGCTGTCTCTTTATCTTGACATGTTCTGTAGGTTTATTTAGAACCATTTTGATGTCGGACTGCGAAACCATTGAAACATCTGGAACATTTGGAAAAGTGAATTTTCCATGGCATTTCAAAATTTGCGAAAAAATGAAATGAATTTTTGGGACAACAAAGCTAATGATTATAAGAATTTAATGTAATTCTTTATTATTTTTTAACATTTTCTTAAATTTTATGAATATTTTTTTTTTATTTATGGTAATGTATCCATCATTTTAAGCTACAGCCCCTAAATTGGTTACTAGTATGTTCATTTTTAATGTTAGTTATTGGTAAATGTAATTTAATTACAGTTTGTTTTTGCAAATCATTGGTAAATGGGAACAGTGAGACGTCTCAGTGTACCCTTCAATGGCATGTCTCACTGTTCCCTTTACGCAGAGTTCATTTAAAAATGACGCCATCACTTCAAAATTAAAACAAGAAAGACGAAACCTTGCCAAACATAATCTCAAATAACATAGTATTAGGTAAAAAAAACATTCATATTTATATCTCATTTGTATATCCAATATAACCTTCATTAAACACAAGCCAAAATTTTACTTCTAGAGGAAAAAATTACGAATTATTTTTTCATCACTCACCTTTATAACTAGAATCAAATCGAGTATGAAAATACTGTTACTTTACTCATACAACATACAACTCCACTGTTACCAACATCTCAACATCAAAATTTACCATCTAATAAAAAATGTCTCACTGTTCTCCCTGTCTTACTGTACCCACTTCTCCCCTACATTACATGACAACTGATTGTGAGGCGATTATCGAGTTTAATATACCAGCTTGAAAATATCTCGTAAGCAATGGTTTGTTTCGTGTTGTCTACATCTGTGGCGTTGTTCTATATAGACTAAAAATAACCATGAAGTGTCACTATTTATGAATGTCTGGTGTTGGTTGAGAATCCTAACGACTGAAAACAGAACGGACCAACGGTCTCATTCTTGGAGATAGTAGTATTAGTGAAGATGACTGAACAATAATATTTATTCCAGTTTATAAATTTCAACGTAAATTTACATTATGAATCCTTAACAGAAATCAGGACTTCTTGGGAATATTTTTGTTACATATTATTATTCCTAATGCATTGTGTGATTGTGAAAAGGTATCTTCCTAGATGAGTGTTATTTTACTTTTACGTAAAATGTTTTCCAGGACACGACACAAAATTAACTATTCCAGCGTACAGTACAGCAATAATTGAGGTTATTCATGCAACGTGTTTGAAAATTTACAAATGAAATGACAATATTTTCGTTGCACGTTTTGTTGGCATCTTACGCGTAAAGTTAAAGTATTGGTTTCAATTTATTAACGCGACAACAAACTGTATAAAATATAACGTTGTTTGTAGGTTAGGGTAACTTACTGTTAAAGCTTTAAATATTCTTACCTCTCTGATCATATCGTCATTACATTTTGTAATGATACCTACCCCCTAAATATGACATAAAATAACATTCAAGGATTCTTTCGTGTCTATAGTTGATATGAGCCGATATAAAACTAATAAGCGACTATCATCTGTTTAAAAACATTACAATAGGAAATTATTCATTTCGTCGTTGCTTACGCGATACATAAGACTCGGCATCTGGTAAAAAATGACCTTTACTACCAATTCCGCCACTAGGAGCGTGTACTTTTCTTATCGCTTGTCATACATACGGAAAACGAATCACAATTCGTTGTTTTTGTTTCGGATCAGGAGTTCGCTTCACAAAGTGACAAATTTGACAAGTGGTCAACATTATAAATGGCTAGTGACAAGTAAAATATTTTCTGATTCTCTAATATATTTAAAAAATAAATGTTGTCACTTCGCCATTCTGACAAGTTGATTAGTATTAAAATAAAAGATTCTGTTTAGGCAATAAAGAGCATGCAGCTACAGAAATTCAAGTAAGAAAATAACATTTCACTTGACACAAAATATAATCTTGTGCGCAATGTAGACTATAATCGCCGCGGCCTCATGCTGAACATGTCGGCATCATACAATCACGTGCGGTGTGCTTTTAAAACATAACTAGTGGCTTGTGCAGCAAATGCTGCTGCAAACTAAGTTCGTTAGACGTTCAAATAAAAATTTTTCAAATTTATTTTCAATGAAGAATACTTGTCTTTTTGAAAGTTATTTGCTTCCATAATAATGAAATATACTCCCTCTGAATGGATTTTTTTAGTCCAGATACTTTTTCTTGAACCTATCCAACTTCAGTTTTTGAGTTTCAACGCGAAAACGCAAGTATCAATGTCAGGACGATAGCAGTAGCTATTTCAGGTCATTGTTGATTGTAGGCGAAAGTTAAAAAAATATCAGGTTTGCTAAGCTTTCGAACAATAGCATTTTTGTATAGCTGCTGCATGTAGAACTTGAAATGTAGAGCCTAAAATCATTTTATTCTACTAAGAGATCTTGGTGAAATGATCTGGAGACCACAAAATTTTCTAGGCCTCTTATTTTACCAGTAAGTAATACCTTTTTATCTTTCCTTAGGAACTGTAATTTTTGCGCTCTCTCGAGCCAATACTGAAGACAGTGACACATATCAATATCTACATTACACCGTCATTAAGTATATGAAAAAGACCCAACACCACTGGGTTAATAAGTATAAAAATATTTGATTGTTAATAACAATATTATTATCTTGCTTAAGTTTTGTAGTTATATATAGCAGCCACTCAGTAAATTATAGAAATGAAGATCTAAATTAAGATATTCTCCACATTTACTTACATAACCTCAAAACGTTTCACTTACATGTCATCAATATAGCATCAATATTATATACAATTAATGAAAAATAGACGCATCATGATATTAACTATAATCATATTTAATTTATAATGGTAATAATGTCATCAAACACCTCAAGTTTCGTAGATTTGAATATCCAATACACAGCTGTACTCAGAAAATTATACACTGCAGAATCAGTTTTTAATAACAAATTGAATTGAGCTCTAGATATGTCGGCAATCCTGCAGGTCATGGCCTTCGTGTAGTAGCTTATTGTTTATTGTAGTGTGTGTTTTGTTCTAAAATTGAATCAAGTCGGCCGTGATTTAATAAAATTAGTTCTCAAAACTGACAACAGATGGATTTTGGAAAATAGAAAAATTATGTAGCAAATTGACATTTCACTGAAAACTACTACTTTTCCGAAAAACTTTGGATGCCAGGCATGAAAATGAGGGGTCACTCATTAAAATCCGTTCAGCCGTTTTCCCGTAATTTCCATTACCAGTTCAAATTATATATATATATATATATATATATATATATATATATATATATAGATTTTGCCGACCGATTGTTGCTCTGTAGGTTTCACTCTAAGAGTCACGTTGTCACGTCTACTTCCTCGATAAGAATAAGCACTAGTTTGTTATATTGTTAAATGGCTATTATTATTATTATTATTATTATTATTATTATTATTATTATTATTATTATTATTGTTTCATATACGAGTACGTTGACATTCTTAACTCTTAATAATAACTCTTTAATAATAATTTTTAATCACATACCTTAATGTTCGTCCTCAGCACAAGACATTGCAACCTCGGTTTTAGTCCACGTGGATTAGACAAGTAGATGTCACTTTATAATGGAAGCAGCTTATTGGTTGCAACATTGAAATTGAGGCGAGTGATTGGAGCGCTCAAAGACCTGCCGAATGTTAAGCATGAGACCGCGGCGATAATACCTCCCATAAGCTCTTTCATAGGCGATGAGTAAAGATGTACAATAAATGATCAGAAACTAAATAAATGGAAGCTAATGCCTTTCAATAATTCCTCATGTGTTTCAAAGTACAACTAAACGAATTTGGAAGGCCATATTTGAGCCGTTCAGGGCAGAAGTGGTGTAAGTCAAAATTGTGTAATGAGGTTTAAAGTAAAACTGTAAAATACAGCGCAAAGTAGCAATTAATATGTCCTTCGTACTATCCACCAACTACTAATAGTTTAAATAAATTAAATATTAACTGCTACTTTGCGCTGTATTTTACAGAATGTTGACTTTAAACCTCATTACACAATTTTGACTTGCATCACTTCTGCACGACTCATTTATTGAACAGTTCACTAGGTAAAAATTCGTTAGAATAGTAAAAAGATAGGTGCATGAAAATAAACTCCTGTTTAATAAAAGTAATGTGGTAGTCGAAATTCACTTTTATGCGTGTCATAAACGACGATAAAATGTGATATATATCTAGAATGTTGTAAAAATGAATTGTAGCATTCTTATCACTTTTCGGAAAGCTTGTCACTGATGAATCGTCTTGACTAGTGATTAGTTACTGACCACTATTCACGTGTACTAAGCGTTACGTTAGATAAACAGAATAGCCAACATGATGTCAGATTCTTTTCATAGTAATCTCGTCACTTATAAAAAAAATATCGTTTTCTAGAAACAGACCACCGTTGTCTAGTCGAAATCGTCACTGTCAAAAGTAAACCAACGTAAAATATGAATTTATTAGAAAATAGCATCTGCCAATATTTTAACAAGAACATGGTAACTATTACCTACCGAAAGTATAAATAAACATTGCTCATATTTTTTTAATTACTTGAGACTCATCCACAACTCACACGGCAGTTTGCTTCTCAATAATTAAAGTCTAAAATATAATATAAAACCCTATGCAGTACACAAAACAACGAAATTCCAATTCGTATTTGCTAAAAGTATTGATCTCATTACAAATACGGTGCATACATTTTATCTTTCCACGCTCGCGGAAGTAGAGTGAAAGCGGCAGTGTACAGCGCAGCTGTCCATGTACGAACGTGGAAAGATAAAGTATGCGCTGTAATATAGCGCACATATTTTATAAATTAAGTATAGGCTGTATGATGTTGACAAATATATTGTTCTGTGTTATGTTTTTTTTTTAATTATTATTTTAAATAATACAACGTCTATGTTATAATAATAAGATTTATTTTGATTTTGAAACATATTCGGATATATTTTAAATTATAATGTAAAAAATGGAAGTTAATTCAATTTCAATTGAGTTCGTCATTTGTTATATTTCAATATATTTTCTTCTCACTCGGTTAATAAGAGTTCTGTATAGACAGAGTAGCGCATTTGTCTTCTATGCCGCTTGGCGACAACGTACTTATTGGTACACGTGACCTCTGCTTTCTGTATATGTCTCTAAACTGGAGAACAATTGTATAGGAAAGCATGGAACATCATTAAGGTTGTATTTTCTGAGAAGTTTGAAGTTTCAAAAATCACACTTTGATGTATATACAGTATTATGGAAGTTATTCAAGACAGAGCAAAGGAGCAAACTTTGTTGAATACGTCGTTGACATGGTAATAAGAATAGAAAAAGAGTTTGTTCTTTGTTTCAATGAGTTATAACTATAAGGGGTGGATTTTAACATATTTGCATATTGTATTCCTTAGTTGCAAATCATAAGCTACTTACTTACTTACTTACTTACTTACTTACTTACTTACTTACTTACTTACTTACTTACTTACTTACTTACTTACTTACTTACTTTTAAGGAACCCGGAGGTTCATTGCTGCCCTCGCATAAGCCCGCCATCGGTCCCTATTCTGTACAAGATTAATCCAGTCTCTATCATCATATCCCACCTTCCTCAAATCCATTTTAATATTATTCTCCCATATACGTCTCGGCCTTCTCAAAGGTCTTTTCTCTCCGGCCTCCCAACTAACAACACTATATGCATTTCTGGATTCGCACATACGTGCTATATACCCTGCCCATCTCAAACGTCTGGATTTAATGTTCCTAATTGAAGGGTACACGGGAAAAACGATCAAAGTCCATCAAAAATCGAAATTGAGTTAATAATGCTGTCTTATAGTGGAAAGGAAGTACTATCATGTGGTCTAGCTAGTAACAAGAAATAATCGTTCTTGACATTCCACTACGTCAATCTCTATTAAATACACACATAACAAAGTATTAAATGCTTAAACTTTAATTCGTTTTTCTCGAAACTTTCTAAAATGGAACTTGATCGTTATTCCCGTGTACCCTTCAATTATGTCAGGTGAAGAATACAATGCGTGCATCTACGTTGTGTAACTATCTCCATTCTCCTGTAACTTCATCCCTCTTAGCCCCAAATATTTTCCTAAGAATTTCAAGTTAACCCTTTTTAATTAGGAAAAGTAGATTTCCTTGTGTAGTTACAAAATGTCATCAGAGTTCCTGTATGATGAAATGAGCTTGGTATTCTATCCTCTCCTCTCTGTGGTTCTGTCTAGCCAAGCGCAACATCTTCAAGGCCGGATATTCGAACGGTTGATCTGCAACCGGTCGAATATAAACCGGTTGTAAGCGCTGTTCTGCAGCATTTTGCTGTGTACAACACAGTTCACAATTTAGTAGAAGATTTCGCATCAGTTTCCTTAGTTTATTTTAACACAATAAAGTGTTTATATTAATTTATTACTATATTCCCAAGTTAGAGGTATGTATGTATTTATTTACACTGCAAGTGGGCAAGCACCCGGTGGCAGTGGTATATACAATATTAACAATACACAATAAAATGATAACCAATACACAATAAAATTTACAATACACAATACAATTTTACAACACATATACAATTTTACACACAATACAATAATAATACACAATACAATTTAACACAATAATAATAAAACATAAAATAAAATACCTAATTTTACAATACAACCTACATAATTATCTATAGGTCCTACATAAGTTTCAATAGTCTTTCACTTTACTCTCATCTCATTCCCTGTAGTGGCACTATGACGCATTTCACTGACACTTTAGCACACATTTCACTGACACTCTGTAACACATTTCACTGACACTATAGAACACATTTCATTGACGCTATAAATTATCACTGATCGGAACTGTTCACTGCACTGTAAAACCATAACTTCACTGACTCACCTCGCTTCACTGATACAACAGTTCAAATAAGTCAAATAATTACATCCTTATGCATACTTATAAACAGAACTACATATAAACTAAATATTTCTAGTCTAAGGCCCTCTTACACGCTAGTTTTAAATAATTTACAATTCAAACCAAGGAAGTAAACTCGTCAGCCTAGATAAATACATGTCACCTTAAAAAAATTAAATGTTGAATGTCACCTTAATTTTAATTTTCACTTTATATACAACTTTTTAAATTATTCTTGAATCTCCTTAAGGAAGGACAGCCCTCAAAGACCGCTGTAGTTAGGTCATTCCAATCATTTATAGTTCTATTTAAAAATGAGAATTTACCTACATCCGTTTTCTGTTTCCTACATTTGATTTTAAAATCATGATCTTTCCTACCTATCGTGTGAATTATACCATTGGAATAATATGTTGTGGTAGAGCTTAGTCTCAAAATACAATTTCTTCACATTCCAGACAAATGAGGAGATTTTCTACATATCAGGATTTGTTGCTTGTCCCCTTCTCTGACTGGACCCCTCAATTGTCGCTGTAATGTAACTTTGCTTCTAAGACTATTTTTTGAATTGTTAACAGAAGAAGAACAAACCATGCATTTTATGTTCATACAATAAAGGAATCCATAACTGTGATATATAGTTTTCTGGGTACGTGTGATTAGTTGAGAACTTTGGCCTCCTGCGATTTAAACCTGCGAGATTTTCATTTCTGGGGCACGTTGAAAGAGAAAGTTTGTATTACCAATCCTCATAGTCTGGAGGAACTGAAACAAAACCTTTAGGCAGGAAATTTATGCCATTCCTCTATAAGAACATGGCCGTGTGTAGTGGATATTTTCAAAATATGCGAAGTTGGTTTGGAAGCAGAAGGTCGCCACTTCGAGACACTGAAGTGAAACGAAGTAAGTCGTAGGCAGATGTTTGACTTTCCTAATCAGGCTATGTGAGAAACATTTCATGATAGTGGTTAACCTCATCTGACCTGAATTGTTTTTTGTGGGTGAAACAACTTTTTCTTTTCATCTATTTTGTATTTTTGACCTAAGACTATGGAGAAACAAAAAAAAACAAACAATCCTCTTCCTAATAACAACTGGCCAAGGAACTGACGGGTGCTGCACTCTGTCGGTAAAGAACGAAACTACTTCTGAGGATACCAATTGGAATTATCAGCGAATCATATGAGTTAGAGATTACATAAATGTTAGTGATTCCAAATGGACTCATTCGAGGGAATGGGTTAATTGGATACTGGACATCAAGCACCGGTATTTAAAAGAATAAAAACTCTAACTATAGAACATTTGCATGATTCGCTTATAAAATTGAGGCTTCTATAGTAATATTTGACGTGAAAATTATTGAAGTTAAAATAATATTGCTTGCTGAGTTCAGAGCAGAGACCAGAAGTTCGGAACACATCTTATTACAAATTGTAAGACATAACGTATAAGTTATAGGTATGGAGTACAATGAACATTAATGTATCATTTTAGGCATACTATTGTAGGCATTCAGGATAATAATATAATGATTTTGATTACTTTCCAAAAATGTATTAAAATTTTTATAGCGTTACAGTTCTCATCAAGTTCGCATTATTTACAATACAGTTTTGGGAATACAGGATTTAAATGTACTTCAAATCACACATTAGATTTGTAGCTACATATATATATATATATATATATATATATATATATATATATATATATAAATGTTATTTTATAATTTTCCTCATTGTTTTAATTTTGAAGCCACTAAAAGCAAATGAAAGCGTCAACCTCTCTACATCAGCGCAGTGCTAAAAACAGAATTCTTCGGATCACCGCGAAGCCTTTCCGGTACTTTGTGCTACTCTGTTCATACAAAACTCATATCAGAAATAATATGACATCTAACGGCAGCTTTGAAACTATACTTTGTATAACTTTTTATGTGAAAGGGTCTTCATTTATCGCGAAGGCAACGATTTGATTGTTACTGAAGTAAAATATTAGCTGACATAATGCCATGAACACCAATACATATTTCTATGCATGTTTCAGTGTATTATCTGTGTTTTTCCGTGTTTTCTGTTCTTCTAAGTGTTCAAAATGATGTACTGTCATTGTATGTGAAAATTATTTGTAAGCAGATATTTTTAGAAACATATAAACGGACAGCGGTTCTCAAACTGTGTTGAATGTTACGGGTCACGTTTTATTACTCTAGCAGTCTAGCATACTAAAATGGTTCCAGAACTTCATTTCTTCAAGTGGTAATGTATCAAATTGAACACATTGAAAATATGATGATTTTGCATAAGAAAATTTATAAAATTCACCTTACAGTCAGAGTTGCAACGTAGTAATGCATTATGCCTTCCTGAAATAATGCGTTCTATTTGTTGTGTTCTATACATTGTCTCGTGTAGTTTTCTCTAATAGAATTGATTACATGCCCAGAGACTCGGAATAACCTTACATATTCAATGATAGTAAACAGTATTTACTGGAATAATTTCAAGGCAATATTTGTTCCAGTGCCGGGTATCGAACCCGAGACTTTTGAGCGCGTTTTGCCGACTGAGCTACCCAGGATCTCTACCACACCCCGGCTCAATAATTCAACTTATATCCACATACCTCAAGTGGGTTGACAGAACGTCAGAGCCCAGCATTGAGTGCACACTTTCTGTGTGATTTAAATTTGTGGTTTTCTGTTAACCCTTTCCAGCCCAATGATTCCATATGGCATCATACACTTCACCTGCTCTGAGAATGCATGTAAAATGCCAAATGACTCCATATGTTATCATAGCCATATTCTTAGTTATTTTTTAAAATAGCTGGCACCCCTGAAATCCCGAAATAAAACACTATCGGGCAGCGTTTCTCCTTCATGTCAAAATATTTTTTTTTTATTTTCAATTTAATTTGGGCTGGAAAGGGTTAACTAACAATAACATGTATTATACAAATCTGGCTTTTCAGAGAGCTATACCTGAAAGCCAGATTTGTATAATATTTACTGCAGTCGGATTGAAGACACTATAACAAAGGCGGTGGCGGTGGCGGTGGCGGAGGTGGTGGTGGTGGTGATTAAATTGTAGCAATCGTAGTCAGCTGGCAGTATTGTGTAAAAGTTTAGTTTTATTTATTTATTTATTTATTTATTTATTTATTTATTTATTTATTTATTTATTTATTTATTTATTTATTTATTTATTTATTTATTTATTTATTTATTTATTTATTTATTTATTTATTTATTTATTTATTTATTTATTTATTTATTTATTTATTTATTTATTCTGGTGTAGTTAAGGCCATCAGGCCTTCTCTTCCACAACACCAGGAATACAAATAGACTAATAATAATTGGTATTGGTGGTAACGGTAGGGATTTTTGAATTGTTATGAATGTGGAAACAAACTGCAATAAGATTTTTAATTAGAACAAAAACGTGTTACAAATCGACCTAGGCCATAAATTGAGTCCAATTGTGGTATGCACATCACCGGTCGATAGTCATAATTCACGCATTAGCAAATTATAAGACCGAAATTGAGAGTAAATTAATTATGTCGTGTAGAAAACATTACATAAGGATTGAAAGTCTTTCAACTTTATTAAGAAGTAAGTTTATAGAAAAGCAATAATGTAATCTTGTTTACAAGATAGTAGGCTTTATTTTCACAGATTATTTTTATTTCAATTTTTTACACTATTTCTATACCAAAATAAATAAACATCAATTCAAGCTATTCTTGAGTGAGTTAATATGCCTTTTTTTCAAATTAATGCCAGAAATTAACGGTTTTCTCAACAATAATATCACTAGAGATTTTGATTTACCTAGAGAAAATCAAAACTCTAGTGGACTTTAATTGAGTATTACATGATTAGAAGAAATAAAGTACTCTAATACAATAAAATACTAATTGATTTCCTGAAATTATATTTCACTAATGCTAGCTTTACCAAAACGTTTGAACGGAGCCGCCATTTTCAGTTGACTATCTATGCTGTAAACAAATGATGATCGCGAAACATGTTTTACAGTACCTAAAGAATTTGCAGTTTGAAATGTTGACAAACAAAGAAACAAATGCTAGGTTAGTGATAAAAATAGGAGAAAGTATATAAAGATTAGGAGAAATAAAGTACTCTATTACAATAAAATATATATTAATTGACTTACTAAAATTCTATTTCACTAATGTTACCTTCATCAAAATGTTTGAACGGAGCCGCCATTTTCAGTCGACTATCTATGCGGGAAACAAATTACAATCACAAAGCATGTTTTATAGTATCGTAACTAATTTGCAGTTTCATTCATTCATTCATTCATTCATTCATTCATTCATTCATTCATTCATTCATTCATTCATTCATTCATTCATTTATTTTATTCCATAGATCTTACATGAGCAATGAAGCTTTAAGATGTGGAACAAGTCAAAATTTTACAATATTACAATTACAATTTTCACAAATTTTTATAGTTTTACAATTTAGTAATTTTCTACAATTTTTACAATTTTGTGCAATTTTTTACAATATTTTGGCGAGATGTAGTGAGATGAGATGAGGTCCGAGGATTCGCCAAAATATTACCCGGCATTTGCCTTTTGGTTTGGGGAAAACCTCGGAAAAACCCAACCAGGTAATCAAATCAAAGGGGGGTAATCTAATCAAAGGGGTTGATGCCAAGGACTCGCCATAGACCATACGGCTTCAGTTCCACGTTGGCAAACAAAGAAACAAATGCTAGAGTAGTGATAAAATTAAACAAATGCCATGGAAGTGATAAAATTAAACAAATGCTAGGGAAGCGATAAAATTCTGCGATAAGCAGCCATGATTGATTTAAAAACATTCTTCCGTACCGTTTTATTGGTCAAAAGTAGTATGAGGTAGTAAAAGTGTAATAGCCTACACAAATGCTAATACACGTAATTCAGTGTTCTTGTAATAGAGATTGTTCCAGCGCACTAACAGTGAGACGATATAGAACTCTAAATTGATTAAGGTATGGACTTGCAATTTGTCTTCATTTTGGAAATTTATAAAAAAAAAATTGAAGACACCGGTTCCGTGGCAGATAAAAAAAAAGTTGTGGTGGACCAAAGTCCCTTCAAAACTATGTGAATGGTGCTATAGCTCTATAAGAAGTTCACGTGGAAAATGCAATGTGAATCAAGTTGCGAGACGACAGCAGACGAGGTACTTAACAGTGTAGAGTATTTCCAGAAATTGGTTTATATCGGAATAAACCTATTCTTTTATTAAAAACACTATTATTATCATCATCGTCATTATCATTATCATTATTATTATTATTATTATTACAGTATTATTATTATTATTATTATTATTATTATTATTATTATTATTATTATTATTATTATTATTATAAGTTCAAACTACCTTTATTTGCTGATGATCTCAAAATCTTTCGCTCAATAAATAGTTCTGCAGATTGTCAAACTCTTCAAAATGATATTAACTCTATTGAACTTTGGTCTAACAATAATGGAATGAAAATTAATGAAACAAAAACTTTCGTCATTTCGTACTCACGAAAAACTACTTCCATAAAATTTAATTATTCTCTTAATAACGTCTGTATTATTAGGGAAAAAAACTATTAAAGATCTTGGTGTATTACTCGATTCTAAGTTATACTTTCACGATCATTTTCAATATATTTATAATCATTCAATAAGAATGCTTGGTTTAATAAGGTCCATAACTTATTCTTTTTCTACTCCAGAGTCTCTATTAATTCTATACTTTACTTTGGTTCGATCTAAACTTGAATATGCATCTTCAGCCTGGAGTTCCATTACTTCAACTGATTCGGTTAAATTGGAAAATATTCAAAGAAAATTTATTTTCTTATGTGCTTTTCGATTTATACCCAATTCCTATGACTTTAACTATGAGATTACCTGTAAATATATTAACTGTTGTAGCCTTTATTCTAGACGTCAAAATCTTGATTATCAATTTTTTTGCAAAGTTATCAAGGGTGATATTGATTGTGAGTCTATCATAAACAATATCAGCCTTCGTATTCCTTCAAAAGGTTTAAGATTTCAAAAAAAAAATGTTATAACGGAAATTTAAAATCACTTTCTCCAGTCTGTAGATACATAAAATATGCCAATTTGCATGGGAACAATTTAGATCCTTTTAAGGTATAGTTTCGTTTTGATTATTAGTATTTACTGTTCTTGTTCTCAATTTTATTTATGTATGTTTTTCTTGATTTAAGATATTATTTATTTGTTTTTGCACCTTTGTATCTTCTGTTTGTGTATTGTGCTGAACTATAATTGGCCTCTGGCTGTTGTTCAGCACACAAATATTAATAATAAATAAATAAATAGAAATAAAATAAATAAATTATTATTATTATCATTATAATTATTATTATTATTATTATTATTATTATTATTATTATTATTATTATTATTATTATTATTATTATTATTATATGTACAAAGAACAGACCAATATTCATAGCTGTGAAGTTTATAGTAATTTTTTCTCAAGAATTTCATCCTTACACAGTTGTGAATGCTACAGTATGTGACTGTCATAACGTGAGGTAAACATGACACGGTCCGCCACTTGAGCATTCCTTGGAGGCCGCGCTTCTGAATGACCACGTCTACCCAACGAACCGGGTGACGTCGATGCCGATCACGTTTAGAGCCTTACAATGCGGCAACTTCTCCGACTTTTATGTCCAGCACGTAGTCTGTACATAATGTTGCAGGCGTTTCTAGAATTGCGAATGCCATCTTATCTCTCTATTCAGTCTTTATCGAAGACTATTGAGCGGGGGATTCCCCCTTCCACTGTAACTGAAAGGAATTGTTAGGAACAAAACAATCGCTTTGTTGTCAAAGCAGACTTCCCCTTCTTTGAAGGCCTGCTCCCGTTCACAACTCTTTCTTACGCTTCGAAACTGTTAACGTAGTTGCGGAAACAATTGTATGTGACGCAGGTCTGTGTGAAATATGCTGAACGTCAAAATATATTTTTAAGATGATTACGGTTCAGTGGTAATGTTCCTATCTGCGAGTCAAACGAAACCAGGTTAATTTCAAGAGGAGAAGTGGAAATTCATCCGTCATCCTCAGGGACTGGGCGTGTGTCCCTTATCTTGCGTTTGGTTCGGTGATAGTTCACCCAAATGAAATTTGACCCATGGTCGATTGACGCACAAGAGACTGCACCCAAATAAATTGACCCAAGAGAAAATTAGAACAAAGAAAATTCACATATACTAATTTTTTTTTAATTTTATTCGTTGATAATGCAATAATTTAGGTGGAACTAAGTTTTAAATGATTTAGATATCTCTAGATGGATTTCTTCAGATTTGAATGTGGTAACCACAGGAACGCAAATATTCAACGACAAGTCCTTCGTCTATGAATTCATTATACCTTTGTGAAATGTTTTGCAGACTTATATTTAAGATTTTATATTTTCGTTTTTGTGGTTCTTTTACTCTTCGTCCTATATCCAACTCCTGGAAATAAATGAATAAATAAATAAATAAATGGAGGAATGAATGAATGAATTAATTAATTAATTAAGAAATGAATGAATGAATTAAGAAATTAAGAAGAAATGAATAATTAACAAATAAATAAATAAATGAATAAATAAATAAATAAATAAGTAAATAAATAAGTAAATGAATGGAGGAATGAATGAATGAATAAATAAATAAATGAAGAAATGAAGAAGAAATGAATAAATAAATGAGTGAATAAATAAATAAATAGAGGAATGGAGAAATGGAGAAATGGATGAATGAATAAATGAATGAATGAATGAAGAAATTAATAAATGAATTAATAAATAAATAATTAACAAATAAATAAATAAATGAATAAATAAATATTTAAATAATAAATAAATAAGTAAATTGATTGATTGATTGATTAATTAATTAAGAAATGAATAAATAAATAAGTAAGAAAATAAAGAAATGAATAAATAAATAAAGGAATAAAGAAATAAAGAAATGAATAAATTAATGAGTAAATAAATTAATAAATTAATTAAGAAATGAATAAATAAATAAGAAAATAAAGAAATGAATAAATAAATAAAGTAATAAAGAAATGTATAAATAAATATTTAAATAAATAAGTATTTAAGTAAATAAATAATTAAATAAGTTAATAAGGTTTATTTAACGAAGCTCCAACTCTTGGATCATTGTTTCGACATCGGATTTATCATTCTTTAAATAATGCAAGACTTCGTATATAGTGGGATGTCTCTTACAAACAATGTTCTGGAAGCGGTTGTGCCATGCTTCTGTGTTGTTATTCGTGCGTGGTTCATTGGATCTAGCTGGGTCGATCTGTTCCATAAGTAAGAAGGATATCGAGCTTCTGCGGCAGGCTGACGATCTCTTGCAGTAATGTCAATGTAGGTGGCCTTGAAATATTTGACGAAATCTGCCATCTGTCTGGGCATGGTCTCGAGAACAATATGAAAACACGCTGGTACATCTTCGACAGGAACAAATGCTAATGACAGCAATTCACCGAAAGATTGTCTGATGGTAATACCATGTTACAAATGTTACCACGGACAATTTATCGCAATGGGTGAATTTTCTGTGAGTGAGGGTGAAAATGAAAATCGTTGGGTGTAATTACTTTGGGCAAATATTCCTGGATTAATATTCTTGGGTGAATTTTTTTGAATGAATTTTCTTTTTGGCTATCTTACATTGTGCGAACTAGCCTGATTGATTCGCTTGTGTTTATCCTGTTGTCTTGAATTATGACCTTGCGCTTTTCTTATCACTCAATCATGGGATCTCGCTACTACAAAATGTTATTCCAATTCTTGAAACATGATGATGATGAGGAGGGGGAGGAAGAGGAAGAGGAAGACGACGACTTGACTTTCCGCCCCAATCGTCACTCATTCAATCCGGCTACCAAACGCACCGAAGTTCTATTCCGAGACAATTATGCAGTGTTTTATAAATGATTCAGCTTCAGAAACACTCAAAGATAGTACAGGAGAGTGAAAGGGACACATTTCTGCCGTAGAAATACGCACGATATTCTGACCGAAAGTAAAGTTTTATTAAGTTACCACCGACCAAATAAATTTTGTACATATCCGAAGTAGAATCTCGTAGTGCTATACTTGCCATAGGTGAGCAATGTCTTCCTGAATATGAACATCCTGCCACATATCAACATTGTGACACGTCTCTGTCAAGCCTGCATTGATTTCTTTGGCCGCTACTTGTAACATCTTTTGTAATACCTATACGAAAAATATGATGAAGAATAAAAATAATGTACAGAACTTATAACATTTCGAGAACTTCATTCATTCGTTCATTCATTCATTCATAAGTTTCTGCCCAAGAGTAGGTCTTCAACTGCAAACCCAGCATTCTCAAATATTTCCTATTTTCTGTCTTCCTCTTTGTCTCCGCATATGATGCATATATCTTAATGCAGTCTATTATCTGATATCTCCTCCTGCTCCGAACGTATCACCCGTTTACCATTCCTTCCAGTGCATCCTTCAATAAACGTTTTCTTCTCAGCCAGTTACCCAACCAATTCCTCTTTCTCTTCCTGATCAGTTTCAGCATCATTCTTTCTTCACCCACTCTTTCCAACACAGTTTCATTTTTTATTTTGTCTGTCCATTTCATCGCTCTATTCTTCTCTACACCCACATTTCAGATGCTTCTATTCGCTTCTCTTCACTTCGTCGTGATGTCCATGTTTATGCCCCATTTGTTTCTGTGAATAGCCAATGTCTTTAACAAAATCTTACACGAATAATAATAATAATAATAATAACAATAATAATAATAATAATAATAATAATAATAATAATAATAATAATAATAATAATAATAATATAATAATTTATTTAACCTGGCAGAGTTAAGGCCATACGGCCTTCTCTAACACTCAACCAGGAGTAAAACTGCGTTACAAAAACACTACAAATTTACAAAGTACACACAAAACTGAATAAGATAATTATAATAAAATGTAAACAACAAGTAAGAAGAAATGAGACATAATATATAACATAGAGAAGGAAAGAAAAAAGCATAATAAAATGTGAACAGCAGGTCAAAAATAAATGAGGCCTACAAAGTATAAAAAATAAGACAATTATTGATAATTATAATAATAATAATAATAATAATAAATAAGAATAGTAATGATAATAATAATGATATAATAATAATAAATAATAATAAAATAATAATAACAGGCCTAATAGTAATAATAATACTAATAGTAGTAATAAAATAGTGCAGTACAAAGCATACAATGAATACAATATTTTAAGTACACACAGTAAGGAAAATTAAGATTATATATAGCTCAACTTATCACATTAGAGATATACCATTATCGGAAAATATGAAAACAAAAATATAAAATAAGTTAAATATCACTAGAACATAAAAAAAATGTGAATACGTGGAAACATGCAATACAACACTTGTCATAATAGTAAGTTAGTTTGGCAACTCGTCATAAGATAATTTTCTAACTTGGATTTGAAAGATTTCAATGTTCGGCAGCCCTTGACTTCAGGCGGCAGAGAGTTCCAGTGACGAGAGGTAGCAACAGTGAAAGATGAGGAATACAGAGACGATGTATGAAGTGGAATTTCTAGCGTGTTATCGCGTTGTGATTGAGTATTAATATTATGATAGCGAGATAAGTCAGGAGGGGTTAGATCTGGGAAGTATGGGGACCAAGCCAAGAGATAGCTGCTCCTGTACTGGGTTTCGCCTGCGGCCTCCTACATGTTTTTTAACACATAACCTGTTTCTACAAATGTTCGATACCACAACATTATGGAATCGTATTTAGGTACATTAAGCACACCATACTCGCGTCGAAATTCCCTTTGAACTCTTTTAACACACTCAAATTTAGCATACCAAACAACAGGACAGAAGAGTCTAAATAAACTATTGTGTATAATTGAGTGTAGAAAGTTGTAACACTCCTTCGATTTTTGTAATGTCAGAAAATCATGATTGCACGGTTGCGAAGCATCCACTGTTTGAGAACCGCTGTGCCCTGTTGAAGAGGAATTGTAGCAATAACATAGGAACCAACGACCCAATAGCAATAACACTTGTATTCAAACAAACAGACCAGACATGTGCTGCAATAAACTTGCTGAACCAGTGTTTTCTTGTTTTATGTTTGTAACTCGCCACCACTCCATGCTCCAACATCACTTCCAGTAGTTGCTTGTAGGAATATGAACAAAGTTGGTCAAGTCGAACTCTGGATAACATGATCTGCCTAATCGTCTTAAAATGTAGACCACGTAAGATCTACGTTCTTGCCATTATATCTATCCAAATTTACTCGCTTCCTATTTTGTTTTCAGATTACATTCAGTAAAAAGACTCTTTTCTCATCTTATAATAATGAAGTTAAATTTAATTTTATCCATTCTTATTAAAGTATTTATACAGGGTGTACCGTAAGTAATGTCATTAATTTCAGAGGGTTATTCTTTGAGATGTTACTTACTTACTTATTTAGTTACTTACTTACTTATTTAGTTACTTACTTACTTACTTACTTACTCACTTACTGACTTTTAAGGAACCCGGAGGTTCATTGCCGCCCTCACATAAGCCCGCCATTGGTCCCTATCCTCAACAAGATTAATCCAGTCTCTACCATCATATCCCACCTCCCTCAAATCTATTTTAATATTATCTTCCCATCTACGTCTCGGCCTCCCCAAAGGTCTTATTCCTTCCGGCCTCCCAACTAACAATCTATATGCATTTCTGGATTTGCCCATACGTGCTACATGCCCTGCCCATCTCAAACGTCTGGATTTAATGTTCCTAATTATGTCAGGTGAAGAATACAATGCGTGCAGTTCTGTGTTGTGTAACTTTCTCCATTCTCCTGTAACTTCATCCGTCTTAGCCCCAAATATTTTCCTAAGCACCCTTAACCTATGTTCCTCTCTCAAAGTGAGAGTCCAAGTTTCACAATCATAAAGAACAACCGGTAATATAACTGTTTTATAAATTCTAACTTTCAGGTATTTTGATAGCAGACTGGATTATAAAAGCTTCTCAACCGAATAATAACAGGAATTTCCCATATTTATTCTGTGTTTAATTTCCTCCCGAGTATCATTTATATTTGTCACTGTTGCTCAAAGATATTTGAACTTCTCCACCTCTTCAAAAGATAAATTTCCAATTTTTATATTTCCATTTCGTACAATATTCTCGTCACGAGACATAATCATATACTTTGTCTTTTCGGGATTTACTTCCAAACCTATCTCTTTACTTGCGTCCAGTAAAATTCCCGTGTTTTCCCTAATCGTTTGTGGATTTTCTCCTAACATATTTACGTCATCCGCATAGACAAGTAGCTGATGTAACCCGTTCAATTCCAAACCCTCTCTGTTATCCTGGACTTCCCTAATGGCATATTCTAGAGCAAAGTTAAAAAGTAAAGATGATAGATTCTTTGAGATATTACAAACAAAAAAGTTTAATACAATTTTGATCGTTTTTGCTTCCTTTTGGAGATAAAAATTGTTTTATATGAAACATTTCAGAGGGCGTTTTGGGAAATCGCCATTGTATGTACTCGTATTTGTATGTATTTATTCACACTGCAAATGGGTAAATGCCCGGTGGCAGTGGTAACTAATTACACTCAATAATAATGATAATTAATAATAAACACCATTAATAAAAAATTCAATTAATAAATTAATATAATAATAATAATAATAATAATAATAATAATAATAATAGTAATAACAAGGAGCATCCTAAATTAAATGAAGCATGATCACTTAAAATAGCATTTAAAGTAAATCTAATTTGTATCTTAACTCTAAGTTCGAACTAAAACCCACGCGTATGATATGTTCATGCATGCACAAGTAATCTTTCACTACTATACTCATTTCACTGACAACTCACTCACTGCGCGGAACTACGACACATTTCACTGAGTCTATCCTGATTTCACTAACACCTCAAAACCATTTCAATTTAAAATACTTTGTTTTACCACTATAAATTGATTGAATTCCCATTATTCTCGGTCAGTTTAAGAGAACAGTGTATTATGATGATAAATTATTGAAAGGATATTAGTTTTGTCCTTTAAATACGCAGAAATTTGATCCGAACAAATGTAACATTTTAAAATATCTCTTCAGAACGAAAAAGTTAGATTTATTCGGGTCAAATTTCTGCACATTTAAAGGACAAAACTAAACTTCTTCAATCACTTATTATCATAATACACTGCTCTCGTAAATTGACTGAGTATATTGGGAATTAAATCAATGGTTTTTTCCAAAACACGCTATGAAATGTTTCATATGAAACAATTTTTATCTCGAAAAGAAAGCAAAAACAAGCTAAATTGTATTAAACATTTTGTTTGAAATATCTCAAAGAATGACCCCCCGAAGTTGATGACATTACTCACTGTTCACCCTATATATACAGGGTGTATCACGAGGTTTTCCCCCGGTTTATGGAGGTGTTTCCTGGTGTTATTTGGAACGAAAAATGTAAATACAGTAATGTGGTGACATTCATAATTGAGGAGTTACAACAGATTTTCGAAACACGGCATGGAGTATGTAGCGCTAGACACGTTTGCGCAGGTCTAACGATGTGTGGGGGGAGGATTTAACGTTTCACATTCCAAGGTATGGAGAATGCTTCATGAGAACGGACTGTATCCTTTTTATTTGCAAAAAGTGCAGCATTTAGAACTACATGATCATGCCAACCGTTTGCCTGCCAGATCCCCACTCTAGACTACTGCATCTGAGGGTGGATGAAAGACATCGTGTACCAGATT
The DNA here is from genome assembly GCF_040183065.1 of Periplaneta americana. NCBI lineage: Eukaryota > Metazoa > Arthropoda > Insecta > Blattodea > Blattidae > Periplaneta > Periplaneta americana. Next base: position 20,911,807 of record NC_091127.1, on the reverse strand, counting down.
AGGGTGCAAACACGAAAAGAGTTGATTCAACGCATTCTCGATGTCGCAGAGACAATAAGGAACGAACATGTGAAGTTACGAAATGCTACACGCGCGGTTCACACCCGTGCGAATCTTTGCTTTCAGAAGCAGGGAGGAAATTTTGAACATTTGCTTTAAATCAACTCTACATTCAAGAGACTAGTACAAAATGAAACACTTGTTTGTATTCAAACTATGATTTCAATTTTTGTCAGTGATATCCTCAAATAAAAATTGTTTCTGTTTTCTTTTCAAATTGCCGTAACTCCTTAATTATGAATGTCACCCCATTACTGTATTTACATTTTTTGTTCCAAATAACACCAGGAATCACCTCAATAAACCGGGGGAAAACCTCATGATACACCCTGTATACTAATCCAATAATACAGATAAATTCAATATTTAAAGTAAAATAAAAGAAATTATATCACAGCTATAATAATGAAATTCTAACACTTTCGATTCCAAAAAAAAGGAAGCGAAGATCATTTCTTGCCTGCTTATGTAATTACTCAATAAATAACGAAAATTCAGGAACAATAAAAAAAATGTTAACTAAATCTACTGTATTTTATTCAACATTATTTCATTGCATGAAATAGGTTTCAAGGAAAATAATTTAATTTTCTTACTTCATGTTCGTGTTGTTTCATTGTAAGAATGAATCTCTTTACATCAATTTACAGTGTAACTATACAAAAAACACTAGTACTTCCGTATAACTTCCTACATAAGATATATATACAGGGTGAATAAAAACTGTCTGAACAAACATTCTGAGGTATTTATGGGAACAGAACAAGGATGATGTTTTAATAAACAGTATATAAAGTGATTCGTTATGAATGTAGGCTACAGGTCTTTGAAATGTATGTAGGCCTACGTTAGAATTCAGTATGACTAATATCAACATTAAATATTAAATTTATTTTATTGTAACTCACACTGAAGAAATACTTAGAAGCATAAACGTCAACTTTTGTGCAAAGATATAAACGACGCAGCAATAACTCCACACCAAAATGACGACATGAACTGTAAGCACACCATCCACAGTCAATGTGACTTTACGTACAGAGGGTGCACATACTTGGAACTAACAACCAAAGGCTACTTATTGATAAAATGAGACGTTGCAGACCTGTACTGAGATGAAGAGAACTCAGTTTGAGCATTTCCTTTAAAGGGAAGAATAAGTTGGAAGACATCTGTATCTTGGAATGAAAACAATTTTGGGCCTAAATTTATATGAGCAGTTTTATTATTTTAGGTCACGAATTAGTTCCTCAAGTGGCCCTATATGTTAGTTAACATCTGTAAATACCAAACACATTTACAATAGTGTGTTGTGATTTTGTTTGTTGGAATAAACGAAAGGAGCACAAATCATAAATGAAACATTACGATTTAATACACTCACCCAATCTAAGACAAGCGCAATATTTTTTATTGACTTAAACATTTATTTTATAAAAGTTCCCTGATTACTTATCATCAAAGAGACCCACGCAGCTCCTTTGAGATTTGTCGCGAGCGAAATGGTTCTGGAGCAGGTTTCCTCAAATTTTCAGGTTTTCCATAAACATCAAGCTGCCAAATAAACGTGGAGTTGTCTTAGAGAGGGCGAAACTCAAAATGCTGCGTTCAGTGAACCAGCATTACAGAAATCCATTTCTTCGGAATGCAATTTATTAACATGATTTCCTATTTATCATTCACTTATTAATTATTTTTCACCAATCATAATTATTTTACTTTTTAATAACCAGCTCGTTATTTTCAATATACTTCATTTATTTGTATTAATTGTTATTTACTTATATTTTCATATTTTGTTACACGAATTTAGTTCAGTAGTATTATTTTTATTCTTTTTACCTTTAATTTAACTTAGTTTTATATTTTTGTTTAATTAAGTTCAATATTTATTATCTAATCATGTTATTATCATTATTAATTTTACTAAAAGGAATTATGTAAAAGTCAGAATAATTTTGAATCTCCTGAAACGTTGTTAAAATTAGAATAAAGTTCCAATTTTTTCACAGAGGAATGAAGTCTATATAAAATCAATCAATATAAGAATAAAAATATGACTACCAATTTATTATATAATCATTAATGGCTTTCTGTTCAGACTCTGCACACTATTTAGGACTAAATTCTGCAAAATTATCTACTTTCTGAGTAATTGAACGCTTTCATCACCCCATGTTATAATATCTATCTATCTATCTATCTATCTATCTATCTATCTATCTATCTATCTATCTATCTATCTATCTATCTATCTATCTATCTATCTATCTATCTATCTATCTATCTATCTATCTATCTATCTAAATCTAATCTAATCTTATCTATCTATCTATCTATCTATCTATCTATCTATCTATCTATCTATCTATCTATCTATCTATCTATCTATCTAAATCTATCTATCTATCTAATCTATCTATCTATCTATCTATCTATCTATCTATCTATCTATCTATCTATCTATCTATCTATCTATTATATCTATCTATCTATCTATCTATCTATCTATCTATCTATCTATCTATCTATCTATCTATCTTATCTAATCTAATCTAATCTAATCTAATCTAATCTATCTAATCTAATCTGTCTAATCTAATCTGTCTAATCTAATCTGTCTATCTAATCTGTCTGTCTGTCTGTCTATCTATATCTATCTATCTAATCTAATCTATATATCTAATCTATCTATCTATCTATCTTATCTATCTATTCTATCTATCTATCTATTCTATCTTTCTATCTATCTATTCTATCTATCTATCTATCTAATCTAATCTAATCTAATCTGTCTAATCTAATCTGTCTATCTAATCTGTCTGTCTGTCTATCTCTATCTATCGATCTATCTATCTATCTATCTATCTATCTATCTATCTATCTATCTATCTATCTATCTGTCTATCTATATATATATCTATCTATCTATATATCTATCTATCTATCTATCTATCTATCTATCTATCTATCTATCTATATATCTATCTATCTATCTATCTATCTATCTATCTATCTATCAATCAGGGGCGTATTTTGCGGGCTACCGGGGCTACCGGCGGTAGCCCAAGGAAATTACAAAAGAAAAAGTTTATAATATAACATAATGTAATAATTTTGTATTATTAGTTTTACCATAGTAATTAAAATTAAGGTAATTGTTAGATATATTTTGTGTAATAATAGGGTCAGCGGTAGCCCAAACCCTTTAACCAGTATACGCCACTTCTATCTATCTATCTATCTATCTATCTATCTATCTATCTATCTATCTATCTATCTATCTATCTATCTATCTATCTATCTATCTATCTATCTATCTATCTATCTATCTATCTATCTAATCTATCTATCTAATCTATCTATCTATTTTATTTATTTATTTTATTTATTCATTTATTTATTTATTTATATATTTATTTATTTATTTATTTATTTATTTATTTATTTATTTATTTATTTATTTATTTATTTATTTATTTATTTATTTATTTATTTATTTTGCTAATAATTATAATATAAAATATAATATATACAGACAAACTTTAGCTCGCCCCTGAAAGAGTAGAACTCGTGCTCGGGGCGGAATAACACATTTCGAATATGCATACATAAAACCATTATTCAGATACATTTGCAAAGGAAACACAAAAACTCAAGCAAGATTACTTGTATATGTTGAGTAGTTCTGTTTTGTTGCATTTAAAAATAGGCGTTACCAAGGCAAACGAAATGAAACAACTGAAGTCGGGTATCGTGATGCTAAATTCTATTCCTTTGTGAATGAATTATTGTCTTTATTTGAACAGCATTTCTACAAAAATATTCAGCAAATAAAAATATCCTGACTTTTATATAACCCCGTATATTTATTATTTACATAGGTCCCTATTTAATAATTTTATGATTTAATATGTTATTTATTTAAGTAGCATTTATTTTCACACAAATTTTCATAACCTTTTACTCTAATTGTTTCTTAACAGGTGATTCTAACATGTGGTCAACAGCTCTAGTTTCGCCCTGTATTGTGTAAATATCCAGGTTTTTTTTTAATTCCCTACTAATCGTACAGACAGAACGATTAGCGGATTGTTAGGGACCCTTCCATTGAAGAACAATTGAAAGTTGTTAACTTTGAAGAAGAGGAACATTTACCGAATAAGACTGGCAAAGAAAACAGAAGTATTCGGAGGAAACCTGCTCCACAACCAATTTGTCCACATCACAAATCTCCGAGGAACTGTAACACTTGGTTCCTTTTTTGGGAGGCTGGCATCTCGCAAGATTCTGTAGCAAGCTGAAGGAAAGAACATGTCTCTCTTCCCTTCTTCGTTCAGTGAAAACATCTGGGGTAAGTGTGCAAAATTACACTAGAACCCGTAGTCTTAGTCCCTGCATTCCATTTGCTAGTTTTTATCTGGCTGTCGGCCTGGGTGGCGCAGTCGGTAGAGTGCTGGCCTTCTGTGCCCGAGATTGCGGGTTCGATCCCTGCCCAGGTCGATGGCATTTAAATGTGCTTAAAAGCAACAGGCTCATGTCAATAGATTTACTGGTATGTAAAAGAACTTCTGCGGGACAAAATTCCGGCACACCGGCGACTTGATAAAACCTAACCTCGGCAGTTGCAAGCGTCGTTGAATAAAACATAATTTAATTTTTATATGGCCACTGCTTAAGACTTTTTGGTCTCCTTTACTGGTCCCAAGTTCATGAGAATAGGGATAACTGAAATTTGTCACATGTCAATCACTCAGAAAGAGAAACCTACTTACTTGAAATCGTTATACACTAACATTTTTATATTTGGACAAACTATCCTGAACTTAATGCTAGTTTCACACAACGAATCAAAGAAATAGACTGCCGTTCAAAGTGTCTAAGTGACGATTTAAATATACAGAATGTTTCGAAAGGTTACCGACTGACTTAAACAGCATGTTGAGCGGTCTGTACAGAGAAAATTTTTAATAGGAACCCATGTTCTCCGAAGGAAGCCCGAGTCATTACAAGCCTTCCAATGCAAAAAACTACATGGTATCCGACAAGTCCCGCATCATGGGGTAATTTATAATACGTCTGGAGGCTAAACTTCAGACTATTGAGAATGCTGTGTAAGAGATCAGTGGTGGTTTCACGACACTTTTCCTCGATCCGTGTTCGTAGATGTTGCAGATCACGAATCTTCACTTCGTACACCTTTTTCCTCAGATAACCTTCATAAGGCAAAGTCAAGGGGTTTTAAGACTGGCGACCTTGGAGACCATTCTCTGGGTCCTCTGCGTCTTATCCACCGATTACGGAAGTTTTCATCGAATCAACTCCGCACACTACAAATTTTATGATACCGACTATGATGTGGGACTTGTCGGATACTCTGTACATACTGGACAACATAACAATGAAGTACTCTTAATGTATACAAGATTTATTAAGGGGTTAGGTACAGCTTACAGCAGTAAAAGTTTTGGAAATATTTAACATTTTTTCCCTCCATTACTGTATCTTGTACAATAATGGAAATTTGTATGTGTAAAACACTGTCCTGCTATATGAAAAAAAAATATATTTTTACAATTTCAAAAAAATATATATATATATATATATATATATATATATATATATATATATATATATATATTTTTTTCAAAATTAAAAATGGTGGCAGTTTACTGTGCAGTGATGAAGCGTTTCCCTCATAACTCATAAACTTGTTAACTTTTTCATGTTCTCTTACTTTTATTTTATTGCTGAAACTAATATTTACAATATCATGCTCTTTCAACTACATTCATTAATAAATAATATTTTTGTTTATTTTGTGTTAGAAGAAAATACTGATATTTGACCATTTTTAAATGAATTTATTTTTTATCAGACAATCTATGAAAGGTAGAGAAGTGAGCTTGCATCATGTTGTAGATATGACATGCATAAATACACACAAAACATTTCATCACAGAATGTTGGATAGTTTTTGACTTACGTGGGAAACGCTTTATCACTGCACAGTAAACTGAGTTTTAAAAAAAAAAATGTAAATATTTTTTTAAATCGTAAAAATATTTTTTTCATATAGCAGAAGGACAGTGTTTTACACATACTAATTTTCATTATTGTACAAGATACAGTAATGGAGGAAAATATTTCCAAAATTTTACTGTTGTAAGCTGTACCTAACCCCTTAAGCAGACATTGCATCGTAGAACAAAATTTTAGCGCACCCTGTCAAATATCCCAGGCATTTCACGAACCATGTCAGATGCTGCAAGTATTCTGGAGAAACGTGTTTCTTGGTCGACCACTGAGGTCTCATAAACAAGTGTTTTTATATGGCCACCAAAAGAATCAGTAAAGAGGCGTCATGTCAGCAGAACGAGCAGTTTTGAACTGTACCCGCTGTGGGAAATCGCCCACATTCAGTGCCTGCGCCTTCTGTGGATATGGGTGAGGCTGATTATCATCATGCAAGTCTTGTATTGACTCGAGCTTCTTTCGGAGAACATGGGTTCCTGTTCGAAAGTTTCTCTATTCTGACGTCTCTACATACTGCTTAAGTTTGTCGGTAGCCTTTTGAAACACCCAATATGCAATGCACTTCAGTTATCTATGTTTCTGTGTAGCTTCACTTTATAATTCCATAACGTTGACTGCGATTAACAAGGAACAGTACTAACTCGGAGACCTCCATTTTTATCCTCAGTAATAACACAAGAGGTTTTGATTTATCTAGAGAAAATCACAGTTCGAGTGGGGTTTAATTGACTATTATACGATTAGAAGATAGTATTTTATTTATTTATTATTTATTTATTTATTTATTTATTTATTTATTTAATCTGGTGTAGTAAAGCCATCAGGCCTTCTTTTCCACAACACCAGGAATACAAATACAATAATAGAAATAAACAGAAAAAAATACACTACATGCAAAGTAAAGCTACATAAGAAATAAGGAGAGAGAAAAAACACTGTAAACAATGTAAAACCACACAAAAATATACACAGGTTGCAGTCACACAAACTTTGAATGAGTAATTAAGTATCATCATTAATTGTATCCTAACTAATTAACTAACATAAACAAGAAACTTGAATTTTAATCTAGATTGAAAAAGAAAACACAAATCAATACTTCTAGCAATACCTAAAAAACATTAACTAAGACAAAATTTTCCAATTTAATTTTGAATTATGATAAAGTCCGGCAGTCCCTGACGTCATTAGGTAACGAATTCCAGAGGCGAGGTATTTCTACAGTATAGGAAGATGAGTATAAAGACGTTCTATGATGAGGGATAGAAAGAAGTGCTTGATGTCGATTTCGAAGAGTTGTAAGAAATTGAAAGCGCGATAACAGATAATTCGGAATAGAAGTATGCATAATTCTAAACAGAAGAGACAATGAATAAATATATAAGTATATATATATATACATATAAGTATATAAAGATTAGAAGGAATTAAGTACTCTAATACAATAAAATATTAATTGACTTACTGAAATACTGAATTGTCTTGAAAATGTATTATTCCACCATATCATCCTTACAAATATTCCGCTGGATGGCAGTAGTGTGTTATGATGACCTTGTTACCAGTGCTCTTGTTACCAGTTGCGCCAATTATACAATCTTCAATGATCTCTCTGGACGATTATTAGTCACTACTACTAGTTCCACAATTTGGGACATCTGGCCGATATCTACAGTAGGATCCAGAATACAAAGTAGAGATTAAATTAAAAATAATACAATATGATTTGCGGAGAAAATATGGAACAATGATAAATTAAAAAATTAAGTACAATTTGATTTCGAAGAAACTTGAGATGAAAATACAATGAAGAGTAATGAAATGAAGTAAAAAATATATTACGTAGTGTTATATAAGTAGTTTGAGAATAAGGTGCTTAGGAAAATATTTGGGGCTAAGAGGGATGAAGTTACAGGAGAATGGAGAAAGTAACACAACACAGAACTGCACGCATTGTATTCTTCACCTGACATAATTAGGAACATTAAATCCAGACGTTTGAGATGGGCAGGACATGTAGCACGTATGGGCGAATCCAGAAATGCATATAGAGTGTTAGTTGGGAGGCCGGAGGGCAAAAGACCTTTGGGGAGGCCGAGACGTAGATGGGAAGATAATATTAAAATGGATTTGAGGGAGGTAGGATATGATGGTAGAGACTGGATTAATCTTGCTCAGGATAGGGACCAATGGCGGGCTTATGTGAGGGCGGCAATGAACCTCCGGGTTCCTTAAAAGCCAGTAAGTAAGTAAGTAAGTGTTATACAAGTGATTGTGTAAAATGAATAATGAATCTCTCAATACCATTAGACAAATTTTGTTAATGTCCTCATTGGAAAATTTAAGAGAAAGGAGAATGGTTTTGGTTAACTTACATGAAGTTCCCCTAGCACCAAAAAGAAGTCCTTTCACTTCCCTTGTATTAATATTCATTTTGTATCTCGCACTGAAGTGAGGAATACATGGGTTGTAAATAGACTTCTTTTCATAGTTAATATTATTGGCTTGTTGATAATTCTTCTCAAAACGGACAGTGGGATCAAGAATGAGGCTTCTTTGAGTCCGGCGATCGATGACTATAATGTCTGCTCTTCTGGTTTATCCATTCTCAGCCAAGCAGTGCACTTCTTCGTAAACCTCCTACTTTGTAGGCTTTGTTGATTGAGTTTCATTTTTATTAAAACAGTTGCATTCCACTTCAGTTATCAATATAAGTACATTAAACAATCTCTGATACGTGACTATCTATAATCTCATACAGCAGAAGCTATAACATAACCTAAATAAAATAAAAAAGATAAGTGATGGAAAAGTTTTAATTAAGGATGATGAAATAAACATGAATCAATTTAAAAGGTATAATTATTGAGGTGGTAAAACAAACAAATGCTAGGGAGGTGATAAAAATTGTAGGATAAGCAGCCATGATTGCTTGAAACACGTCGTTTCGTACGGTTTTATTGGTCAAAAGTAGTATGACGTAGTAAAAGTGTAATATGCAAATCTAGCTTCCAGATAAAGCTCTCTGTGAAGCAGACTTGAATAATCATCATCATCATCATCATCCTTCACGAATTAGGCCTCTGTAGACCTGTTTCGGCCCCATCTAGCAGTCTTCTTAACGGTCTTCCTGGTCGACGATGTCCTCTAGGTTTATATTGCATCATAATTTTTGGGATTCTTGAATTTTCCATTCTTCTTACATGATCTAGCCAATTGAATTTGTATCTGGTGATTTTTTCTTCTACTGACTCTACTTCTAATTGTTCTAAAATTTCTTCATTCCTTTTTCGGTCTAAAAGAGTATATCCTGCTGTTCTCCTGAAAAATTTCATTTCCGTTGCTTTGATTCTGTTCATGTCTTTTTTCTTTAATGTCCAAATCTCGCTTCCGTATAGAAGGGTGGGTAATGCTAGTGTATTATATATTTTTATTCTTGTAGATTTTTGTACTAATTTAGCTTTTAATGTATTGTTTATTATTCCTAGAATTTGTGTAAATTTGGTAATTTTCTTGTTCACATCTTTTTCATTTTGATAAGATATTTCACAACCCAGATAATTGAAATTTTGCACTTGTTCGAGGCATTGGTTATTGTGTATTATCTTACTTCTCACTGGGTCTTGTCCTAAAAATGCCATTACTTTTGATTTTTGTGCTGAAATTTCCATCCCAAAATCTTTTAATATTTCATTTAATGTATACAATCCTCTTTGTAAATTATCCTCTGAATTGGAAATTATGACTTGATCATCGGCATAGAGTAAGGTATTTAATGTTAGAGCACTGGTTATTTTGATTCCTGATGTGTAGATTTGGTTCCATTTTAAAATAATTTCATTTATATAAATATTAAATGAAGTTGGTGATAGTGGACAACCTTGTCGAACTCCATTATTAACTAATTTTCTTTCGGATATACAGTTATTTATTTTGACACTTATTTTGCTGTCCGTGTAGATTTCTATTATATTTTGGAATACCAAATTTGGAATATTTTTTTCTTGTAATATGTCGAATAAAAGGTCTCTTCGGACTTTATCAAAAGCTTTCACAAAATCAATAAAAGCTATATGGGTTTCTAAATTAAATTCTCTTCTTTTTTCCAACAATAGTTTGATACTAAATAATGGATCTACACATGATCTTCCTTTTCTAAAGCCATTTTGACACTCCAGAAGGAAAGTTTCAGCATGTTTTTTTAATTTTTCATTTAAAATTCTACTAAATATCTTATAACATGTGTTGAGGATACTAATCCCTCTATAGTTTTCAACATTCTGTTTATCTCCTGTTTTATATATGGGAATAATTACACTATTTTTCCATTCTTCCGGTAAAGTGGCAGTCAGATATATTCTGTTTAGAAATCTTAGTAATCTTTCTTGAAATAGATCTCCTGCATATTTATACAATTCTGAATTTAGGTTATCTTCTCCAGGTGATTTACTATTTTTCGTCTTCTTTAATGCTTCTTGTAGTTCTTCTTTTGTAATGCATTGTTCATCTGGGTTTTTTGTGTCCCAGAATTTTGAATCAAAAGTAGGATTGTTCCATAAGTTTTTGTAAAAGTCTAGGAATGTTTCTATTTTGGGGCAAGGGTTTATCTTGGCGGATTCCTTTATGTCTCTATTCATGTATTTTAAAATTTTATATGTATTGGGTTTCATTTTATAAATGTCAGTTTCTAAAAAAGATATAAACTCTTTCCATGATTGCCTGTGTCGTTTTCTAATTTCTCTGTTAGCTATCGCCCTTTTATGTTTATAATCTATTTCATCATTAACGGATTTTGTTTGAAGGTATTTTCTATAAGCTATATTTTTATTTTTTATGATCTCCTTAATTTCATCATCCCAAGATCTTAATTTTTTCTTTTGTGTGAAAGCCTTATATTTTCCGATGCTCTCCGTGGCTGCCTGTGATATTTGAGTTTTAATATTTTCCCATTCTTTGTGAATGTCTTCATCTTCAGGTATTTCTAACATTTTTTGTTCAAGTCTTTTTTGATAAAGCCAGCGTACACTGTCGTCATGGATTAATCTAATTTTGTAACGCATTAATTCTTTTTTGGGGGCATTTATCTTTGTTAAATGTAGCCATCTTGGTGTATATCTCACTTTTGCTAATACAAGGTAATGATCTGATCCAATGTCACTTCCTCTGAAGACCTTGACATCTAAAAATAATTCGGATAATTTTCTATTTGCTATAAAATAATCTATGATAGATTTTGAGCCACGTGCTGACCATGTATACATATGAATATCTTTATGGTTGAAAAATGAATTCATGATTTTCATTTCATTGTATAATACAAAATCTCTTACTTTTTCTCCATTATTGTTTATGGTAGGTTCTCCAAATTTTCCTATGGTATTTTTTATTTCGATGTTGCCTATTCTACCGTTTAAATCTCCGGCTAATAATATGTAATTATTTTTATTTACTTTATTCAAAATTTCTTGCAACTGGGCATAAAACAATTCAGTTTCTTCAACTCTTCCTTCCTCTGGAGCATAAAGACTAAAGAAAGTTAGTTTGCCTCTTCCTATCTGGAGTTGTACTTCTAATATTCTTTCATTCCAGTATGTATAATTGTTTATTTTGTTTTTTATTGATTTATGAATCCAAATCATTACTCCGGCCTGTGCTCTTGTCTTCTTATTAACACCATTATATATGATTATGTAGTTTTTTGTTTCAGTTGTACCTTTTAGTTTCTTTTTTGTTTCTGTTATTGCTGCTATTTTAATCTGCTTTTTATTCAATATTTCATCTAATTCTTCTTCTTTATGATTGATCCCTCTAACATTCCAAGTAGCGTATGTGAACATATTTTGTTTTTTCCAATTTCGTTTAACCGTTGACTTGCTCTGGGTTTTCATCAAATTATCTATCCTTATACTGCTTGTTTGAGGCTTGAAAGTAATGTAGTAACATACACAGGGACATCATTTTATTTTTACTAACATTTCAAATATTAACCTGGCTATACCTTTGGATTAACGGTTGTGCTACCCCCTTCCACGACTGCAGTTCGATGATACTGGCGTAAAATACAAAAAAATCACTTTACTAGGTATAGGAGGGAAGAAAAGTAGTTCATCCATTTACGTAAACTAGGAAATATTGCGATTTTGAGTTTGATAATTTTCATTAGGTTTTTGTTTGATCAAAATACAGTAGGCCAACTGTATTAACAATGAGTGTTTTTACCGTTGCTTACGAGATTATACAAGCTGGCGCATAGAGCTTGAAAAACGAGTCTGAAGTGGTTCCCTCGTAATGCCAATTCCGCCGCTCGGAGCGCTGTTCTGCCCTATATATTCATAGCAGAACACTTAAAAGACATTGACATTTGGGACATTTAAAGGACTCACCATTGCTTATTAAATGCTTCGTACAATATTTTATGGACAATAGACGTAATTTGCAAACTTCTACTCCTCAATTATATTACAATAAAAGGCTGTCATTCTTGATATTAAAACATATTACATATAAACTGAGGGACTGTCTGCTCTGTACTTCAGTTCATACACCAAACATTTCCGGAAATAAATTAACTTGACATCTTACATATACGCACTATAGCCTACCCTTTTCACCTAATATTATTAATATTGTTATATTGCAACTAATTAAGGTACTGCATTATCTTTAATTTCCTTGAATTCATAATTACGCATTTGCAAGAAGGCCTAACTTTTCCCTTTCTTTTTAAAAAAAATACGGAGGTCACAATAACTGAGAAGTATAATTATTGCGCGATTTTGTCTTGCAGTGGTGAAAACATTTCTATAGGCCTACTGATTAATCTATTGAGCATAGTAATAGTAAACGCTGTAGTATTTTAGTGCGTGTACGCCTACTTAGCTCTTGTAAAACGAAATTTTCAATTTCACTTTCAACGGAACACTCACTTATATTCAGTTCTTGTATCTTGCAGTAAATTATCCATTTGTGATCATCTTTCCAATATAACCTCCCATTGAAACGACCACTTAAAATCATGAGCTAGAATTTATTATTTTAAAAACATTTCCACGTACATACTGTTATAATTGTTATGAACCACAATACAAAAGACAACACTGTGAAATTGGATTAATTTATCAAGATCAACATCAATACCGGTAGTATAAAATCACATATAGGCCTAGGCTATATTATTTCATTACTTTATGGTATTAATTAGAAGGATTAATTTTGAAGAATTTACAAATATGCTGAAATAATTTATGACACCTCTTATAGAAATGTAAAAATATGTATGTACATTTTGAAACAATGGCTATAGCACCACTTGAAAATGTTGAGCATTTTAACAGTAACTTGTAAATTGTTCCATCACGTTGTCTATAGTGTTCATTTATTGTAGCACTTTTAGAACGAACGTGGTTCACATACATAAGAAGAAATGACGATGGAATGAGTCGAACACATACAGTTTTCTTTAATTTTTAGCAAATGATGAAGTTGAATATATACTGTTACTTCATATCCTAACATAGGCCTAAGTAGAGTTGCCACCATAGATGTAACACCTGAAATGAATATTATAAAATAAATTAATGTATTGGTAATGATACAAGAATAAAAAGAAATTAGGCTAGACATAACCTCACAAAATTACAAACATATGCTAAAACAACAAAAAAAAAACTTTACGTATCCGTATATAATAAAACTAGATATTCCAGATATAATTTGTTTCACACGATAACCACCTCAGCCTATTTCGGTAGCAGCCATTATTAGTTACAGTTTGATGTGCATACCTAATCTCATACTAACCTTGTTAAGTTCTCTAACCTAATTCACTGATAATTACGTAACAATACACAGGTCTAAAATACAGACAAATACACATTAATTACCTAATAAGTACAGCATGAAGATAATTCATTACTTTTGTCGATATTTTCTAAAGAGAAAGGGAAAACAGTAACAACATTATCTTCAATGTTTACATCACGTCGTTCACATTTTCATTAGGCCTATATCAGTAATGCTTGGTAAGTGAAACAATGCATGAAATTATTTTACATTTCGGGTCACATCATTCGAGAGTCGGAAAATGCAATTCGCCACTTTTAACATAGCATTGCTTGTTATATGAGAGAACTTTGACATTTACCTTAACCTATAAATATACGACCTGTTGGTACAGAGTTCTTCACATAGCAAAACACAGACAATTTTCAAATATAACTTAGCTGAACAAACTTCAAATAACACTGTAATATGCTTGGCATATTTATAATATTCGTACTCAATCAGTAATGCACAATTAATCGAACTATTTTCACGATGCACAATGCTTTGTAATCGTACTATTCATCATTTCATAGGGCAGAGAGGCGAACCTAGCGGCAGAAATTGTCATGACTCACAGAGACCTAATCTCGATCGTGCTATGCGCCAGCTTGTGTAATCCCGTAAGGAACGGTTTTTACTCACGAACTGAGCTATCCATTCGGACGTATTCATTATGCAGTGTATATTATACTGTCTACAGCACATTAGCGTACAATATGGAGAATGAAGTTAAATTGAAAATAATAATCATAATATGGATATTTAAACACATTTTTGAAAATGGTGGCCGTTCATTTCGATACAGGCTTCAGTTCTTTTGTACATATTATCGCACTATAGACTATTGTACCTAATCCCAATTACCAGTTTCGTCCTTCGTACTAGTAACTCATGTTGAAATCATTCTGTACCTACTCTATAAAAGAGTACCATACGTACTGTAAATTCAATCTTCACTTCTGCTCGATCCGAAAAGATAAAATTACTCAGACATACTATCTACTGTCCGTCCAAATGGTTATGTCGTAGGATCGTAGAAAGGGAGGAAATCACGTGGCAGTTAATTACTTAACGAGGCCCTTTTATTTAAGTTATTTTAAACAGTTGTATAATATTAAGTAGACGTCCAATTTCTAACAGAAATTAATGTTTTCAGAAAAGAGCTGAGAGACAACCCAGTCACTAGCCTTTACAGAGGGGTGAGCAGAAGCGGGTGGGGGAAACAGGGATGCGACGTAGGCAAACAGACGACAGTACCTGTGCGAAAATATGATTCAATATTGAAAACTCTTTCTTCATTGTAAAACGGGAACATATTTCTGGAACGTACTATACTCACTAACTCTGTACTGTTTACTATGACCGTAAGGCGACTTTGACTGCACACGCGGCCTTGGTTCTGTGTGGAAGACGGTTGGAAGATTACTAGTAGAGAGGGTAGGAGTGAAGTACATTCAAAACTCAGGTACAATAAAAATTGAAGTAAAAATAAAATGACACCCCTGTATATTATGCGAATCTAGTTTTCAGGTACAGCTCCCTGTGAAGCAGACTTCAATAATTTCAAGAGAAAAATTGTTCCGTGGCCTGGCAATAGTCAGAATTAACACTTAGCTAATTTTTGTTCGACAAGAAGCGTGATTTAGTAGTTCCATTCGCTTATTTGTTATCTGCAAGATATAAAAATTCAAATATAGTTGCACATATTCCGTTCTTGCGCATATCTGCTCCATTCCCTTTGCCCTGTTGCCTCCCACATTCTCACTCTCTGTCTCTCTCTCTACAGTACTAATATGCACTTCGCTCCATTAATTTACGCTACAGAAACAACTTATTAATATCCTCTGGGAAAAATCGTAACACAATTCATTCACATCATTCTTCTGTTTATTAAACTTCAACATTTCATTTATCAAGTACATTCATCTGTGGTAATGTGGATTTAAAATGACATGAAGGGAGCAAAGCATACTCGAACATCACAAATGCGTTACACAGGCTATTCCTTTACATTATTCTGTCTCAAAGATACTAACTTAAACATTACCGAATTCTTTAACCTGGTTTCCTGTCGTATGCTCATTCTTTTTTACGCTTATACTAAGATATCTTACATGAGCGAAACTGGTGATCTCTACGGAATGTAACTTCTTTATAAGAACTTTTATGCTCGACCATGCCGAAATGTAGTAATTATACACCTGGTAGTAGCCCTTTAATGCACCTCATTAAAGTACACCTATTCATTAAAGTTCAGGTGTTCAGCCAATGACAAGTCACCTTTGTACCGTTATAAACCGCAAGTATCGATTATTCTCGGATATGCAATCGAAAGACAATTAGCGAAAAGTCACGGAGGCTGGAAATCCAATACTGTCGCAGAAGGTTATGTTCTGTTACTATAATAATTAGCGTTAATTGTAAATAATATTCAAATAAATTCAATTTGTCATCTCGATTTTCAATTCTAAATCAATTTCCTGGTTATATCAGACTAATCTTCATCTTATTCTCTATCAAGGTCAATGACATTCGGCCTCGGAAAAAATCGATACTTTCGCGTCTGCGCACATCTCACAATTCAGGTCAGTTCACACATAACCATAACATGACCTAATTTTGAATAATTTCAACTTAGAAATATGGTCGAGCATAAAAAGTCGTATGAAACTTGCCTATAATGGTAATTAAGACGCTCGTATGAAAATTATGAAACTCGCTTGCGGTCGTTTCATAAACAAACATACTTGCGTCTTAATTACTACCATTATAGGCTCGTTGCATAATGTACTATTTCAACATTTTTTTCTAAAGAAATCCCTGTTATATTTTTGTGTCAGGAACATCTTAGGCTCCATTGTAACAATTTTGTATTACTGGGGATCATCAGTGCGGTTTTAGGTGTAATAGATCGACTATTGATCAGATTTTTTGTATTCGACAGATGGAGAAAAAATGGGAGTATAAGAGTACTGTGTATCAATTATTCATAATTCTAAAAAGGTATATGAGTTGGTTAAGAGAGAAGTTTTATATGATATTCTTATTGAATTTGGTATTCCCAAGCAACTATTTCGATTAATTAAAATGTGTCTCAGTGACTCTTACAGCAGAGTCCGTATAGGCCACTTTCTATCTGATGCGTTTCCAATTCACTGCGGGCTAAAGCAAGGAGATGCACTACCACCTTTACTTTTTAACTTCGCTCTAGAATATACCATTAGGAAAGTCCAAGTTTGGAAAAATCCCGAAAAGACAAAGTATATGATTATGTCTCGTGTCCAGAATATTGTACGAAATGGAAATATAAAAATTATTGGAGATTTATCTTTCGAAGAGGTGGAAAAATTCAAATATCTTGGACCAACCGTAACAAATATAAACGATACTCGGGAGGAAATTAAACGCAGAATAAATATGGGAAATGCCTGCTATTATTCGGTTCAGAAGCTTTTATCATCTAGTCTGCTGTCAAAAAATCTGAAAGTTAGAATTTATAAAACAGTTATATTACCGGTTGTTCTGTATGGTTGTGAAACTTGGACTCCCACTCTGAAAGAGGAACATAGGTTAAGGGTGTTTGAGAATAAGGTGCTTAGGAAAATATTTGGGGCTAAGAGGGATGAAGTTACAGGAGAATGGAGAAAGTTACACAACGCAGAACTGCACGCATTGTATTCTTCACCTGACATAATTAGGAACATTAAATCCAGACGTTTGCGATGGGCAGGGCATGTAGCACGTATGGGCGAATCCAGAAATGCATATAGAGTGTTAGTTGGGAGACCGGAGGGAAAAAGACCTTTGGGGAGGCCGAGACGTAGATGGGAGGATAATATTAAAATGGATTTGAGGGAGGTGGGATATGATGATAGAGACAGGATAGGGACCGATGGCGGGCTTATGTGAGGGCGGCAATGAACCTTCGGGTTCCTTAAAAGCCATTTGTAAGTAAGTAAGGGCTATGTACAAAAATCGGTATTGAAATGTGACATTAATGGTAAAGTATAATATAGACTTTGCTTTAGTTGCGTAACAAACGGGTTTTGAAATGGATCCTAATTCTACTACAGTAAAAACACTTCACTAAAAGCAGCGGTTATCGCGCTTATCCTGAAGCTACTAGGACTTGGAATATTGTCAAAGAAAAGTATAAATAAATCTGAATAATATAGGTCTGATAATTTCTCCAAACCACACGAGTCTGGAAACAAACTGAGCACTTCACTCCATACCTGAAAGAAACGGTTTAAAAACCGTTAGAATACATTTGAAGTTTGTGGCCATTTTGTGTTCTTGTTTTCAAATCAAGACCTATTAATTTGTTACTAAAAATCATTATATTTCATGTGCATTATTCAAAATAAATTGACTCGTAGGTACTGAATATCTACAAAGTAGTTCAAATATCTGACAAATCTCTATGCAGATAGATAGACGACACGCCCAAATGACATTGAAAACATGTATTTCTGCGAAATTTCAAAATAAATATCTTTACGGCGTCGCAATAAGCTTACTTTTTTTTCATACTTGTTGTAATGGGAAGCAAAAGGACGAATCAAACTGGTCTCGAACTTGAGGTATCTTCGTCACTTTTTTCTGAGCTAGCATTTCTCCCTGACGTAAACAAGAGAAAGATAACATTACACTAACTAGAAGACGACAGACCGTAAATTTCGATGCCGATGTATTGATTTTCTATACATCGTTTTAAGTCGCCAGCTCCTTCTGATACTCAGAACAGTAAGTTATCATCAAACTCAGTGCTTCCAAAAACATATCCTCTCCGTCACTGTGTAAATACAGGGACATCGTTTTATTTTTACTGACATTTCTAATATTAAGAACCGGAAACACCGTTTGCTACCCCCTTCCACGACTGGAGTTCGATGATACTGGCGTAATATACAAACAAATCACTTTACTAGGTATAGGAGGGAAGAAAAGTAATTCATCCATTTACGTAAACTAGGAAATATCGCGATTTTTAGTTTGATAATTTTCATTATGTTTTTGTTTAATCAAAATACAGTACTGTATTAACAATAAGTGTTTTTACTCGTGAACTGAGCTGTCCATGCGGACGTATTCATTATGCAGTGTATATTATACTGTCTAGAGCACATTAGCGTACATTATAGAGAATGAAGTTAAATTGAAAAATAATCATAATATGGATATTTAAACACATTTTTTTAAATGGTGGCCGTTCATTTCGATACAGGCTTCAGTTCTAATGTGCATATTATCGCACTATAGACTATTGTACGTAATTCCAATTATCAGGTTCGTACTTCGTATCAGTAACTCATGTTGAAATAATTCTGTACCTACTCTAAAAAAGAGACCTTACGTACTGTAAATTCAATCTTCACTTCTGCCCGATCCGAAAACATAAAATTACTCAGACATACTATCTACTGTCCGTCCAAGTGGTTACGTCGCAGCGTCGTAGAAAGGGAGGAAATCACGTGACAGTTAATTACTTAACGAGGCCCTTTTTTTAAGTTATTTTAAACAATTGTATGTGTATGATATTACGTATACGTCCAATTCCTAACAGAAATTAATGTTCTCAGAAAAGAGCTAAGACAGCCCAGCCACTAGCATTTACAGAGAGGCGAAAAGAAGCAGGTGGGGGAAACCGGGATGCGACGTAGGCAAATGGAAAATGATGCAATATTGAAAGCTCTTTCGTCACTGGAAAACGCGAACATATTTTTGGAACGTACTGTTCACTATGACCATAGTCTACTATATACAGTCACGAAGCTAGAGTTTTGAGGATGCTAGAAACAATAGACTGTGCCGGTACTATTTCGCATTGTCTGTAATGAGGCGATATTAGCGATCCTAGTGGTGAACAACTACCTAATGTTTGCATATTTACTACGTATTGAGCTTCGTGACTGTATATACTAGACTGTGCTATGACCGTAAGGCTACTATGACTGTTTATGCGGTCTTGGATCTGTGTGGAGGACGGTTGAACTTCATTAATGGAAGGGGTGGGAGTGAAGTACATTCAAAAACTCAGGTACAATAAAAATTGAAGTAAAAATAAAATGATGTCCCTGTATAAAGTTGTTCTTCATGAGATTATGATTTAAATTTATACAATGTGGAACTGAGTCCCAAAAACACTTCTACATCCACAACTAATTTTTCGCCTGGCCAGGACTTAAATTCGGGTTTCGAATGTGGAAAACCGAGTTCCTATCCACCCCGAAACTGCTTTAATAACTTCTAATCCTACCAACAGTGTGAATGATCTGTTTTTTAGGTGGAAACCCGTTGTCGTGTGATTTCATATTAGAGTTCTGTACGGACACGGGCTAAGCGCGGCCTGCCCAGTGTGCCGGGCTCGAGTTGTAATCTTTAAGGATTTCTCGAGCATGGGTCGAGTTCGGGAAATAAGAACAAGAACCAAATATCTTTACCGGCATTTTCTCAGGCCGCGTTACCGTATTTTTCAAATAAGAAACACATTGATAATAATTTGTCACTACAAAAGAGAAATGAGAAATCTTTGATCTATACAAGGCATGTCAATAATTGATGCCCACAGGAGCAAGCGCGCGCTTTAGAGCCCAGGAGGGCCTGGGCGCTTTACAGCGGAAAGGAAAGAGACAGACGAAAGAGGTAGTATATGCCGCTTGGTCGAGCTATGTTCAGGGATGGCCACCACTGATTCAATAGATAAAGAGAACTTATTAAAACTGTATCCACGTTAATTTTTAGATTTGCCTGAGAAGTATGAGTGCATTATAAGAATGTAAGTTTTAATTTTAATGCTCATTTTTCACAAGTTTGATTTTTTTATTCAAAAGAAATATTTTCTCAACTTTTCGTATGAAAAAGTGAAATTTTCAGGTATAGGCCTATTTATTTAGTAGCCTTACAGAATGTTTTCGTAAATCTAATATACCGTATATACGTATTACTGAAGGTAGTGTATTGAAAATTTTGAAAATATTAGCATGGAAATTGTTTGTAAGGAAATGAATTAACAAAGCAACTACTGTTACATCATAAGCAAAAGATACGTGCCCATGTGTTGTAAAAATGTCAGCTCTATAGCTTCAGCAGATTTAGAGAAAATAATTTAATATTCTGATGATAGGAAGTTGCTCACAAATGTCACCTTAAAAGCATAATGCGATAAGAGTTTTGTTATGTAATATTAGTTACACTTAAAACAGATACAGTACCTAGGTAACTTTGCTTTGTACTGTAATATTGTTTTGATTAGTTTATTGATTACGTTTGTAGGGCTAAAGACACCATCAATATAAATTCCAACTTATCATGTCATACTCAATCTCTTTCTTTGGAATATCACTTTCTTTATGAATGATGTGTTTCATCCACTTAATACAGTATAATATTATACTACTATGGAATTTAAGTGAATATTCCTTCTTAACTCTCTATTATGTTATTAAGATTTAAAACACAAGTGCAATATTAAGAAATCAGTTTTAGTACTTTTGTTTTGCAGACAATATAGATAATATTAAACAGAAAGAAGCCATATAAAAATGACATAAAATTTCACGTTCTGTTTGAAGTTTGTGCACTACTGTTTTTCTTAATCCAACAGGCTGCTTATTCATATACACAACCCTTCCTCTTTCCATACTTAGCGCTTGCTGCCCGCGCACGACGTCAAGGTCAGAAAAATGCGCTTGCTTTAACATCACTGATCTATACCCATAGGCAGAGTTATGGGGGGACATGGAGGGGCAGTGCCCCCCAGAATTGTCTCAACTCTTTTTTTTTTAACATTAGAAAATATTGAATTCAAAAGATTTTTCTTGCTGCTGTTTATGATTAAGTTTCTTTACTTAGATTGACGAATTAATGTCTTCAGATCATTTATTTTAAATTTCTAAATGTATAAGGATTGTTATACCTCTTTTGTGGAATGGAAGCACTGTAATGTTTCTTTTGTAACACCCTATACTCCTGTGTTAGAAGTCTGCGGGTGTTCAGGCCACCACTTGGAGAAATATGAATAACATACTGCAGAACAATGCAGAAAAAGGAAAAGTGATCCTGGTACAATGTGTAAACTTAAAGACCATAGATTAAGTAAAATAATTTGAATTTACATTCCATATGATATCTTCAGGAAGATAAGCTTGAGATAAAGTTTCTCATAGCATTGTTACGTAGTGTTATTTATGCATACATGTGTTTGTGTGTGAGAGAGAAAAATAGGGAGATTGTTTTAGGTTATGCTCTATTATAATTTGTATAGTCGCGACGCTGTTATTCCCGGCGTGACTCCTCCTCTTTGCTTACGTCTTAGGAAGTGAAGGCTCTATAAAGTCTAGGTAGTTAGTATCGTTCGCCATTTTTGTTCTTTCGTTGCCGAGCTACCATACGAGGAATCTATTTGCCACACCGTTAAACATTATCATGTCGTAGCTCCTATAATAATAAATCAAACGCACTGTAATTGAGCAAATAATTGAGCGGCAAATAACGTCCTCGTGTGCTTTCTGCGAACGCCAACGAAAGAGCCAAAATGGCGGGCGATTATATTAAGTATTTATCGAGTTTTAAGAAATGAATAACGTCTTCCTCAGCGAATCACAAGACGCACACGTTTAAATGTAGCCGACCTGCAACGCGATTGGCTGCAGGAAATTGGAGCGACGGGACTATAGTACCGGTAGACCTACAGTTCAAGCGATATACAAGTCAGTTCGAAACATCGCAGATATGGATGTAACACTGTAAGAAATATGTTCCCCTAAAATATCTTTATTAAAGTATCATTTTCCGATATACTGTACCACGGTCAAGCTATAACGGGGGAAGGAGGTAAATTATGTCCCCATAACCTTGTTATATCGGGATTCTATGGTTTTGCTTTGCCCCCCCCCCCCCAAGGAAACTGTTCTCTCCGCCTATGTAGACTACATCTCTACGTAGCAAATATACAAGGCACATATTTTATTTTCAATTTAACTACGCATTCAAAGCAACAATACATCACATTAAATCATAAATTGATTAGTATACAATGAGTGACAACATGGGTTAACAATGGTCAGCGAGTACTCATTTTTACATTACACAAGTTGATTGACTTATTATTTTGTGCGAGATCGTGCGTATTTGCTTGCTTTCCGTACAAAACCAATATGCGGTAAGTGTGAAATACCACATTCAGTATTCCCAACGTAACACACATAACAATTTCCCTCTTCTTACCGCTTAAGCGCCATATTCATTTTACTGCTTTAGGCTTTTAACATATTATTTTTAGAGACGTTTAACATAGTAATAATAATTATAAATTGGAAACTTACCACTGCAATTTCACCTAAATTGCACTGTTAATTATTGTTTTTAAATATTTGCAAAAATTAAGTAAACTCTACAACACCACAAAAGTTACTGCATTTGTAATGCAAGTAACATTAAGGAAGCCGTGAAAAAATCAACAAGATTCCAGATGCCGATGTTATTACTGCAATATGTTATATAAATAATATTGTTAAAATATTAAAATGAAAAATAAATCATTACATAACCTTACGGTTTGTTTTAAGTTCGCATTTATAGACTGGGGGAAAAAAAAAAGACGGACGTATATCACGGCCTGCTGAAATAGAGTAAACACAGAAAACATTTTATAGCAACAATTTGAAGATAGATATATATTTTTTTTTTAAGTTGCCGTCATTGAACAGAAACCAAGATGGAGATTTCTTTGCAACTAATTAGAAATTCCTCTTTCAGGTATGTAATAAACGATCTTCGCACAAAATAATGTACGATACACGAGCGGTATGTTTGTTTTCATGTTCTCGGAAATTAAAAAAGCTCAACTACGTTTCGCTTTTTCAATCTTTTCCTCGAACATGAAAACATCAACATACCGCTCTTGTAACGCATATTACTATTGTTGATATAGTCTACTTGTTTCGCATTTTAAGGTTATGGTTACCGAGCTCAGTTGCCTGGAGTAACCAGATAAGTTACGACTCCAATAGAATAGACGTCCCCTCTCGTCTTATGCATTCGCCTTGATGATGGACCTTTATGTAGTTTTAAGTTTCAGGAAACTGTGAAATACTCAAAAGTTTATTAGTAAATATTAATCTATTAATTTTTGCCTTTACTTGGCTTTCTGAACGTTTTGAAGTTTCGAGCGTTCTCGGGTAATATTTTAGAAAACAATCTCGATCTCGAGTCGAGTTCACAAGCAAACGGGTCAGGTCAATGCAGATCTTCATTCACACGAAACTTCCACCCTCCGACTAGTGTCAGGTTGAAGTGCTTCCTAAATACTTCTTGTAAACCTCGAATGCTGTATAAAAACGTCCATGGATAGACAAAAAGGATAATGTTATAAGACTAGATTCCTGTACCATCTTGTCTCGTGACATAATTGAGGAGTTCTATATAATAGGGGCGTATGACAGGAAACCATGTTTTGAGAAAAATAGGAATAAAAAATTCAACTATGCATAACATTTTATTTATTGCTTTTTTACTTTGCAACATGATAGAAAAAATACACTTCCATGTTTTTTTTTCTATCAAGTGCTAAGCAGAAACTAAGTTTTTCTTCAGTTTTCATATAGATATTGGTGTTCAAAATGTTCCTTATATGGGCCCTTTTTAGGGAGAACAGCTGTTCATGATCCTTTTTTAGATAGAAGTGTTACATTGTTATGTTATACAGTGTGGTAATACAGAAAAACAACTTAGGAGTAAACAGAACATAAAAATTATCTTAAACAGATTTTAACAAAATGTAAACATAAATCACTTTGTATGAAATCTGAAACATAAAGGATTCTTCCGTAACACTAAGTGAAGTTAATCATTCAGATTTAATTCATCATCACTAGCTTCTTGTGCATTTTGCAGGAAAACTTCTTCGTACCAAGCAACATCATTTGGTTCCAGGAATTTAAATAAACTGCGCACATCATCATCTTTTCCTGGGTTCAGTTGCACAAGCTGGCTTCCCAATAACTTAGTGTCAATATTCATGTCGCCCACATCTGTGGAGTAACGGTCAGCGCGTCTGGCTGCGAAACCAGGTGGCCCGGGTTTGATTCCTGGTTGGGGCAAGTTACCTAGTTTGAGGTTTTTTCCGGGGTTTTCCCTCAACCCAATATGAGCAAATGCTGGGTAACTTTCGGTGCTGGACCCCGGACTCATTTCACCGGCATTATCACCTTCATCTCATTCAGACGCTAAATAACCTTAGATGTTGATACAGCGTCGTAAAATAACCCAATAAAAAAATATTCATGTCAGTCATTTTTCTTCAAGTATTTCTTGTTTAAATCGCCTTGTTTTCTTACTGTACATTTTTCAAAACATTTATTTTTACAGCATTGTGTAACTAGAAGAACGATCAGCGCGTCTGGCCGCGAAACCAGGTGGCCTGGGTTCGATTCCCGGTCGGGGCAAGTTACCTGGTTGAGGTTTTTTTCCGGGGTTTTCCTTCAACCCAATATGAGCAAATGCTGGGTAACTTTCGGTGCTGGATCCCGGACTCATTTCACCTTCATCTCATTCAGACGCTAAATAACCTGAGTTGTTGATAAAGCATCGTAAAATAATCTACTAAAAACACTAGAAGAAACTGTTTGCTAGAAATAGCTTCACCAGTAACAGAGAGCGTATTCCGAATTTCAGCGCTGAGCAATCTGATGGCATCACGGTGTTCCGAATTTAACCGATGGAGTCACTGATGCTCCACCAGTATTGCACCGGTGCCATCAGCTTGCAGATGTGGTGGCAGTCTCCATCAGCCGCCATCAGTGTATCTGATTGGTTCTTGTATAGGGCGGGAAATAGCAGACGAATGACATCGTGCACTGTTGTGTCATGGCGGTGTGTTCTGCTTTAGTTCTGCTGTATTGTTTGTAATGAGCACAACGTAAAAACAATATGTTAATGGCTTATGAGAGAACATGTCAACGGACCAGTTATTACTGCCGGTTCAAGAAATAAATTGTTTATGCTCTCTTTTCTTTGAACGAGATGAGTGTACGGAAATTTCGCAAAATTTTGCTAGCGTAGCATAGACAACAACTTATACAGTCGCCATGACAGCCATCGATCCTTCCAGCAGTTTTGTTCCTATTTCCCTGCAGCGTGACGTCATCGTTGCTCAGCGGTCCGGTGAGATTCGGAATACGCTGAGATGTATAACTTTCGCCGGAATTTCTTTTAATCTTCTTCGCAGCACGATCGCTTCTTGACTGTCCCTTGCGTTTCTTAGTTCCATCATTAACAGCTATCTCAGACATCTTCAAATAACATAATCAACAACACAACTGCAGTTCATACTCGTAATGGCTTGTCTCTCCTACAACAACTGATTTCAAAATGATTATCACATATTCATAAATCGCAATATCGCAATGAAACTTTACAGGCGCAACAATGTAACTATAGACACTCAGAAAATGCAATCTCCCTAAAAACAGCCCATGACGGTTTGGACCCGTATTACATAGAACTCAATTTACCATGTAATGGTATTGGTTATATGAAATGCTTATAATGCTAGGGACAGTATTGCCAACATAACGCGGTGTCTGTGTGCAGGTCAGCGAAACGGAGAACTTGAGGAAGAACCTGGCCGTGGAGCGTATGATCGTCGAAGGCTGTGACATCCTGCTAGACGTCAACCAGGTCTTCGTGCGCCAGGGTAAGTATCCTAGCTTGTTTCAGTTAATATTCCGTCCAAAGCTTATCACATTTAGTTTAAACGAATGAAGGGCGATAAAAACCATTAACATGGCTTTCTCTGGAAGGGAAATGAGCTTATAGTGCTTATTCTTATCGAGGAAGTAGACGTGACAACGTGACGCTTAGAGTGAAACCTACAGAGCAACAATCGGTCGGCAAAATTATGTTTTAAAAGCACACCGCACGTTATTGTATGATGCCGACATGTTAACCATGAGGCCGCGGCGATAATACATACATACATACATACATACATACATACATACATACATACATACATACATACATACATACATGCATACTGCACATACATACATACATACATACATACATACATACATACACATACATACATACATGCATACTCTACATGCATACTCTACATGCATACATACATGCATGCATACATGCATACTCTACATGCATGCATACATACATACATACATGCATGCATACATACATACATGCATACATACATACATACATGCATACATACATACATACATACATGCATACTCTACATGCATGCATACATACATACATACATACATACATACATACATGCATACTCTACATGCATACATACATACATACATGCATACTCTACATGCATACTCTACATGCATACATACATACGTGCATACATGCATGCATGCATGCATACATACATACATACACACATGCATGCATACATACATACATACACATACATACATACATACATACATACATACATACATACATGGACAGCGCACATGTATTTGTAACTATATACTGTAGATGCTTGCACCTGGAGTACCGCACTTTAAATCTGTCCCAGTGACGTCTGCCTGTTGCATTCCGATATCTTACTTCCTTCCGTTCACTGCGCCATCACGACAGCTCGTATATTGTTCAGATCGATCATTGGGACACAGTTGGGTACCCTACGTAAGTGCGCTGGTTATATATAGACTGATGACAACTAGATGGCCGTGAAAAATGTGTTCAACTTTGGTAGAGAATAAATCGTGTAAATCACGCATTGTGTGTGAGTGGGGCCGCAAATTTAAACCAGTCAACTTTAATCAAAATATATAGGCTAAACCTTATGATCTTGTGCTCCAAACCCTTCAAAACATTAAGATATTAACACTGCATAGCAGCATGCTACTGTTTCTCCCATCACATTCTTGCCTTTTTTTTTTTGTGAGCAAACTTCTATTACGTTATTCGATATTGAACAATTTTGTACAGTCTTATTGACTTGATTTCTGCCTTGAAAATCTGAAATGTTTGGCAGTTAAGGTCCCAGGTTTTTATACGAACTGACGTTATGTGAATATTTATTTTTTTATTTATCCAATCGTTATATAATTTATTTAATTATTATTTGTTTCTTCAGTCATGCGCTTTCTGTGAATATTGGTTCAATTTGCGACAGGGTAATGGAGATTTCTGTCCGTAAACTAGAGACTGGAAGGGTAACGTGTGTCAATTGACTTGTGTCTGGCCTGTGTTGTCTTAATTAATTAGTTTGCGCCACATTCACAACACGACACAACATTGGTTCGTTTTCCGGCAGGGAAATGGAGATTTCTTTGCTTAAAATAGAAACTGGATGAGTAACTTATGTGTCACTTGACTTATGTCTGGCCTGTGTTGTCTTAATCAATTAGTTTGCGCCACATTCACAACACGACAAAAGTTTTGCGCTTCCTGCGAATATCGGTTCGATATCCGGCAAGGTAATGGAGATTTATCTCCGTCAAATAGAGACTGTGTGGGCATGTGTCAATTGACCTGTATTGTTTTTCGCCATATTTACCATATTACAAAATAATAGCACGTTCTGTGAATATTGGCTCGGTTTTCGGTAGGATAATGAAGATTTTTCTTCTTCTCATAAAGACTGGACAATTTATACGAGTATATTATAGCTTTTATGTTTTTATCATGTACAGTATTACCTTAAGTAAGGACATCGGCCTTGTGCCTTGCTGACCACATGGAAAAAGCTTTCGATACCAGTCACGGAATTGAAAGTTTATCTCCTTCCCGTAAAGGTGCATTTACACGGTTCAACTTTTCTTTCAAATTTACGTATTCAAGCAATGTATGCAAGAGTGAACGAAACGCATTCCATTGTGCATCACTTTTTCCACTAAAAATGAGAGAGTATGCAACAATTGAAAGCTATCCATCGCCAGTGGGTATTTTGTGCGTTATTTCGTTCAACAGCAGCATGTAGCGAGCAGCTGACTGTTCTACATGGCCGTGAATAAACTGAAAATTGTTTTGTTTGGTAATGCTGGATCTTTCAAGCAGAAAATGGCGGCAAGTGCGATTAGTTTTATTGAAGATAATCGCAAATACGAATACCTATGGAGTGTTCAACCACAATTTCGAGAATCAAGTAGGCCTAAGTATTGTATTGATATTTAAAAACCGTCCACGCTATTGAAATACACGGGAGGGATAAAAGATTCTTTATTAGATTTTCTAGTCGGCCTCGGTTAGCGTAGTCGGTATAGCGCTGGCCTTCTGTGTTCGAGGTTGCGGGTTCGATCCCGTAAGAGTGTTTAAATGTGACAGGCCCATGTCAGTAGATTTATTGGGATGCAAAAGAACTCCTGCGGGGCAAAATTCCGGCACACCGGCGACGCTGATATAACCTCTGCAGTTGCGAGCGTCATTAAATAAACCGTAAATTAATTTATTAGATTTTCTATCGATATGGACAAAAATCACGATCCTACTCCCAATAGTTACCGAATAAGAGGGTGTTAAACATTTGGGAAAAAAAAAAAAAAAAAAAAAAAAAAACATTTTTTTCTGAGAAAACTATGAACTTTCCACCAATATGGTATTGAACTTTTTTGTTACATACAACACGAGGTTTTCACTTCCATTCAGTATACGTAGTGAAGATGACATTCAACACGGCGCACCACATAGACACAAAATCTGCATGCATATTAATTGGACGTGCATTCTTTCAATATTTTTCCCAGATTGCATGCGTACTCATATGGAAAATTGAACCGTGTAGATACGGCTTTTGTTGACTAAACGATTAGCGTGTTCCGCTTCTTTTGAAATGTCATTTTGGCTCATTATCCCAACTCTGTAGTTGAGACAGAGATAGCCAAAGGATCCAATCTTTTGTTGATGATGATGATGATGATGATGATGATGATGATGATGATGATGATGATGATGACGACGACGAATGGGCATGCAGATGAAGTACTACTTGTTGCTGGTCAATAACATATAGGTGATTTTATCATCACCATTATAGTCGTCGTCGTCGTCGTCATAACCACGTTTTGTGGAGACGCGCGTGGCTTGGCGGCGGAAGCGACCCACGCTCGAAGCTCGAAGCGCTGCATTTCTAAATTTGGACGCTGAATGGCGTAGTGGCAGCATCGTACGGAACCTGAAAAGCAATGCGAGAGACTTAATAGAGAGGAACTGAACCACATCGATCTGCCGGCCGTAGTACGCGCTCAAACTCCGCAGGGATGCACAATGGTTCCAAACTAATGCACGATCTTAAATGTGTGTCATAATTTATGTAACATAAATGTGATTACTGCGTTTTGAAATGTCAAATCTACCCACACTCTCGAGAGTACATCATTCTTGTCAATATTAATCTCGTTTCTTTGTCGTTTTCTTGTAACACGTTTTCGAATTGACTTGTTGAATTGTATTAATTATTGGAAATGTTATGTGACATGTATTTCAATAGAATTTCGGTTGTCGTTACGTTAAAAAAGTAAAGAATCGCGACATCGATGCTCTGCTGTTTCTGGAGAATGTTTACATCTGTGTGTTCATTATTGCGTGCTTCCGACTATGTGCGTTATACATAGACAGTCGAATGGCCTGCAGTGAAATGGCACGCAGTTCCAACAAGGATTACGTGGGGTATTTTCGTCGGAATTAATTTCTCGTCTGTGAATTTTTTTTTTAAGATTATT
Source organism: Periplaneta americana (assembly GCF_040183065.1). NCBI lineage: Eukaryota > Metazoa > Arthropoda > Insecta > Blattodea > Blattidae > Periplaneta > Periplaneta americana. The sequence continues at coordinate 20,881,181 of NC_091127.1, read as the reverse complement.
GTATGTATTAAATTCTCTCGTCGCATGCGCCGTGCACACGCTCCTCCACCGTCCTGCCCCTGACCTTTAGGCACGAAATCCTACAGGTGCTTAGTCCGTGCATTTTGGAGTTCATACGAGTGAGAGGGGGGAGAATGAGCAAGCCTGAGGTATCGGATAGCTAACATATTTATCATTTAAAACAGTGGATGAACTACACAGATCCTCGTGTAACTCGACAGATGTCCTAGTTTCTCGTAATATTGTGATTACAAAGATTAAATGTTTTTATCAGAATAAGAGTGCCGGCATAATACGTTAGTTATTTGTGATATATGTAATTTCTTACTAGTCGTTAATTTGTGTCGTGTATCATTTCATTTTACAGGGAGCTTGATACAAATCCCGTCTGACAAGCCTAGAACATCTAGGAGCAGGTTAACAAATTTCAAGAGTGAAAAGGAAGCCTTGAGACAGTGTTTCCTGTTTTCAAATCATCTGATATTAGCCACCAGGTATCGCATTATTACTCTTACAACATTTAACGTCATTAAAGGCAAGTGTCCAATGTATGTTCCAGAAATTTCAATATTATTTTATGCAAGTGATTATTTTACCGTATAGGTACGATACTAATAATATTATTGTATTATATTATTATCCTACCCCTCTTAAACCGGCACTTTACCCCTGTTTCCCATCATAATTTTAATTTTATGTGGATTTATACACGCCTAAATTATTAACAATTTTTAAAATGATATTTGATAGGCATCCCTGTTGATTTTGTACTTCATTTAGGCTATATTTTATTAATGTCTTGAATTGAAGCATTTTATTATTATTATTTACCAATTCACACTTAGCTATTTATTTATTTATTTATTTATTTATTTATTTAGGTTCTACTTTAATAAATATATTTATTTTAAATAACGGTACTACAATCTATAAATTAATTTCATAATAATTCTATGTAATTAATTATTATTAGACATTGGCTTGTGTGATATAAAAATTAAATTTTAGTTGTCCAGTTATGCGTTTACTTTATACAATCTGAGTCTTATAAAAATTCATTAGGACTAATAATGTGTCACAAAGGTGATAAAATGATTTTAAAAATAGCATTCATTTAGACTATTGTGATTTAAATCAAATATACGTACATACTCACAGAATGCTACCATTAGTAATTCTGTCGATACTTCTGCTTGTCTCCTTGTTTCAATTTCCATCCATCGCACAATGTGACAATTTTTACAGCTACTGATAAATGAGCGACGTATTAGATGCCTTATTTTTTTGGCATTGGTTGCATGGAATTACAATTTGACATCTCGAACGGAAAAAAAGAAACAAATGAATTTGGAATATTGGAGAGATTCCAAGAAAAAAAAATAAGTTGAATATAGGAGGTGAAATGAGTAGCTGATGGTTACTTCTCATAAAAATAAATAATATCGTGAGGAACAAGACACTAGTTTCGTATTTTTTTTAATACCAGAGATGGAATTGGGAAGAGGATGATACCTACAATTCAATTAATGCATCAATACAACTCGAAAAAATAGACAAAATATTCTCTAACGCCATTTAAAGTATTTTAGACTTAAATATCCCTGAAACCTTTATAGGCCCTATACAATGTCCTTGGAAGAAACGAATACAGGAAAAAATATATATATCTAAAATCTGCCTTCTAGTGAATCATTTAATTAATAATTGTTCTTTACAGACTCTGATTGCTTTAAAAAATATGAAAAGTGTAAAAGTGTTTCGGTAATAAGCATTAATCGATGATTTTCCAGCTCCATAGTTTATATGAATTCTACAATGTTCCAAACATAAACAGGAGCTAGTATTACTGGACAACTTATGTACATACATATTTTATTAAACTGCGTAGCTTTATTTTTAACTGATTACTTTCATGTTCTGTTTTATAATCAGTGATGATTTTAAGAGCTAGACAGGGGTGAAAGATTCCATTCATTAATGGGAAAAGTAATCCTTCACGTAGGTTAATATAACAAACTATGGTCAAAATTAATTTCCCTCGTGCCTGGAAACTATATTGGTATTAGTCTTAGGGACTAAAAATGTTTGTACAGTTCATATGGGGAACAGGATTGCCAGATGTCCTGGACTTCCCAGGATTGTTCTAGATTTTAATGGTGTATCTTGTGTCCTGGATTGAGCTATATTTGTCCCGGAATGTAAAAAAAAAAAATTGGAAAAGTACAGTTTTTTGCTCATTTCTCTAAGATTATTTTAAAAATACCTTATTCATTTTTTCAAGACACTGTCCAACCTATATTCAACCTCGTCGTTAACATCGACTGGTGCCTCCAACCAGATTGCATTGGAATAAAAATGGTAATACTATAGTATGTTTTAGGTATACAGTATCTTTTGAAGTCTGACTAGTGTAATATGTATCTAGTCAGCGCTGTATGCAATGGAGGGGGGGGGAAAAGCACTGGCCATCCTACCCAATTATCTCCTGGCTCAGTTGCCTCATGCGTCAGGTTTTTTGGTGTCAAATCTGTCTTCGGACGGTTGACTAAACAACAACAATATCTTTATTCTTTACTTTCTTTGGAAGTTGATTTATTATTGTTAAGATTTAAACACATGAATTTTTTAGTTGAAGTTGTAATATATATATATTTTTTTCCAGACTTTATCAGTAATTCAAAGGAAATTTCATAATCTAACTAAAATGTGACAAATTAAAAGTTTAGACCCTATATAATTAGTTGAAATATACAAAATGAATAAAATCAGTTGTATTGCAAATTGAATTAATTCAAATGTGTAATCACGTTAAGGTACGCACTATCATCAATTGTTCTGGGTTCCTGATGAAAGAATCTGGCAACCCTGATGGGGAATATTATCATTTATAACATAATTCTTAAATTCTTTTTATTTTAGATTCAATTTCAAGTAGTAAATACAGCATTTCAATTGAAATTAATTATAATAGCTACTTAATGAGCAAAATATGCTGAAAGTACAAAGACATTTATTAATTAAATAAGACTGAATATAAATTAAAATCTAAATCGATTTATATCTGGTTTGAAAATATTATTTCTATTGACTTTCACTTTCAACAATGTTGCAATGTTGGTTAAAATTTTTTGCCTTTTTTTTTAACTCTATTATTTTTAATTGATTAATTTGAATTTATAACTCATAGTCATTCCCTTCCCTGGATGTTTGTTTTCATTCTCCTCTAGGTTTGCCAACTTTTTTTGAAGATAATACGGGAGACTAAGGAATCGACGAAATTTCACATATAAA